>NC_047524.1:31015875-31669234 GCF_902827115.2 Pseudochaenichthys georgianus | reverse complement strand
CTGTCAACAATCTGAGTACATTTAAAGAGATACAAGGTTTTAAAATCCTCTGACACTGCAGTTAACCAGTCCCAGTTAAAATCTCCAAGTAGCACTATTTCCTTGTAGTCTAGTTGCGATAAATATTTGCTAGCGAAGACAAGGAGTCTTTGACAGCTGAGGGGGTCTGTAACAGCCCATGACCATGACCTGTTGACCCTTTGCCACTTCTATATTTAAGGCTAAAAATTCAAATTGCTTACTGATAGATTTGGAAACTAATGTGGATACACTAACTTATTCTTAACATAAATGGCAACGCCACCACCTTTATTAGGCTGGTCGGTTCGATACACATTATAACCATTTAAGGCAATGTCAGAGGCCAAAATAGATTTGTTTAGCCATGTTTCTGATAAAACAATGACGTCAGCGTCAGTCGAGCTCGCCCAAATATGGACAAAATCTAGGTTACCTAACAGACTGCGCACATTCAAGTGGATGAAACCCAACCCAGACCTAGCTTTAAAATCAGCAGAAATAACGATCTGACTACTACTACTGGGCGGACCAGGGTTAGGTTGTACATTTCCTGACAGTAATAACAACAATAAAAACAGGCATATTTTCCTCTTAAGCGACACACATACATTGTCATCTACTTTAGAATCACCGGAAAAGTCAGAGAGTGATTAGAGCTTAAGAAGCAGTCCTGAAGAACCATCATCGCAGGAAAACAAAAAAGACAAACATATTTTGTCGAGCAGATTGTCTGTGACAAGGCAACCGGTAATTGTTTGTGTAACACATCCGAACCTTTGCAGGGGATGCCCACTGCGGGTGGCAGTACAGACCTGAATCCAGTAGACTCCTCAGAATGACTAGAGATCTTCTCATAGTTCAAAATAGTTAACAGGCACAGTAGAATCCCGATTGGGCCATTTTCCCAGACCAGCACACAGAATCCGCGATGTTCCTGGAGCAAAATCAGCACAGCAGCAAAGGACAGACGAAAGCAGCAGCGTGGTATCCCCGGGGTGAAAGCAGGCCTCTGCAACAGCAGAACCAGGACAGGTGGAAAGCAGGCCCCAGCCGTGGTAAAATCCTCCTCCGCACAGCAGCACACGCCCGGTGGAAGCAGGCCAAGCCCGAAGCGTGGATCCACTCCGTTTCTCCGCGACGACTCCGGGGTAAAAACCTCTCCAGTGCAGCCGTACTCTACAGATCGCAGATCGCAGGCAGCAAACAGGTGGAGCCGCTCCGTCTCTTCACGACGAGCAGGCCTCCGTAGATCGCAGATCGCAGGCAGCAACAGGTAGAGCCGCTCCGTCTCTCCGCGACGACTCCGGGGTAAAAACCTCTCCAGTGCAGCCGTACTCTACAGGTGGGAGCAGGCCTCCGTAGATCGCAGATCGCAGGCAGGAAACAGGTGGAGCCGCTCCGTCTCTTCGCGACGAGCAGGCCTCCGTAGATCGCAGATCGCAGGCAGCAACAGGTGGAGCCGCTCCGTCTCTTCGCGACGTCTCCGGAGGTAAAAACCACAGTACAGCCGTACTCGACAGGTGGGAGTTGGCCTCTGCAGACAACTAAAACTACTACTTGTATAAGCAGGGATGGCTAAATGTTTGTGAGCAGGAGATGTTTGTGAGCAGGAGAGCTAGATGCTAACAGATGCCAGATGCTAACAGATGCCAGATGCTAACAGGCAGTGGGAGCCTGTAAAAATTGCGACTGTTCTCTCTGACACGCGACTGTTCATTAGATGACCAACTAACATATTACATCATACATAATAAGAAAGTGTTTAAAGGGCGCATAGCAATTGGAATATATATGCCAATAGCTTCCGTTATTTCTTTTGGTCTCTCGGCTCCGGTGATTGGCAAATCTGGGTGATGCCTTCTGATATGATTTAGCATGTTTGGCGTGTGTTACCATTAGCATACCGCACCAACGCCGCTCGTCCGATCCACCACTCGCACCTCATCGTTATTGTAGTCCACAGGGAACCCGAAATGTTCCCACACAGCTGATTTAAAAGAAGCAGGTGGGTTCTAGCTCGTGTGTTATCTGAAATCACCATACTAACTTTTCTTCTTCTTGTATTTTGTTCGTTTTGTTGTGTTTTCTTCTTGTTCTTCATTTGTTGTCTAAGGGCGGCTGGCAAACAGCTTTAGGCGCAATGCCGCCCCTGGATTATAAATAGTGTAATGGATACTGCCCTGAATGACAGACTTTTTTCCCACTCGGAAAAAAAGGCGTGTTCGTCGTGTGACTGCATGTGCCGAACCGTGACGTCCGAACCGTGACTGTTCGGGACGAATATGGATACTGTTACACCCCTATAAAGCATATATCTTTCCTCCTAGGATAAGTAAGATCAATACTCCTTCGCAACAGGCACTTGGTGACATATTGGCGGGGGCATAAGCTTTCACCAGTGAATGAAGTTGTTGACATCATCATAACACGACTAGTTTTGCTAACTTTTGCCCACAAACTACAAGAGTTGTTTCTTGTGGTCAAAGGTTTTTGATCAGCAGTCGTTAGATGGAGGTTAATACCTCCGCCATGACACCAGCTGGTTTTATGTGATGGGGCTTCCATACTTGAGTTGACTTGCTTAACCAACCCCAGGACAATAACATCTTTCTTCTTCTTCTTCTTCTTCTTCTTCTTCTTTTCTTTCTTCTTCTTCTTCTTCTTCTTCTTCTTCTTCTTCTTCTTCTTCTTCTTCTCTTCTTCTTCTTCTTCTTGTCTTCTTCTTCTTCTTCTTCTTCTTCTTCTTCTGGCGTTTGTCTTTGGTATGTTCAGCTCCTGTCATGAGAGCCAGGCCAATGTGTCATTGTCAATATCAGTCCTACAACGGTATCCATTTGCAGACCGCAAGAAGCATAGCTCTTTTAGGTCAAATGCTGAGGTCCAAACCTGCAGCTCAACATTGAAGGCATTAACACTGCCAAGAACAACAACAACATGTTACAACTTCACTGTTCACTGATGAAGAACCTAAAAAGCTGGTCAGTTGAGTGAATATGATTTTTAAGGTTTGCTATAAATCTGAATGATCTAACATGAACTATGTTTTTTCAGCTAGGCACAAAGGAAGGCTATCTGACGAAACAAGGAGCATTTGTGAAGGTAAGATCAGTGGAGCTGGTACACCTCACTGTGTCTCAAACATAAACGAGTAGTCATGTGTCTGATCAGACTTTTAATCTTTTGTGCAGAACTGGAAACAGAGATGGTTCACACTCAACAGATATGAACTCAAATACTTCAAAGACAAAGTGGTGAATCTCTCTTTAGCCTAAAGGCGATGTTACTTCAAATATTTGATTACAGTATTTGGCTAATATTGAGTTTAATCTGCTCTTAGTCCTAGACAATCACTATTGGGACTTGTAGACAGTGTCTATCTCTGTTGCAGAGTGAGGAGCCCATCCGGACCATGGACCTCAGAGCCTGCTCTGCAGTACAGTTTGACTACTCTCAGGAACGAGTCAACTGTTTCTGGTAGGTGATGTAGTGGTAGGACCTTATTCAGCACTGAGAGGCTGCATTACTGATTTTACATAAAGAGTGTGGAAATGTTTGTGTTTGCGTCGACTGTGGCTCGGAAGGTAGATGGTCTTCTACCAATCAGAAGGTCATTGGTGTGATATTCAGCCCCTGCAGTCAACATGTCAATGTGTGCTCGGGCAAGATACTTAACCTCAAAACTCCCAGTGGCCTGAATCTGAGCCTTTCTTGAGCAGTTGGCACCTTGTATGGCAGCCTCTAACCCTAACCCTACGATTACATCTTCCAATGATAGCTGCTTGTCATTTTAAATGAAGTGTCATGAAGAGTAAATTTTTCAGAATAAACTGGGCTGTTGTAGAGGCAAAGGGTTGTCTGAAGCTAAACACTATGCTGTCCAAGAATTCCGATTGATTTTCATTAAGCCCGTTAAGCACATTCAAAAAAGTTCCATTCTTAGGTCAAGTTCAATCAGCTGATGAGGACCTTGAGATGTGTTTGAATGATTTTGAACATACATCAGGACTACAATACCATGCATAACTTATGGTGTTGCGTTACATAATCAGTTTATTGTGAGTAGGGGTAGCAATCAATTAAAACTATTTAATCACAATTAAAGGTGGGGTAGGTAAGTTTGAGAAACCGGCTCGAGATCGCTAGAATTTGAAAATACACAACCGGAGAAAATCTGCCACTTCCTCACAGAGCCCCTCCTCCAACACACAGAACGCGCACATGACCAATGAGGGCACGAGGTAAGTTTTGCCCCGATGGAAGGCTGACAGGCAGGTAGGCCATCGTAGGTTGTACTTTTTACAGTATTACGGCTTCTACAGATGACGTTTTTTTTATGGATTTTTTGTCAAAGCTTAAGATCGATAAAACATCGATAAACTGGTTCAACAGGTCCAAAACGCTGCAGCCAGATTACTCACTCGGTCCAAAAAAACATGCCACATCACTCAGATCCTTTCTGCCCTGCACTGGCTCCCTGTCCATCTCAGAACCCAATTCAAAGTACTGGTCTTCACTTATATAGCTGTCCATGGCCAAGCCCCAGCCTACATCAATGACCTTATCCACCCGCACATCACAACCCGGGCCCTGAGGTCCCCTGAGCAAGGCCTCCTAAGCGTGCCCCGAACCAGGCTAAAGACTAAGGGTGACCGTGCCTTTGAGACGGTGGCCCCAAGGCTTTGGAACAAACTCCCCCAGATAATAAAAACCTCGGCCTCAACAGAGAAAAGGGGAAGTTAAAGACCCACCTTTTCCGACAGGCCTTTGGGTCGTCGGAGGAGGTGAGTTAGTAGCTGTCTTTTATTGGTGTTTTATCGTATGTATTACCTGCTGCTGTTTTATGCCTTTTATTCTACATGTTATAGTTGTACTTTGAATTGTGTCCTGTGTACTGTACTGTAAAGCACTTTGTATATCCGTGTTGAGAAGGGTGCTATATAAATAAAGTGTTACTTACTTACAGGTACAGACAGACAGAAGGAAGAAGTATGGTGTCCCCAGACAGTCTAAGCCTATAGCAGCAAAACTAACGTGTCTATTTACATGGACTCCCTTAGGATAGGTTGAGGGAAAGGCGAAGAAAGTAAGAAGTATAAGGAACAGAGATGGAGAGGCACAACGTGTCTACATACATGCACTCCCTTAGGATAGGGTGAGGGAAAAGAGTAGGAACTAAGAAGTATGCGCCACATCTATACCATGAGCACATTGCTTCTAAAAAGTTGTTTTGGCACTGACACCAATCAACAGTTGTGCGTCGACTCGGCAGGGATCAAGGCACGTATATGCCTCTCCCTGCTTCCACCGTCTACACACACATAGTCCTGATGCTGCGGTACTGCCTGCCAGATAGCAGCAGACAGAACCGTTTGTGGCTGGGGTGATGGGGGTCTTTGATAATCCTGTGGGCTTGTCCATGTTGAACCTCCTCAGCCTGCGGAGGAAGAAGAGCCGCTGTCGAGCTGTTTTGGTGATGGTGTTTGTGTTAGATCCTCAGTGATGTGGACACCGAGGAACCTGAAGCTGTCGTGTGTGAACAGGGAGTAGAGGAGAGGGCTGAGCACGCAGCCTTGAGGGGCTCCGGTGTTGAGGATTTATAGTGCTGTGCAATTTCTCACCTAAAACTCAATTTTACAGAATGCTGTTTGAACAAATCGTGATCAAAATAATGTAACCTTTCACCTATACAAATGTTTACAGCAAAGACCTCGAACACATCATAATGTATCTGAATGGAACCGAGTAGGACCGTGCTGCCCTGTGCCTTCTAAGTAGAAAGATGTTGTTAAGGTGGTACATTTGAAGCAATGGTGTGAAGTATAAAGCACTTGTTGAGTGTAGCGTGTAGTCAATAAGGGTGCTCCTCCCTCCTGCAATTCCACTTCTGAAATAGGAAATAGCCTACATGTTTTAATGAAAACATGATTTAAGGGTTGAAGAACTGGAATAAAAAACTGTACAAAAGATAATGAAAAAAGTGAACGAAAAATGCAATTTTACTAAAGAGATAAAAATATAAGAAAAAGATAGGCCATTATATTCAGATGACAGCCACACTATGAAGAGATGAGCTACAGCAAGGCTCCTGAGGCAACTTCCCCATGGCAGCAACATATTTGTATTTACAAAAAAGGGGAAGTAGTTCAATAAGAGAAGGAAATGGGGGAGGGAGGGAGAGGTGCACAGTAACTAAAGGGTAGCAGAGGTTACAACCTTTGCCTTTCACACACAGTCCACTGCTGCTTAGTCATCGATCTAAACTGCGGGATAACAGGGTTTGTGTTACAACGCACATGTTATAGCCCTGATTTACTTTTGGCCATTGAGTGACCGCTGAGGCTCAAGGGTTAAAAACAAGGAAGACAAATCAGTAAAGCCATTTAGTAGGGAACCTATACTTCGATCTTAAGAACAGGCTTCTCTAGACCGAACCAAGGCTAATGACTCTGACTCAAGGGATGAGATCAAAAACCAGATGATCCAATGTCATGCTCTCCTCTTCTCTTTGTGTCCACAGCTTAGTGTTTCCTGAAAGGACATTTTATCTCTGTGCAAAGACGGGTGTGGAGGCAGATGAGTGGATCAAGATCATCAGGTGGAAACTGGTGAGTCTGTTCAGAATGAATGTGTTACTTTGGCAGGAAGTGCAACTCAAACGTATGAAGGGTCGATGCCTTTCAATCCAGATCATAGTTTAGCAAAGAGAGAAAACCAGCTAAAGGACTATTGAGAGGGTCCAGACTTTAGGAGAAGACTATTACAGTTCATTCACAGCTTGTGAACCCACTTCCTTAAGTCAACCACTGTTCTTCTGTTGGTTAAACACACTTATCTTTGTATTATATTACATTTACACTTAGAAGTGTTCTGAGGTGGCAGCAGCACTTTAATGTTGACTTGGCTTCCAACTGTTAGGCTTCCAGGGCTGGGATCATTTGCATTGTCGCTGCGCTTGAAAACGTGGCCAAAAAAACGATGATCTTTTGTGTTATTGATAGCTCGATATATATTCACTGTTGATTGCACTTATTGTAAGGTGCTTTGAATAGAAGCTAAATGTAATGCAATGTATTCTGTTTTCAGTCAGATAAGCAAATGTCGGTGACAGCTGTCCGCAAAGAGCCAGGAGACGAAGGGAAGGAACCGTGAAGGAGAGTCCATTAGCATGTGAAAGGTGTAGCATCACATCAAGGCTGGCCTGGACGTGGCTCCGTCACCAGCGTGCTGTTGGCTTCTACGACCCTCGGGACCCCAAAGATATTGCTAGCATGAATCCATAAGAGCATCTCTCAGTACTTCCTTAATTGAATGTGTTTTTGGTAAGATGCCTACACATAAAATATGTCAGTAAATACAAACACCTGTAGGTATCATGAATGTGTGTTTCGTCACAGAGCTTACTTCCTGCAGTATTCCCAACCCACATGGCTTTCTGTGGATAGAGCGCTTGTGATGCTAACGGCTGGGTTGGCCCACGTCATCACTGCACCACTATTTTGGTTCCCAGTGGTGAGGACACCGCTCCAGCTGACCACTGTTACACAGAAGTGCCAAAACAATAAATCAAACAATTCTATTCCGCTTTACACGAATAAGGTTTCCATGAACGACATGTCGCACAGTGAATCTTGATTTTGTACCGGCTCACTGAAATCTCTTAAGATGTTGCAGTTTCTTCTTAAGTCCAGTCGTGTAATCATGAAGAGTATAAACGGAACCAAAATGTCTAACGTCAAAAGAAAAGTTGATGCCCGCAGGAAAGACATTTAATAAGGAAAGGAATACATGTTAGAAAAGATAATTGGAGGGATGAACCCCTCTCACATGCAGAGCACAGTGACAGTGGCCTCTGCTCTGAACCCATCCTAGCACCAGGAGCAATGGGCCGCTATTGTGCAGCGCCCGGGGGCAATGGAGTGGGGGGGAAGGGGGATTTCTTCTTTGCCACTAGGCAGTGATGACGCCCAAATTATACACTTTACAGAGGTACACTCATTTTTTAAATAAATTGTTAAAAATACTTGAAGTCTGATTGCAATTATTTCCCCTAAACTTCTGCTTTCAGAGCTCGTTATCAACCAAGTTATGACGACAACCAATGTTTCCCTTTGACCCAGCTGATCAGTCTGTCCTGCCCCTTGGATGCTGTGCTCTGTGCTCTGCCTCCCTGCTCCTGCCTGGTGGCGTCAGCTGACAGGTGTTATGGTTCCATCTTGTTATGCACACTGCTGATGCTTCTCTCTGAACTAGCTCAACACACGGGCCTGGGGTAGAGATCATCAGAACTGCTTTGGCATTCTACCGTGTCAATCCGTGGCACAGCACGTCTTGTGAAGTCTCCGGCTAACGCTCCAAACAAACCATCAGGGTTCCTGCTCTGAGTGTCGTCTCCATTGCTTCCAACACAACCAGCTGTGATTGAATGCAGAGGCATTTATGTATTAGGATTGCAATGTTATTAGTATGTAGGAAATAAGAGCGACAATGTAGACGGAAGTTTACACTGACTGTTAAATAAATGTAGAAATAAACGTTCCTTATTTTGCAATGAAAGACGATAAAACAGGAACAGAGTTGACATTTCTAGCTCTTCCTGTTTATTCTAATTTATGAATAATTTCCATCCAATGTAACGTTTCCATATTAAACGTCACAGTGTGAAGCGTGTGGACAACAACACGAGAGAAACCAGTGTGGCGGTTTGAAGGTCCTCGCATGTCAAATGAGAAACTGCCCTTACCTAACACATGCAGGGTTATAATGTGTGTTTGGACATGACACGATGAGAGATACAAAGACGACTGAAGTTGTTGACAGGAAACATTTATTGGGTTTTGCTCACATTGATTGGACATATAATATGGTTGTGTCTAAAAGCTGATCAGAAGAAGAAAGAGTCTACAGGTAAGGCAGAAGTAAGTCAACAGTGAAGAGTTCCATCATCATCACGATGAAGAGGAGGTCTGTCTATGTGACCTCCACCACCTGCCTCAGCTCCTCTATGAGGGGAGCCAGCTCCTTCTCCAGACTCATGATGAGACCTGAGGACACAAGGCACGTGCTTCCTTCAGATTAAGCACACATGTATCTGTTGCTCCTGGTGAGGCTTATTGCCAGGCAGGCTGACGCATACAAGGACTTTGCATACATGTTATATTTCAAGTCTTCAGCTCAGTGCATGCTGTGGTGGACGCAAGTACGAATCCGGCATGCGCTTCCTTCAGAATATAATAATGGCTACACTGGTCAGAACATTTAAAAAAAAGTATTGATTCTTAATCTGATCACTTTAAAAGGCTGACTTAAATGACCCCGGTGTGTATTCTATGTTCATCATTGTTTACAACATGTTGCGACCCCATTCTTTACGGATGGACTGTCAGAACTAGTGATTGTAAATGGAAGGTTTCTTCAGCTGCAGCTTAAACAATCTGAATGTTGGATGAACCTGTTGGAAAAGATCCCTGATCATTGATCATATCTGTGCTCGATTATTCTTGACTTGAAGACTTTGTACCTGTGTTGGCGTTGCTGGCGGCGATGAAGCTGATGACCAGCGGTAACCTGTTGAACTGCACAATCTGATCGACAGAGGAAACACAGGTTGGGCTTGGGGTGTCAGTGCAGGACGTGCAGTGTGTGTCAACAGATAAAGCATCATGAAACAAGGTGTGTGAGCTGCAGGAAGGGATGGGTATCGCTACGGTTTTATCGGCACTACTGCTTTAACGATAGCGCTTATCGGTCCGGTCCTTATACAAATATGATAAACTAACTAAACAAATTGTGAACAAAACTAACATTGCTTTTTATTTAAATTAAATACATAATATTTTACATCAAAAGAAACAACAATGTTTAACAGATCGTATTAAATAATCTGAGGACAGAACTGTAAACAGAATAGCTGAAACTTTAACAAACTAAATAACTCAGTTTCCTCTAATCATTAGCCCATGTTTGTATAATGTAGTTAACTCCGTGTGTTGCTGCTAGCATGCAGAACACCTGACGTAAACAGGTTCCTCGTGGACGGGGCTACAGAGCTGCTAAAGACAGTGGAACCCGGTGCATTCCTCCGTCTGAATGTGGAGCACTTTTGATAAATGTTTAGACAAACTGCTCGTGTTACCGCCCTGACATGCTAAACTCTTATTCCACTTTTGGTAACTTTGTCCACATCGAGACGGGTAAAGTTTAAACCACACCTCGGAGCGCTTAGTTCTCTACGCCATCTCCTCCGTGTGTGTGTGTTGCTGCATGTAGCAGAGCGTGTGTGTAACTGCCCGCCCCCCTCGCAGGCGGGGGAGAGAGAGAGATCTCTCGTCTGGATTAGAAAGATCGAAAATACTAAAAATAACCATGTTGCAGTCTTTGTGCGTGTTAGAAACGGAGTTGGCGACACTAAAACTGCAATATAATGTTTGTGTAGCAATAATACACATGACATATTTTTGACATGTCTCCAGTACCGATAAAAAGACGGCTAACGTCGCAGCTTAACGGTACCACGCTCTTTAATAATTCAGCCCCGCGGCTCGGGTACCCATCCCTAGCGGCTGGTGTGCAGGCGGAGCACACACCTGGTAGGTGTTGTAGTAGCAGATGATGCTCTTGTTCTTGGACAGGCCCAGCTTGCTGCCCTGGTCTGTGGCCAGAGCGAAGGTGGACAGGAAGCCCGGCCTCAGAGCGTGCACCGGGGCGTTGTCATTGGCAACTGCAGGGACACAGAGGCAATGTTAACAACAACAACAACCACTTTAAGTCAAGCACACTCCAGAGACAACGCTGACAGTCCCCTGCTGGGTCCGACTGATCCATTCAACACATTGATAGGAAGGCTGTATAAAGGACGACATCAGGAAGGTACTGGATGTAGCTTCATGTTTTAGAACATCAAATAAAATCTACACCATGCGACTTAACACTGAAGAGTTATATTGTATATTAGTGTTACTACATACCAGAATTAAAACAGCGCTTGACTTCAAGTTGACAGAAGCACATCTTAATTAAAGTTCATGGGTCGGACGGCCTATGTATTTTGTTTCTTTAATGAAAAGGGTGTATTCGGTTTTATTTGATTTGAGAATATGTGGGCTAGGGCTGGAGGAAATTATTTTAGGCATGCACAGTTCATATTAAATATTTTGCATGCTGCAATTCGGCCATTGAGAGGGCTCCGTTTGATCTGAAATAGCCTGCTGTTGTTTATGGAACATTTACATAACTAGGACCACAGCAAGAAGCTGCCAGCAGACAGAGGAAGTCACAAGTAGTACTGGATGCTGTTCTGAAAATGGCTCACACAGGAAATAAAAGCCCAACCCAGCAAAACCACAATATCATGGATAATGGAGGTTATCCTTTACTGTGGTTTGCAGTGGGAGGAAAAGGAGCACACTCAATGATGAGAGGAAAGGTTCAGGAAGGTTCCTTGCCTTTAATAACTGGGACTCCATCCCTGTCCGTCACCACCACAGCATGCAGACCTTCCACACTGAAGGGAAGCACGGAGAAGATGTTACACATGAGCCGACACCATACGGCTCAAAGCTGGGCATTGGTCATACAGTACACACCTCTGCAGCTGTTTGTACAGGTATCTCTTCAAATCCTGTAACATGTGTTGGATGGAAAACAACAAGTTAGACACATGGTAACAACAAGCTGCCCGTCAGTCCGACAGTCAAAGATCCTTTACGGAAGCACAAGTATTAATACCACACTGTTAGAATATTCTGTTATTATTGAAAGGCCTGCATTGGAAATGTTAATATAATTAAGATTATTATCAGCAAAATGTTGTTTAAGTATTACACTTAAAAGTTACACAATGCAGACAAATCTGAATTAAATGAGAAAATAACTCAAAATGTGTCAAATTAATGTGTTTATGTTAATTTATCGACTAAGAAGTTGTTCTGTTGGCTAGTTTAATTTATGACTAAATATCATACTTTGTGTTTTTCATGCAAAAATCTTTATTGTAAAGTAACAAAAAGTAATTGATTTGTGTTTTTTAGATGTGTTTATATTTGTATTTATATGCTCCTTTTCCTATTAGTTTATTGGGAAATATCTGAAAGCCATGTTGTTTTGTGTGCATGTTCATTACAGTGAAGACCCTGCAGCTGTAAGCTCTGGTTAACATACAAGAGTGCTACAGTGTGGAGCTACATGCTAACGTCATGTTACACACACACTCACATTTTACGCTACAATATGTTGTGACATTTTGCCCTCGCGCACTATATGTTGCCAACAAGTTGTAAGTTGCTATATCCAGTAAATGCGACATTTCGTTTTGATAAAAAAACATTCCGTTAGGTTTGTCCGTCTCTGTGCTAGAGAAAGATTCTGGGGCTAGCTAACTGGGAGAGGAGTGGACACGGGACACATACACACACAGACGCACGCGCGCGCACACACACACACACACACACACACACACACACACACACACACACACACACACACACACACTCACGTCAGCCATGATATGCAGAGCGGTCGGCAGCTGTGGGGAGAAACAGGCTTCATTAGAGTTAAAGTTAGCTTCACTATCTGTCAATATACATCAGCTGTAGACAGCAACAAGCTTTGTTAGATTAACGTTGTCTTCATTGTATGTCAATATAAGCTACACCGGGAGACACAGGCTCTATTACAGTAACGTTAGCTTCACTTTCTGTTCATATTAATTCACTTTAGAAAGAAACAAACTCCTCGGTCAGGTTGACATGTTAGCTACTTAGCAAGATATCAGCCGATATTTATCTCTTAGGTTTGTTCCTATAATAATAAAGTTAAACTAGTGCCTATAGTTAGGTTGACCTGTGCATGCAACATTTATCTGAAATGCTATATTAACAAACTACACAAAATACAATATAAAACATGAAATGGGTTCGCAAACCTTACACTCTTCACGAGAGGCACTACCACTAATCACATGACAGCTTGTTTTGTTTCCGGCTCTGAAAGAAGTGTTGAGGAGAGTCGCTGCTGCGTAACACGTGACCGCAAACTGCGCACTGTGCACTGCGCTGTTTTCTTCTTCGTCGGTAGCGTCGGTGGCGGACTAAACATTAATTAAAGGTGTCTTCCGCAACCTACTGTACCGGAGTGGGGAACAGCATGAAATATTATCAACTTTCTCATTACAGTACATTTAAGACATTTCAAAACACTTAAGTCATGGATTTATATATATTTCCGGATATGTTTGCTTTGAGCCTGAATTGAATGGACCAACTGGCCAGATGATCAAAATGCTTAGACTTTGTTCATGTATACGTTTAATTGCTTAGCCTTTAACAATCTTATACAAATAATTCTTTAAAAAAAAAAGACCAAAATCAAACCATCTAATGGATTTGTAATACTTTGCCGAGCCACTGAATCCTAGTCTTGTAAAAATGTTATGGTTATACAGTACCTTTCCAGCAATTCATGCCACTACAATGGAAAATATGTTTGCAATATTTGTTTATTTAGGTATATAAAGTAACCCTTAACTCCTGTAGAAACAGAAGAAAGAGGCGCTCAGCAGTTGTCATTTCCCTGGGACCAAATCCAAAAATAGCCCACTATTAATAGAATATTGGACCAGACTGGACTTCCCATGCTCTCTGGAAACACACTACTGTGAGGGAGACCGCCTACTGCGTATTGCAAGCACAAACAGGTGAGTTCTCTGAGAAAACAAAAGGTTTGATCGTACAAACTAATGTGCTATGAAATATGACCACTCAAGTTCTCCATATGTCCGAATTAGACTTTGTTCAAGTCTAATAACATTGATGTAAACTCGACCAGAAATGTAATGTGGAGGGGAAATGAGGTCGAATAGACATGTCGTATAGCTGTTGGACTTGTAGAGCACTGGTAATGCATCACAATGTAATACTAGCTGAGAAAGAGCCATCTTTCATTTATTAATAATAATGTTTAGCTTCACCTTTGCTTTTCCTGCTATGACAAACAATGTCTGATGTGATTACATTTTTGAAAATCAGCAAGTAAACATGTTTGGTACATGGTGGACATATGTTTACCAGAGGAGACACCTCTGTGATGCTCATCTGTCCATTCCTAATCAGAGCGTTTCCAAAGAGTTGACACTGACTATAACAACAATGAGTAAAAAAGCCAGTAAGGCCTTGATGCAGCCTCGTTACGCTAAAGGAGGATACTTTATTTCTGTTAGTACTGTGTGTGATTTCCTTGACATGATTGTGTTTGTCTGGTTAGCATGGGGGACTTCCAGCCCTTCGAGCAGGACTTCTACCAGTCAGGATACTACATCGATGACCAGGGTCACACTGTGGCCTACTATGAGACCCACAATTCTGCAGACCCTGATTATGACGACACGTACGTTTTTGACATTTTTAAGATAACCCTATATCGAGTGGTGTTGCGGTCTTCCGGTTCCCATACCTCAAAATCAACAGTTTTTTTAATGTGCTTTTGGTTAGACGCCTGGAATAAGATCTGTGGTTTACACAAACTTAAAAGGTTTTCAGGTTTTGTTGTAGGACATAAAGTATGTCAGTAAATACTCCACTGGTGAATTTAAAAACAACGGTTACTAACAAGCAGCTAAATGAGACTTCTAAACATCACACCGAACGTTAGCCGCCGTTAGCTTAGCGGTGGTGAGACGAAGTCATGCAATCGGGATGTGGTTTGTTTATAGCCTAACATAAAAGTTTCTCTGTTTACAGCTTTTATTCCTGTGATTGCATGTACAATTCAAAAAGCATAAAGTGGTGTTACTATGTGGAGATAATCATAAAGAACAAAACGTTACGCATCATAAACATATGTTTGCCAAAGATCTTTTTTTCTGCAATGTTCTAAAATACAATAGGAAAATACCTCATCACTGAACCACTCAATCTTACCACGTATGTGTGTGAGGCATGACATTAGTTTCAGACCAACAGCACATTTAGCTGTTAGATATATTAAGATAAGTTAGATATATTAAGTAACACGCTAAAGGGTCGTATGTACTATCCTTTGCAATGTCAATATGTTTCCATTCATAATACTATTGAAGGCCAGTGTCAGTCTGCTACACAATGCAAGCGCCATTTGTTTCACAATGCCCAAAGCGGACCCTCTCGGACACGCAGATATGGAACGTATCATTTGGCCCAAATGTAGCAACAAAAGATGATTGCAAGATTCAACATTTGATCAGACCTCAAGGATAAAAGAAAAACTCTGTATGTATACAAAAAACACCACAGGGCCCTTGGACAGACGTAGCGCTTATTCTGAAACGACGCTGAAGTTGGCTTCCGATTCGGCAGTTAAGGGGAAAGTTAAAGAGCCTGTGACAGCCTCCCAACAACTGTTGTGCAATGAAATATTGGGCTACTAGTCATCTCCAACCGTAAGTTTAAAAAAGAAGGTGCGATACCGTTACGATAAATATCAATAATTTCGAACATCGTGGGGAAATTCCTTCGACTCATTTTGAAGTTTTGGGGGAAGCCGGAAGTGACGTCAATGCGGGAACGCTTCACTGTGCGGCGAGAGAGCCAAACACGGACAAAGTGTGTTGTCATGCGTAGAAATGGTGAATTACTGAGTTTAGGCACGTTAATAACGTTTTAATGAAGTTGACTACAGTATATTCATATTTGTCAGTGCTTTCATGTCAATTCGGCGACATAAACATAAATGATCGTGGTGAAGATGATGATTACATTAGGATTAAAAATCGGGAGTGAGAGCTGCTGAATTTCCTCCCGTCGGATGTGATATAAAAACAAATCGATTATTTTTGTGGTTGTAAACTCAAGTGGATGAAACTACATTTATTAGTGCTTTCTTGTCAATTCGGCGAACATATGATACATTAAATGATCGTGAAGATGAGGTTTAAAAATCGTTTGAGCCGGTCTGCATTTCCTGATGAGAAAACAAACCGATGCTTTTTGTAGTTGTAGTACACCAACATGGATTAAACGTGTGGTTTTTTTACCACAATGTTGGGGAAATTAATGGATAAAATGCACGGATTATTATTATTATTATTATTCCCACTCCGATCGGGACACGAGGTCCACCGTTTCCCCGCAGTGAGGCTCCCCCCGTTGACAGTTTACGTGGGCTGGGCGCAGTGGCCGGTACCGAAGTGGGCCGGTCGGATAAGTCACTAGCACATCCCCCACTCCCCCCGTTGACAATTTACTAGCGGTACCGAAGTGGGCCGGTCGAGAGTCCCGGGATGATTTGTAGTCCCAGTCCCACTGGCTACATGACCGTATGATCGCCCATATTGACGCACCTCATTCCTAAACTTCTAACAGATACAACATAAACCGATCCTTCAGCCTCATATGAGCTCTCAGACACGTTCAACATGAACCTGTCATCGCTGTCTGAGCGTGCTGCTGTGTGCGCCGTCGTGCGTTTACATCTGACTGTATATATATAAAGGTTTACATGCAGAAGCTGGGATCCTGGACGGTGCAGCTGGAGCGCTGTGCCCGCAATGACGTCACCCATCATTTGGCGGGACTTGAAGAATCCCAGAGAAGATCCAGAAAATGGTCAACATTGAAGGATTAATGGTTATCAAAGTACAAATATCCAAAATCAGTTCAGTAACGGTTTTCAAGGGGACAATATGTACTCAAATTGATGGGTTTGGATGATGGGGGAAAACCGTGTCACATGCTCTTTAAGGGACATTTAATTTACAGCGCTGAGCGAACAATCCTCCAGGAGTGTTGAACCTCTTAAATCGCTGCATAGCCGATTTATTTGGACTGGATTATCCCAGAGAGTCTAAAGATTCTTTATAACACAGTTTGAGATTTGTGAAACCTTTATTCTATTTGTGAAAATACAAACAAGGGAGAATTCAGTACTTTTTTCACATGTAGACCACATTAGACCAGGTCCTGATCTAAAACCACTAGACCTAGACTCATCAAATCTGGACTGGATTATCCCAGAGGGTCTAAAGATTCTTTATAACACAGTTTCAGATTTGTGAAAGCTTTATTCTATTTGTGAAAATACAAACACAGGTGGAAGGCTGAGGTTGCTGCAGCAGGCCAGGATCAGGATCAGAGAGTGAACCTCCCAGCTGGGCGAGCCTTTATGCCTTCTTGTATTTTCAGTTCACAAATAGAATAAAGGTTTCACAAATCTGAAACTGTGTTACAAAGAATCTTTAGACCCTCTGGGATAATCCAGTCCAGATTTGATGAGTCTAGGTCTAGTGGTTTTAGATCAGGACCTGGTCTAATGTGGTCAGGATGCGAAAAAAGCACTGACATCTCCCTTGTTTGTATTTTCACAAATAGAATAAAGGTTTCACAAATCTCAAACTGTGTTATAAAGAATCTTTAAACTCTCTGGGATAATTCAGTCCAAATAAATCGGCTATGCAGCGATTTAAGAGGTTCAAACACGGAGGATTGTTCGCTCAGCGCTGTAAATTAAATGTCCCTTAACTTTCCCCTTAACTGCCGAATCGGATGCTCTGAATCGGAAGCCAACTTCAGCGTCGTCATTCTGAAGGTATTTCCAGAATCTTGTTGAGAAAATACTCTGCATGAAGGTATTTTTTAACCATTTCTTAAGTAGACACCGTTTGCTGATCCAAACTAAATAGTTCCTTGAAATGATCTCCTTGATACAATCTATATCTTTATCAAAAATAACAGGAATTATTTCAGAAAGATGTGAGGCCATTTTGGGCAGACATGTATGTAAACTGTGGGTTGATGGGTTGGTGGAGGCATACGTCCTGGAGTCTGTAATTCTTGCTTCTTGTTGTCTTCAGTGGAGCTCTTGACCCCTCCATGGAGCAGCAGTACACTGGACAGTACTACCAACCTGAAATGACTTCCGGGGAGGGCACAGAAACATATTCGCCCGAAGAGGAGCCGTCCCTTCTTGAGGGTAAAACTGATTAAATCAATAACTAGCCATGTTGTATTAGTTGGAATCTAGCTAGCAAATGTCTGTTCAAGGTTGGGTGCAAGATGCCAGGAAACAGCTGTAGAAACAACCAATTAGTGATTAGTAGTAATTGGGTGACCAGGGGCGGGATACAAGTAGAAAGCTTTGGTATTCCATTCTTTGTTTTCCATTTCTGTTCCTTGTCTAGAACTTGGCATCAATTTCGACCACATCTGGCAGAAGACCCTGACGGTGTTGAACCCCTTTAAGCCTGCAGATGGCAGCATCATGAACGAGACTGATCTGACGGGTCCCGTCCTCTTCTGTGAGGCACTGGGGGTCACTTTAATGATGGTGAGCTGCTCGCATGGTACTACTGCCAAGCTCAACCCAGTATGCACAGTACGATAACACATGCCCGTCTGTGTCCTTATTCTCGTACATACAGGCAGGTAAAGCCCACTTTGGGTATCTGTACGGGCTCAGTGTCACAGCCTGCATTGGGATGTACGTCCTGCTGAGTCTCATGAGCTCCCTGGCGGTCTCTTATGGCTGTGTGGCCAGTGTCCTGGGGTACTGCCTGCTGCCAATGGTGGGGGTCTCTGCAGTCGCCGTCTTCTGCTCTTTACAGTAAGTCCACTCACTGGTTGTGTGTTATAATACTGTTTTATGTGAGATTCATTGGATGATAAAAAACAAAACAATTGTTGGTCATGGAAGGGTGTTGTAAAAGTGAAATCAGGAATTCTATGCATTAAGTTAATGTGTCAACCAGCAAACCTGATGAAGTGCTCTGAGCAAGGCACTAACAGGATCTCTGAGGTGTTATGTTTTAAGGCCCTGACACACCTACCCGATGTTGGGAGTCAGAGGCAGTCGGGCATTCGCGGCGCCCTACTCAGGTTGGTGTGTCCCGCACCGTCGTTGCTTTACGGCACATTTTCACACCTCCCGCGGCCGATTCAACATGTTCAACATGCCGTAGGAGGTCGGAGAAAGTCGGGACAAAGAAATCACTCTGATTGGCTGTTGCCTCTTTTGAATGACGAATACACACTACCGCTGCCTGCTGGTAAGGACAGTTATTGCCACTCGTCGACTGAAGTCTTTGCGGTGTGTTCGTAGGCGGGCGGCGTAGGCGGGCGGCGTAGGCGGGCGGCGTAGGCGGGCTAAAAGTCGGGACGCCTTCGGTTCTTTGGTCTCAGGTTGGTGTGTAGCGACCTTTCGGTATGTATGTAGGTGTTACATCTCACATATCACACCTCTATCTTCTGATAACAGACGCATTATAGGTTAGATTGAGTTGAAGAACACTATTGTTCTCGTGTTCTTGTAAAGGTCATCGGACACACATTTCTTTGGTACAGATCACAACACGGCACCAGATTCACTGAGTTTATCCAAATTTGACACCTAAATGCAAGAGTTCATCAAGTGTGCCGTGCGGTCAGTGGCGTAACAAGGTTGTGATTGGGCCCGGTGCAAATATTATTTTGGGCCCCCCCCCCCATCGCCCCAAACATAAGCACACGCTGATGCGCTCACACACGCACGGACATACACAACCACTCAGAAGCGCCACATGTATAGGCTATCAACAACAGCCTGCCCTGGCCTCAGACCACCTCAGCCTGACCACGGCACAGCGAACTAAGAACATAAGTTTCCTTGAGGCTTGTCTCTGGGGAATGGGCCGGTAGGCCTACATGGACCGGTTGCTGTAATATAGCTTTTGATCTTGGCGTCAGGGGGTCTCAATAGCGCCATAGAGTCCCCTAACGGTTGGGGCCCTTGGGGGAACTGTTGGACCACCGCCAGGCACAGCCACATCCAGCCTCTCCTCCTGGCTGGCTGGAGAGGAAGGTCGCACAGCCACGGATACAGCTTCACTTGTGGAGCTAGATGGCAATGATGGTGGTGAGGCAGGTGAGCTATCGTTAGCCTCCGGCTCCGGCTGCCGCTGCACTTCAACATTGCTAACGTTAGCGCTCGATTTCGAGGACGATGTATGACAAAAAAAACTCTCTAATTTTGTCAGTTTAGCTGTTACATCTCCTTGTTCTCTCTTGTCCTTTCTCTTTTGAGCGCTGCTCTTGTGCTTTGGTTTGCTGTACATTATAAATGTAAGCTATTACATTTGTTATAATGCTGCCGAACTTGCTGCCGCTAGCTACAGCACAGTACAGGTTGATTAAACGGTTCGCTCGTCGTCACGCAAGGTATCGCATGACATGAAAGGGAGCAAGGTCATTGGACAGACAAATTACAAATTAATTTAGGTTGCTTGGTTACTTTGAAGACTGCGTGAACCGGTCAATGCCATTGGGGCCCCAAAAAAAAATATTTTAAAAGAATATTTAAAAAAAATATATAAAAAAATGTGCAAAATGCGTTGCACCGGCTGCAGCGTCGATAGTTACGCCAATTTGACAGAAAGTTGGTCAATTTCTTGTCTTTAAAGCCATTTGTTAGTCACTGCTGTTTGCTGTAGGACCCTGCTTATGAGTCGTGGTGTAATCCTGAGTTAAAGTGTGCAGAGGAGGATGTGGACTTTCAGAGGAAGAAAAGGAGCTCGTTTCTCACACAGCCTACATGATGTATGGCGGTGTGAGCGCACTGTGACACTTGCACAGTCAGTGATGTTCTGCAGACACCCTGAGAGCAGGGAGAGGGCCGGGGGGACGGGGGACGAGATGTCCACACAATTCACTGTGATATTAACAACGGGTAACTTCTAAGGTCCTGGTCCAATCAGGCAGGTGGATCCAGTCCCTCAGGTGCTGCTCCAGCTGACGGGGGGGACGCCGAGGCCACCGTCTCTCTGGGTCTGAGCACAACACTCTCTTACTAATGTGTGAGAGAGCACACACAACACCGTCGATAGTTCTGCCACTGCGTGCGGTAAAGCAAGTTGTTGTGGGGTCCAAACTACATCTGTGTGACTGACAGTGGGAAAGAGACTTTTATTTAAATCGTTGAGTTGTACACGTCGTAAAATCAGCAAATAGCTGTCAAACCTGCAGGATTCAGGGAGTTCAGGAGAGATTGGTTTTCAGTCTGCCTGTCTGTTTCCACAGAGGCTTCCTGGGATCAGTTCTGGCCGTGCTTGGGATTTCTTGGTGTAGTCTCTCGGCCTCCAAGATCTTCATCTCCACCCTGGCGATGGAGGGCCAGCAGCTGTTGGTGGCGTACCCGTGTGCCCTGCTCTACGGCCTCTTTGCACTGCTCACTGTCTTCTGATATTCAACAGATTGAATCCAGAGAACATTCTTTAATAATAAGCAACAATATTTTGTATTCGTGCTAACAAAGTAAAAGAGTTTCAGCCCTTCGTATATGTGTATAAATATGTACTCAGGAGTATTCACAGTAAAGCGAATTGGGTGGATGATACCATAACACACAGCTAAATGCTTTATTTCATCAATGTTTTTGTATTATTTGAAGAAGCTATCCTTAATACTTTCATGGTAGATTTCTCAAACTAAAATAATACTAAAGTGACTTGTATGTTAATGATTGTGTTCAATATGTATGTAGAAAGTAAATGATGTACAGATGATATCCCTCTTAGATTCCTGTTTCCATGTGAGGGAGGTTCGTGTCGTGTTTGCTCACATGTAGCCTTTATGTCTACAGCTCTCCTTACTCAGCCAAGTATAACAATGTAAATAAAACCTCATTTAAGTTTAGTTGCTATGTTATAACTAACAAACCACACTTTTTTAGGATGGGTGATAGTGCCAGTCCAACCCCCTCATAATGCTGACACATATGTTGTCTCTAAGCAGCAATAAGAGCGACTTGGAAGATAATAAGTACAAGTTGCTCACCAACTAGTTTATACTTTTCTTCCAACCCCAGAGTGCCAATCAGATGCCGACCTCCAGGGGGCAGCCTCACATCAGTATGCATTGTAAGGTGGGACCAGACATGTGTTCCTTATATCCCACAGCTCATCTTGTGTGTGTTCACATAGTTTGAAGTCCTGCTCCAAGCCTCTTCCACGTCAGCTGCTCTGTATAGTACAGGCAGCAGGACCCTGAACAATGAAGTGTCCCACGGTGTTAAGACATGTGTGTGTGGGTGGGGTCGTGACTTTTTTGCATTTTAGAGAATAACATGTATTACATTTGTATTTGCCTTTTTACATATCATATGGTTACAGAGCATACACAACAGCATAACAAAGTGAAATACACAAAGTAATCGATAAATCATGACAGAGAAAAAAAGAATCAATTATACAGATACTTAACAGAAAAAAGAAAACGGATAAATCATAACATTACATTTCTCGTCACATCTAACGAGAGCGTCATTAGTGTTGTGTTGTGTGTTGGTGTATACCTCAACCATTGTTCCCAATTATCGTCAAAGATATGAACTTGATTTCTTAATCTCGTGTATTTTTTACTATTCCATATCATTATTTTACAAGATCCGTCCATTGAGACTAAACCCTTAACATTTTTTATTATTTGAACTTGAATTTGAAGTAAGATTCTATTTTTTAAATGTCTTCTGGAGTTGTTCCAAGCCGTAGAATACGTGGGTTTTATTCATAGAAACACCATACTCAATATTTGTCTGGACAATGCAACAATGTCTCTTTTTCCCGCTCTCTTACCTCAGGCTAAACAGAAACACTTCCCTGGTATTCCAGCAGAGGGAGCCACAGCATCAATGTTCACATTGTTAATCCTTTCTACTCACTAAAAAAGACACATTCTCTTGACGCCCACATACTAACTCAGGTCATTCTCAGGCCCTCTCGATGGACGTTTGACAGAAAGTTGGTCCGTTTCTCGTCTTGAAAGCCATTCGTTAGTCACTGCTGTTTGCTGTAGGACCCTGCTTATGAGTCGTGGTGTAATCCTGAGCTAAAGTGTGCAGAGGAGGATGTGGACTTTCAGAGGAAGAAAAGGAGCTCGTTTCTCACACAGCCTACATGATGTATGGCGGTGTGAGCGCACTGTGACACTTGCACAGTCAGTGATGTTCTGCAGACACCTTCTCTGAGAGCCGGGGGGGGACGGGGGGGACGGGGGGGGGGGACGAGATGTCCACACAATTCACTGTGATATTAACAACGGGTAACTTCTAAGGTCCTGGTCCAATCAGGCAGGTGGATCCAGTCCCTGAGGTGCTGCTCCAGCTGACGGGGGGACGCCGAGGCCACCGTCTCTCTGGGTCTGAGCACAACACTCGTACTAATGTGTGACGCTGAGCACAGACTGTTTTCAACATGTCAAGCTGCACTCGACAAATGTTATATAAACAATGACACAATAGTCCCTAAAATACCCTCTAAAGAGTCCTAAGACCGAATGAGTTAGCATGTTGCAACGTCCGGGTCCCGGTAGTTGGTGGGTAGCTGCCTGGAATACGGTCTGTGGTTAGCACACGCTAAGAGATGTCAGTAATATCTTAAGCACTAAATGAGACTTCTAAACGTCACCATGTCCATATTAGCCGCCTTTAGCTTAGCGGTTTGCTTCTGGTGATTGCATTTACGTTTCAAAAATCATAAAAGTGGTATTGATATGTGGAGATTATGCTAAACACAATGTGTAAGTATCATAATAGTGCGTTTGCTTATTTTCTGCAATATTCCAAAATCCAATGCTTTTGATTTAGTGACCCTGTGACTCTAACTTCCGGTTCGGACTACACATCTGCAGTGCACCACTCTTATACTCTTGATGTAGGCTTCTATTCCAACAGGTTGGTTATCTCAAATAAACAACAAACAAACATCCACCTCCGCGTACAGACCAGTTCCTGCTTTAACCACGTACTGTGACACAAATATCATCACACCATCCACATCGGGGTATTCAGTCAGAACTATTCTGATGTATGATTTTCTTCATTTCGCAAAGCCTCGTGCACTTGTACACCTAAGCCACATATCACGCCTGTGATTGGTTGGTTCTGCTTTAGGCCTTTTAAAAGAGGAAGCATGCTTGATCCTACCCTCACCGTATGACTCAGAGAAGACCTTGTGTTTATTTGAGTGAGAACACACTCCCTACGGAGAGGATTCAGAGCATGTGAGGGAATATACGTGTGTTGGACTGAAGGAGGAGGACTGAGAGGAGCCGGCCCAGTCTCCCTTCTGCTCACTGTGTGTACGGTTAAAGCGTCCCTCTGGCCAAGCAGTAGGCCGAAGACAAGCGCTCCCTGGGCCCGCCGAGCTCTCCTGCTACTCCACACTGAACTCTCTCTCCTCTCAGAGACTCGCTGCTGCTCACCTTTCATTCACCGGAGCAGAGAGACGGGGATCTCCGCTCGCTACGCTTCATGACAAACGACTGAGTCAGTGGACCATGAGCTCCAAGAAAGACCTGCTTACTCTTATGAAGGACAGGTCGCCCTGCTGCGAAGGTGGTGAAGGTGGGACCTGTTGACTTTTAAATGTGTTGAACATTTCAAATCCTGGCAAAGGACCAGAACATGTGAGTGTGATCGGCTGGAGATTAGTCAAGTCTGTTAAACTAGGATACATCCGCAGCATAAGTAATTATTTTATCTTGTTCTGTTGCCTCTTAGCTTTTATTTTATTTATTTATTTATTTTTTTTAAATTGTACGGTGTTCTTGGGTGTCATGAAAGGCGCCTAAAAATAAAATGTATTATTATTATTATTATTATTATAAGTGCATCGGTGTAATGGACCGTCTTACATTGGAGGAGGCCATTCGTAGCACAGTCTGAGGAAGAGTGTCCTAGATATATAAAACATGCTGCCATTGCTCATTTGATAACAACGTTCTAATTCTTACTCCCAAGAGTTTGATTTGCTTTGGGCCAAAAGCTGATAAGTTACCGATGAGTAAATATGAAACAAGTGAGATCGAGGAAGATCAACCTTGTTTAAGAAGCTCTTAAACGTCTAAAGGATGCTCGTAGACAGATGCAGTTATACCTGTGCAAAAGGGTACACATAATGAACCAGGTGTACCCTAACCCATCACAGGGCGGACGGCCAGTCCCTTTCTCTGTGACAAATGAGAAGCCAACCACTCTCACATAGTCCTTTGAACAAGTGTAGATGATTGACAGAGCATGTCTACAGAGGACATCTCCTGTGTGTAACTGCACTGTCAACATATGGAAGTATCTTGACAACAACACGTTTGAGAGAACAAAATAAATTATATGCGCTATTCAGTCCACGGCTCATGGACAGAAGTCATGTCTCCATAGTCTTTTAATAATAATAATAATAATACATTTTATTTGTAGGCGCCTTTCATGACACCCAAGGACACCGTACTATTTAAAAAAAAACAAAAAAAAACACCATAGGACAATTGATATAAGACATGTTACTGTACCCCAATATGCCTTATCATATGGCTTACAATTAAACATATTGTGGGTGTGTAGATCTGCACTATAGATTGAAGTTCAGCCAAACCCGCAGCATGGCTATTCTGAAAACTCTGTCATTCTGAATGGAGCCTCAGGCCATATTGCATTTCATGTTCTTTTCTTTTTGTTTGAGCCGTTTGTCCTCCGTAAAGTTCATCGGATCACAGTACACCCAATGCCAGGGTCCTTGTGCAGCGGTGATATCTCAGTCATACAAGTCTTTCTCTAATCATGGAAGTTAATAGGCACATAGCTGTAATATGTGCCTATACATGGACACTGGGATGTTACAGGACATGGCAACTTTATTATATTGTAATAATATTGTAAAAACACTATTTTGTTGTTATAATGAGTTAACCTGTACTTTCTGATACAACTGTATTTGTAATGCCAACTCTAATATTTAGTTTGTGAACTTTTGGTCACAAGAAGTAAAGCAGGTATTTCAGGCCGCTCAGGGGTCCTTTAGACAACCGGGGGTACGCATCGGGGACCCCTGGGGGTATTCGAGGGGAATGCAGGGGCTACGTAGAAACATTAGGGATTGCAATATATTCCTGCATAAGAACATATTTCTGGTGTCCTGCCTCCAGAACTATCAACGCTTATGAAAGACAAGCTCAAGTGTTTCGTTGAAAACTCTTAACAAAATATGTTGAAAGTGCCAGAAGTGAGTGTTTTCACTGACAATGAGAGTACATTTCAAGTTTAAATACACATGTATTAAGGGTGAGTTAAACAAGTGATCTTCATCTAGTGAGCAGTTGGGTTAAACACGAGGACAAAGGGTTTAAAGGGGGGGGGGGGGTTCTTATAGAATGGAGACCAGCTCAAGGGGAACACCAGACAAAGAACGTTTAGTTGAAATGTAGAAGTGAACGAACAAAGTTAAAGGAATTTATTTGAAGTGTATGTCGGCCTTGAAGTCTCGTGTGTGCAACATACATTGGATGTGATTTGACTGGCAATGCTTTTAGATGTGTAAGATAATGCAGACACCACATTCTGTCTGCTTGTGGTTAACAGACACCACGGGTCGAGGGTGGCCTTCCCTTCCAGCTCAACAGAGCAGGTGACTCTGAGACAGTCACACGTTGCTTTTATCATCAGGCTGATTCCTCTTGCCTGCTGACACATCCTGTGTTCTGTCCTTGCAGATCCAGGTCAACACATCTGCGCCTGTGTGCTCTCAAAGCTTCAGTCCGACCAGCGCTCTTTAAATCGTCAATATACTTAAATAAACCTGCATGTCAACTTCCAGCGGCCCGACTGTGTGAAGGGAAGTCACGTCTCTGTGTGCAAATCCAAATATGTACTTAGTCATTCACCGATTACTTCCCCACAAATCTCAGCGTTAAAATGATTACACAATACAGAACCTAAGGTAGGACAGATTGCAGTCGTTTGTTATACACTTGGGGGGAAGTTGAAAAGTTGAGTGTGGCGGTCTCAGGCCACAGCAGCACTGTTGGACGTGAGGAGCCAAACTAAATACTCGGGCTGTTTTCACTCGGCCTGCCGTGGCCTTGTGGTGGGAAGGAGATGAAAGACGCAGATAAAGAATTGGCATTTGTGAAAAGTACCAATTCTTTAGAGAATATGCTGTTTGGGCTTTAAATCATCCACGACCCGAGCATGTAAAGAGCAGGCTTCTTTTGTTTGTTATATGTTAGTCAGTGAGAGGTATAGGGCGCTGGAAACATGCTCCATGCATCCCCACGCCCACAGTGTACAAGATGGAGAGCCACAGCCACACTCATGTGTAGAGAACATATACATAAATATACAAAAACCCTTGGGTAATATAACTTTGAGATAGCCCGTAATAACAGTGCTTGTGGATAACATGTGTGCTTTATTAAGACCTCGACCACCAAGCTGGTTATTGGGAATTGGTCAACTTGTAGACTGAGACGAGCGTCTGTCGGCAAAAGTCAATTCTTCTTAAGTGAATCAGGTCGAAACATGTTTCATCTCTTCATGTTTCATCCTCATCTCATCTGATCATTCTGAAGACGGGGGATGAACTGTCTTTGGAGGCTGATCCGGAGGTTAGCATCGCAACTACTCCCTCGAGAGACAAAATAAATATAACATATTTGGGAATATTGCAGAAAATAAGCTTCCATGTATTCACACCACTTTTATTAAAGTTCAGGCTTAAATGCAATCTCCAGAAGTAAACACCTAACGTTAGGCTAATGAACTACTACAGTCACGTCACAACCACTAAGCTAAATGCGGCTTATGGTCGGCGTGGCAACCTTTTGTAGTTACGTTTATTCATTTGCTAGCAACAACATTTTTAACACATAGGAGCTTCAGAAGTTCACCAGTGGCACATTTTCTTACAAGTGTGCTTGTTCTTCATTGCCTCCCTGTGGCAGCCCCCTTTAATGACTTCACCTCCTACATTGCTCCCCTCCTCAACCCCCCTGACACATGACATGAGTGTGTGCCGTTTTCTCCCAGCAAATACCCAGGACCCCCAAAGGTCCCCCTGTACTTAGTTCCCACACAGAGGATTCCAGCGTCATGTCCCCATCATGGATCCAACACAAGGTGAAGCACCCTGAACATCCAGCTCCGAGCTGACCCCCCTCTCAGGTGCACCACAGGGGGCACTTTGGATCCTGCGACGGGACGCAGATTGCTCTCCTGAAGTCACCAGGCAGGACGGTTCTCTTAACGAGATGCTGTTGAGTTACAGGATCCAGTGTTGTTAGAGTTTCACCCATGGGGACGAGAAGCCAAGATATCTGTTTGATTTCAACCGTTCTTAAAAGTCCTGTGACTTTCTTAATACAACAATATACTCTACTCTGTTGATGGCTTTTTGATTGTTATAACCGATAGTCAGGTAGCTAAACAAAATCTAACCGATATAAAGTGGTGCCGTGATTCCATATGTTGGTAGGCCAACCAGCAAGTTGGCATCGCACTCTCTTCTCTTTCGACAAAAAGCAATGGCATGTTGTCCTTGTGTTGTGGAGTCAGGGGTGGACCGGCCATCTGGGTGTTCTGGAGAATCACAGAACGGCCGCTTGAAGTTCCATCATTGAAGTTGCGCTGTTGGTTGGGCTGGGTCAGAGTCAAGGGCTGATTTTCAATCCCAGTCCGACCCTGCGCGGAATATTGCAACAAATTTGAACTTTGTTTATGATCCAGCATTTATGATACTTCCACATTTTGTTCAGCAGGAACATTTCCACACAAAGAAACAACTTTGTGATTTTTGTAGCGTCAATGCCATCGCAAGAGCTAACGTTAGCCTATTAACAGTCATGGTCGCCGCGGCCAATGCTAAGCTAAAGGAAGGTAATGCTCAGCGTGATATGATTTAGCAATCTCATTTAGCCACTCGTAGCAAACTCTGTTTTTATGAAAAATATCTTCAGATATTCACAAGTGGGATATGTGGTGTCGTAGAACCAGACTTGAAACATCTATTTAAATTACCCACAGACCTTACTTCAGGCAGCTAACTGGTTGCTAAAATGCCAACTAATTGTGGGGTTTTAGGACTAAATCATGAAGTCCTCTATTGTATACGGCTTTGTGATCGCTTTGATATGTCCATGTACTTCATGTCCCTCACCCACTGTGAAGGTAGAACGATCAGAGTGAAACTGAGGCCTTTAACTGGATCATATAGAACTCAGCTCAGTGTGTCCAAATGTAAAAGCTCAAAAAATAATAATAAAGAGTTATAATTCTGAAAAGGGAAAACATTTGTATTGAACATGTTGTGCTTATTGCAGTGTACAGAGTGGGTCCAACAGAAGCTCAGGGAAACCAAGTTAAATGTACTATTAATTGAAGCATTATGTGTTGAGGCTGAGTGAGGCCCTCACATTCAAAGCAGCGTTACAGTACCATTAAAAGCCATTACACTCTGTAATCGCACTAATTGGAGTTATTTGTAAAATAAATAGAACGGAGCTGCCATTAAAAGGCCTCCGGAGCAGTTTGTTTCCAGCTCTCTATAAGTGATCCAGAAAGTGTGCTAATGAAGGATGCAGCTGGGAGAGTGGCTGTGTCTTCTGAGGCAGGGAGAAGTGCTCCACCTGCGGGGGAGCTGGAGACAAACATGTTCCCAGCTAATGAGCAGCATGGCTAACTGAAGCCAGCTAGCCCCTGCTTCACCTCCTCCTCCTCCTCTCTTCCTCCTTGTCCAACTCAACCTTCTACTTCCCTCCTCCACCTCTCCCTTTTCTTCTCCTCCTCTTTCTAGGGTTTTTTAGATTTCAGAATATTGCTGAAAATAAGCTGTGTGGCAAACAGACGTTTATTATACTTAGACATGTTGATCAGCAGGATACTCTCCACATATTAAGACCACTTTATGATTTTTTAAGTATAAATGCAATCTCCAGAAGTAAAAAACTAACTCTGGGCTATAAAGGAGCTACATCATGGTCACATGACTTCACATCACCACTGCTAAGCTAATGCTAAGTGTGATGATGTTTAATAGGCTGCTTCTCACTCACTTGCGTCGTTTCCCTGCCTCTAGTCCCTCCCACCAAGGAAGCAAGGAGAGACGCAAGGAAACCACGAGAAGCAGGGAAATGAGTTTTAAGAGCAATGGGACGTCCTTTCCTCCGGAGCGTCACGTGAAGCGACGTCCGTCTGACAGCAGCAAGTGTCACTGTCACTCAGGCCCATTCCCAAACCGCCCCCTACACCCTACCCCTCCGTTTGCGCGTTCACGCGGAGGGTCCGCCATATTGAGGGCTGTTCCAAAGCATCAAGCCCTCAAACAGCGAGTCTGCAGCGGTGCTGACTTGAGACCGGTCTCTACCTGACCGGAGTCACGCTGTGTGTGTCCTCAGGAAACAAGCTGTTTACAAGTAGTTCCAGCAAACATCCACTGATAAACTGCGATGTTAACGACCTCATGGTGACCGTTGCAAAAACTAAGAAGCTTATAAACTAAGAAGCTTATAAACATCAGGTTTAAAACTAAAAGAGCTTTGAAACACAATGAAAGATGTTTGGAGTTTTATTTGAGTTATTAATTTAAACTCTTTGTCTAAGAGATGCTGATTTGAAACCGTTGTTACATACAGTTACGGCACTTCCTGTTTCTGCCTCGTTGAGCTGCGAGTGTGGCTCCAGACGGAGTTCACTCCGTCACGGAGGGGTAGGGTCGAGGGAGTGGTTTGGGATTGGGCCTCACTACCAAGGATGTATAATAAGAACTGGATACAGCGTGGAAGGCGGGGCCTCATTCATTCCTATGAGAATTAGGCCCAATCCCAAACCACTCCCTCCACCCCACCCCTCCGTGACGGAGTGAACTCCGTCTGTAGCCACACTCGCAGCTCAACGAGGCTCCCTCCTGTCAGATGGAGGGAGTAAACACAGCAGCAAGCTTTGGGACGGCCTCGCCTCTCTCCGGCAGAAACAGGAAGTGCCGTAACTGTTTGTAACAACGGTTTCAAAGCAGCAAGAGTTTAAATGAATAACTCAAATAAAACTCCAAACATCTTTCATTGTGTTTCAAAGCTCTTTTAGTTTTAAACCTGATGTTTATAAGCTTCTTAGTTTTTGCAACGGTCTGTAAATATACACAACTTTATAATAAAATGCACACATTTACCTTTTTCTAGACTAAACTCAGGTTTGATCCTAAGTTAAAAACATATGAGGTCATCAAGAGGTCGTTAACATCGCAGTTTATCAGCGGATGTTTGCTGGAACTACAGCGTGTTTCCTGAGGACACACACAGCGTGACTCAAGTCAGCACCGCTGCAGACTCGCTGTTTGAGGGCTTGATAGCCCACTCCCCCTCCACACTTGTTGCTTTGGAACAGCCCTCAATATGGCGGACCCTCGGAGGGGTAGGGGGGGTAGGGGTAGGGTGTAGGGGTAGGGGGCGGTTTGGGAATGAGCCTTGCTCATTGGCGCATGATGACTAAATGGCCCAACTTTTCATGGGAGCCTGCCTGCAGACCTCCACCCTCAGGACAGTTCCGGTGTCAGTACAGGAAGTGACGATTCTGATGTGTTTTTTTTCCCGCCCACCGAAGGACTCGTTTGATGGAAGTTTTCAAATCACAATGGAGACTCACCGTGCACTTTAGGTCGGCCTTGGTCAAGCCCTTTTGACCCCCCCGCTCAAATGACACCATGGAGGAATGTAACGGGAGTTGACAGGGGACTCTGCCCGCCTCACGAGTGCCTATTTTCGGACACTTCTTTTCACTTTTCCCCGTTTTTTTTTTTTTTGGCTATATCACCCGGTTTCCCCCCCCCCCACTCATCCATATATTAACGGATTTTGACAATTTTCGATGCATTTTTCTCCTCTCACTGATCGAATGGCAAACGCGACCCACTGTCGGAGGGCCTCCACGCCGGCCCGTCCTAGTGCCGGTGCTCTGGCGGTCGGTTCCTCTGAACTGCGGGTTCGACTCTGATGGCCGGGAGGGTGTGCTGCGTTGACTCTGCGTGTCTCTTCCTTCCCGAGCCGGCCGATATGAAGCGTGACCAAGACGCACCGTCCAGGGGTCCCACGGGTCCTGCCAAACACGGTTGTTTCTCAAACCTTCCACTGTTGTCTAGCGGGTGTAACTAAAATACAAGATGTCGTATTTATATAAATAAATATATATCTATATATATAGATAATAAGTGTCAGTACAATTTTATTTTGTATTTGCGTGCATTTCCTGTTTGGAAAGTGGCACTGTACTGATAGTGGTGATTTTATTTTGGAATTCTTAACGTGCACTTCCTGTCCTGAGTGTGGAGGTGTCCTGAGTGTGGAGGTCTGCACCGGTGCAAGGAAGGTGCAAAAGGGTACTTTATTACAGAGTAATTAAAGTCATGTTATCCGGTTGCAGTCCGGGAAGAAGAGAGAGAAGCCAGGAGGGCACACAACATATATAGACAACACCTAACATGTCCGTGTGGAAACAAAACCCCAACTGTAGTTCCATGTGTGAATTATGAACCCCAGTGTACAAATAGGTGGTCACCACAACCCTCTCTATTTTCCTCCATTTTCATTTTCATTTCAAACCTTTATTTAATCAGATTGGTCCCATTGAGATCATCTCTTTTTCAAGGGAGACCTGCAGCATATAGGTTCCACATGAAACATAAAACAATAAAGGACATTACACATTATATTTACAGGATACATAGTTATAGACATTTACAAGTGCCCATAGTATCAACGAGCATTTCATTTAGCCTAGCTTTAAAGACATGCAGAGGAATGAGATTGCTCAGTTTCAATTCTTGCTGAAGATTGTTCCGAGCAAGTGGAGCTGCGCACATAAAAGCTGTCTCACCTCAGACAGTCCTTGCTCTTGGCACATCTAACAAGACCACATCATGTGACCTCAGACAATAGCTGCTTGCAACTCTCTGTGTGATCAGAGAGCAGATATAATACGGGAGTTTACCCAACAAAGCTTTATAGATAAACGTGTACCAGTGACTGAGCCTCCGTACAGAGAGTGATGGTAAACCTGCCTTGGTATACAGGGTACAGTGATGAGTAAGCGCTTTACAATGTGTGACAAATCTCAGAGCACTGTGATACGCAGCATCCAATTTGCTCAGGCAATAGGCCGGTGCATTCATATAGACCAGATCACCATAGTCCAGCACAGGTCAAAAGGTCACAGAGCCTTCTCCTGGCCTCAAGCGAGAAACAGGACTTGTTTCTGAAAAAGAAACCTAGCCTAACCCTCAGTTTTTTAAGCAGGTTATTGACATGAAGTTTAAAAGAGAGACAATCATCAAGCCAGATACCCAGGTATTTATAACCAACCCAGTCTCACGGCATTTCGTGTTCACCAACACGATTTTTAATCTATTGATTCGTGTTCACCATCACCATTTGCCCCTTTTTTCCGTGTTGCACAGCACGATTTTAAAAGCAATGTATTTCTACTGGTAACGTGTTTCGTGCCTGCAGGCTGCAGCACGTCTTTTTCTCCGGTCGGGTCGTGGAAGACCGGAAGCTGTGTGGTTCATAAAAACATGTTCTTACTCAATATCAAGCCACAGTTATTGCTTTTATTTTAAATCGTATAATTTCGGACTTTTGTTGCCGTCTGTGAGGAAAATAAATGGGGCTCAGAGCCTCAGGATACTGAAATCTGTATTTCTTAAATCTTTTTTTCCTTCTAATTTGTTATTCTTTTCAAAATAACACACTGTTATTTACTCACCAATAACACACAATTATCCTTGCTTTTATTTATTGGTTTAATTCCATAATCTCGGGCTTTTTTGGCGTCCGTCAGGAACTGCATTTCAAAATAAAAATAACCGGAAACAGACGTAGGCCTATAAGGGACATTTCGAGCATCATTGCGATTGTCAACATTTTTGAGTTTAGGATGGCCGAAGACACTACACTACCCATAATCCCCAGCTATCGTTTAGGACTACAGTTCCCGTAAGGTGACGCAGAGCGTCAAACAGCTGTGTGAAATGGAACGAAACCACGCCAGATTATCCAAAACTGGAATCGAACGCCCCCCCAGAACTACACATGCTGTCTGTTGTGTTTCGCAAAATGTTCTATGGGACGTCTCTACTGAACGTTTTCGTTTTTCCCACAATTAGAAGTTGCCAGTATTAAACACATTGGTGTTATCAAATGTAAAACATATAATTCATAAAAGGGTGAAAGTCGCTTGTGTCCATAATGCGCAGCATTATATTAATGCCGTATACCCACATGACAGCTCATTGCTACTTTGTAATTCTACTCCACTACAATTCAGAGGTTAACCTGGTATTTTTACTCCACTGCATTTATTTGAGTTACTTTGCAGATTCTGATTAATGATGTGAAATATAAACAACCCTTAAATCAGACTTTAGTTACACCTGAGTAAAATTCAGGTAAGGTGATTGTAAGGAAGACGTGCTGCAGGCAGTAGAAATACATTGCTTTTAAAATCGTGCTTTGCAACACGAAAAAAAGGGGCACATCGTGATGGTGAACACGAATCAATAGATAAAAAATCGTGTTGGTGAACACGAAATGCCGTGAGACTGGGTTGTTATAACAGGTAACCACTTCAAGTACTTGTCCTTGCATAGTAACAATATCTAAACAGGCTCTGGTGTCTTTTTAGCTTTAGAAAAGAGCATTACCTTGGTTGTATCAACATTTAAAAGAAGCTTAAGCTCAGCGAGCTGAGTCTGAATAGTGTTAAAAACAGCCTGTAATTTAACACCAGCCTCCTTAATGGAGGGACCTGCACAGTACATAACGGTATCGTCCGCATAAAGTAGCTTCATTCACATTTTCACCTAAACTGTTGATATATATGGAGAATTAAATTGGACCTAAAACAGAACCTCGAGGAACACCATTAGCAATGTTTAACCACTCAGAAGTGAGCCTTTCAAAGTGAACACATTAGCCGCGTTCACACTGCGGTACTTTTCCCACAAAGGTTCATGCGAACTTAGTTCATGATCGCGTTCACACCAAAAAGAGCCGGTACTAAAAGTAGTTCATGCGAACCTTTTTACCCCCTCGAAAGTTTCGAGCGGCTCTTTTTTGAGAAAAGAGCTATATTCCTGATTGGCTGGGCGGATTGCAAACCACGCCCCGTAAAACTCCCAAAAAGTTTTGTGAAGCCGCCATTTTATTATCCTCGCATTAGCATTATTAGCATTAGCATTAGCCCAGCGCAGAAACGCAGAGAGACTAACTTATGGCAACACAAAATAAAACATGGGAGCGGTGGAGATGAGGAGGTGTCGGCGTTCTGGCGATTTACTCGGAAGGCTTCAGTAGAAGCTGCTGGGACTCCCAGCAGCTTCTACTGAAGCCTTCCCCAACTCCGGGGACTTCCGGCCGGAGACTTTGGGCGGCAGTATACGCCGTGAAGTGGGTTGCGGCCTGCCAGTAAACCCAAAGCAGAAGAAGAAGAAGAAGTGACGTCAGCGGCTTCATTTGCTTAATCCTCCCCCAGGGACTTTTTCTGGTGTGAACGCGTCTGTACTTAGTTCATGAGAACTAAAGAGTTCTCATGAACTAAGTTCGCATGAACCTTTGTGGGAAAAGTACCGCAGTGTGAACGCGGCTATTGGGACCTTTCAGAGAGGTGATTCCAGGGCCGCCCCTGGCCAACTTGGGGCCCCAAGCGACATTGTGAGATGAGGCCCCCCCCCCAACCGACAGGAGTGAAACATTTTTTTTTTTAAACAAAGTAGGCTACTTTGCAAATATAATTCCTGTTTATTATTATTATTATTATTATTATTATTATTATTATTATTATTATTATTATTATTATTATCAACAGTTACTTTTTTATACAGTGAGGTAAATGGTAAATGTGCATGTATGTCGTTCAGTATGCGTTTACAGGTGAATACGTCTATATTATTTTATTATAATATAGTTGTAATATAGTCAAGACAAAACATGCTTATGACATGCTCAAAAACTGATACTTCTTAAATCTGTATTCAAATGTAGTTCCCTTTGTCAGCAATGTATCAACAACTACACACACATTTCTATCAGTATTTCTCTGTGTTGTGGTTGACATGATGATGACTGTTAGGAGTTAAGGGGAGAGGCTGAGCATCACCATGAAATGTGCAAATTGACATAAAAATGAATAAAAGGGGGAAAAATGCTCCATGTCTTTTAGGCTGTAAACTTGAACTGTTATGTAAGCCAACTAGAAAGACAGTTTATCACTCTTAACATACTTAAATGAATGTTAATGCTGGAAATAACATGCATCTCCATTAGCCTATATGCTCTGCAGAGACTGCCTTCTTCATGTCGTGAATTGCAGCTGATGTTTTAATGGCAATTGGCAATTTGCTTATACAACATTCGCAAGTTGTACATTTGACTCATACAATAACCCACCTTCGAGTGATGCTCTAGTTTCTTCATGTTTTTTTTTTTTTCCCTCTTGCTTGTGCCTGACTGAAACTGTCTTTTCACCGACATCTCTTCACCTGCACTAGTGGCTGTATCAAAGCCGTGATTGGTCAGTTGTCAATTCATTGCAACGGACGGTGTCGGGTTACAGACGTGCTCCCCTTGTCACCTCTCACTCTCACTCTCGTGGGGGGTGCGCAGAGAACTGAGCAGAGAACTGTGCACAGCAGCTGAGGCCCTTTGGGCGGGGCCCCCTGCGCAAGGCGGGGCCCCATGCAGCCTGCGTGATTGGCCTGTAGGGAGGGGCAGCCCTGGGTAGTTCACAAACCACCCCACTGCAAGGCTGGATATGCCTATACTGAGTAGCCTCTGCTTCAAAATGCGATGATCAACGGTGTCAAACGCTTTGGAAAGGTCAATAAATAGAGCTGCACAACTCTGCTTATTATCTAAAATACTCGTAATGTCATTTACCACTTTCACTGTTGCAGTGATGGTGCTGTGTTGCTTTCTGAATCCTGACTGATGTTTAGACAGGATATCATTTTGACATAAAAACTCCTTTACTTGTTCACTCACTAGGCGTTCGAGCACCTTCGCCAGAACTGATAATTTAGAGATTGGCCTATAGTTATTTAAAATAGTTGCCTCCCCTCCTTTTAGCAAAGGTAAGACATAAGCAGACTTCCATACTTTTGGAATTGCATTTGTGTTGAGGTTAAAAAGAGCTTTTTTCAGACCTGTTGAAGAGGGGCGTTACAGGGGGACGAGTCTGTCTGGCCCTCTGTTTGAGAGGATCACTGAAGATCAAACTTAGATCAGCACTTGTCGCAGAAGGTATGCTGTGTGTAAACTCCAGACTGGGGAGGTTTTGGTACACTGATGGCTGGCTAACACTGCAAACGTCATCACCTTTTAACAAGAGAGTAAGTATATTAAACGTTATTTTGGATATTTTACACATCAGCAAAAAAGACAAAAACATATTTGATTTTAAAAATAAGCTAGATACAAACACATACAGTTTTAAATACATATATACTCACTTTCCACGGGGAATGAATCATATGGGGTTCCACCAAAAGAGTTAATCCTCTCTAATATTCCAATTCGTATTTGGTTCAGACTTTCCTGAACTGAGACACACACAAAACAAAACAAAAAAGATTTGATTAAAAATCTACACCACATTATTTGTACATAGAGGGGTACTTACGAGCCATAGTGCTGTTACACAAATAAAATATAACAGATGCACAGAGGTTGTTTAACACACACCAAGCAATATTAAATAATTACATGATATTATAAAATAAAATAAAAAGTACTTACCAGAGTTTTTCAAGATCAGATACAGGTCAAGAAAATGCATAGAGGAGGTATGGTGCTGGCTCATTAGCCCTCTCACTCTTCTTAGAATGATTCTGTGCAATTTTTAAAGTTGAACTCCTATCCCCTTATTAACCAAAATAACAATAGCCCTTAACTAACACTGATCATTTAAAAAAACCTTACATCTAATTTACAGAAGACAACTAAAAGTGTAAGGTGACTGTTTTAAACTAATTCCACCACATATATATCTTATTTTAACCTTATAATGTATTTACCTTAAAGAGTCCTCTCCTGCTGATATTCAGGTGTGTGTTTGCATATGGTATCTCTGCTTTAAAGAGTCCTTTGTCCAGGTGATTAACGATGCTTCTTTTGTTCCCCCACAGAGTGAAACTCTGCCCTTGCATTGATCTTCAGTAGACAAAGCCTTGTATGTTTGTAAATGGATATTTTAATTTACCCTCACACTGTTGATTCTATGTATTTTAAGTGTTTACAGCTTTTCTTTGTTCACAAGCCCTACAACTAAAGAGAACATCCTTAGTTATCACTATTAAAACCTAAATGAGATCTTTTTTTAATTAATATGAATACTCTCTTTGCAAACAGAGACTTCCTTGTAGTTAACAGTTTCACAAAAACTTAAAAAGAAACATCCTTAGCAAGCACAAATCATTTAAAACAATTACATTTAGAGAGGACAATAACGTTTTTAGCTGTCTTAGTGAGTGAAAATTAATGGCTGTTTTATTTAGATTGAGCGTATTTCTTTTTTTTAAAACTAACTCCATCCCCTCGCTTCTCACCTCACAGAGAGTGTCTTAATCAACATATAGATTAACATACCAGGCTTATTTCAACCCTCACATCAAAGGCCAACTCCAACGTGTGTGTGTGTGTGTGTGTGTGTGTGTGTGTGTGTGTGTGTGTGTGTGTGTGTGTGTGTGTGTGTGTGTGTGTGTGTGTGTGTGTGTGTGTGTGTGTGTGTGTGTGTGTGTGTGTGTGTGTGTGTGTGTGTGTGTTAATTGTTCTTAAAGGTGGGGTAGGTCATTTTGGAGAAACCAGCTCGAGTGAGCTAGAATTTGAAAGTACACAACCGGAAAAAAATCTCCTCCAACACACATGAACGCGCACATGACCAATGAGGGCGCGAGATAAGTTTGTGCACACACGTTCGGCTGGAGGCGTTTGAACCCGGCACAGATACTGCATCCGTTTCTTGATTGGCCCCTCCGGACGGATGGCGGTAAGTTGTCACAGGCGTCTCGCTGATTAAACCCATATCGATGCGTCTCTTGCCCATTTTTCTTTTTTTGAAATGTGAATTGATGAGTGGAAATGACTGACTTTTTATTTAGTTTGCATGGATTTATTTTTTCACCTAATTCCACCCCCCACTATCTTCTGGCCTCATATCGTGTGACAGGAAGGGGTGGAGAAAGGGGGAGAGGCCTGGGCTGTGAGGGGGCGGGGGCGGGGGCTAGACAGTCTCACGCATAACTTCAAAGAGACACCTAGATTAATATCAGAGGCTTATAACACACCGGTGTGAAATCACACCTACCTGTTATAACACCTCAACCCTCACATCAAAGGATTAGACAACAAAAGTGCTACACAGGGGGGCATTTCACATCTACGTGTGATGACACCCCATCCCTCACATCAAAGGATCTCGAACAAAGGGAGGCGGGACTTAGCTCATTAGCATAATTGTACCCCTCACATCAAAGGATCTCGAACAAAGAGAGGAGGGACTTAGCTCATTCGCATAATTGGGGGCGGGCCCACCTGTCACTTTTCATGCATACTAATATGATTGAAACAGCATGTGTACTACTACTAGTTTACGTTCAATTTTAAGTATTTTAGGCAGAAAAACGTATATTGACGAAACCTTTTTTAATAATTTACTATAATTTAGAAAGGTTTTTGTGAGAAATCATCAAAAGTAAACTTATTTTTCATTTTATATTTCAATTTGATATATTTGCATACAACATTATTAATTTATACATTTTTATAATTTTTTTTTAATTATGAATCCATTTATTGTATTTCCATGAGGCTGGGGAAGATGTGGTTCAACATGTAATACAAGTCTGGCCCCTTCCCCTGGGGAAGATGTGGTTCAACATGTAATACAAGTCAGTATATGTATATATTTTTCTCACCTTGTAATTACACAATCAAACAATCTATAATTTAGCTCTGACCTTCCCAAAAACATTTAGTTGAATTGGACACGAAGCTCTATTGACTGACATGCAATGACTGGAACTGATGGAAGAATCTGAGAGGAATGAACTAGGAGCAGATAAATAATCATATTTAAAAGACAGCATTGTCATAAGAGGCCAACAAGAGTCACAAGGGTTTGTCACTTTGCTGAAGGATATTTATGACCAGCTATCCAGGCCAGACTCTAAAGACCTTCCAAGGTGTAAAATGCTGCTGCCGGAGTACTGACTGGAAGTATTGCTGATATCATGTCTACCATCCTCTTAAAGTACTCTGTCCAACAATATCAGTCTCATAAGAAAGGTGTTTTAACACTTATTCAAAATAGCAGAGAAACATGCATCATTGTACTCAGGAGGGGACATTGACAGAGGATTACTCAAAAAGTACACAGTAAAAGTACTTCATAGTACTTGTGGGACTAGTACTGAGTCCAACAGTGTCAATCTCACGAATAACTAATGGCAAAACACATTTTTTTCCCCTCATCAAACGTAGCAGAAGTGGCTTGATTAGGTTCTCAGGAGGGGACTTTGACAGAGGATTTAAAAAAAACACACACTAGAAGTACTTCAATGTATTGTGATAGTAGGTGTAAGAATACTGAGTCCAGCAGTCTCAATATCATTAAGAATTTGGTAAAATTGTCTTTTTATCACTCATCAAAGATAGCAGAACACATGCATTATATGGAGGGGACTCTGACAGAGGATTACTCACAAAGTACACATTAAAGTACTTCCTTTTATTTCTAGTAGCAGTCAACAGTATCAGTTTTATTCAGAACTTATGGTAAAAAATATTTGTATCACTCATTGCAGGAAAGAAAATGAAGACCGAGTGCAGAATCGCTGTACAGTTTAAATCTCCTTACAATGTTGTCCATTTTAGACAAAGGCTTATTATATTTACAGCCCTAATAACATTCATTTTCTGGGCTCAATATGTGTCTTGGCTGTTTTCGTTGTGATTGCTAAATTCACCTTGTTCAAACACTGACCCAGATCGCTGGATCGCTAGAAACACCGCTGTCATCAGGCTGGCAAGGGCTGTTCCATGCTCTGCTCAACCTCCCGGCGGGAGGCTCCCGCCTTCCCCAATGGACTCAGTAGCGCCCCCTGCTGCCGTGGAGCATGTGCCAGCCACGGCGGAATATTTTATACATCCATGGGAATATTACTGCCAAAAGTCACGTGACTCACTCACGTGACTTTTGGCAGTAATATTCCGCCGTGAGAAGAAAAAGTTTCGTAGTTGTAAAAAAAAGTGTTGTAGTTGTAAAAAAAAGTGTGTACTTGTAAAACCTATGCTGAATTTGTCTCTGAAACATGATTTATTAGAAAAATGTTATGTGTTTGTTTGATAGATACGTTTTCTCTTTGCAAAACTAAATGCATTAGTTTGTAGATATGGGCTCAGAACAGTCTCATAATACACACATGCACACAGAAGGATTCACACTTGTATTTCCGGATCCACACTTGTGTTTTTCAATGCACACACAAATGTGTTCTGTTTCATATACATGTAAATAAAATCCAAATACAGAAAAAAGTTTTACATGTGTATTTTTGAACCTCACATATTTGTTTTCCGTTTAAATCCTGCACCTGCAAACACAACCCGCTTCCTGTGCACGGATCGCTGTGCATTCGTGTGTGGGGTTTTTGAGACTCCCCTGACGGTCAGCCGATTATAATATATATATATATATATAATATATATAATTTTTTCTATCTATAGCCAATCAGATGTCTCCTCAATTCTAAGCCAATCACATGAGCGCGCCCCCACGAGGGTAGATTTCTTGCGTTCATGACGTAGCGCTTCATGTACGCATTTTGCGCTGTCCGGAGCTGACAGCTCCATGGAGCCTGCCTGCAGGTGCTAATCTCAGGACACCTCCACTCTCAGTACAGCGTCACTTTCCGAACAGGAAATACACGCAAATATATATATATATATATATAAGCCTTTATATAATTAAGGTACAGCGCCACTTTCCAAACCATTGATGAATGCTTGTGTACACAAAAACGGCAGGCAAAACCGTTTTAAATGTGTGTTTCCTGTGTGGCGAATACAGCTGCTTTATTTATGTCTGCATGAAGTTGTTGTGAGTGTGGAGGGAGCAGCTACAGGTTAGCTTAGCCTGATCGATCAGTGCACTACGAAGCCAGTGCTAGACAGCAGGCCCGGACTGGCCATCGGGAGGACCGGGAGGTTTCCCGATGGCCTGGCCTGTTAAGTGGCCTGCTCGCCTGAGATTTTGTTTTTTTTATGTCTTTTGAACGCAACGCTGGCATAATATGATCTGGCCTGCTGCTGACATGGCCTGTAATAAACACAAAAGACTAAAATAATACGTGTTTAATTCAGCCCAAATGCAGTGACTGCAGGCCAAATCCATGAATACGGCAGGCAGGTGTCCAAAATAAAGTTGCACCGGTATGAGGCGCAGTGAGAACCACGCACCTGTCAGACTAGCGTTTGGGCACAATTACATTTCAGGAGAATAATGAAGATGTGACGTTTCTCACGAGACCCGTGTGCGCTGCCATTTGATTTAGTGTGGACTGGACCGACTGAACTGACGCCGGTGGCAAGCTTCATTATTGTGGAAGGATGGACCCCCATCCTGCGAAAAAAAGGAGGAAAGGTGGTGCAGAGAGGGAAAGGGAGAAAAAGAAAAAAGCCCGCGAGGAGGAGGCAGCGAAATGTCCTAAAATCACAGATTTATTCAGAACCCCCCGAATGGTACAGAATGACGAAGCCGAAAGTAAGTTAGCCAACATTATGAGCAACATTTCTTTCTATATTGTCGCCTAATGTGCACATCAACTGACTGTCAACAAAACAGTTTCTCAGTCCAATGTCATGTTAGTGGCAGACCCTGTGTGACTGAGACTGTGAGGCTACCAAAAACCCAAACATGTCCTTAATGTTACTCAAGGCAAACATATAGGCTAATATAACCGTTAGACTGCAGCTAACTGGGGCTACACACCCCATACTGTGAGTGAATAACTGTGCAACAAAGGGGGAGACAATATGTTATTAGGCCATGCAAACACAGGGTCAACTAACTTGAACTAAGTGATACAAATAAGTGTTGTATAATTAACTATAGTACTGGATCTCCTTCAAAACCACCAACATTGGCATTGGCCTACGTGAAGTGAACTTGAATAGGCCATTATACAGTTATAATGTACTCTGACATGTGTGTCAATTGAAAATAAGTTGGGGTCCTCATTGTTTTTCCTTTGCAAAGGTGGAGATAATAGCAGTGCCGGTCCTTCACAGGGAGAACCAAGCACCAGCACAGAGGAACTGGCAGGTACAGGGCAAACAGTCCACAGTGGAACATGTTAGATATTAGTGAGATTTAAACTACAGTATGAACAGTTGAAAACAACATAAATGATGACAAAAATATTCCTGAAACATGTTCTTGAACAATGTTATTTCATAAATATTTGTTAATGTGATTACATGTTCTCCTTATTCAGTAACACTATCAGATGACGCTGATGGTGATGGCCCTGAGGGAGAGATGCAGGCAGAGCTCAGTGCTACTGCTAGGACAGAGCTGGCAGGTACAGAGGAAACTGTTTCAATAGGCTATGAAAACACTGAACAAAACCAAAGGAAATGTAATGACAACAGTATAAGCAAGCTATGTTCATGTTCTCTCAATAAGTTACTGTTACATATAGTTATTGATACAAGTTTAATCCTTATGATGGCTCTTATTCAGTACCAGCAGACGCTGAGGAGGTCGAAAAGACAAGTGAAGATTCAGGGTCCAGCAGGGAAATTGCAACTGAGGAGAAAGACAGGGAACGACAGGAAGTACAGGAAGTTGACACAGAGAGGCCTTTCGATTATTTTGCTCGCCCTCAGCCAAAAGATTTTGACTTATTTTTTTCTTACCACCCACAACAAACTTCCAAGAAAGCCATTCCTAAAATATTCCACAGCAAGGATGGGACAAATAGGAAATGGTTAACTTACTGTGAATCATCGCGCTCTCTGTATTGCTCGCTGTGTCTCGTGTTTGCCAAGCCTGCCAGTGACAATGCTTTGGTGAAAGGAGGCCTGCAGGCATGGAAGCATGTTCACCAGAGAATTGAAGAGCATGAAAGAAGCGGGTTGCATCGAGATAGTGCAAATGCATATTTCCTGAGAGCAAGCAGAGCTGATATCAGTAGCCTACTGAGAGACAAACACATGTCAGCCCACCGAGAGGAAGTGAGGAAGAAAAGACAAGTTATGGAGCGTGTGGTTAATGTCATAACGTTAATCGGTAAGTGTGGACTCAGCTACGGGGGTGGTAGTCATGAAGCAGCGTATAGCCTTGAAATGTGGCCTTGGATCATGGGAACTTCTTGGAAATGATTATGCTGCTGAGCAAATATGATACCACCCTTCAAGAACACGTCAATGACTGCATTAAGAAGAGCAAGAGGTTGCATGAGGCTGGAGGTGCAGGAAGGGGTCGTTACTAACTCTGCTCTCAAAGCAAACAGTGAACAAAAGCATTGATGTCATTCGTATTTTAATCCAACACACTGTTGCAAGTGAAGTTAAAAAGGCAAAGATGTTTTCGATCCAACTTGACACAACACAAGATCTGACATCCAAGGACCAGTGTGCAGTAGTCCTGAGGTGTGGGACTGATGTCATCCACGAGAGGCTTATAGCTGTCATTGATCGTGAGTCTTCAACAGGAGCATTCTTTGTGGAGCTGGTGAAAAAAACTCTGGAGAAAGTTGACATCGACATCAAGACATGTGTTGGTAACTCCACTGATGGAGCTGCTAACGTGCGGGGGCAATACAAGGGATTCTCTACATTGATCACCAGAGAGTAGGGTTGGGTATCGTTTGAATTTCCACGATTCCGATTCCGATTCCGATTCTACTTTTCGATTCCGGTTCTTAACGGTTCTCGATTCCGATTCTTTGAGGGGCAGGGTAAAAAAATGATACATGCTTCTTCCACCAAAAAAATTACATTTATTCGAGAAACTTTTACACAGGTTAGTTTAAAGTAATATTCACATTAATCAGTCTGTTTATATTCACTGCTATGTAACTTTAACCTGAGAACCCCTGAAGCTACGACAGTCCAACTTTTAAAAACAGTTCTTGTTGAGAAAAACAAGCATATTTGCCTTCTCAGGCATACCGGGAAGAAATGTTTGAACATTTTGAAGTAAAATGCTTCAATCTGGTGCACACGCAGAATTACTAGAGACTAGATCTAGGGGGTACAACTCCAAACACCCATATGAAAAAGATCAGTTTACATTTGAATAATTAAATAACAAATAGCCTACATGTAATGCATTTTATTTTTGTTGTTCATTCATATCTTATTTTACTATTTTATTTATGCATATTTTTTTATCTCTCCAGTTTAAAACGATATGTCTGGTTTTACTGTCCTATAGTATACATTGGAATGATTTCAAACCTGTTTTATCCCAATAATTATAAAGGAGTGCCTTGGAAATATGTGTTTACGTAAATTGTGATCAAAACGTTTGAGACCCACTGAGATAACTTAGACTAAAGTGAACCATCTAAACACTGCGAGTCCTTTACCTCACTGAGCTGGAGTTATCAGCCTCTCAGTCTGACTGGAGAGGACTCTCCCTCCACATCATTGTAGAAACATCTTCTTCTTCCGTAAGAGCAGCTAGCACCAGATGCTAATAACAACAGCGCCGGTTCCAGTGCACCCTCGTGAGCTGCGGTTGCCAGATAAGCCAACATCCCCCATTTTCATCACTTGCAGCGCCCATCGTACAGGGCAAACGAAAAGTGTAACCGGGATGAAAAGGGTGTTACATTTACTTAATTATGAATGTTGTTACATCAAGGCCGAAAATTAGGATGAGCACCAACGGTCAAAACATTTATTTTTTCTCCCAGAGCTGTCAGCGCAGCGCCTCCACAGATCTGGCGCCCTAGGCGAACATTTATAATGCCAGTGCGACAGGCCGGCCCTGGTCTCAGGTTACGCTGTAGGAAATGTAGATACAACGCTACATTTCCCGCCCCGCTGCAGTCATGCAGTAGGCTACGGAGAGCGGCGAGAAACATTTCCTCAGGAATCGAAAAGCGGAACCGAAATTCACATTTCTAAATGATACCGTTGGAATCGAAATGTTGGAACCGGTTCCGAACCGGAACCGGTTCTCGGTACCCAACCCTACCAGAGAGTCTCCCAACCAAGTCCACATATGGTGTTATGCACATGTTTTGAACCTTGTGTTAACAGACACTACTGGAGTCGTCGTTTCAAGGGCATCCCTCTTCTCGTTGCTAAATGATTTAGCAGTTTTCATCAGGGAGTCTTACAAACGGATGAACCTGTGGGCCGAAGTCAGTAAGGACAGCAGACACAGACGGCTTGCTCCAAAAGGAGAAACTCGCTGGTGGTCAAAGGACCAAGCCTTACACAAAGTATTTGGCTGTTTTGGAAATCCTGGCCATGCCCTTTATACCGACTTAGTGATCACCATGACAACAATAGAGCTTGATGACACGATGAAGCCTACTGTGAGAGTCAAAGCCAGAGGACACATTGAGGCACTTCTGAGGTACGAAACCATACTTACAGCACAGGTTTTTCTCCGGATATTTGAACAGACATCCCCCCTATCAAAATATCTGCAGACCAGTGGTATGGACATTCTTACTGCTCAGCACTTGGTGAAGGGAACTGAAGACAGCCTGAGAAAGTGTTCCAGGGACTTTGATGGTGTTAAGAAAGCTGCAGATGAGTTTGTGGCATGGGCAAATGGCATTCTACAGGAACAGGATGAGTGTGATTTGGAAGTTCAGACTGCCCTCCCAGAGAAACGAGTCAGAAAGAAGAAATCCATGCCAGGTGAAGTGGCACAAGATGAGCCTGTTTCAGATGCTGAGAGAAACTACAACATCAAAGCACATAATGTCATCCTCGACACTGTCACAGACAGCCTACAGCGTCGATATGCAGCCAATGCAGTGCTGTGCTCTGACTGTATGGATCCCAAACACTTCCCTCAAATAAGGAGTAAAGGCTACAGAAAGTGGCTCTGGAGGAGCTGAGCAAATGCCTGCTGAAATGTGATGAGCGGGCTACAGTTGGGACCTTGCAGGCAGAACTGACTAGCCTTGCAAATCAATGGGAGACACTGAAGATGTCCCCTTTGGATAACTACACCATCAGGAGATCAACAGTCAGTGGGCTGCCTGGGGAGAGTGGACAGACTGTGGATCCTGAGGAGGGCTTGGAGTTGGAGAACAGAAGCTGTTCCACATGTAAGAACTGTCCCATATGCTGTCATCTCATCCTGTCTCAGTACAACCTCTTAACAGATGCATACCATATCATTGGACTGGGATACAAGTTCTTACTGCCCTTGTCTGTTACACAAGTTGCCTGTGAAAGGACTTTCTCCACCCTTACATTTGTGAAGAACCGACTTAGGACATCCATGACCCAGGACCGCCTTGAGGCTTTTTTGCTGATGTCAACAGAGAAGGAAATCCTTATGGGACTTGACAATGTCATTGACAAGGTCGCAGAGACCAGTGAGTTGATGCGCCGCCAGCTTACCTTCTAAGGTAAGACAGCATCTCCAAAGGTGCATTATGTAGTTTCAGGGGAGGGGGATTTGCAGATTTGTAGAGCCTGCAGTTAGTTTAAAAACATATTTGCTGTACATGTGATTCTTAATATTGATTATTTGATCTTAAATAAAACAAATATTTTAACATTTACATCTGTTTGTTCAGATCTCAGAACTTGTATTTGTTTCTTATGCCTACTGTAGCACTCTGGGATTGATTTTAGCAATGAAAGGTGCTTCATAAATGACTGATTCTTGGGAATTTGGATAAAACAGGTTTTAATTTTCAAAAAAAAAAGTTTGTTAAATTACAACATCTGAAGTTATATCATTATAGACCAAGGTCTTGGCTGTTCAGCAATGTACCGGTGCAACCTCCTCATTTTGTATTTTTTTCATAAAATAGGTTTTTCCAGTCATTACTTTGTTTTTGTAAACACCGTCAGACACAATAAAAAGTGATTTATATTTTATTTGTATTTAGTCTAATATGTATTTAGAGCTTTTAAATCATTATCTGGCATTCTAAGTACACATATATGCTGTAAAATGTTGAATATTCACTTTTGCTCATTTTTTATACTGTTTTCACGTGTGCTCCTTTAAAAGATCTTACATCATACAACGTTTACTTTTAGCTTAAACAGACAAAGTAATGTTTTTTTACTTAAAAAACACATTTTTGTATTAAAAGAGAGTATTACTTTAATAACTCAACAGCACTGAGGAAACAGATTACAAGCATATTCATTTAAAACAAATAAAACTCCCTCTGACGGTGGTGACTTTGGAACTGACGGTGGTGACACTAATCTGACGGTGGTGACACTGGCCTCATTACAACATACAATTCCAAAATGTATACCACTCAAGTCAATGCCTTGCTTAACAACTTCATTTAACAATTTGGTACAACAAATAACAATTGTGAGAACTGTGATAAACATTTAATTAAGTAACTTAAGGTACAATTAAGCAATATCATTAATAAAAGTACCCCAGCCCCATATCATCAAATATCAAATCATCATAGTTAAAAAATAAAGTGATTACCAGTTGCAATAATGTACAATTCATTACTGACATAATCTTAAACTGTCATCTAGTGCCCCCTACTCATAAAAGAATACATTATATTCTTCTGTAAACTGTATATTGGACGTGAAGAACAGATAACAAATAATAATTGTGAACACTGTGGCAAACATTCAATAAGAAAAATATAGGTTCAATGAAGCAATAAGCTATCATTAATAAAAGTACCCCATCCCCATTAATAATCATCATAGTAAAAAATACCAGTAGCAATAAGATAAGAATTCATCACTCACTGTGAACTGTCGTCTCGTGCCCCCCACTCAAAAAATTATATACATTATATTCTTCTGTAAACTGGACTATAAACTGTATATTGGACGTGAAGAACAGATAAATGAATAACTACATCTTACAGTCTATTTTCCATAAACTGAAATGTTTCTAAATACAGAAAGCATTCTGTGTAAACATCACAAAACACATCTGGCACAAAAATAATAATAATTCATAAGTGAACTCCTGTGAGTATTCCCTGACTGTTTCTACATCACTCCACCACTCATGCAGCTTTATCAGGACGTAGGCCTATATGGTGTATATGTTTCTCCTCTATGAAGTCCATGACTTCAGCAGAGAGGTTGTATATCTCCCTCGTCCTGCTTGCACGACCTTGTGATGACGGTTCCACAAGTTTGACCAGAATATGGTCAAATGGTATGAAGCACATATCCTTTCCACCTTCCACCTCTTTTGGATAGTGTGTTGGGCCCATGAGGGTGGAAAAACTCCACTTTCACATCTTGATGAGGTGCATCCACAGTGACAGCCTTTGCTATCCACCAGTTCTGGTCATAAATGACCGCCAGCCAATCTCCGCAATGAACTACATCAGCAGATAGATCTGCCATAGTCCCGTCAGGACCACTCCTGGTCATTGGCTGTTGCTCACTTTCCTCCTGCTCCATTTCCTCCATCAACATTTCCAAAGGACCTTTCTTCTTTTGCATTGGTATAGGACCATCATCCTCAACCTGTACCCTGGGTGTGTTGGCAATCAACTGGAATATTGTTGGGCAGAAACACTCGCACATCTGTGGCTCACTGCAGAAACAGGACAGTGATCTGCAATGGATCTCAGAGTTGTTTCGGTGTGTCGGTGTGACCTGATGGAGTTTCCTTGTTGCAGGTACAGGTTTTAGTGGTTGAGAAAGGAGTGCATCGTATGGCATGTCAGCTTCATTAATAATATAGAGCTTAGGACTGCAAAGGCTTCTGCCAACCATCTCATGGAAGATATTGCCATCCACAATGTCATTCCCCCGCAGTATAAGACTGTCTGCAGTCCTTTTCACAGTTCCTCCAATGCCGTCTGGGTTCCCTTCCCATGTGAGGTGGGGAAGAAGTTCCAGGTTGTTCTCTGGAAACCTAGTGTTGGAGGGACACTGCAGAGAAGAAAAAAGTTGTTCTTGTTTGTGTACCGCTTGCTGGGGCCATCTGACCAAAAGTGAATAGTATCAACTTTTGGAAACTTTAAACGCATATCTCTCAGGACTGGTTCCATGTGAGTCCAAATGGCAGACGCATCTTGTCGCTTGGATTCTGATATTGTGCAACATCCTGTCTTCTCTTCTTTTGTGTAGTACATGCCAGTGTGCAGGTTGAGCTGTGGGAGGTTCTGACCAAAATGGCATGACTGTACCTCAGAACTATACTTGCATTTCCATGCCTCAGAAAAGTCCACATGCACAATTACTGTGCTATCATTGCAGTTCTCTATCATGCTACTGTATTCTCTGGACTGGTTCTGAACCGAGCACACATGTGTTGTTGTTTCCCTCGTCAGTTTGTCTTCATATAGTTGGATGAGCTCTGCCAGCGTGCCACTGTGCATTACAAGTCTTGTGTTGAAGTGGAGCCCATCTGCTGTTTGGTCCTGAACTCGTTCCCATTGCTGCCATTCAACATTGGTCTGCTCTTGCTGTGGTGTGGGAAGTGTATGTTTGTAGAGACACCGTGTGCAGGAGCGCAGAAGACATGCCTCGCTTGTCTGTGAACAGCAGACAAGTTCAAAACTATCCTCCAATTTGTTAGACTTAACAACACCATTTTCTCTTAGGACTTCAAGCATCAGCTTAGCATGTTCATGGTACTGGCATTGGCATGTCTTGCGATCTGATGGTCTTGGTGCTGTGACATAGAACGGACGTAAGGCACAGAATGATGAGTAACTGAGTTTCATTGTTGGTTCCTTCTTGATGAACTCCTTGTGGAGGTTCAATACTGTATCAGTCAGAATCATTCTCTGATGCTTTATTTTCTTCCGTGTTATTGTGTCCTGTTTGTCAGTCGTCATTCGTGCTGCATTATGGTAGAAATCCTGAACCCTCTGAGTTATTGTTTGAATGTATGCAGGTTTTTTGTCAGTAAGCCTCCTCTTCCGCAGTGTGTTATATGTTACGCCAAACTGCCTTGTCTGGTGAATTAGATGATATTTCTTATTGAACACATTGACTTAAGAGTTTAAGGTTTGACGGTTACCACTGACACATTTTACTTTTTACAGACCCCAGTGGAAATTCAGCCTCCTATAAGGTATAGTCAGAGTAGTCTTACCAATACCAGATGACAAATTCAAGTGTGGAAATATATTGTTTTAACATATATTTGGTTAAATGTTGTCATGCCATTTTCATTTGGCTTTAGTCATTGGAGATGCATAGCTTACAAGGGATATTGTAGGTGTACTATGTGCTATGTAGGTATGTAGTAAGTGCACTATGTGCATCCCCCATGACGTAAGCCAAATAAACATGGCATAATAGTGAATTTAGAAAGAGAGAAGGCACACCTCATCCCCTAGGATTGAGCGATAGACCAATGCTATATATATATATATGGTTCATCAATGGTGGTAGTAGCATGCAGTGTATTGTTATTGTGGTAAAGAAATATACTTTAGCCTCCCTTGAGTACAATTTGGAGGTTTTTGTCACCACCGTCAGACAGTATGTCTCCACCGTCAGACAGAAAATCTGACGGTGGTGATGTCTGACGGTGGTGACAAAAACCTACTCTTTTACATGATATGCATGAGTTGTTCACATTAGCCATCTTGTTTCCCCTCTGTTGCTAGCTACCTCAGACCTCGTCTTAAAAAGTATACATTTATGTCATAATCTAATCTAATATTTTCTATACAAAAGAGACAGTGTTGACATGTTATGGTTGTGACAGTAGCAGTCAGATAAAAAAATTACAAGTTTTAGAGAAAATAGCAAACTTACAGGAGCTTGAGTGATCTTGAAGCATGCAGTAAAGCTGAAGGTTTGAAAAGGGGGTCCTAAGGAATGTAGCTGACCTTGTAGTTGCCTGATTTTATTGCTTTTATAAATATCTGACGGTGGTGACGAATATGTGGGACGCATTTTGAGCAACCACAAAATAATGGTAAATATTGTTCAAAATTCACTGTTTGTAATTTTTAATACATATTACAATGTACTCTTTCATTTGGTAAGATATTATTCTATTAAATTATTACTTTTTGTTTTTTTAATCAAGTTGAAATGATTATCTCCTATCCGAGGACAACTGATTTTGTAGGCAATGGGCCAGCATATAATCATTAAATTAATAAAAAATAAAATAAAACTATGAAAGAACCATACATTTGTGCAAAAGACCCTCTGATTATAACCTTGATTCTTTTTATTCATGTAAATGTTATTCATTTCCAACAGAATTAGCCCTTTTCTTAGTGGGACCTGTTTTTGGCAAAGTTTCAAGAATCAGTGAAATATGATTTATCATTATTATTATTAGATGATAAAATACGTACAAAAAATGTTCACTGCTCTGATCAGAGAAAACCAAGATTCAGACCTCTGTTAAGTTTAAGTTGCTGCTAACCTGAAGTAACTGAATTGTAATGTTGCTGCATTGAATAGATGGCTGAAGCTGGCATCTTAAATCATTTGCAGACAAATAATATAATCGTGTTTTTTAGGTAGCATAATATCATAGCATTCTTATATGAATCCTTTTGTGACTTGTATTGAGGGGCACATGTTGATGAGAAGATTAAATGGTATGTAGGAAAGAGTGTTCAAATAGGACTGCATTGAGGGCTGTGGTTTGTGTTTAACAAAGTGGGTGCTGTGTGACTGTCGGTCAATATGGAACGAGCTTTGGTGATTATGTTGCAATATGTGGAATACCACTAGCGGATATGGATAGCTCCTGTTACCTTTTTCGTTGAATTGAGTGCTGTAGTTAACTAAATGGATTTAATATTATTTCGTTTTTCAGAATGAACAAAAACAACACTGCAGCTTGAACAGATATCACTATAGGTAGATATTAATAAGAATGAAATTATACATTTCTTTAAATGTACAGTTCTGTTTCATATGGGTGTTTCCATAGATCTAGTCTCTTTATTTCCCCCTCAAAATGGACCAGATTGATGCATTTCACTCAAAATAAATTTAAAATGTTTTTCCCGGGGGAGCATAACAGTAACCTCTGTCCATATGTTTCTATTTGGGTGGTAGATTAAAGGGCTATCACTACGGGCAGCAACGCTGTAAATATTGACGATACATCCAGCAAAACGCCCCCCAAAAAAAACTGGTAGTGGCCTGGCTGGGTGTATAATTCCCGGCCTGATTTATGGTCCCAGTCCGGCCCTGCTAGACAGTGACCTGTTAACGGGGGGAGCCCCGCCGATATTCCCTCTTAATAGTTTGATCGGTGCTCTCTATAAAGGCCGATCAGGAGAGCTGGGTCTGATCGATATGGACATGAACGCGAGTGAAGTGGTAACCGGAGCGAGAGAGAGATCAGATCAGCTGCTGAGTCTGACTGAGACACGCTGCTCTCCATAATCACCTGAAGCCCCGCCCTCTGTTTAGCGAGCTGACCGGACTGCGCAAAGTGCTACATGAAGCGCTACGTCATGAACGCAAGAGATCTACCCTCGTGGGGGCGCGCTCATGTGATTGGCTTAGAATTGAGGAGACATCTGATTGGCTATAGATAGAAACAATTATATTATTATATATATATATATAATATATAATCGGCTGACCGCCAGGGGGAGTCTCAAAAAACCCACACTCGAATGAACAGCGATCCGTGCACAGGAAGCGGGTTGTGTTTGCAGGTGCAGCGGTTTTAAACGGAAAACAAATATGTGAGGATCAAAAATACATATGTAAGACTTTTTCTGGAATTGGATTTTATTTACATGTATATGAAACAGAACACATTTGTGTGTGCTTTGAAAAACACAAGTGTGGCTCCGGAAATACAAGTGTGAATCCTTCTGTGTGCACGTGTGTATTATGAGACTGTTCTGAGCCCCTATGTAGATGGTGTTTTGTATTTGCAAACCACATTGTGTTAGTGAATCATGAGGCATTTGTAAAACCTGTTTAGTTGTGTTGTGGAGTTATGGCAGGAAATTAGCTCCATACAAAACATGTTAAAAAAACTTTGAATTCAAGCAAGGGAAACAGGAAGTGATAATGTGCTGACCCATGTCATGGTTTTTGGACTCATTCCTGCACTACTTTGGTCAAAACAGGAACAGCTTCCTTGTGTTTAATGGGGCCCTATTCTTCCATCTGTGTAGGTTCATATCAGTATGCAGTGTCTCTCCTGGGGACACGTCTCCATGCTTTAATGTTCAAAGAGCTCTTTCTTTGTCTCGTACTGCCTGTGCTGCAGCACCTCTTTTCACCCTCTGCCTGAAACCAGAGCCCAGTCTGCTCTGATTGGTCAGCTGGCCAGCTCTGTTGGGATCACAAACAATTTGTTGGAGCGTTAGCCAATATAATGGTGAGTGTTAAATAGTGATGTTATAGAAGTAAACGGAGGAGTCCAATGGAGGTGTTTGGGATGTTAGCCTTTGCAGACCATTTGCAGAGAATCAGACTGACGATAAATCATTTATTTAAATCACGCATTGAAGAGAAGTTCTACACTCATCATTTTTTCCATTATTTACTATCATGGCATAACCATTAAGGATGTGCTTTCTGTTCTTCATTAACAACCAAGCATAACAAATACTGTTTCTTCATAATTTTAAATAAAATGAACTAATGATTTAAACATTTGAAATGAACCAGAAAAATCTGCTCAAATGTATTACACCTGAATGTAGGTATTTTAACACATATTTAGCCTTTAACAACATTGTGCTTCCTGCTATTTGAATATTGCACCAGTCCATAATGTGATTTCAATACAATGTATTTCATTGTGCAACCCTAAAACTGATTCCAACACTGAATATTCACACATTGTTAGGATTTCAGACAATTGTCTTTGGATGAGCATTCCTGAGGCTCTCACGTGGTTGATGCCCACCATGACCTCACTAATGTCCCACCTCTCGGTCTGTGGCCTTGTCCAGCAGAACCTGAGGCTGACAGTCAGCAAAGCATTTCCCCTGAACACCGTCCACATCTGGGCTGCGAGCCAGAAACATGAGGTCCTTCTTTCAGGGCTTTTAAACAGACTCCGGGAGAGCAGGTTAAACAGTGGCTTCGCCAACAGCGGGATGCGGACGTGCCTCCCCAGGCTGGTCCTCACGATGCCTGGGGTCAGAGCGTTCACAGTCACACCCAGCTCGAGGGGTGAACAGCAGGTAGGCCAGTTTGTGCGGCTGTAAGCGAAGGCCTTGTTGTAGCTTTGCTCGCTGTTCAGGTCCTCGAAGTCGATGTGGCCGTGCTTGTAGAGTTTGGAGGAGGACCACCACGATGCGGCTGGGGGTTGAGCGTTTCAGGAGGTCCAGAAGCAGGTGGGTGAGCAGGAAGTGGCCCAGGTGGTTCACCCCCGAACTGCATCTCGAAGCCGTCCTTTGTTCTGGTGTAAGGACACTGGTAGATGCCGGCGTTGTTGATGAGGACGTCTAACCGAGGCTCCCCCTGTTCAGTGGATCACAATAAAGGAGGTTATCATGTTCTGTGTCAAAGGTAAAGGACAGGGCTTCAGACATTAGAACATTCCCCAGCAAACCGTCTCAGTTCAAAATAGATATATGGATAATTTATTGTTGGGAAATTATTTTGTAACAGCAGCAATGTGTTCAGGCATTACAATATTTTGTAATAGTTTAAGGTGAAAAAACAAACAACATTAAAACAAAATATATAAAAGATAAAAACCATCAACAGCAGCAAGTATGCATATCTACAGTAAAAGGACATGAACACTACTAATATAGAATGTTCTATAAAAGACCAATACATTGTAGCAGAAACATATATGTAAATATATTGGTTTTTTTTCTGCTCCTTTCTTTAAAATAAAAAAAGTTTCTTCTTTTTCTTCTTCTTCTTTCTATGTCTTTGTATGCACCATTGTATGCAAATTCCTTATCTGTAAACCTACTTGGTAATAAAACGGATAAATAAGACTTCTCTCAGATTCTGAGAGAAGTCTTATTTGAACAGAAAGCACCAAATGAGTGAGGATCTAGCAGTTCTTGGCATGAGTGCTGTATTATGAATTATGGAAATTGAGGATTTCAATCGTATTTTGTCTCTGCATTTAACTAATCCTAGTATTAGGAGCAGTGGGCAGCAATATATGGGTACATTGGTACTTGGTTGTATAGGGACTTGAACCAGCAACCTCCAGTTCCCTAGACAAGTGCCTACAGGCTGAGCTGCTGTCCGGGAAATAACTGAATCTGAATCCATTCAGTGATGAATACATCAATAAATGACTGACTATTGGAAGTAATGTAAAATTATTCGTAAACTATAAAAACTGTATAAAAAAATCTGACTGTAGATTTGTCAATAAAGACACACTTTATATTTAATTCAAATATACTGAAAATGTACTTTCCTAACCATGGTGATGGTCTATCGGCACCTATTTTTAATACAAAAATAATAACATAATTCCCTGTTTTTCATTAGTTTTATAAGTCAAGAGACTGGCTTATATAGTTGAAAACGTATTTAAATATGTGATATTAGCAAATATAATGTATGCCAAATTAATAGTGTTTTTTTCAACAAGGGACAAAATGTTGAATGTGTTGGATATATTCTATAATTTTTAAGATTAGCCACGTAATTCATAACAATTTACGTTTTTTGAATGACGTTTGGCTTGACGTTATTGTGTACAAATGTATGCTGGGCATTTAAACAGTGATTCAGCGCCACTCGATTAAGTAGTATGCTTGAAATAGTGGCTCTGGGGAGCAACTTTACTCGACATTGAGAAACGGCCACAGTGCGGATGTTCAGTTCCTAACAACGACAACTCGTGTTTACTACCCATATCTTTGCTTTTAAAATGTGAGTAGAAGCAGTGGCGACTGGTCATTAAGGCACAGCCCCACCTAGTGTCAGCAGAAAGTATTACAAATAATGATTACAAAAAAAATGCAAAAAAAAAATATAAAATATATTTTTAAGATCATGTTTAATCATCTCATTCGTCCTGTACATTGCTGTGTTAGTCTGTGTTCTTCTAATTAGTGTCTACAGTGTGTGGCCTATTGAGCTGTTTGAGCCATGTGAGACAAAATCCTGCCCCTCCCTCTCCCTGTCTAAATGAACGGTGACTGTAAAACTACACTGCGCATGCCCAGAGTATTTACTATTTAATGTGTGTGGCAAAGAATAATGGACCATGGGGCACTGAGCTGCCATCCCAACTATACCGCATCTCACATCATTCAGAGCTGATCCAGTAATTGAGTGACCGACAGTGAAGAATAAATATATTTATAATACTAGTTTAGCTTGTTCCAGAGGTAGATAAAATAGCTAAGGTGTTAGGTCTAACTCTGTGTGTTGCTCCGCTCACCGGTCCGGCGGGTGGAGCTGCAGGATTTCTGCTTCACACACGTTTGCATACCGCTATTTTACTGTCTTTTTCGGACACCTTAAATACTGCCAGACCGGTGAAGCCATTTTGGCGAGCTTGTTTTGCCGCACACAGAGAAAAGTGTCATGTATTTTACGTCATGCGATCAGCTCTCGCGGTGACCGATCGATTGGAGCATCCCTACTCTCCTTTGACTTCAATACATAATTTTTCCGAAATAAGGTCCCATGGACCGGAAGTAGATGTAGATGGCATGACTTTGCCACTCTATACGTAATCTTACTTTCTTTTCTTCTCTTTCTCTGTACCTGTTGGAAGTCTTTCCTTCAACAATGTGAGGGTCCAAGGACAGAGGGTATCATATTCGTAATCTTACTTCTTTCTTCTCTTTCTCTGTCTACTTATGGTCCCAAATATGTATGATACTAACCCAGCTTGCTTGGATTTTTTTTTGTTGTGTCTGTCACTTGGCAGTTGTCGGCATTGAGGCGTCACCTGCATCTTGAGTCGTGGCTGTCCCTGTTGCTGTGGTCCTGCCTGACGCTCACCTTACTGCTTCTTTGATGGCAGCCAGAGGATTGTTCATCTTCTTTTAAATAGACACATGATGTTTTCTAGCGTTTGGCCTACCTATGTTGTACATTTATTATCTTTTCAATTGCCATACAACATCCATTGCACGTCTGTCCAATCCTGGGACAGGGTTCCCTCCTCTGTAGCTCTCCCCAAGGTTTCTTCTGTTTTTTCCCATCAAATGTGGGGTTTTGTTGGAAGTCTTTCCTTGTCTGATGTGAGGGTCCACGGACAGAGGGTATCGTATTCGTAATATGTGTGTGTTAACTGATGTCACTCATATAATGTTAATGCAGGTTTTGCTTTGCCTTCAATGTAGCCTAGAAAAGCAAAAGGCACTGGTAATTGGTACTCCCAGTTTACTGGGATGGGGTTCGATTCCCTGCGGTGTCCTGCTGGTTTCTTTGGCATGTACATGACAGACCATACTTCTTTTGCCTGAAAAGGTGAAAAAGCGAAGAAGCATCTAAAACTGCATATAACATTGATAGCATGCTGTTACTTAAATACATATGCCAGATGAAGGCTAAAGACTAAAGGGTGAGTGACGCTTTGCTTAATCTCCATAACGCAGAGAAGGAAGACTGCACATCCATGCTTAACAAGCTTCTTACAACTTTTGTGCATGTACTAGTCAGTGATGCTAACGTAACGGGAAGGCAAGTTAATTTATTATTTATATGTTGAACTTAAAATATATGATAACGTGACAGTCTGTGACATGCCCATGAAAAAATAGAAATAAAAGGCTCGCGAAAGCTAACGTTTGGAGTTGGTGACTATGTATTCTTAGCTATAGCTTAACGATTTATTAAATAATATTGCAAAAGTAACGTTGACACATTCACTGCACATCTGGTCCTCAGACGGAGTGCCCAGAATCTGCTCCGCTGCTCTGACTGAGCTCTAATCTGCCTATCCGAGCGGCACGTTCCAACCTCTTTATAAACAGTCTATGGTACCCACCGTAACAACAGCGCTCTGCATTCACCAACGGTCCAGTCCAAAATATTCAACTTTTTCTAAAATGTTGCAACACATTTGCGCAGCTTACAGCATTCACACACATTTTCAGCAGGAAAAGCATTGTTCTTTTTCAAATCGACCTTTTTTAGTTTATTATAGAAAGCGTTTGAGGGCAGCCGTTTGTGACGAGACAAAACGCATACAAAAATAAAATGCATTTTTCTTATATGACTTTATTTAAAAAAAAAGAAGAAGATGGTTTTAGCTATGAAACATGACGCTAAATAAAACATTGAGATCACATTAAGACTACATCATCGTGTTCCATGGCGACGGATCGCCTAGCATTGAACTTTACCAACTCATATCATGTGGTGGAAACTCCATAGAATCCATCGGTACCACTTTACAATAAGACTACCCTTATAAAGGATTCATAAAGGGTTTATAATTAGGTTGTAAACACTTTATTAATCATTAAGAACCATTTATAAACCAGTTCTAACATAGTTTTCATACATCAACACAGGCTCACTATTTGGCAAGATGACTAAGCCTTATATTGGCTAGCTAGCGAGAATCAACTCAGTGAACAACAGATACCAAGGATGCTGGCTGATGAAGAAGACGAAGTAAACTAGGTAGCCAATATAAGACTTAGCAGTACAGATAAAAGTGGGCTCACTATTTGGCAAGCAACCGGTCACAGTTGCCCTGAACTCATGTCTTATAAAAGCTTATTAAAGTGTTCACAACCTAATTAATAAATGAATTACAAACTATTCATACACCCTTTATAAGGGTAGTCTTATTATAAAGTGGTACCCACAGTTCTTACTATTTCAACAAAACTCAATATTTGATCAAATCCAAACTATTCCATCTAGGTGGCATGTGGCTGAAAGCTTCATAAAAAGAAGAAAGTGATGTCAACTTACATCTCTTTTAAATGTATAGCTTAATTTAAGTTTAATAAGAACAGCATGCAGGAATGTAATCTGATTATGCGTTTGTGTTATGTAGTTACTTTTGTCTTTCAGTAAAGCTTAGAAAAAGGTAAACCAGAACCATGAACAAAGAGAAACTACTCGACAACTTCCAGAAGAGGGATGTGTTGACGATAAGCATTCAGTTAGCAGATGTAAATCAAACCATAGATATACCATTATTATACAGACACTGCGGTAATACTGTAGCTCGAGTCCCAGAGTCTCTAAACCTTCAACATGCTACTGTAAAACCTCATCTCTTTGCTTTAGTCTCAGATTTCCTAAATCAATTGGTCAAAGCCTTTCGAGGCCCCGGTGGCCTGCAGCCAAAAGCAACAGCAGAGAGTCGAATCCTTCCACTTCCACCAGCGCTGCTGAGGCTGGGACTGCTGTGGTTGCTTTCACAGTTGGGGCTCTACCAGCAGCACTAATGTGGTAATAACATCTGTAACATCTGGGACACATCAGAGTGAGAGCGGAGCTTGTAACAGACAAATAATCCTGAGTCCAGCCGCTGATATGCCTCAGATTCCCATCACACCGGTAGCAGCCTACGGAGGGAAATAAAAACGGCTATCCCCTTAAACAAACTATTACCAGAATATGAACACATTTATCACAGCGCAGTTAAGCAACAATAACAGAATAAAAAGTGTGGAGTCGGATTTGGCCAATTGGTCTTGAGTTGGACACATGTCCTCTAAAAACGGGTCTAGAACCTCCCAGGCCTGCTCAGCCTCCTGCCTCTCCTCCCAGGAGAGTGATGCCAGCTGCTCAGCCCCTACCTCTCTACCAGGGAGGACTTACGCTATAAACTCAAGCATTGCAGTACCAAAGCTGCTGGTTGGTTATAGGTGAAGGCGACATTAAGCTAGCGTACGCATTTATGTGTGCATCACATGCTAAAGTGTCAAGTCCTCTGTAGTATCGTGTGCAAACACTCGCACAGGACTCTCCATGATGACCTTACACCGACAGTCCCACTCTTTCTGCGTCTCACTTTAACTAAATTATACTACTCCTGTTCGGACTAATTCTGACAAATAACTGAAACACTATTTATGTATTTGATATGTACTATGTATTGTGTTTTTTGCCATTATTATTCACCTGGTTTTTGTTCTTGTAACTTTAAAACATACCTTGTTTGGGCAACATTAATTGTGTCAATCAATTAGTAAACTGCCCAGATAAATGGTGTCTTTCTTTGAACAATGGACTGGAGAAAGTTGTTTCCAAAGAACAATGAGATGTACATCTTACCAGTGTTGTAAAGGACCTGTGAACTGTCCGTCCTATGTTTGTCCCTAAGGTCTGTGGCAGGAAACCAGACGTTATGACACATAAGGGGGGGTGTTCGGACCTCACACCATAGCATTTGAGCAATGGAAGACAATTTGCCTGGATCCTTTACGGCTGTCAACACCCTCCATTACTTCGTGCAACCTGATATTACTTTTTGTACCTAGATTTGAAAACCAGCTCAAAAAGACAACACAGATCTTTTTCTCCGCAGCTCCAGTGGCCACAGCGGGTGGATTGCCATTTGCCAGTAACACCCTTCTGAAAACGGACCTTTGCTCATCTCACCATCAGATGGCGAATTGATTACGAGGGCAATTGCTTAAAAGATTACTAGTAAGTCGCTGATCCACAGAAACCAAGTTAGCATCCAACTGCTACAATAGTAGGTGTACACATATGAAAACATACTGTAGTTCTGAACATTATATTCCGTTTTTGGTTAATCTGTTTCCTGTTTTATTTTGAAAGTTTTATCTCGCTGTGTCTGCTTTCAATTCCTGTCTTTGTGTGTCTTCCCGCCCCCGTGTGTTGATTATCTGTCCTTAAAAGTTCCACATCTGTACATCTTTTGTTGTCATAAATCGTTCCATCCGTTTTGTTCCATTCCGTTCTGCCTTTCTTAGCATGTACCTTAACAAAAAGGTAGTTTCTGTTAAAAGTACAAGTCTCCTGCTTTTGTATCTACCCTGCTCCGCTTCTTGAGACAAACACATTTCCTTAAATACTAGGCCTACACGCTGGAATGTTTCAACCATAAATGACCCAGACTAATCAAATTCATCCATTATCAAAACGGTTGCCAGTTAATTTTCTGTCGAACTCTGTCCAAGCGTTTCGGCCCCGCCCTTTGGGTAACTGGATCACAACCCAAAGACATGTGATACTGATGATGTCAGCTCACACCGAGGCACGCATCCATTCTCCAAGGTCCCAGACCAATAAGATTAGGCAGTGTCCCATTAGAATGAAGTGTTTCCCAACATGGTGGTGATAAGCTGGGGTCCTGCACTAGGAATAAACCTTGTGACTTGTGTCAGAACATACAGCACCCGAGCCTCCGCAACCGTGACCTGAAGGACTCAACTCCACACGCTGATGAAGTTTATTTATGTTACATGTTAAACCAAAACCATGTCCCGCGTCACTGCGCTATCAGCTTTCTGTATATCACCACTTTAGAAATCCTATCACACGCATTCTGTAAGGTTTTCCCACTTTTCTATCCAAACATAGCAACAGCAGCAGCATGCATCATCCCACGTCCGAGCCCGAGCTTTCTCACACGAGGAGAACAAAAATAACAAAACAATTAAAGAACTATCTATCATCCAGCTAATAAAAACAGCTTTAACTGACATAATGTATGGCCTGGATGACAGCCACAGTCCCAGTGTGTCACTAGCCCCGGCCAGGACTCCGTTTTGATAAATGGAAGCCGCACTGGTTTTGGAAGTGAAGAAATAGGGATCGGCCTGCCCAGACTGTGGAGCTCAACACTTGTAGCTGAGCGCTCCCAGGACACATGTCCTTCTCCACCAACTCCCGACCGCTGTGACCCATCACGCCCTCTGCGGCGGCCCGGGCCTCAGGCTACACGCCGCATGAGGTTTGAGTAAGAGGTAGCTCTCACCTTCAGCGTTCACTGCTGCTGGGTGTTCAGCAGTCTCACAGCTGCAATGTTTTATATTTAAACAAGAACACAAGTAAGATATATGGCATGGTAACTGTCTCTGTCTGGTGACCTTGAACTGTTCGCTGATTTCCAAGTTTCCAGCTAATACCGTTGGATATTAAGCATTTCATCTCAACCACGTGTCAAGGCTCTTACTGTCATGTGGTCATAGCTACAAGTCAATGGACATCTTAGGTCACCGGCTCCTCCAACAGGGCAACACAACACAGACAACATAGTTGAAATAGTAAAAGTAATACAAATAAAATAGAATATAAATCGTGCAAGGAGAGTCTATATACAAGTAATTGGAATATGAATATTAGATGAATAATTAGTAGATTGCAAACAGATGGATGTTATGGATGTTCAACAGTCGTATGGCTTGTGGGATGAAGCGGTCCCGAGTCTGGGTAATGGACAGACCGTGTTGTTGTTGTTCTTACTCCCTGTCAATAACCCTCTCCACTCCTGCTGCTTCCTGCCTGGTCAGTGGAACGTTCACACGCACAGTCACCTGAACATGAGCCCAACTCCAGGTTAACCGTTAGCGTTACCTTTAGCTTCAGTAGTATCTACGGAGAGCGGCGAGAAACATTTCCTCAGGAATCGAAAACGGAACCGAAATTCACATTTCTAAATGATACCGTTGGAATCGAAATGTTGGAACGGTTCCGAACCGGAACCGGTTCTCGGTACCCAACCCTACCAGAGAGTCTCCCAACCAAGTCCACATATGGTGTTATGCACATGTTTTGAACCTTGTGTTAACAGACACTACTGGAGTCGTCGTTTCAAGGGCATCCCTCTTCTCGTTGCTAAATGATTTAGCAGTTTTCATCAGGAGTCTTACAACGGATGAACCTGTGGGCCGAAGTCAGTAAGGACAGCAGACACAGACGGCTTGCTCCAAAAGGAGAAACTCGCTGGTGGTCAAAGGACCAAGCCTTACACAAAGTATTGGCTGTTTTGGAAATCCTGGCCATCCCTTTATACCGACTTAGTGATCACCATGACAACAATAGAGCTTGATGACACGATGAAGCCTACGTGAGAGTCAAAGCCAGAGGACACATTGAGGCACTTCTGAGGTACGAAACCATACTTACAGCACAGGTTTTTCTCCGGATATTTGAACAGACATCCCCCCTATCAAAATATCTGCAGACCAGTGGTATGGACATTCTTACTGCTCAGCACTTGGTGAAGGGAACTGAAGACAGCCTGAGAAAGTGTTCCAGGGACTTTGATGGTGTTAAGAAAGCTGCAGATGAGTTTGTGGCATGGGCAAATGGCATTCTACAGGAACAGGATGAGTGTGATTTGGAAGTTCAGACTGCCCTCCCAGAGAAACGAGTCAGAAAGAAGAAATCCATGCCAGGTGAAGTGGCACAAGATGAGCCTGTTTCAGATGCTGAGAGAAACTACAACATCAAAGCACATAATGTCATCCTCGACACTGTCACAGACAGCCTACAGCGTCGATATGCAGCCAATGCAGTGCTGTGCTCTGACTGTATGGATCCCAAACACTTCCCTCAAATAAGGAGTAAAGGCTACAGAAAGTGGCTCTGGAGGAGCTGAGCAAATGCCTGCTGAAATGTGATGAGCGGGCTACAGTTGGGACCTTGCAGGCAGAACTGACTAGCCTTGCAAATCAATGGGAGACACTGAAGATGTCCCCTTTGGATAACTACACCATCAGGAGATCAACAGTCAGTGGGCTGCCTGGGGAGAGTGGACAGACTGAGGATCCTGAGGAGGGCTTGGAGTTGGAGAACAGAAGCTGTTCCACATGTAAGAACTGTCCCATATGCTGTCATCTCATCCTGTCTCAGTACAACCTCTTAACAGATGCATACCATATCATTGGACTGGGATACAAGTTCTTACCCCTTGTCTGTTACACAAGTTGCCTGTGAAAGGACTTTCTCCACCCTTACATTTGTGAAGAACCGACTTAGGACATCCATGACCCAGGACCGCCTTGAGGCTTTTTTGCTGATGTCAACAGAGAAGGAAATCCTTATGGGACTTGACAATGTCATTGACAAGGTCGCAGAGACCAGTGAGTTGATGCGCCGCCAGCTTACCTTCTAAGGTAAGACAGCATCTCCAAAGGTGCATTATGTAGTTTCAGGGGAGGGGGATTTGCAGATTTGTAGAGCCTGCAGTTAGTTTAAAAACATATTTGCTGTACATGTGATTCTTAATATTGATTATTTGATCTTAAATAAAAACAAATATTTTAACATTTACATCTGTTTGTTCAGATCTCAGAACTTGTATTTGTTTCTTATGCCTACTGTAGCACTCTGGGATTGATTTTAGCAATGAAAGGTGCTTCATAAATGACTGATTCTTGGGAATTTGGATAAAACAGGTTTAATTTTCAAAAAAAAAAGTTTGTTAAATTACAACATCTGAAGTTATATCATTATAGACCAAGGTCTTGGCTGTTCAGCAATGTACCGGTGCAACCTCCTCATTTTGTATTTTTTCATAAAATAGGTTTTTCCAGTCATTACTTTGTTTTTGTAAACACCGTCAGACACAATAAAAAGTGATTTATATTTTATTTGTATTTAGTCTAATATGTATTTAGAGCTTTTAAATCATTATCTGGCATTCTAAGTACACATATATGCTGTAAAATGTTGAATATTCACTTTTGCTCATTTTTTATACTGTTTTCACGTGTGCTCCTTTAAAAGATCTTACATCATACAACGTTTACTTTTAGCTTAAACAGACAAAGTAATGTTTTTTTACTTAAAAAACACATTTTTGTATTAAAAGAGAGTATTACTTTAATAACTCAACAGCACTGAGGAAACAGATTACAAGCATATTCATTTAAAACAAATAAAACTCCCTCTGACGGTGGTGACTTTGGAACTGACGGTGGTGACACTAATCTGACGGTGGTGACACTGGCCTCATTACAACATACAATTCCAAAATGTATACCACTCAAGTCAATGCCTTGCTTAACAACTTCATTTAACAATTTGGTACAACAAATAACAATTGTGAGAACTGTGATAAACATTTAATTAAGTAACTTAAGGTACAATTAAGCAATATCATTAATAAAAGTACCCCAGCCCCATATCATCAAATATCAATCATCATAGTTAAAAAATAAAGTGATTACCAGTTGCAATAATGTACAATTCATTACTGACATATCTTAAACTGTCATCTAGTGCCCCCTACTCATAAAAGAAACATTATATTCTTCTGTAAACTGTATATTGGACGTGAAGAACAGATAACAAATAATAATTGTGAACACTGTGGCAAACATTCAATAAGAAAAATATAGGTTCAATGAAGCAATAAGCTATCATTAATAAAAGTACCCCATCCCCATTAATAATCATCATAGTAAAAAATACCAGTAGCAATAATAAGAATTCATCACTCACTGTGAACTGTCGTCTCGTGCCCCCCACTCAAAAAATTACATTATATTCTTCTGTAAACTGGACTATAAACTGTATATTGGACGTGAAGAACAGATAAATGAATAACTACATCTTACAGTCTATTTTCCATAAACTGAAATGTTTCTAAATACAGAAAGCATTCTGTGTAAACATCACAAAACACATCTGGCACAAAAATAATAATAATTCATAAGTGAACTCCTGTGAGTATTCCCTGACTGTTTCTACATCACTCCACCACTCATTCAGCTTTATCAGGACGTAGGCCTATATGGTGTATATGTTTCTCCTCTATGAAGTCCATGACTTCAGCAGAGAGGTTGTATATCTCCCTCGTCCTGCTTGCACGACCTGGTGATGACGGTTCCACAAGTTTGACCAGAATATGGTCAAATGGTATGAAGCACATATCCTTTCCACCTTCCACCTCTTTTGGATAGAATCGTGTTGGGCCCATGAGGGTGGAAAAACTCCACTTTCACATCTTGATGAGGTGCATCCACAGTGACAGCCTTTGCTATCCACCAGTTCTGGTCATAAATGACCGCCAGCCAATCTCCGCAATGAACTACATCAGCAGATAGATCTGTCATAGTCCCGTCAGGACCACTCCTGGTCATTGGCTGTTGCTCACTTTCCTCCTGCTTGCCATTTCCTCCATCAACATTTCCAAAGACCTTTCTTCTTTGCATTGGTATAGGACCATCATCCTCAACCTGTACCCTGGGTGTGTTGCAATCAACTGGAATATTGTTGGGCAGAAAAACAACTCGCACATCTGTTGCTCACTGCAGAAACGGACAGTGATCTGCATGGATCTCAGAGTTGTTTCGGTGTGTCGGTGTGACCTGATGGAGTTTCCTCTGTTTGCCGGTACAGGTTTTAGTGGTTGAGAAAGATGCATCGTATGGCATGTCAGCTTCATTAATAATAGGAGCTTAGGACTGCAAAGGCTTCTGCCAACCATCTCATGGAAGATATTGCCATCCACAATGTCATTCCCCGCGAGTATAAGACATGTCTGCAGTCCTTTTCACAGTTCCTCAAATGCCGTCTGGGTTTCCCTTCCCATGTGAGGTGGGGAAGAAGTTCCAGGTTGTTCTCCTGGAAACCTAGTGTTGAGGGACCTGCAGAGAAGAAAAAAGTTGTTCTTGTTTGTGTAACTGCTTGCTGGGGGCCATCTGACCAAAAGTGAATAGTATCAACTTTTGGAAACTTTAAAACGCATATCTCTCAAGGACTGTTCCATGTGAGTCCAAATGGCAGACCATCTTGTCGCTTGGATTCTGATATTGTGCAACATCCTGTCTTCTCTTCTTTTGTGTATGTAATGCCAGTGTGCAGGTTGAGCTGTGGGAGGTTCTGACCAAAATGGCATGACTGTACCTTCAGAACTATACTTGCATTTCCGATGCCTCAGAAAAGTCCACATGCACAATTACTGTGCTATCATTGCAGTTCTCTATCATGCTACTGTATTCTCTGGACTGGTTCTGAACCGAGCACACATGTGTTGTTGTTTCCCTCGTCAGTTTGGTCTTCATATAGTTGGATGAGCTCTGCACGTGCCACTGTGCATTACAGAGTCTTGTGTTGAAGTGGAGCCCATCTGCTGTTGGTCCTGAACTCGTTCCCATGCTGCCATCAACATTGTTCTGCTCTTGCTGTGGTGTGGGGAAGTGTATGTTTGGAGAGACAACCCGTGTGCAGGAGCGCAGAAGACATGCCGCTTGTCTGTGAAACAGCAGACAAGTTCAAAACTATCCTCCAATTTGTTAGACTTAACAACAACCATTTTCTCTTAGGACTTCAAGCATCAGGCTTAGCATGTTCATGGTACTGGCATTGGCATGTCTTGCGATCTGATGGTCTTGGTGCTGTGAACATAGTAGAACGGACGTAAGGCACAGAAATGATGAGTAACTGAGTTTCATTGTTGGTTCCTTCTTGATGAACTCCTTGTGGAGGTTCAATACTGTATCAGTCCAGAATCATTCTCTGATGCTTTATTTTCTTCCGTGTTATTGTGTCCCTGTTTGTCAGTCGTCATTCGTGCTGCATTATGGTAGAAATCCTGAACCCTCTGAGTTATTGTTTGAATGTATGCAGGTTTTTTGTCAGGTAAGCCTCCTCTTCCGCAGTGTGTATATGTTACGCCAAACTGCCTTGTCTGGTGAATTAGATGATATTCTTATTGAACACATTGACTTAAGAGTTTAAGGTTTGACGGTTACCACTGACACATTTTAACTTTTACAGACCCCAGTGGAAATTCAGCCTCCTATAAGGATAGTCAGAGTAGTCTTACCAATACCAGATGACAAATTCAAGTGTGGAAATATATTGTTTTAACATATATTTGGTTAAATGTTGTCATGCCATTTTCATTTGGCTTTAGTCATTGGAGATGCATAGCTTACAAGGGATATTGTAGGTGTACTATGTGCTATGTAGGTATGTAGTAAGTGCACTATGTGCATCCCCCATGACGTAAGCCAAATAAACATGGCATAATAGTGAATTTAGAAAGAGAGAAGGCACACCTCATCCCCTAGGATTGAGCGATAGACCAATGCTATATATATATATATGGTTCATCAATGGTGGTAGTAGCATGCAGTGTATTGTTATTGTGGTAAAGAAATATACTTTAGCCTCCCTTGAGTACAATTTGGAGGTTTTTGTCACCACCGTCAGACAGTATGTCTCCACCGTCAGACAGAAAATCTGACGGTGGTGACAAAAACCTACTCTTTTACATGATATGCATGAGTTGTTCACATTAGCCATCTTGTTTCCCCTCTGTTGCTAGCTACCTCAGACCTCGTCTTAAAAAGTATACATTTATGTCATAATCTAATCTAATATTTTCTATACAAAAGAGACAGTGTTGACATGTTATGGTTGTGACAGTAGCAGTCAGATAAAAAAATTACAAGTTTTAGAGAAAATAGCAAACTTACAGGAGCTTGAGTGATCTTGAAGCATGCAGTAAAGCTGAAGGTTTGAAAAGGGGGTCCTAAGGAATGTAGCTGACCTTGTAGTTGCCTGATTTTATTGCTTTTTATAAATATCTGACGGTGGTGACGAATATGTGGGACGCATTTTGAGCAACCACAAAATAATGGTAAATATTGTTCAAAATTCACTGTTTGTAATTTTTAATACATATTACAATGTACTCTTTCATTTGGTAAGAATATTATTCTATTAAATTATTACTTTTTGTTTTTTTAATCAAGTTGAAATGATTATCTCCTATCCGAGGACAACTGATTTTGTAGGCAATGGGCCAGCATATAATCATTAAATTAATAAAAAATAAAAATAAAACTATGAAAGAACCATACATTTGTGCAAAAGACCCTCTGATTATAACCTTGATTCTTTTTATTCATGTAAATGTTATTCATTTCCAACAGAATTAGCCCTTTTCTTAGTGGGACCTGTTTTTGGCAAAGTTTCAAGAATCAGTGAAATATGATTTATCATTATTATTATTAGATGATAAAATACGTACAAAAAATGTTCACTGCTCTGATCAGAGAAAACCAGATTCAGACCTCTGTTAAGTTTAAGTTGCTGCTAACCTGAAGTAACTGAATTGTAATGTTGCTGCATTGAATAGATGGGCTGAAGCTGGCATCTAAATCATTTGCAGACAAATAATATAATCGTGTTTTTTAGGTAGCATAATATCATAGCATTCTTATATGAATCCTTTTGTGACTTGTATTGAGGGGCACATGTTGATGAGAAGATTAAATGGTATGTAGGAAAGAGTGTTCAAATAGGACTGCATTGAGGGCTGTGGTTGTGTTTAACAAAGTGGTGCTGTGTGACTGTCGGTCAATATGGAACGAGCTTTGGTGATTATGTTGCCAATATGTGGAATACACTAGCGGATATGGATAGCTCCTGTTACCTTTTTCGTTGAATTGAGTGCTGTAGTTAACTAAATGGGATTTAATATTATTTCGTTTTTCAGAATGAACAAAAACAACACTGCAGCTTGAACAGATATCACTATAGGTAGATATTAATAAGAATGAAATTATACATTTCTTTAAATGTACAGTTCTGTTTCATATGGGTGTTTCCATAGATCTAGTCTCTTTATTTCCCCCTCAAAATGGACCAGATTGATGCATTTCACTCAAAATAAATTTAAAATGTTTTCCCGGGGGAGCATAACAGTAACCTCTGTCCATATGTTTCTATTTGGGTGGTAGATTAAAGGGCTATCACTACGGGCAGCAACGCTGTAAATATTGACGATACATCCAGCAAAACGCCCCCCAAAAAAACTGGTAGTGGCCTGGCTGGGTGTATAATTCCCGGCCTGATTTATGGTCCCAGTCCGGCCCTGCTAGACAGTGACCTGTTAACGGGGGGAGCCCCGCCGATATTCCCTCTTAATAGTTTGATCGGTGCTCTCTATAAAGGCCGATCAGGAGAGCTGGGTCTGATCGATATGGACATGAACGCGAGTGAAGTGTAACCGGAGCGAGAGAGAGATCAGATCAGCTGCTGAGTCTGACTGAGACACGCTGCTCTCCATAATCACCTGAAGCCCCGCCCTCTGTTTAGCGAGCTGACCGGACTGCGCAAAGTGCTACATGAAGCGCTACGTCATGAACGCAAGAGATCTACCCTCGTGGGGGCGCGCTCATGTGATTGGCTTAGAATTGAGGAGACATCTGATTGGCTATAGATAGAAACAATTATATATATTATATATATATATATATATTATAATCGGCTGACCGCCAGGGGAGTCTCAAAAAACCCACACTCGAATGAACAGCGATCCGTGCACAGGAAGCGGGTTGTGTTTGCAGGTGCAGCGGTTTTAAACGGAAAACAAATATGTGAGGATCAAAAATACATATGTAAGACTTTTTCTGGAATTGGATTTTATTTACATGTATATGAAACAGAACACATTTGTGTGTGCTTTGAAAAACACAAGTGTGGCTCCGGAAATACAAGTGTGAATCCTTCTGTGTGCACGTGTGTATTATGAGACTGTTCTGAGCCCCTATGTAGATGGTGTTTTGTATTTGCAAACCACATTGTGTTAGTGAATCATGAGGCATTTGTAAAACCTGTTTAGTTTGTTTGTGGAGTTATGGCAGGAAATTAGCTCCATACAAAACATGTTAAAAAAAACTTTGAATTCAAGCAAGGGAACAGGAAGTGATAATGTGCTGACCCATGTCATGGTTTTTGGACTCATTCCTGCACTACTTTGGTCAAAACAGGAACAGCTTCCTTGTGTTTAATGGGGCCCTATTCTTCCATCTGTGTAGGTTCATATCAGTATGCAGTGTCTCTCCTGGGACACGTCTCCATGCTTTAATGTTCAAAGAGCTCTTTCTTTGTCTCGTACTGCCTGTGCTGCAGCACCTCTTTTCACCCTCTGCCTGAAACCAGAGCCCAGTCTGCTCTGATTGGTCAGCTGGCCAGCTCTGTTGGGATCACAAACAATTTGTTGGAGCGTTAGCCAATATAATGGTGAGTGTTAAATAGTGATGTTATAGAAGTAAACGGAGGAGTCCAATGGAGGTGTTTGGGATGTTAGCCTTTGCAGACCATTTGCAGAGAATCAGACTGCGATAAAACATTTATTTAAATCACGCATTGAAGAGAAGTTCTACACTCATCATTTTTCCATTATTTACTATCATGGCATAACCATTAAGGATGTGCTTCTCTATTCTTCATTAACAACCAAGCATAACAAATAATGTTTCTTCATAATTTAAATAAAATGAACTTAATGATTAAACATTTGAAATGAACCAGAAAAATCTGCTCAAAATGTATTACACCTGAATGTAGGTATTTTAACACATATTTAGCCTTTAACAACATTGTGCTTCCTGCTATTTGAATATTGCACCAGTCCATAATGTGATTTCAATACAATGTATTCATTGTGCAACCCTAAAACTGATTCCAACACTGAATATTCACACATTGTTAGGATTTCAGACAATTGTCTTTGGATGAGCATTCCTGAGGCTCTCACGTGGTGATGCCCACCATGACCTCACTAATGTCCCACCTCTCGGTCTGTGGCCTTGTCCAGCAGAACCTGAGGCTGACAGTCAGCAAAGCATTTCCCCTGAACACCGTCCACATCTGGGCTGCGAGCCAGAAACACTGAGGTCCTTCTTCAGGGCTTTTAAACAGACTCCGGGAGAGCAGGTTAAACAGTGGCTTCGCCAACAGCGGGATGCGGACGTGCCTCCCCAGGCTGGTCCTCACGATGCCTGGGGTCAGAGCGTTCACAGTCACACCCAGCTCGAGGGTGAACAGCAGGTAGGCCAGTTTGCTGCGGCTGTAAGCGAAGGCCTTGTTGTAGCTTTGCTCGCTGTTCAGGTCCTCGAAGTCGATGTGGCCGTGCTTGTAGAGTTTGGAGGAGACCACCACGATGCGGCTGGGGGTTGAGCGTTTCAGGAGGTCCAGAAGCAGGTGGGTGAGCAGGAAGTGGCCCAGGTGGTTCACCCCGAACTGCATCTCGAAGCCGTCCTTTGTCTTGGTGTAAGGACACTGGTAGATGCCGGCGTTGTTGATGAGGACGTCTAACCGAGGCTCCCCCTGTTCAGTGGATCACAATAAAGGAGGTTATCATGTTCTGTGTCAAAGGTAAAGACAGGGCTTCAGACATTTAGAACATTCCCCAGCAAACCGTCTCAGTTCAAAATAGATATATGGATAATTTATTGTTGGGAAATTATTTTGTAACAGCAGCAATGTGTTCAGGCATTACAATATTTTGTAATAGTTTAAGGTGAAAAAACAAACAAACATTAAAACAAAATATATAAAAGATAAAAACCATCAACAGCAGCAAGTATGCATATCTACAGTAAAAAGGACATGAACCACTACTAATATAGAATGTTCTATAAAAGACCAATACATTGTAGCAGAAACATATATGTAAATATATTGGTTTTTTTTCTGCTCCTTTCTTTAAAATAAAAAAAGTTTCTTCTTTTTCTTCTTCTTCTTTCTATGTCTTTGTATGCACCATTGTATGCAAATTCCTTATCTGTAAACCTACTTGGTAATAAAACGGATAAAATAAGACTTCTCTCAGATTCTGAGAGAAGTCTTATTTGAACAGAAAAGCACCAAATGAGTGAGGATCTAGCAGTTCTTGGCATGAGTGCTGTATTATGAATTATGGAAATTGAGGATTTCAATCGTATTTTGTCTCTGCATTTAACTAATCCTAGTATTAGGAGCAGTGGGCAGCAAATATATGGGTACATTGGTACTTGGTTGTATAGGGACTTGAACCAGCAACCCTCCAGTTCCCTAGACAAGTGCCTACAGGCTGAGCTGCTGTCCGGGAAATAACTGAATCTGAATCCATTCAGTGATGAATACATCAATAAATGACTGACTATTGGAAGTAATGTAAAATTATTCGTAAACTATAAAAACTGTATAAAAAAATCTGACTGTAGATTTGTCAATAAAGACACACTTTATTATTAATTCAAATATACTGAAAATGTACTTTCCTAACCATGGTGATGGTCTATCGGCACCTATTTTTAATACAAAAATAATAACATAATTCCCTGTTTTTCATTAGTTTTATAAGTCAAGAGACTGGCTTATATAGTTGAAAACGTATTTAAATATGTGATATTAGCAAATATAATGTATGCCAAATTAATAGTGTTTTTTTCAACAAGGGACAAAATGTTGAATTGTGTTGGATATATTCTATAATTTTTAAGATTAGCCACGTAATTCATAACAATTTACGTTTTTTGAATGACGTTTGGCTTGACGTTATTGTGTACAAATGTATGCTGGGCATTTAAACAGTGATTCAGCGCCACTCGATTAAGTAGTATGCTTGAAATAGTGGCTCTGGGGAGCAACTTTACTCGACATTGAGAAACGGCCACAGTGCGGATGTTCAGTTCCTAACAACGACAACTCGTGTTTACTACCCATATCTTTGCTTTTAAAATGTGAGTAGAAGCAGTGGCGACTGGTCATTAAGGCACAGCCCCACCTAGTGTCAGCAGAAAGTATTACAAATAATGATTACAAAAAAAATGCAAAAAAAAAATATAAAATATATTTTAAGATCATGTTTAATCATCTCATTCGTCTGTACATTGCTGTGTTAGTCTGTGTTCTTCTAATTAGTGTCTACAGTGTGTGCCTATTGAGCTGTTTGAGCCATGTGAGACAAAATCCTGCCCCTCCCTCTCCCTGTCTAAATGAACGGTGACTGTAAAAACTACACTGCGCATGCCCAGAGTATTTTACTATTTAATGTGTGTGGCAAAAGAATAATGACCATGGGGCACTGAGCTGCCATCCCAACTATACCGCATCTCACATCATTCAGAGCTGATCCAGTAATGAGTGACCCGACAGTGAAGAATAAATATATTTATAATAACTAGTTTAGCTTGTTCCAGAGGTAGATAAAATAGCTAAGTGTGTTAGGTCTAACTCTTGTGTGTTGCTCCGCTCACCGGTCCGGCGGGTGGAGCTGCAGGATTTCTGCTTCACACACGTTGCATACCGCTATTTTACTGTCTTTTTCGGACACCTTAAAATACTGCCAGACCGGTGAAGCCATTTTGGCGAGCTTGTTTTGCCGCACACAGAGAAAAGTGTCATGTATTTTACGTCATGCGATCAGCTCTCGCGGTGACCGATCGATTGGAGCATCCCTACTCTCCTTTGACTTCAATACATAATTTTTCCGAAATAAGGTCCCATGGACCGGAAGTAGATGTAGATGGGCATGACTTTGCCACTCTATACGTAATCTTACTTCTTTCTTCTCTTTCTCTGTACCTGTTGGAAGTCTTTCCTTCAACAATGTGAGGGTCCAAGGACAGAGGGTATCATATTCGTAATCTTACTTCTTTCTTCTCTTTCTCTGTATACTTATGTCCCAAATATGTATGATACTAACCCAGCTTGCTTGGATTTTTTTTGTTGTGTCTGTCACTTGGCAGTTGTCGGCATTGAGGCGTCACCTGCATCTTGAGTCGTGGCTGTCCCTGTTGCTGTGGTCCTGCCTGACGCTCACCTTACTGCTTCTTTGATGGCAGCCAGAGGATTGTTCATCTTCTTTTAAATAGACACATGATGTTTTCTAGCGTTTGGCCTACCTATGTTGTACATTTATTATCTTTTCAATTGCCATACAACATCCATTGCACGTCTGTCCAATCCTGGGACAGGGTTCCCTCCTCTGTAGCTCTCCCCAAGGTTTCTTCTGTTTTTTCCCATCAAATGTGGGGTTTTGTTGGAAGTCTTTCCTTGTCTGATGTGAGGGTCCACGGACAGAGGGTATCGTATTCGTAATATGTGTGTGTTAACTGATGTCACTCATATAATGTTAATGCAGGTTTTGCTTTGCCTTCAATGTAGCCTAGAAAAGCAAAAGGCACTGGTAATTGGTACTCCCAGTTTACTGGGATGGGGTTCGATTCCCTGCGGTGTCCTGCTGGTTTCTTTGGCATGTACATGACAGACCATACTTCTTTTGCCTGAAAAAGGTGAAGAAGCATCTAAAACTGCATATAACATTGATAGCATGCTGTTACTTAAATACATATGCCAGATGAAGGCTAAAGACTAAAGGGTGAGTGACGCTTTGCTTAATCTCCATAACGCAGAGAAGGAAGACTGCACATCCATGCTTAACAAGCTTCTTACAACTTTTGTGCATGTACTAGTCAGTGATGCTAACGTAACGGGAAGGCAAGTTAATTTATTATTTATATGTTGAACTTAAAATATATGATAACGTGACAGTCTGTGACATGCCCATGAAAAAATAGAAATAAAAGGCTCGCGAAAGCTAACGTTTGGAGTTGGTGACTATGTATTCTTAGCTATAGCTTAACGATTTATTAAATAATATTGCAAAAGTAACGTTGACACATTCACTGCACATCTGGTCCTCAGACGGAGTGCCCAGAATCTGCTCCGCTGCTCTGACTGAGCTCTAATCTGCCTATCCGAGCGGCACGTTCCAACCTCTTTATAAACAGTCTATGGTACCCACCGTAACAACAGCGCTCTGCATTCACCAACGGTCCAGTCCAAAATATTCAACTTTTTCTAAAATGTTGCAACACATTTGCGCAGCTTACAGCATTCACACACATTTTCAGCAGGAAAAGCATTGTTCTTTTTCAAATCGACCTTTTTTAGTTTATTATAGAAAGCGTTTGAGGGCAGCCGTTTGTGACGAGACAAAACGCATACAAAAATAAAATGCATTTTTCTTATATGACTTTATTTAAAAAAAAAGAAGAAGATGGTTTTAGCTATGAAACATGACGCTAAATAAAACATTGAGATCACATTAAGACTACATCATCGTGTTCCATGGCGACGGATCGCCTAGCATTGAACTTTACCAACTCATATCATGTGGTGGAAACTCCATAGAATCCATCGGTACCACTTTACAATAAGACTACCCTTATAAAGGATTCATAAAGGGTTTATAATTAGGTTGTAAACACTTTATTAATCATTAAGAACCATTTATAAACCAGTTCTAACATAGTTTTCATACATCAACACAGGCTCACTATTTGGCAAGATGACTAAGCCTTATATTGGCTAGCTAGCGAGAATCAACTCAGTGAACAACAGATACCAAGGATGCTGGCTGATGAAGAAGACGAAGTAAACTAGGTAGCCAATATAAGACTTAGCAGTACAGATAAAAGTGGGCTCACTATTTGGCAAGCAACCGGTCACAGTTGCCCTGTTTAACTCATGTCTTATAAAAGCTTATTAAAGTGTTCACAACCTAATTAATAAATGAATTACAAACTATTCATACACCCTTTATAAGGGTAGTCTTATTATAAAGTGGTACCCACAGTTCTTACTATTTCAACAAAACTCAATATTTGATCAAATCCAAACTATTCCATCTAGGTGGCATGTGGCTGAAAGCTTCATAAAAAAGAAGAAAGTGATGTCAACTTACATCTCTTTTAAATGTATAGCTTAATTTAAGTTTAATAAGAACAGCATGCAGGAATGTAATCTGATTATGCGTTTGTGTTATGTAGTTACTTTTGTCTTTCAGTAAAGCTTAGAAAAAGGTAAACCAGAACCATGAACAAAGAGAAACTACTCGACAACTTCCAGAAGAGGGATGTGTTGACGATAAGCATTCAGTTAGCAGATGTAAATCAAACCATAGATATACCATTATTATACAGACACTGCGGTAATACTGTAGCTCGAGTCCCAGAGTCTCTAAACCTTCAACATGCTACTGTAAAACCTCATCTCTTTGCTTTAGTCTCAGATTTCCTAAATCAATTGGTCAAAGCCTTTCGAGGCCCCGGTGGCCTGCAGCCAAAAGCAACAGCAGAGAGTCGAATCCTTCCACTTCCACCAGCGCTGCTGAGGCTGGGACTGCTGTGGTTGCTTTCACAGTTGGGGCTCTACCAGCAGCACTAATGTGGTAATAACATCTGTAACATCTGGGACACATCAGAGTGAGAGCGGAGCTTGTAACAGACAAATAATCCTGAGTCCAGCCGCTGATATGCCTCAGATTCCCATCACACCGGTAGCAGCCTACGGAGGGAAATAAAAACGGCTATCCCCTTAAACAAACTATTACCAGAATATGAACACATTTATCACAGCGCAGTTAAGCAACAATAACAGAATAAAAAGTGTGGAGTCGGATTTGGCCAATTGGTCTTGAGTTGGACACATGTCCTCTAAAAACGGGTCTAGAACCTCCCAGGCCTGCTCAGCCTCCTGCCTCTCCTCCCAGGAGAGTGATGCCAGCTGCTCAGCCCCTACCTCTCTACCAGGGAGGACTTACGCTATAAACTCAAGCATTGCAGTACCAAAGCTGCTGGTTGGTTATAGGTGAAGGCGACATTAAGCTAGCGTACGCATTTATGTGTGCATCACATGCTAAAGTGTCAAGTCCTCTGTAGTATCGTGTGCAAACACTCGCACAGGACTCTCCATGATGACCTTACACCGACAGTCCCACTCTTTCTGCGTCTCACTTTAACTAAATTATACTACTCCTGTTCGGACTAATTCTGACAAATAACTGAAACACTATTTATGTATTTGATATGTACTATGTATTGTGTTTTTTGCCATTATTATTCACCTGGTTTTTGTTCTTGTAACTTTAAAACATACCTTGTTTGGGCAACATTAATTGTGTCAATCAATTAGTAAACTGCCCAGATAAATGGTGTCTTTCTTTGAACAATGGACTGGAGAAAGTTGTTTCCAAAGAACAATGAGATGTACATCTTACCAGTTGTTGTAAAGGACCTGTGAACTGTCCGTCCTATGTTTGTCCCTAAGGTCTGTGGCAGGAAACCAGACGTTATGACACATAAGGGGGGGGTGTTCGGACCTCACACCATAGCATTTGAGCAATGGAAGACAATTTGCCTGGATCCTTTACGGCTGTCAACACCCTCCATTACTTCGTGCAACCTGATATTACTTTTTGTACCTAGATTTGAAAACCAGCTCATAAAAAGACAACACAGATCTTTTTCTCCGCAGCTCCAGTGGCCACAGCGGGTGGATTGCCATTTGCCAGTAACACCCTTCTGAAAACGGACCTTTGCTCATCTCACCATCAGATGGCGAATTGATTACGAGGGCAATTGCTTAAAAGATTACTAGTAAGTCGCTGATCCACAGAAACCAAGTTAGCATCCAACTGCTACAATAGTAGGTGTACACATATGAAAACATACTGTAGTTCTGAACATTATATTCCGTTTTTGGTTCATCTGTTTCCTGTTTTATTTTGAAAGTTTTATCTCGCTGTGTCTGCTTTCAATTCCTGTCTTTGTGTGTCTTCCCGCCTGTGTTGATTATCTGTCCTTAAAAGTTCCACATCTGTACATCTTTTGTTGTCATAAATCGTTCCATCCGTTTTGTTCCATTCCGTTCTGCCTTTCTTAGCATGTACCTTAAAAAAAAGGTAGTTTCTGTTAAAAGTACAAGTCTCCTGCTTTTGTATCTACCCTGCTCCGCTTCTTGAGACAAACACATTTCCTTAAATACTAGGCCTACACGCTGGAATGTTTCAACCATAAATGACCCAGACTAATCAAATTCATCCATTATCAAAACGGTTGCCAGTTAATTTTCTGTCGAACTCTGTCCAAGCGTTTCGGCCCCGCCCTTTGGGTAACTGGATCACAACCCAAAGACATGTGATACTGATGATGTCAGCTCACACCGAGGCACGCATCCATTCTCCAAGGTCCCAGACCAATAAGATTAGGCAGTGTCCCATTAGAATGAAGTGTTTCCCAACATGGTGGTGATAAGCTGGGGTCCTGCACTAGGAATAAACCTTGTGACTTGTGTCAGAACATACAGCACCCGAGCCTCCGCAACCGTGACCTGAAGGACTCAACTCCACACGCTGATGAAGTTCTTTATTTATGTTACATGTTAAACCAAAACCATGTCCCGCGTCACTGCGCTATCAGCTTTCTGTATATCACCACTTTAGAAATCCTATCACACGCATTCTGTAAGGTTTTCCCACTTTTCTATCCAAACATAGCAACAGCGGAGTCCATGCATTCCCACGTCCGAGCCCGAGCTTTCTCACACGAGGAGAACAAAAATAACAAAACAATTAAAGAACTATCTATCATCCAGCTAATAAAAAACAGCTTTAACTGACATAATGTATGGCCTGGATGACAGCCACAGTCCCAGTGTGTCACTAGCCCCGGCCAGGACTCCGTTTTGATAAATGGAAGCCGCACTGGTTTTGGAAGTGAAGAAATAGGGATCGGCCTGCCCAGACTGTGGAGCTCAACACTTGTAGCTGAGCGCTCCCAGGACACATGTCCTTCTCCACCAACTCCCGACCGCTGTGACCCATCACGCCCTCTGCGGCGGCCCGGGCCTCAGGCTACACGCCGCATGAGGTTTGAGTAAGAGGTAGCTCTCACCTTCAGCGTTCACTGCTGCTGGGTGTTCAGCAGTCTCACAGCTGCAATGTTTTATATTTAAACAAGAACACAAGTAAGATATATGGCATGGTAACTGTCTCTGTCTGGTGACCTTTGAACTGTTCGCTGATTTCCAAGTTTCCAGCTAATACCGTTGGATATTAAGCATTTCATCTCAACCACGTGTCAAGGCTCTTACTGTCATGTGGTCATAGCTACAAGTCAATGGACATCTTAGGTCACCGGCTCCTCCAACAGGGCAACACAACACAGACAACATAGTTGAAATAGTAAAAGTAATACAAATAAAATAGAATATAAATCGTGCAAGGAGAGTCTATATACAAGTAATTGGAATATGATATATTAGATGAATAATTAGTAGATTGCAAACAGATGGATGTTATGGATGTTCAACAGTCGTATGGCTTGTGGGATGAAGCGGTCCCGAGTCTGGGTAATGGACAGACCGTGTTGTTGTTGTTCTTACTCCCTGTCAATAACCCTCTCCACTCCTGCTGCTTCCTGCCTGGTCAGTGGAACGTTCACACGCACAGTCACCTGAACATGAGCCCAACTCCAGGTTAACCGTTAGCGTTACCTTTAGCTTCAGTAGGTATTAGCAGTGGTGACGCCACACATAAGGAGTCATATCTCTAACTTAGATACACACTGTAACACCACAGTGTAGACATACTCTGCTCAAGATAAAAGCATTCAATTATTAGCATTACTGACGAATACAAGTCCACAGCCCATTTCATAAAAGATATAACATACTATTGAATTATTGTATTACAGATCAAGTGATGTGCATGCGAACATGGCCTCTGTTTCCACCAACACTCATAATCACTAGGATGCTCCTGTTCGACACGTGGCTTCGTCTTGTTTCCAGACCCTCCGTGAGATTTGAAGCGCCTGCATGTCGTTTCTGTGGTTTCCTCCGTTGACTCCTCCTCTTCCTCTCAGAACACGCCCGTGATGACTGAGGATTGAACCAAATGAAGATACTAGATAATAAAATGTATTATTGAATTGTATGTACTGATCATCAGGAGCTATAGTGTTTCAAGTGTCAAGGCTCTTCTTGTCATGTGTGCCTAGCTACAGTGGATGTGTGGCAATGGACATCTTAGCTCACAGGCTCCTCCCACAGTGCAACACAACAACACAGATACAATAGTGCAAGTCAATCAAATCAAATAGAATATACTAGAAACAGAATATATTAGAAACAGTGCAGAATAGTCTCTATGCAGTAATTGGAATATTGATATATGAGTTGCAAACAGATGAATGTAATGGATGTTGTTTCAACAGTTCAGGTGTTTAGCAGTCTTATGGCCTGTGGGATGAAGCTGTCCCTGAGTCTGATGGTTTTAGTCCGGATGCTGCGGTACCGCCTGCCAGACGGCAGCAGACAGAACAGTTTGTGGCTGGGGTGATGGGGTCTTTTGTAATCCTGAGGGCTTTCTTCCTGAGCCGCTGGGAGTAGAGGTCCTCCATGGATGGCAGCTCCGTCCTGATGATGTTCTCTGCAGTTTTCACCACCCTCTGTAAAGCCTTACGATTGAGGTGCAGCTGCCGTACCAGGCCGTGATGCAGCCAGTCAGGATCCTCTCTATGGAGCACCTGTAGAAGGTCAGGATCCTCTCTAGCACCTGTAGAAGGTCAGGGTCCTCTCTATGGAGCACCTGTAGAAGGTCAGGATCCTCTCTAGCACCTGTAGAAGGTCAGGGTCCTCTCTATGGAGCACCTGTAGAAGGTCAGGATGCTCTCTATGAGCACCTGAAGGTCAGGATCCTCTCTATGGTGCACCTGTAGAAGGTCAGGGTCCTCTCTATGGAGCACCTGTAGAAGGTCAGGATGCTCTCTATGAGCACCTGTAGAAGGTCAGGATGCTCTCTATGAGCACCTGAAGGTCAGGATCCTCTCTATGGAGCACCTGTAGAAGGTCAGGATGCTCTCTATGGTGCACCTGTAGAAGGTCAGGATCCTCTCTATGGAGCACCTGTAGAAGGTCAGGATCCTCTCTATGGAGCACCTGTAGAAGGTCAGGATCCTCTCTATGGACCACCTGTAGAAGGTCAGGATCCTCTCTATGGAGCACCTGTAGAAGGTCAGGATGCTCTCTATGGGGCACCTGTAGAAGGTCAGGATCCTCTCTATGGACCACCTGTAGAAGGTCAGGATCCTCTCTATGGAGCACCTGTAGGAGGTCAGGATCCTCTCTATGGGGCACCTGTAGAAGGTCAGGATCCTCTCTATGGAGCACCTGTAGAAGGTCAGGATGCTCTCTATGGAGCACCTGTAGAAGGTCAGGATCCTCTCTATGGAGCACCTGTAGAAGGTCAGGATCCTCTCTATGGAGCACCTGTAGAAGGTCAGGATCCTCTCTATGGAGCACCTGAAGGTCAGGATCCTCTCTATGGAGCACCTGGAGAAGGTCAGGATCCTCTCTATGGAGCACCTGTAGAAGGTCAGGATCCTCTCTATGGAGCACCTGTAGAAGGTCAGGATCCTCTCTATGGAGCACCTGTAGAAGGTCAGGATCCTCTCTATGGAGCACCTGTAGAAGGTCAGGATCCTCTCTATGGAGCACCTGTAGAAGGTCAGGATCCTCTCTATGGAGCACCTGAAGGTCAGGATCCTCTCTATGGAGCACCTGGAGAAGGTCAGGATCCTCTCTATGGAGCACCTGTAGAAGGTCAGGATGCTCTCTATGGAGCACCTGTAGAAGGTCAGGATCCTCTCTATGGAGCACCTGTAGAAGGTCAGGATCCTCTCTATGGAGCACCTGTAGAAGGTCAGGATCCTCTCTATGGAGCACCTGAAGGTCAGGATCCTCTCTATGCAGCACCTGAAGGTCAGGATCCTCTCTATGGAGCACCTGAAGGTCAGGATCCTCTCTATGGAGCACCTGAAGGTCAGGATGCTCTCTATGAGCACCTGAAGGTCAGGATCCTCTCTATGGAGCACCTGTAGAAGGTCAGGATCCTCTCTATGGAGCACCTGAAGGTCAGGATGCTCTCTATGAGCACCTGAAGGTCAGGATCCTCTCTATGGAGCACCTGTAGAAGGTCAGGATCCTCTCTATGGAGCACCTGTAGAAGGTCAGGATCCTCTCTATGGAGCACCTGTAGAAGGTCAGGATCCTCTCTATGGAGCACCTGTAGAAGGTCAGGATCCTCTCTATGGAGCACCTGTAGAAGGTCAGGATGCTCTCTATGGAGCACCTGTAGAAGGTCAGGATCCTCTCTATGGAGCACCTGTAGAAGGTCAGGATCCTCTCTATGGAGCACCTGTAGAAGGTCAGGATCCTCTCTATGGAGCACCTGTAGAAGGTCAGGATCCTCTCTATGGAGCACCTGTAGAAGGTCAGGATCCTCTCTATGGAGCACCTGTAGAAGGTCAGGATCCTCTCTATGGTGCACCTGTAGAAGGTCAGGATCCTCTCTATCAGTGGGCCCCGCTATTATATATAAAATATTTTGAAATAAACGTGTTTCCTTGTACGATGCGCCTGCATGGTAGTCTGAATTCCGTAGGCGGCTTCAGATGTTCCCACGGACCCTAACACATCGGCAGCGAATCGGTATTGTTTTCAGGATCTCTGACCTGATGTGATTGGACCATGACGCTGTCTCTTATGTTCACACCCGCCATTAGTTTTCTGGATGAGACCTCATTCACTGTTTTGAGAGCATACATGACTCTGGTAACTTTGACCCCAGTACCGTCAGAGAAGCAGGAGCCTTCATTAGGCTACTGGAAGATCAGGCTTTCAAGGTCCTTCTGCAACTGTTCCACCACATAACGCCACATGTGGACTTCCTCTGTCCCCAGCTCCAGAAGAAGAACATATACATGGCTGCATCAGCAGTTCCAACAGGACATACAAAAGATCAGGGAGTAGCTTTATTCCTGTTGTTAATACGATGGTATGCTTTCTCTCTTTTATTATTATATCTCTCTCATTATTAATATTATAAATGATCCTTGTCCTTCGCAGAGATTCTGACCATTCCATGGTTGAGCAAGGCAGTAGCCAACATTTGACCTACTTTTCTTTGATGAAATGTGTTTATTAGGAACTAATACGAAAAGCATGACATGTGACTGCAAGGAGCTGAACAAAAATAGCTACTTATAAATAGCTAACATGTGAACAGTTAAACATTGATATTCTATTGGTGAAACTAACCTGTGATTTATTAGTAGAAGTTACTGAATGTTTTGAGTAAAGGCCATGTGGAAAAAGATTATAAAGAAATAGTTGTGGTGACTATTGCCACACACATCTATATAACACACTGCAGGAAATGGACGACCCCAAAAAGCAGAATAGGGCCCTAATAATTGCCATCTTTATATAGATTTTTGTTGCAATCTGATCTACCTGCGTATACAGTCTTAATCACCTTGCATGTACAACCGCTTTGTTTAGACAACCAAGTTTTGACAAAACTGTAACTAAATTAATCTCATCATTTAAGTTTCTCATCAAACTACGTCACTGTACCCAATTAAGCATAAACCAACCATCAGGTTCCAATATGAAGGTAGATATGGTGCAAAATGCGAGAGCGTGTAAAACCTGATGTGAGCACTTGCAGAAAAACAATCTGAGCTTGTGTGCACTTGTATAAAATATCCACGTAACTGTTGAACCAAATTTGAAGTCACAGAAGAATAAAAAAAGTTTTGTAGCTTGTAGAAAAAAAATGAATTTAGTGATAAAATGTTCACTTGCAGAAAAATATATATTTTTTAAATATATTTTCCATTACAACTGCAACTTGGTTATTACAACCTCTCAAATCAGTCATTACAACTTGACGAATCTGCTCTGTGGCAGTATAAATCGACGAATCTGCGGTCTTGACTTTGACTGCTACACTTCTTGCGATAAATGTGTTGCAAAAGGAATTTTCACCCGTAGATGTGGGGGGAGGGGGGGGGGGGGTTGGAGCGAAGGGATTAGGTTTGTATCATAAAGATAAAGCAACACTTTCTCAGAATAAAGCAAAACTATGAGTTTAAAAGAAAAAAAACCTATAAATTGCAAACAAATCATTTGTGTAATCATGTAAACTATAAGTATTTTTTCTTTGTTTTAACACAGGTTTTTGTTTGCAGTTCTTGTTTCTTCTTTCTCAATGATCAGACTTTTGCTCTCACTGCAGCTCTCTCATTTGCGCTCCCTCATTTGTTGTTTGAGATTTTGACACAAACATCCTGGGGGGTGCTGGCACCCCCAATAAATATGTTTTTTATTATAAATTATTATTATATTTATTAAATTAAATCAGAAATATTATTGATTACATCAATGCAAATGTGAAACAAATAAATGTTTGACCAAAAACATAAAGCGAACACAGGTGATATGATTAGGCCAATGGCCAGCACCCATTCTATTTTTGACAACAAGGTGGAGGGAGAACTCTCTCCTGTCAGACGGAGAGTCTCAGATAACCTCAGCTCAGTGAGGTAAAGGACTCTCAGTGTTTAGATAGTTAACTTTAGTCTAGTTATCTTAGTGGGTCTCAAATGGTTTGTTTTAAAAGGGGAGTGATTTGTAAAATATCTATAAAGAAATAGAAAATCTGTTTACAGTTCTGTTTCATATGGGTGTTGTTGAGAGATGTATCCATAGATCTCTTCATTTTGCTCTCAAAGTGCACCAGATTGATGCTTTTAACTTCAATATTTAAAAAAAAATCTTCCCCACTAGAGGAGGTGAGGTCCACCCCCCACTTGTAAAAAATAGCACTTTACCCCTGCTTACACCTATATGCCGTGAGCTGATTACCGAGCCTTCATTGTAACAGTCGCGGGTACACTGTGTGTGTGTGTGTGTGTGTGTGTGTGTGTGTGTGTGTGTGTGTGTGTGTGTGTGTGTGTGTGTGTGTGTGTGTGTGTGTGTGTGTGTGTGTGTGTGTGTGTGTGTGTGCGGAGTGTTGCAGTAAACAATTTAACTGTAGCGCTGGTGCATTAATGGGAAACCCTTAATGTTTGAGCACCCTCTATGAAACGTCAAGCTACCCCACAGTACCCCCTAGAGAAAATCTCTGGCACCGCCACTGACCGGCACTAGGTTGGGCCGGCGTGGAGGCCCTCCGACAGTGGGTCGCGTTTGCCATTCGATCAGTGAGAGGAGAGGAGAAAAATGCAACAACAATGGTCAAAATCCGTTAATATATGGATGAGTGGGGGGACACCCGAGACCGGGCAATGTCCCCGTTAGAAACTGGGTGAAATAGCCAAAAAAAATCAAAATAATAAAACCGGGGAAAAGTGAAAAAAAAGTGTCCGAAAATAGGCACTCGTGAGGCGGGCAGAGTCCCCTGTCAACTCCCGTTACATTCCTCCATGGTGTCATTTGAGCGGGGGGGTCAAAAGGGCTTGACCAAGGCCGACCCAAAGTGCACGGTGGGCGGACTCATCACCTCCGTGATGAGTCTCCATTGTGATTTGAAAACTTCCATCAAACGAGTCCTTCGGTGCGCGGGGAAAAAAACGCGTCAGAATCGTCACTTCCTGTACTGACAGTGGAGGTGTCCTGAGAGTGGAGGTCTGCACCGGAACTGTCCTGAGACATGGGTCTGTGTGCGAGGGGGCGGGACGGTTTGCACACACGCGGCTGCTCCATGCAGCAACACACGGCAGGGATGGCGGAGAGAAGCGCTCCAAGGTGTGGTTACATGTTACCCGTCTTGAGGTGGACAATGTTCTTTGCCAATTGTGCAATAAGAATTTAGCATGTAAGGGCGGTAACACGAGCAATTTGTCTAAACATTTAGCAAAAGTCTACCACATTCAGACGGAGAAATGTACCGGGTTGGACTGTCTTTCTAGTAGCTTTGTAGCCCCATCCACGAGTAACGTTTCCACGTCAGCAACACACAGAGTTAACACAATGATACAAACATGGGTTAATGATTAGACCCATAAAATGTTCAGCTATTCTGTTTACAGTTCTGTTATCACATTATTTAATACCATTTGTTAAAACATTGTTGTTTCTTTTGATGTGAAATATTATTTATAGGGCCGGGACTTTAACGCGTTAATTAAGATTAATTAATTACACAAAAATTAACGCGTTAAAAAAATTAACGCATTTTAATCGCACTTATTTTTGCACAGCGGAACGTTTCTCACTGGATGAGTTTCAGGCGTACCGATTATACTGGAGCACCAACTAACGTTCATGACTTCAGCATGGGACTTCAAACAACAACAAACCACGGTGAACAATAGTCAAACATGAACGAACAAGCTGATGAGACCGCTTTGGTCGGCCCCGTGGATGGGACATTTTGTTTTAAAAAACGGACGGATGGAAGCGTCGATAAGAGCACGGTTGTGTGCAAATTATGCAAAAAAGAATTTGCATATCACCGCAGCACATCAAGCCTAAAGTATCACCTAAATGCAAAGCATGTGGCAGCTAGCGTGGACGTTAGCCCGACTCCGAGTGCACGGAACCACACCCTGACCCAACCCACACTCAACCAGATGACTGGTTTCAGGGCCAGGATAAGTAAGTCCACGTCTGAGAAAATAACCAACTCCCTGGCTCACTGGATTGCACTCGACTGTAGACCACTTGGAGTAAAATCTGGGCTCGACATTAAGGACTGCCCGATGGCCCGGGGCCATCTAGTATTTAGCTCGGGCAATGAAGCCTCACCTGCTGGTTGCCCGGGCAATCTATTATGCCAGTATCATGCAGCTGGCGGATCCAGTAATGAGTGACCCGACAGTAAAACTAAACATATCTATAACTAGTTTAGGTAGTTTGAGAGGTAATTAAAAATAGCTACGTGTGATATTCTAACCTGAAGTGTGTGTTTTGTTCCGCTCACCGCTGCATGTGGTTATGCAGAGCTGCGTGTCGAGTCTCGACTCGTCAGCAGCAGCTGATCTCTCTCTCCCGTCAGATTAGACTTCACTCACGTTTATGTCCATATCGATCAGATCCAGCTAGTTCTAGCTAATGATATGACTACCTGCTTATTAAAAGACACCTACACAATAAGTGTCGCTATGCAACTGGATGAGGCCACAAAGTATAGCGCAGCATTATGCATTTGTTTACATGCCCACCGGAACCCCGAGGCATTACCAACAGATCAACGCACAATCAACCCACACAGGACATCTCTTTCTCCACATTAAGTGTTAGACATTAGAATTGACTATTCTTGTCTGTCACATACTCTTCTTGTCTGTCACATACTCTTCTTGTCTGTCACATAAGTGGCGCAACTGAAGCGGTATTGCTCTAAAGGGAAATTATTTTGACCGAAGATATTTAGATTTGCCGGCTAACGGGAACTCTGACGTGTGCTTCGGGGATGCGCTCGGCTCCTCTCGACTGCTGCTCGGGTCTGCTCGGTCAGCTTCCGGATGAGGAGGCATTCGTTCGACCAATTTACAGTAGTTAACATTACAAACATTTTAACAGGGGCCATAATAGTGTAAATAATGTTTGTTTTGGCAGTTATAACTGAATGTAATGTTTTCTACTTTTTTCCATCTGGGAAGGCATTTGCCTTCATCAGATGGAAAGTGTTTTGACCAACAACTTAAGTATTTCTTATAGCTATGCAGGAAGCGAGCAAACACAAACAAGAACAAACAAACAAGTGAAATGAAGAATAAAATTGAAATTGTACAATATAATATTGTGGTGGTTCATCTTATAATTCAGTCTAGAGAATGCACCAGACAGCATCTAAGACCTGCACACATCTACATGTTCTAGGGGGACGGAGGCCCCCCAAACCCTTCGTGCCATTTCGTCCGCGTGCATTTTTCAGGGCAATCTCTATTGGGCTCAGGGCCATCTGCAAATGAGCTTAGATGGCCCACAGGGCCATCTCCCAAAATCCTTAATGTCATGCACTTGGACTGTAGACCACTTGGAGTAAAATCCATGTGAAAATTGCTTCTCCCTGTTCTCAGGTCAAATATGTATATTTGATTAAAAATGCGATTAATTTCGATTAATTAATTACAAAGCCTCTAATTAATTAATCGAGTCCCGGCTCTAATTATTTATTTAATTTAAATAAAAAGCAATGTTAATTTTGTTCACAATTTGTTTGGTTAATTTATAATATATGTATTTTTGAATCAAGTATTCATCTTTATTGTCTTCATTGTTAGTTTCCACATGCCTAAAACAACCTCAAGCTAAATCTAAAAGTTGATAGCTAAATAAGAGCGTTTGAGAAATTGTGCAAGGCATAATATTCCGAATAGTCGATTAATCGTTGCATTAATCGATAGATTAATCGATTATCAAATTAGTCGCAGCCCTATTCCAGAGTTGAATTTAGCACAATTGCATACAAACGTCAAGGGATTTTAAGATTCTGAAGTCTTCGTTCTAAATAGAAAATAGCATGGTGTAGTGCAGTGAAAAGAGAGTCGGAGGCTGTGTATTAAGAATGGAGTTCTAATCTTTATTATCCATTAATATCAGAGAGGTTAACACATGCACTGCTCTGCCTGATGAGCTAGCAGGAATGGCAGCTAAAGCTACAGGTGTTCCCCACTAAAGGGTCCGTGTGGCAACACAATAAGCAAGGTGAATGATGGTCCCACATGGTGTCTCCACAATGGATAATTTCCAAAGGCTTTAAAAACACAGCAGGAGCCCAAGACAATTATAAAACTTGTCATTATTTCAGTACAGTTCAATTGGTTTTATTTTCATAAACGGTTATCAACCGTTAGTGCCAAAGCAGTAGGCTATAATATATGAATTACTGCTGTAGACTACAACCACTACTTGTTTAGCTAGCATAAACTCAACAAAGCTAGCGTTAGCTGGCTAACTGACGTTATTTTGCCGGTAAACTGCACGATATAAAACGGTGGTCTTCAAAGCGGATGTAATCCTCAATCACAATAATAATATTCAAAGTAATACTGGGCAAGTAATGGGCAAAACTTACCGTTGATTGACGCGCCATGTCAGCGGACTGGTAGCGACACGAACCGTTAGCCCCGCAGTCTCCAGTCACCCGAGCCTCGTCGTTCTGATAGCTCCGCCCCTTCGCTCCAACCCCCCTCCCTCCCCCCATATCTACAGGTGAAAATTACTTTTGCAACACATTTATCGCAAGAAGTGTAGCAAAAGTCAAGACCGCAGATTTGTCGATTTATACTGCCACAGACCAGATTGGTGAAGTTGTAATGACTGATTTGAGAGGTTGTAATAACCAAGTTGCAGTTGTAATGGAAAATATATTTAAAAAATATGTATTTTTCTGCAAGTGAACAATTCATCACGAAGTACATTTTTTTTCTACAAGTTACAACACTTTTTTCTTCTGTGACTTCAAATTTGGTTCACAGTTACGTGGATATTTTATATAAGTGTAAATGTATGCACACAAACTCAGATTTCTTTTCTGCAAGTGCTCACATCAGGTTTTACACGCTCTCACATTTTGCACCATATCTACCTTCATACTACAAGCCCTTTAGGGTTATTTTCTCTCCTAAACAATGATTCTCCAACCCATGACCTTTTGAACGCACCGCAAGTTCCAACACCCTAATACACACCCAAATCCCCCACAAATTGCGTTCACTGCTTTAAATGTATCTATAGTGAGGTAAGCTGCTCTTTAATGTCAGGCATAGCTCTTGATGTGAAGCACTTGAACCAAGCTCTGAGAAAGCACAAACTCCTCCTAATGCGCTTGGCTGATTCGTTTCCTGTGCTACAGTCATTCTCAAATTGGTCTCAGCCCCAGCATAATTCTCAATAGTTTGGATTTTTGGTCTTCAGAGAGTCTCCTGGGAGCCACACTGACAGGCCTGACCTCGGCTGACCCTGGCTGTGATTACCATCCAGTAGGAGGAGGCTCTGGAAACCTGAGAGCACACTGGGTGTGGTGGATTTACACAGAAACAGTGTCTGTGTCTTTGTTCTATGACTCAAATATGTCAGTAAATACCCCACTGGTCAATGTCTGAAGCTTCAATGTGTCATATAAACAGTGGTTGCTAACAACTGAATAAAGGAGAATACTAAACATCATGACACCGACCATGAGTCAACGTTGAACTTAGCTGTGGCTAACGTTAGTTTTTTACTTTGAGGGATTGCATTTACGTTTTAAGAATCATAAAGCGCTGTTAATATGTGAAGATTATCCGAATTAACAAAACATACACGTATCTAAAAGGTCCCCTATTATACTGTTTTTCATCAATATATATAGGTCTCAGATATATACAAAACATGTCTCTGTGAAGTGTTTGGCTCCAAACACCAAACAGATCAATGCAGCATCCCATAATCCCCTCTGTTTCAGCCCTGTTTCCAAAGTGCTGAGTGTCTGTTACTTTAGATGAAAATAAGGAGCCCCTCCCCACGCCCCTCTGAGAGATATTTGGTTAAAAAGAACACAATGGTGCTCTAGGAGGAGATTCAGGTGATAAGGTGGGGGGCGGGGGGTTACCTTGGTTGGTTATATCTTACACAGGCTACGCCCTCTACTGGACTCTATGGGTACTACCCTCAATCATGCTATGCGAGCATTCACCTCCTGAGATATCTATAAACGTAGCCAGCCCCTCGGGGGGGCCTACCTGAATGCGTGCGCAAGCTCATCGTATATAACGCGGCCACACCTCCTGACTGTCATCCTTTTCTCTTCAGCGAGCGAGCAACAACTGAAGCAGAGAAAGTAAAACGTTTGAAAGAAGAGGAAAGAGTTATCATACCTTCATGGAGTCGCCATTTCTAGAGACCCGGGCCTGTCCTTCGTGCCCTGGATTAATAGCGGGCGCCGATCCCCACTACCTCTGCTTCGAGTGTTTGGGGGACCAGGATATGGCCGTGGCGGTGCCATTCACGTTCGCTATTCCAGCGGGGCGGATGGCTCCGTTTGCCGGGGAGGAGGATGACGAGGACTTCTTGTTGTCGGGCACTTCCGGGTCCGGCGTCAATGGAAGTCCACCGCCCAGGTCTGTACTTCTCCCTGGTGATGACCATGGCGGCGGAGCGTGGCAGCCCATCTGCTCCCAGCAGGCAGCAGGCTGGGCAGAGAGCCTCTGCCCCGCTGCCACGTGACAGGGCCAGGCGGCTGCAAATAAACACGGGTGTGTTGGGCGTATCGCTCATTGCTCTTCCGCAAGATGCCCCACCTCATAATGCTAAACGGGAGCAAATGTTAATAGGGGACCCGATTATCCCAGTGGTGGCCGCGGGAGCTAACGGAGCTGCAGGGGGCTTCCAGCCGGCGTCCCGGAGCTAGCCCACTGCGGCTCCGTTAGGTCCGGGCGGTGGAGTCCGTCTTTTCTTAACGTGTGAATAACAAGCATTAAGAATAACAAAATATAGATAATTCTCTTGCACATTGTCTCATTTGATTATGAATGTAACGTTTATATAGGGGAACTACACTGTTAGCAGTAACGTGGTATGCATGTATTTCCTGCTAGCTTAGCTTCTTAGCCTGAGCTAGCTCTGTTTACTTCCAGTTCGGAGGCAGCAGGTCCCGCCTCGGCTCCGCCTCTTTGCCCTTATTTGGAGCAGGCGGGATTAGACTGACGTCACAGTCGAGCCGTTAGTGGCCGACTCCGCCTACTAAGGGCTTCACGGCAACTCTGCAGAATCCTGTGGGTGACGTCACGGACCCTACGTCCATTTATATATACAGTCTATGGTGTGGACGGAAGTTTTTTTGCGATTGCGTTTGCGTTAATCCTATGCGTTTAGCCGTTTTCGTCCTCGTGTGGCCGGGGCCTACATTGACTCAAGTAGTGTACTTAATTACAATGTTGACGTACTTGTACTTTACATGAGTATTTCCATTGTATGCTACTTTGTACTTTGTACTTCTAGTCTAGGCATTAAAACTAGCTGCACCTTTACTAGCTTTGATAACACTTAATGCAATAATAATTATCATCAAAACATATCATATTATTCTGAAATGGACCAATCTAGTCTATCAGATATTGGGGTGCGGCTCTTTTTTCATTCTCAAAAAAAAACCATTCCGTCAGTTTTCGTGTGAACAACCAAGTTCAACGCCATCAAGGAGTGACTGAAAGTGTGTGATGTATCCCCGAATGTACAATTCAAAATCATCAACTGTGATGGCAGGTTTTAGCCCCACTTCTGAGCAGGTCTTTAGTTATAAACACATTTGAAGTGTTTGGATGACATTGTGTTAATATAAATTAGTTTGAGTCATACTGAAGTCTAACCAGTACAGCGTGTCAAGCTGAAGCAGGAACCACTTCCTGTTTCAACTTTGACCCAAAATCCCTCAACGGTGATGGATGTTAACAACATACAGATTACGTAATAATTACTGTTTTGTTTGTTTTGTACGGGCCAGCGAAAAACAATGTTACGAAGTCCAGATGTAAAAAAAAGCTTCTGATAAAATAAAATAATCTTCAAATACCTCTAATTCTACAAATTAAAAATGAATTCCCAAGAATTGAGCTGAAGCACTTGTCTTTTTTTCTCGATAAAGCATCAGCCCTGTGTTTAGCCGAGATTAAAGCAAACAGTGATACATCGTAACGCACTTTGAAAAGCATAATTAGAGAGATGTAATTTGCCAGCTGCACTAATCCATCATACGGGTATGTTCTGTCAGCCTGGGCTACATCAGAGGCTGCAGCACCCTAAATCTCTCCCTCTCCGTGCATTGATTTGCTCTTACTACCTACTCTGGAGTCATTATCAGGATATGTAAACAACTTAACAGTGGGCATGTTCCTGTACTTTGGATGACTGATTATGCTTCAGTGACTTTCATGCAATGCACGAATCCTTCCTTCCCTCCAGTGGACCCTGCGATCTCCCACACTCTCGTTCATTGAGCACAAAGCGTGGAAAGCGCGACCCACTGAAAAGTGTGGTAGCCATTTTCTGCACGAACACTTTCCCCCTCATGACCACCATTGGGCCTGATGATAATTAGCTGTACACGCCAAGGAGAGAAGTGGGAAAGGCTGGAACGCCTTTGGTGGTGGGAGTCTTTGGCGTAGTTCATGGAGGTCTATCCAGTCACTTGGCGAGAAGATTTCATCATGATTCACAGCTCTGTGGTTAGATAAAACAGTGAAATATTGGGATGATGGCTGGGCCCGCTGAACTTTTTCTCCACTCCCTCGGTGCTGCGCTGCCCGGCTCTGTTTATAGCCTTTCAAAGCTTGGTTGTTTTGGCACAGCCAGTGGCTTACACGAAATGAATTATAATTTCTAAATGTCCTCTCTGGAGATCACTGAATCCATTTTAAACTGTTTTATAATCGCTGCACTGTGTTGCTGTCAAAATGTCCCCACCTGGAGCAACATAAATTGTAACCATCAGGTTGCTATCACACTTCTACCTCATTACAAGACTGAAGATAAATACATGTCACTTGAGCAATTTATTTCAAAGACAAGAGTTGTCTTTTGGTGCGATTTGTGTGCTTAAAAAAATTATTGTTAACATTTTATAAAACACGGACGTAGTCTCCGTGACCCATACAGTTCACCATTAGTCATTCCTTGGCATGACATGGCAGAGATACCAAACACTTTTTCCAATATGCAAGAGGCTTGTAATGGCGGTAGAAATAAAATGTAGGTCGCATTCACACATATTAGTCTGTTTCTTTGGTTCGCACCAGACGACAGTTTGTTACATTGATTCATTTTTCAGAAGGTTCGGTTTGCGTTCACAGGGGAAAAACTCAAACGGACTGAAACTAAACTAAAGTCATGTGCACGGAAGTGCTGTTCAACAATTGGTCAGACATTAAGCGGGTAAAAACGCAAATCCCGGCCATTACTACCGTAGCCCCCACCATGGAGCATCAGCAGGCTATTTTCCTGCTTCTGTTAATCTGGAGAGCATATCAACAGACTCTAGCGGACGGTGCACATGATTAGATAATCAGATAACGTGCGTTAAAAAACATAATAACACATATACCAACCCAGTCTCACGGCATTTCGTGTTCACCAACACGATTTTTAATCTATTGATTCGTGTTCACCATCACGATTTGCCCCTTTTTTCGTGTTGCACAGCACGATTTTAAAAGCAATGTATTTCTACTGGTAACGTGTTTCGTGCCTGCAGGCTGCAGCACGTCTTTTTCTCCGGTCGAGTCGTGGAAGACCGGAAGCTGTGTGGTTCATAAAAACATGTTCTTACTCAATATCAAGCCACAGTTATTGCTTTTATTTTAAATCGTATAATTTCGGACTTTTGTTGCCGTCTGTGAGGAAAATAAATGGGGCTCAGAGCCTCAGGATACTGAAATCTGTATTTTTAAATATTTTTTTCCTTCTAATTCGTTATTCTTTTCAAAATAACACACTGTTATTTACTCACCAATAACACACAATTATCCTTGCTTTTATTTATTGGTTTAATTCCATAATCTCGGGCTTTTTTGGCGTCCGTCAGGAATTGAATTTCAAAATAAATATAACCGGAAACAAACATAGGCATTTCGAGCTATGGTTTTAAGCTCGCTGATTGGATGTGTTAGCCGCAATGCATGCTGGGATTTGGTGTTTATATTATATGAAATCCGGAAAACATTTTAAAAGAATAAAATAATACTTAATTCCGAGTGCTCTTGCTTTTCTCTTTGAAAGTCATCACATAACGGCATTGTAATACATGGTTCGGCTGCATTACATATTACAGATCTGCCGTAGTTCTTTATTTAGAGAGCCCTGATGAGAAGACCTTTGGAAAAACTGGAAGAAATGCCGCCGAAACGGAATACTTGACGTGGATCATAAATATATCAACAATTAAACAACATCTTCAATTTCTCTTCACACAATACGTCTCCTTGCAGTATCAACACTAATCCGGCTGACTTTTACATTTGATCTAATTCATAGATAGCTTATATTTACACCATAACGGTGCACAGCTGATAGAAAAGGACTGTAGTTTTCAAAGATATTACTGATTTTCTTTGAATGTAAGAATGTAAATACTGAGTCTGAAATAGTATAGCAATATGCTGTAAAATGATGTGAAAGCATGCATAAAACTATAATACAAAGTTATTAAGGCTGTGTGTACCTTGTGTGCACCTCCTAGTGGTTAAGGCACGTTATTGAATTATTGTTTTTATGTGTTATATTTGATTACAAAAATATTAAGAGTACATACTTTCATAGGGGGAAAGTATAAATATAGAAATATAGAATATAAAAATCAAGAAGATACTATAAGTGATCTCTACAATAAAACAGTTTAGTGCAGGATGTACAAAGATATTAATAGGAGGAGGTGCAAAACAGAAAAACGGATTAACCTTTATTTAAACATTAAATAACAGATTAAGGTATTCTTTTAAATAAGAAAAAAACTTTGGGGGTATCTATCTACAGATAAATATTAAGCCTGACAAAGTACTTAACGTCTAATATATTGCTTTCCTGCAATGTTAACTATGTTGAAGCACTTATTCTAACTGATAGTATACACATTAATTATACTCTTATGTATGTAGATAGAATAAGACATGTGCAGAATATGAATATGTTTAATGGTGGAGGTACACACATATTGATAGATGTCTTGTAATGCACTGTTGAGGAACCTGTGACCCAAGTTTTTCATTCATTGCATAACTACACCGTAGTTGTGTATGATATGTCAATAAACCTTTGGAAATCTTGAAAGGGATGTGCAAAATAGCCATAATATACAGTCTTTAATTAACTATTAGTAGAGAATAACGAGTAATTAATATACTTTATTACTTGTTTCCATTCATGTCAATTGCAGATACATGTTTAGTCTTCTCAAGCACCAACTATCAAATATCTCTCCTGATTGTTGGCACTTGACAATCACCTTCCCTGAATTTTACTCAGGTGTAACTAAAGTCTGATTTAAGGGTTGTTTATATTTCACATCATTAATCAGAATCTGCAAAGTAACTCAAATAAATGCAGTGGAGTAAAAATACCAGGTTAACCTCTGAAATGTCGTGGAGTAGAATTACAAAGTATCAATGCTATATATTAATGCTGCGCATTATGGACACAAGCAATTTTCACCCATTTATGAATTATATGTTTTACATTTGATAACACCAATGTGTTTAATACTGGCAACTTCTAATTGTGGGAAAAACGGAAACGTTCAGTCGAGACGTCCCATAGAACATTTTGCGAAACACAATAACCAGCATGTGTAGTTCTGAGGGGGTGTTCGATTCCAGTTTTGGATAGTCTGGCGTGGTTTCGTTCCATTTCACACAGCTGTTTGACGCTCTGCATCACCTTACGGGAACTGTAGTCCTAAACGATAGCTGGGGATTATGGGTAGTGTAGTGTCTTCGGCCATCCTAAACTCAGAAATGTTGACAATCGCAATGATGCTCGAAATGTCCCTTATAGGCCTACGTCTGTTTCCGGTTATTTTTATTTTGAAATTCAGTTCCTGACGAACGCCAAAAAAGCCCGAGATTATGGAATTAAACCAATAAATAAAAGCAAGGATAATTGTGTGTTATTGGTGAGTAAATAACAGTGTGTTATTTTGAAAAGAATAACAAATTAGAAGGAAAAAAATATTTAAAAATACAGATTTCAGTATCCTGAGGCTCTGAGCCCCATCTATTTTCCTCACAGACGGCAACAAAAGTCCGAAATGATACGATTTAAAATAAAAGCAATAATTGTGGCTTGATATTGAGTAAGAACATGTTTTTATGAACCACACAGCTTCCGGTCTCCCACGACCCCACCGGAGAAAAAGACGTGCTGCAGGCAGTAGAAATACATTGCTTTTAAAATCTTGCTGTGCAGCACGAAAAAAAGGGGCAAATCGTGTTAGTGAACACGAATCAATAGATTCAAAATCGTGTTGGTGAACACGAAATGCCGTGAGACTGGGTTGGCAATGCACATATGAAAATAAACCACGCCAGTTAAGGCTAAAGAAGACCTCGTCGTCATGACCAGTTTATTGCTATACATGTGACTCTGTCAACAGACATAAACGAGTGAAGTCTAATCTGACGGGAGAGAGAGATCAGCTGCTGCTGACGAGTGGAGACGCAGCTCTGCATGATCACATGCAGCGGTGAGCGGAACAACACACACACTTAATGTTAGAATATCACACATAGCTATTTTAATTACCTCTCAAACTACCGTAACTAGTTATAGATATGTTTAGTTTTACTGTCGGGTCACTCATTACTGGATCCGCCAGCTGCATGATACTGACGGGCCGTGTTATTGTAAATTACTGTACACTTTTGAATAGTTAATCTACTAATTTGTAACTGTAGTTTGTTTAATATCGAATCATATCAATTTGTTTTAAAGCTCAATAAATAACAAAGAAGACCTTTGACCGGCACTTTTCAAATTTTGTCCGGAAGATTTAAACTTTAACGGACATGTTGCGAAAAAATATTCTAACGGGAACTCTGCTGCTACTGTCACTTTGTTTTTGACAATTTAACCTGTTAAACCCTGAGCCTGTGTTTCAGGTCTCAGGCTCGAAAATGACATTCTCAGAACAAATGAACATATCTTCACTTTTTTCTCAAAGCAAGGTTACATCTTTGAGTTGGATGTAGAAGTGTCAGAATCAATATAGATGTTTTTTTATTTAAAGTAAATTCAGATTGAACATAGTAACAACATTTCAATTATAGTGTCCTTCAAAAACAACAACATTAGGCTACTAATAGTGAAAACCACCCTTGAATGATGGGATGGTAGACTAAAAGCTTTAGGAATCCAAACTATAACATACAATAAGTACCCGTTCTCAAGATTGATGCAAAACAAGTGAAATGTGACCTTTTTAGAGAGATTTAGAAGAAAAAAACCCACTTCTGGGGTCATTTGGGTGCATCTTTCATATCTCTGGCCCCCCTCGTTCGATTTTGATGATTGACATCTCTTTTTAACCGTTAGAGCCAATAGAATCGAGGGGAGGTTCCTAAAATCTATCTAAACATTACCCATTGGTGAATGAGTGATGCACAGCCAGAATGCCCCGGAACCGGAAGCTGCGATACACTCTGGTGGCTATCATTAGCAGCTAATATGAAATCTCCGTTTGACATAAAAATGGAATGATGGATTATCAGGAATCATTTCAAAGTGACAAAGACACAGATTAACCATTGGATTAACCTTCAGCAGCGTTTTTATTGTTTTGATGCCATTGAACACGACTTTTGATCAGAAACAGCAACTAAGGTGAGAATATCTCCGTGTTTGCTCCGTGAAGCTACGTGTTGTGATGTCTGTGTTTGCTTCCCCTGTCGCGAGTGTTGATCGCTCAGAGATGATACTAATATTTCTGGAACCTGTGGAATCTCACGATGCTAATCACTGGATTGGATGTGCAGTTACGATAAGTAATAAGGATATTTATACTGTGAGTTCTGCGTCAGCATTTTTTCGCTCAGGGCACATTTAGACGCTTCTTGTGAGACTTGTGCTTTGTTTCGGTAAAAATGGTTCATATCTTCAGTTAGCTGAATTTCTAACCGTTAAGTGAGTATGACACATTAATAGGTTTTTAAATATTAAGAAGCCCTGAGACACAGTTTCGTGAAAAAACTACCCGCCAGACACGGATTAGGGTCCTCTCAGGCTTAACAGGTTAAATGTAATGTACTACTATACTAAAATGCTGTACACATCAGATTTATTATTTAATAAAGAAAAAATGTTCACTAAATTTTCAAATGTTTCAATATCGCGATAAATACCTTACCGTGGACTTGTTATCGCGATATTATCGTACCGTGAGTTTTTTGGTATCGTTACATCCCTACCTGTTACAATTCTCAGGAACGCAGTTAGGAAAAACACGGAAGAGGAAGACAGCTGACGATCTTCAGTCATAATTCAATCAGTTAACTTTTTTTAGGGTGCAGCTATATGTTTTATTTATTTCAAAGTGGGCCCTTATTAATTATATTCATTTTCTTCAAATGTGCAGAGGACTCCCCAAGTGCTGTGTTGATTTATTAGTAGGCCTGTGTATTTTTTGTAATTCTCCTTATAAGAGTTCTTTGTTTATTATTAGAGGTAGGCCTAAAGCAGGGGTCTCCAACCTTTCTTCATCTGAGAGCTACTTTGAAAAAATGAAAGTGGCCAAGAGCTACTTGCATCACATCGCTTACATTTATTCACACAGCCCTCATCAGTTGAATTAAGCTATACTTTTGTACACGTGTGAAATCTTAACTTCACATCAAGGTCCAAGAAAACGAAAATGTCTCACATATTATTATGGCCCACATAGTACATCACTGAACATTCACATACATGTCCTTAATCACCACCTTCCAAGCATTTCACTCTTTTTTACAGCCAGTGAGATGACTGGCACTGCATGGAGTCCACCATAGGTGTATGCTGGAGTGTACCCACCTAGGTTCACTCTAATAGAGTCATTTAAATGTTGATCAATCAGTCTTGTTCTGTATTTAGATTTCATTCATGTCAGAAAAAGCTGCTTCACAAAGGTCTGTAGAACAGAACCAAATAAAGCAGACATGTTCAGTGCTGCTTGGTGAATGTTCTTATAGTTTTCTGGGTCTACAAGGCTCCATAAATGTTGTGATTTTTGCTGAGACTTAAGCTGAACATGATTTTGGAGATCTCCACAGGATTGACACTGAACAGTTGTTCAGTCATATTTTTCTTCTTCTTCTTCGTCTTGACATTAAATTATAAACCATAATAAACCAATTGTATAGGTCTAGCCTCCATATATCTGTGACAAAAAACTAATACTTCTGCAGTCTAGCTGCAGCTTCTAGCTACGGTCTTCTGTTAAAGAAAAATACACTGAATGTCTTGAATGTGGCATCACACAGCAGACAAATGTAACTCAGCGCAAGTTCAATCAAGACAATATCATCTGGTGTCACACGTTATCTCAATAAGTGATCAGGGGCGTTACGCCTCGGCTAGCCAATCATCGCACCTGCTAACCCCTTTAAATCTGCTCTCCCCTCCCTGTCAGTTGTCATTTCAGGTGTCAACGCACAATCCTCCTCCACCCCTTCGCCTCCTGTCTCCTAATACAGGGCCAAGCTAAAACCTTCTCCCCTCAGATCGGACCGAACTTCTATCACCACCACCAGTGTCTAGACCCCGGGGGGTTCATCAGAGCGGTTCTTTCCCTCCTGAATGATCATCCTGCAAACCCGAGGCCTAATCGCCAAAACATCATTACAGTTACTTGCTGTAATACGTCAATCACTATTCCCGCATATCATGTGTCCCGATAATAAACATGTACTCATACATCACGCCTCTCCTGATTGAACCGGAGTATTTACAACAGCATTATAAAAACAACAATAGTGCTTGTGGGTGCACGCTTACATTCTCTGTCTTACTGGTACATAATACATCCCATGAATGTGTGAGATGAAGTTAGCTTCATCATCTCAATCAGTGATTAAGTGAATAAAAAAGTTTCTATCGGGTCACTATCAGCCATTAGGGGAGGGGGCGGGGTTTGGAGGAACGGAGAGGAGACGGTGATCGCGGAAGCTTTCCTCCTGCCTTCACAAACTTTACACACATATTTATCAACTGAAAATAGCAAGAGGACATTCATACTCTGCAATCCAAGACCTGATTAAATCCACCAAAAACCTGACATGGCGATAACGAGTGTTTTTCAAAAAAACAAATCCCTCCCTGTGTGTCTCTGAGCCGCAGCGACAGGGCCTGATTCAGAGCGGGTCATTCTGCTGTTGGTTCTGGACTGGTGTTGGTGGAGAAAGCAGACTGGTGCGTGTGTGGTGTTTCTGTTCCGCTGTCACGTCTGTTCCTTGATCTCTGTGGCACCGACCAATGTGATATTCGTGTGACAGAAACAATTCTAAAATAAAAAAACTAGGGCTGTCAAACGATTACAATTTTTAATCAGATTAATCACAGCTTAAAAATTAATTAATAATGATTAATCACCATTCGAACTATGTCCAAAATATGCCATTTATTTATGTATATTGTTGTGGGAATGGAAAGATAAATGAAAGAAGGCGGATATATCCATTTAACATACAGTATCTATGTTTATTATAACATTTTTCTGCGTGTCAAAATGAAAGACAGCCCACACACCTATCGATCATCAAACCGTGGGGTCTTAATTCATTACGTGTTGATTTCTATCAACGGGGGAGTACTTCAGGAAAGTCGACAGAGGGGGGGGGGGGCTAGTGGAGTACTTCGTGACCACAGAGTGTGAACGTTGTGATCAGCTGTTTTAGCGCAGTTCTCCAGTGAAGGGGGGGAGTCTCCCTCCGCAGCCGGTTGGCGTAGTTTTGGCACAAGTCCGTTGTACAGACCGACGTTAACAGCAGCCCTGTCTGTGCACACGGAGACCGACTCTGTCGTTCGGTGATCTAACCGCCTTCTGGAAAAGCTTCACAAGTACTTCGGTACGCAAATGCGCTTTGTGACACAAGTGACGGTACGCATTTCAGATTACGCACATAACCTGCGTACCAGTTATGTGCACCCCTGTACTACAGCAAAAGTATTCTCCGTCGGGACTTCCTGCAACAACACCACGCCGTTATCTTGATTCTGATTGGCCAGAAGACATTATCAAAGGTCTTCTATTGAGAAGACAATCACTACGTGACAAAAGTTTTCAAAACCGTGGCTACTGAAATCAATCTTACTAACTGCTGTCTGTGCAATTTACTCCGCGCGAGTTGGCAGACTTTATTTTGCTTACTTTAACATCATTTTTCATGGTGGGGCTAAGCCATTTCTTGGTATGGGTGTACAGTCTATGAGCCTACCCCAGCCATACCCTGGCGCTGCCACTGGTGGCACGTATGGGGCGGGCCATTCTGCACATGCGTTAAATAGTTTAACGCAATTAATTAAAAAAAATAATTACCGCCGTTAACGCGATAATTTTGACAGCACTAAAAAAAACATTATTGTCCAGCCGCGGCCGAAAAATCAATAAGCGACCTCACTACGCTATAATCGAGCGGCGAGCTACTGAAAAGCTGCCTGCGAGCTACCGGTAGCTCGCGATCGACGTGTTGGAGAGCCCTGGCCTAAAGGGTTTTCTATAATCGTTACAGCTGCTGCCTTCCTGGTCGTCTTAACTGTGTTAACCTGTGCTGTATGTAAATGAGCTGTGCGGTTGCCCTGACGTGATTGGCTGCCATCTCCTGGTCCGCCCCCCGGAGATTGTGATTGGAGCACGCCGGGCCCGACGCCCTCCAATCGCAACGCAAAGCCGGCGCACACCTGCTGGAGACGACTACAAAGCCTGTGACTGACGATCACTCAGGAGGCTCTGACATGTGGACAGACGCCTCTCGCTACTTGGTCCTTAGACAGATCTGTTAACTGTGGTTAAACTTGTGTGCCCATCTCTGTGTGATATTGTGTATTAGTAGTGTCTAGAGTAGCTTAGTTAGTGTTTAGAGTAGTTTAGGATTTTGTGACTGTTGCCTTTAGTTTAGCTGTGTTTTTGTACAGAATCCTTTTGTTAGTTGTACCACTTTTAAAGTGAGGTTTTGTTTCGTTCCTTATTTAGAGTATTAGTATTTATTTTTCCCTGTATGTGTGGTACACCCCAACAATGGTACAATTATTTGTGTATTTACTTTTATTTATTTTTGCTAAACAGTGAATTTATTGTTTTGAAAAGCTCAACATTATCTGTATTTATTTTGGTGACATTCATATCATTTTATGGTTTATCTGTACTGTTTGAGAAACAGTAATAGCAAGTAGCGCCAAGGTGGAACCTTTAGCAGGTGAGCGGTGACGCCTGGGTTATTTTAGGGGGGACACTTCCGCCCCCTCCTCAGAAGCAATCCAGACGATCAATCGGATCCTGTGTCTAATTCTTGCTGCTGCACTTTTCTGTTTTCTACAGGTCAGTTGGGCGGACTGGGAGGAAATAGTGGCCCGGGGATTAATTGACAGACAGGCCCACTTAATGCGCGGCATGTATCGGCCGGCCGGCGACGAAAGTATGTTACTTAACAAGAAAACCTATGCATTTCATGTTATTTTGGACCATTATTCATATAGTAATTACCATTACCTGAGCCCTTGAGTTGCCTTGAGCAAAATAGTTACAGCATATATTTATTCATTTTAATGTTAACGGATCATTGATGCAATAACATTTGGACCCAATTTGCCTGACTTGACGCATGGAATGGGCGTAGGAAGCATCCTCAATGTGGGTGAGACCATTTAACAGGGGGTGTGGGCAGGTGGTGGACCTCACCTCCTCTCGGGGGGTCCGGGGGCAAGCTCCCCTGGGAAGATTTTTGTTTTAAATGTTGAAGTTAAATGCATCAATCTGGTGCACTTTTAGAGCAAAATTAGGGACTAAATCTATGGATACATCTCTCAACACCCATATGAAACGGAACTGTAAACAGATTTACTTTTTCTTTCAACATTTATTTGAACAGCAAGTGGAGGCAAAAGTGACTGCACCCAAAACAATAAACCTGCTAGCTAACTAGCCTAAACTCAGTAACAGAATGTGGGCAACGCGTTCTTCTCCACAGCCGCGTCAGACGTCAATTCCCCCTTTTCTATCCTACGGGTACAGCCACTCCCCCTGAACCCCGTTTCCCTGCCAAGTTATTCTGTCATAGTCTGCTCCATCATTCACCAGTAGTTTTCCATTCACCTGTCTCACCTGTTTTCCACACCCACTCGTTAACTCACTCTCTTTCTCTTCTGCACCCATTAGCTTCTGCCAGTATTTAAACTCGCACCTGACACACACTCTTTGCCAGATTGTACTTTGCCTCATGCTTGTCTCTCCCGCGTTCAACACTAGATTGCCTACCCGGTTCCGACCCTGCCTGTCCCCGACCTGCCTGCTCTGCCTGTTTCCTGATCCTGCCTGTCCCTCGACTATCCTGCCTGGCCTGTTATCCGACCCTGCCTGTATCCACGCTGACCGCCTCGCTTACTCCCTGACCCTCTGCCTGTCCCTGACTCACCTTCTGCCCGCTGTCCTCCGGTGCGTTATACTGCCCGGTTGGTATTCCTCCGATCCAGTGGAATCTCCAATAAAGGATATTACCAATTCTCCTTGGTTTCTCGAGTGCTGCATTTGGGTTCTCCTTAAGACTGTGACAGAACAATCTGGCCAGAACATGGACCCAGCGCACTCCTCTTCACCAAGAGACCGTTTCGAGAGAGTTGAGGACGCTCTCCAGAGGCAGGAAGCCTCGATAGCCGCCCTGGCCACCGAGGCTCATCATGCTACATCTTCACATGACCAGACGCTAACCTATTTAGCTGCGCAGCTACAGCAGCTAACGGCTACTGTGCAGCAGCTAGTGGCAGGAGTGGCTGCTCCAGCGCCTCTTCCTATGCTGTCGACACCCGCTTCTGCATCACCTCTGATGGGATTTACCCCGGAGCCTCGGGTGGGAACTCCGGAGCGCTACGCCGGGGAACCGGAGGGCTGCAGCCCGTTTCTTACGAACTGTTCTATCCTGTTTGCACTGCAGCCACACACTTTCGCTTCTGAAGCTGCTCGTGTGGCGTTCACGGTCAATCATTTGACTGGGAAAGCCCGACTGTGGGGCACAGCGGAATGGGAGCAACAAACACCCGCCTGCTCTTCGTTCCCCGCTTTTTCTGCGCAGCTGCGCAAGGTGTTTGGACCCGTGTCTGTGGGTCCAGACGCTACAGGAGGACTATTGAACCTGAGCCAGGGTAATGGATCTATAGTGGATTATGCCATTGAGTTTCGCACCCGGAGCCGCCTCAGCAACTGGAATTCTGCAGCCCAGTGTGACGCCTATCTGCGTGGGTTGGCGGATTACATCAAAGATGAGCTTGTGTCGTTTGATTTGCCCAATTCACTGGATGGGTTGATTGAACTGACTTCCCGCATGGATCGGCGCATCCAGACACGGAGACGGGAGCGACGATCGGCGGAAGTTCAACATGCCTGGGCGCCCCGACGTCCGAGTTTGGCTGCGACTCCTCACCTCACTCCAGAGCCGCAACCAGGGGGGGATGAGCCCATGCAGGTGGGTCGCACCAACCTCACTTTGGAGGAACGTGAGCATCGCAGACGTCGTAACCTGTGTCTCTACTGCGGCCGGGCCGGCCATTCCGTTTCTCACTGCCCGGTAAAAGGCAAGGCTCAGCAGTAATGGGGAACATACTGGTGAGCCAAACCCCTGGATTTGTTCCCACTCAGAGACCATTGAGCCACGCCAGGTTGCTATTGCCGGATAGCTCTCAGGCTCTTGCAGTTTTTATTGACTCTGGTTCGGACGCGAGTATTATGGATGAAGAGCTTATGCTGCAGTTGGGTATAGACCGGGTTCCCTTATCTCGCCCAGTTCCAGCCAACGCCTTAGACGGTCACCTGCTGGGGACAGTGACTCATCAGACTGTACCCGTTCACATGCTCCTGTCTGGGAACCATCACGAGACTATTCAGTTTCATGTTCTCCGGTCTCCACATATCCCGCTTATCCTGGGTTACCCATGGCTCCGCCGCCACAACCCTAACATTGACTGGGAGACGGGAGCCATTTTGGGATGGAGCCCCTCTTGTCATCAGATCTGTCTGAAACAGGCTGCCGCGCCTCAACGCTCGGGGAACCCCAGCCAAGTTCTGGATGTTACAGGAGTTCCACCGGAATATCTGGACTTCAAGGAAGTATTCAGCAAGTCGAGGGCTACTTCCCTACCACCACACCGGCCCTACGACTGTGCCATCGACCTGCATCCCGGCACCAGCCCTCCCAGGGGTCGATTGTACTCCCTGTCTGCTCCGGAAAGAGTTTCCATGGAGACTTATATCAATGACGCTCTGGCGGCTGGGATTATTCGCCCGTCCTCATCACCTGCTGGCGCAGGGTTCTTCTTTGTAGAGAAGAAAGACAAGACCCTAAGGCCCTGTATCGACTTTCGGGGTCTTAATAACATTACAATCAAGAATCGATACCCACTGCCTCTTATCTCTTCTGCATTTGAGTTGTTGCAGGGAGCAACCATATTCACGAAGCTGGACTTGCGTAACGTGTACCACTTGGTACGTATTCGCGAGGGGGATGAGTGGAAGACCGCCTTCAACACCACCTCGGGGCACTACGAGTACCTAGTCATGCCTTTTGGGCTTACCAACGCCCCTGCAGTATTCCAGGCGTTGGTAAATGATGTGCTCCGAGACATGTTGGACCGACACGTGTTTGTTTACTTGGATGACATCCTGATCTTTTCCAAGACACTGAAAGAACACGTGCACCACGTCCAGGCGGTTCTCAGGAGATTACTCGAGAACTCGCTGTTTGTTAAAACGGAGAAGTGCGAGTTTCACACATCCTCTGTCTCTTTTCTGGGATACATCGTGGGACAAGGGAGCATCGAGATGGATCCTGCCAAGGTTGATGCAGTCACTTCCTGGCCGGTTCCAGATTCCCGGAAGCGGCTACAACAGTTCCTCGGGTTCGCCAACTTCTACCGGAGGTTCATTCGTGGATACAGTACCTTGGCCGCTCCTCTCACAGCCCTGACCTCCTCTAAGGTCATGTTCCAGTGGTCCTCCTCGGCTGAGGAGGCATTCCAGAACCTTAAGGCGAGGTTCACCTCCGGCCCCATCCTCCGAGTACCCGATCCTGTAAGACAGTTTGTTTTGGAGGTGGATGCTTCTGATATGGGGGTGGGAGCCATCCTGTCTCAGCGAGCAATGGACAGCCAAAAACTCCATCCCTGTGCTATCTTTTCAAAGCGTTTGACTCCAGCGGAAAGGAATTATGATGTGGGAAACCGGGAGCTGCTAGCAGTGAAGTTGGCTCTGGAGGAGTGGCGTCACTGGCTCGAGGGGACCAGTCAACCTTTCCTGGTGTGGACCGACCACAAGAATTTGGAGTACATCCGGTCGGCCCGCAGACTGAATTCCCGACAAGCTAGATGGGCCCTTTTCTTCACTCGGTTCAATTTCTCCCTCTCCTACCGCCCTGGTTCTCGGAACATTAAGGCTGACGCTCTTTCTCGTCAGTTTGGAGAGGGAGGTAACATTCCCAGGGGCTTGGACACCATCCTTCCGACTTCTCAGCTCGTCGCCGCCCTCATCTGGGAGGTGGAGGAGAGGGTCAAGGCTGCCCAGCAGGACCAGCCGGGACCCAGTGCCTGTCCTCCGAACCGCCTGTTCGTTCCGCAGACGTTGAGGTCTGATGTTCTCCAGTTGGCTCATAACTCCAGACTCACCTGCCATCCTGGGATCCAACGCACATGGGAGGTAGTCCAGCAAAGGTTCTGGTGGGCAACACTTAAGGAGGACACCAGGGAATTTGTTAATGCCTGCCCCGTTTGCAATCAGAACAAGTCTTCTCACCAAGCTCCTGCTGGTCTCCTACGACCTCTGCCTATCCCTCATCGCCCCTGGTCTCACATTTCTTTGGACTTTGTTACTGGTCTGCCACCGTCCAACGGACACACTGCCATCTTGACGGTGGTAGACCGATTCAGTAAGATGGCTCATTTTGTGCCGATACCCAAGCTCCCCTCAGCTAAAGAGACGGCAGAGCTGGTCCTGCTCCATGTGTTCCGGCTCCATGGGCTGCCTACTGATGTGGTTTCCGATCGTGGTCCTCAATTTACCTCGGTGTTCTGGAGGGAATTCTGCACGCTCCTTGGGGCCACGGTCAGTCTGTCATCCGGTTTCCATCCGCAGTCCAACGGTCAGACAGAAAGAAAGAACCAGGAGATGGAGACAACCTTACGATGTATAGTCTCCAAGAACCCAGCGGCCTGGGCTAAACAGCTGCTCTGGGTCGAGTACGCCCACAACACTCTGGTCAGTTCGGCCACCAAGCTGTCCCCATTTCAGTGTGCTTACGGGCTTCAACCCCCTCTGTTTCCGGCCCTGGAGAGGGAGGTTACCTGTCCGTCCGTCCAGGCTTTCATCCGTCGTTGTCGACAGACCTGGAATCAAGCCCGGAGAACTCTCGTCTGTTCGGCCAACCGGTACGCCTCCTCTGCCAACCGCCGACGTTCTGAAGCACCTGTCTACCAGGTGGGCCAAAAGGTATGGCTTTCCTCCCGGGATATTCCTTTACGGGTGGATTCAAAGAAACTTGCACCTAAATTCATTGGACCGTTTGAGATTGTCAGAATAATCAATCCCGCAGCAGTAAGGCTAAGACTGCCTCGGACTCTGCGGATCCATCCCACCTTCCACGTTTCCAGGATCAAACCTGTCCGAGAGAGTGCCTTGGTTCCTGCGATCCCTCCCCCACCACCCCCCCGGATGATTGACGGCGGGCCTACGTACACTCTCCGACGACTTCTTCGTTCCCGTCGCAGAGGAAGAGGAGTCCAGTACCTGGTGGACTGGAAGGGTTATGGCCCTGAGGAGAGGTGTTGGGTTCCAGCTCGTCATGTGTTGGACCCCCGGCTCATCAGGGAGTTCCATCGGCGTAATCCCGAGCAACCGTCTAAGACCGTCACGTTGACGGGCAGAGACACAGGGAGAGTCTCTCCTCTTACCGTCAGCTCGTCAGAGGAGGACAGCGAGGGGCAGGCTTCTGATGAGGATGCAGATTCCCACAGGGGGCAGGAGAGGGAGGCGGAAAGAACTTTTTCAGATGAGTACTAATCCCACCTCCCACCTTCATCTGTAGATTAGCATTTAGGGACGTCAGGAGCCGTCCATTAAGGGGGGGGTTCTGTCATAGTCTGCTCCATCATTCACCAGTAGTTTTCCATTCACCTGTCTCACCTGTTTTCCACACCCACTCGTTAACTCACTCTCTTTCTCTTCTGCACCCATTAGCTTCTGCCAGTATTTAAACTCGCACCTGACACACACTCTTTGCCAGATTGTACTTTGCCTCATGCTTGTCTCTCCCGCGTTCAACACTAGATTGCCTACCCGGTTCCGACCCTGCCTGTCCCCGACCTGCCTGCTCTGCCTGTTTCCTGATCCTGCCTGTCCCTCGACTATCCTGCCTGGCCTGTTATCCGACCCTGCCTGTATCCACGCTGACCGCCTCGCTTACTCCCTGACCCTCTGCCTGTCCCTGACTCACCTTCTGCCCGCTGTCCTCCGGTGCGTTATACTGCCCGGTTGGTATTCCTCCGATCCAGTGGAATCTCCAATAAAGGATATTACCAATTCTCCTTGGTTTCTCGAGTGCTGCATTTGGGTTCTCCTTAAGACTGTGACATATTCTGTACGGGCCCAAGTCATTTCATTGGACGAGAGGCATACTATGAGAGCTGGTCAGAGGGATGCGTTCAAATGTAGTCATTTGAGGAAATGGCGAATGCAGATAAAGTTGAGCTCGAAAATCCTCCAGCATCATTGAAGTCTCCGGTTTGGGAACATTTTGGTTTTACAGTTACGTACAAGGATGACGGACAAAGACTGGTGGACCGAACCAAAGCTGTTTGTCGGCATTGTTCAACTAAAATTGGTTACGCGGCTGGCAATACATCAAACTTGCACACTCATTTGAAAAGACATCACCCGAACGTGAATATCACCGGTACCAAAAGAAAAAGACTGAAGTGCAAACCCAACTCCCACTAGCATTTAAGCCTCCACCACTCGCAAAAAGTTCGGACCGAGCCAAAGCTATTACAAACGCCAAATATCCTTATGTTGCCATGTTAGCAAAGCGCTACTTGGCTGTATCTGCTACCTCTGTTCCTAGCGAGAGGGTGTTCTCCACAGCAGGAGACATTGTTAGTGCCAGCAGATCTGCCCTTTCGGCAAGCAATGTGGACAAGTTCATCTTTCATCTGTCAAACTGGCTGCTTAGGTACTAGTACAGTACAGTTCAAATACAGATAATTTCAGTTCATCGAAATGCTGCACCTAAATGTTTATTTTATTATATTTTGTATTTATTTGAGTGAATATTCATAGTTTAAACTGTGAATAATATATTCACTCAAATAAATACAAAATAAACATTAAGGTGCAGCATTTCGGTGAACTGAAATAATCTGTATTTGAACTTTAGTACTCACAAAACATAAACTATTACTTTGGGGTTTTTAATTATTATTAAATACATCAGCAGTGACACCACTGGTGATGTTTGAAGAGTTTACGTGTCTGAAAAACGATGGTTGTTACCGAGTGGCTGAATAGGACTACAGAAATTGTCGAGGCCGTTGTACGTCATTACGCCGAACACATAAACACTCCCGCTAAGTTTGTTTTCCCCTGTGTTCTGCTTGAAAGCAAGTACCTGCCTATCTTTAGTATCTGTATATCTATATCTGACCATTAGAATCTGTATTTTTGAAATTGTCATTTTTAACACCGTAGTTTTACAAATTCTAGAACAATTAATTACCAGTGTTTTCCAATTTTACTCGGCAGTTCGTTTCGTTGGCTAACGTTAGCTAAAGCTAGCGCTACTAGTTAGCTACGCAATGGTTTGTTGCTTTGCTCCGGGTTGTAGCCACAGGTCTTTGCATGAAACGTGCTCGTTCTATCGTTTCCCGGCCAATGTTTTCCAAAGGAGAGTCTGGATTCGTGCCATGAGGTAAGCTGACGTTACATTTGTGTCCATGTCACGGTGAAATGTAAATGATGGGTAGTGACTGTATCGCCGTTTTAGAGATGGCACTGCTGAAAAGACTGCAACATAAGTAAAGATAATGAATACATCCTATTAAAACCTGTGTGGCATATATGTCACATGTATGTAATTAGTACAAGCAGCATAACGTTTCACCATGTAACTAAAGATTGTAGTCAGGGAAATCAGTTTGACATATTGAACTAATAACAAATCACCTCTGGCTGGCAGAGAACTCTCTGCTCCAAAGCTTCTCTTGGACGTAAAATCACATGTACATTTTACATTTATATTCAATTTAATATTCCATCCCTCACATACTTTTTTATATATAATAACTTATATTTTGTTTTTCTTGTTATGCTGCTGCAACACAAACATTTCCCAAATTGGGATCAATACAGTAATATCTTAATTAAGAAATATAACTATTATAATTAGTGTAGCAGCTAATCTACCTTTATTTCTTTAGTTCAATTTTGATCTATAAAATAGTGAAAATGTTCACGAGACTTATCAAAGTGCAAGGTTAGATCTTTAGATGTTTTTGTTCTAGCCTATGTACTGTATGTCTTAATGCTCTTATATGTGACGGTGTGACTTCCATGAAACTAATATTTTATATCTTCCCAACAGACGAGGAAACCTAACACTCTAACAACCACACAATCATAGTCCCCCACTGTACAGTCAAAACACCATCAAGGGCCTGTTGTTGCCCTAGCACCCTGGCAATAAGGGAAGCAGTCACAAGCTGTGACCTCAGGACAGCTCCAAAGTTGCTGGCAGTCAACCTTCCTTTCCTGAACAAATGCCAGTCTGGGTTGGTTCGCTGACCAGTGGTAGCCACCTGAATTGCCCTCTGTTGCTCCTTAGACAATGCCATGCTTGCCACAATTGCCTCAGGTCCCTGATGCCCAACAGATTTGATAATTTCAGGAACAGTAAGTGTTTCCAAGCTGTAGTGTTACTCTTCTGGCTCGGGGGAGCGAAGCCAAGAAATTCCTGAGAACCTGCCCCAGAGTCTGTCCCTCAGCCAGTCACAATCTTCGGAGGTGGGCTCTCTTGTCAGCGGGTTGAATTAGTTATTGGTTGGAGGAAATAGCTCCTCCACTGAATGCATACCAGAGATGGGGACTCGAGTCTGCGACTCGGACTCGAGTCGCACTTAAGTCGCACACACAGAGACTTAAGACTTGACTTGGACTCGTGACCAAAATACTTCAGACTCTACACTCGTCGATCAGAGCGAGCGGAGTGCATTTTCGCGAGCGGAGCACATTTTCTCATCCGCCTCACGGAGCGTGGAAAGTGAGGGGCAGGGCTGCCTCTCTTCCGTCGGCGTGGATAGGAGGTTTACCTGTGCACCTGTGCTGTTGTGGGGAGGTTTTTCCCGGGAAGTCGCGGAGAGACGGAGCGGCTGCACGTTGTTGCTTGGGCCCCCTTTTTCCACCTGCCCAGTTGTGCTGTGGCGGGGACCTGCTTCCACTTGTCGTGTGCTGCTGTCCTGGCGAGATTTTGCCCCGGGGGGCGTAACGGAGAGACCGGAGCGGCTTCGCGTTCGGGCTGCGGCCTGCTTTACACCTGCTGTAGCGGAGGCCTGTATCCACCTGCTCCACCTGTCGTGCTCTACGGTGCCATCGCGGAGAGACCGGAGCGCCTCTACGCCTCGAGCTGGTCCTGCTTCGCCTATCCTGCTGTACTGAGGAGGTTCTGCACCGGGGATATCGCGAGGAGAACGGAGCGCCTCCACATTTCGGGCCTGCTTGCACACCTATCCGGATGCTGTGCTGGTCTGGGAAAATGGCCCATATCGTGATTCTACTGTGCCTGTTAACTGCTTTGGACTATGAGAAGATCTCTTGTCATCCTGAGAAGACTACTGGATTCAGGTCTGTTCTGCCACCCGCAGTGGGCATCCCCTGCAAAGGTTCGGATGTGTTGCTCAAACAATTACCGGTTGCCTTGTCACAGTCAATCTGCTCGACAAAATATGCTTGTCTTTTTTATTTTCCTGCGTTGATGGTTCTTCAGGACTGCTTCTTAAGCTCTAATCACACTCTCGCAGACTTTTCCGGTGTTTCTAAATTAGATGACAATGTATGTGTCGCTTAAGAGGAGAAGATGCCTGGTTTTTTTGTTGTTATTACTGTCAGGAAATGTACAACCTAACCCTGGTCCGCCCAGTATTAATAGTCAGATCGCTACTTCTAATTCGCGCAGTCTGTTAGGTAAACTAGATTTTGTCCGTATCTGGGCAAAATCGACTGACGCTGACGTCATTGTCTTATCTGAAACATGGCTAAATAAATCTATTTTGGCCTCTGACATTGCCTTAAATGGTTTTAATGTGTATCGTACCGACCTGCCTAATAAAGGTGGTGGCGTTGCCATTTATGTTAAGAATAAGTTCAGTGTATCCACATTAGTTTCCAAATCGATCAGTAAGCAATTTTAATTTTTAGCCTTAAATATAGAAGTGGCAAAGGGGCAACAGGTCATGGTGGTGAGTTGTTACAGACCCCCCTCAGCTGTCAAAGACTCCTTGTCTTCACTAGCAAATCTTTTATCGCAACTAGACTACAAGGAAATAGTGCTACTTGGAGATTTTAACTGGGACTGGTTAACTGCAGTGTCAGAGGATTTTAAAAACCTTTGTATCTCATTGAATGTTACTCAGATTGTGGACAGTCCTACTCGCCCAAATATTAAGTCCCCTAATAAATCCTCCCTAATTGATCTCATTTTAACTAATGTTCCCCATAAATATTCTTCTGTGGGAGTATTTGCAAATGATCTGAGCGATCACTGTGTTGTAGCCACAATTAGGGACACAAAAGGTTAAACCTCGCATTATCATCAAGAGAGACATAAAACATTTTGTGGAGCAGGGTTTTGTGCATGATCTGTTTGATTTTGATTGGGGTAAAATCGATCTGTGTGCTGATGTGGAAAACGCATGGTCTTATTTTTATCTTGGTTTTATGGAGATCATTGATAGACATGCACCCCTGCGTACATTTAGAGTAAAGGGACAAGACAATCCTTGGTTTTCTGCTGAGCTGTCTAGTCTCCTTCATGAGAGAAACAAGGCCTGGGCAAAGGCTAGGAAATCAGGCTCAGAGATAGAGTGGCTGCGTTTTAGGCAGCTAAGGAATAGCTGCACTTCAAATGTCAAAAGTGCAAAGTCGAAGTACTATTTGTCAGTTACCACAGAAAACCTAAATAATCCTAGGAAATTTTGGAAAGCAATACAATCGATATCCACCGGCGATATCCGTAATGAGCTACCTCGGTGCCTCACCACAGCATCTGGCTCGATATCGGACAGGGCCACTATGCTAAATTGCTTTAATGAGCATGTTGTGTCCTGCGGTTCTATGTTTGATTCTGTGACTAACTCTGCTTCTGTGAACACTACAGTCTGTGACTCTGAACAATGTGGTCTGGAAAACCCTTTCAGTTTTACTCCTTTAACTATTGGTATTGTTCATGAAGCATTATCTAAGTTAGATCCTAGGAAACCGGCTGGCCCGGACAACTTAGAACCTTTATTTTTAAAGATAGCTGCATATTTTATTGCTCCACCTCTCACTACTCTTTTTAACCTCTCCCTCAGCACAAATACAATTCCAAAAGTATGGAAGTCTGCTTATGTCTTGCCTTTACTGAAAGGAGGGGAGGCAACTATTTTAAATAACTATAGGCCAATCTCTAAATTGTCAGTTCTGGCTAAGGTGCTCGAACGCCTAGTGAGTGAACAAGTAAAGGAGTTTTTATGTATAAATGATATCCTGTCTAAACGTCAGGATTCAGAAAGAAACACAGCACCATCACTGCCACAATGAAAGTGGTGAATGACATTACTAGTATTTTAGATAATAAGCAGAGTTGTGCAGCTGTATTTATTGACCTTTCCAAAGCGTTTGACACCGTTGATCATCTCATCTTAAAGCAGAGGCTACTCAGTATAGGCATATCCAGCCTTGCAGTGAACTACCTCTCTGAAAGGTCCCAATGTGTTCATTTTGATGGACTGTCTTCTGAGTGGTTAAACATTTCTAATGGTGTACCACAAGGTTCTGTTTTAGGACCACTTTTATTCTCCATATATATTAACAGCGTAGGTGATAATGTGGATGAAGCTACTTTACATTTGTATGCGGATGATACTGTAATGTATTGTACAGGTCCCTCCATTAAGGAGGCTGTTGTTAAATTACAGGCTGTTTTTAACACTATTCAGACTCAGCTCTCTGAATTAAAGCTTCTTTTAAATGTGGATAAAACCAAGGTAATGCTCTTTTCAAAAGCAAAAAAGACACCAGAGCCTGTTTTAGATATTGTAACTACGCAAGGAACAACACTTGAAGTTGTTGCCTGTTACAAATACCTTGGTATCTGGCTTGATGATTGTCTCTCTTTTAAACTTCATGTCAATAACCTGCTAAAAAAACTGAGGGTTAGGCTAGGGTTCTTTTTCAGAAACAAGTCCTGTTTCTCGCTTGAGGCCAGGAAAAGGCTCTGTGACCTTTTTACCTGTGCTGGACTATGGGGATCTGGTCTATATGAATGCACCTGCCAATTGCCTGGTCAAGTTGGATGCTGCGTATAACAGCGCACTGAGATTTGTGACAAACTGTAAAGCATTAACCCATCACTGTACCCTGTATGCAAGGGCTGGTTTGCTTTCACTAACTGTACGGAGGCTCAGTCACTGGTACATTTTTATATACAAAGCCATGGGGGAAACTTCCATCTTATATCTGCTCCCTGATCTCACGGAGAATTGTAAGTGGCTACTGCCTGAGATCGAATGCTGTGGTTTTATTAAATGTGCCAACTGCTAGGACTGTCTTAGGGAAGACAGCTTTTAGATGTGCAGCTCCTCTGTCTTGGAATAGTCTGCAAATTAAATGGAAACTGAACAATCTGGTGCCACTAAATGTTTTTAAAGCTCGGTTGGATGCTACTCAATCGGAAGCTATTGGTACCTGTTTATGTGGATAATTATGTAAATGATGCTATATGATGTCCTTTTGTTGTTCTGTTTATGTTTTTATTAGTGCTGTCAAAATTATCGCGTTAACGGCGGTAATTAATTGCGTTAAAATATTTAACGCATTTAACCCATGTGCAGAATGGCCCGCCCCATACGTGCCACCAGTGGCAGCGCCAGGGTATGGCTGGGGTAGGCTACATCCATACCAAGAAATGGCTTAGCCCCACCATGAGAAATGATGTTAAAGTAAGCAAAATAAAGTCTGCCAACTCGCGCGGAGTAAATTGCACAGACAGCAGTTAGTAAGATTGATTTCAGTAGCCACGGTTTTGAAAACTTTGTGACGTAGTGATCGTCTTCTCAATAGAACATCTTTGATAACGGCGTGGTGTTGTTGCAGGAAGTCCCGACGCAGAATACTTTTGCTGTAGTACAGGGCAGAGCCATATAATAGTAATAATATGGCTCTGGTACAGGGGTGCACATAACTGGTACGCAGGTTATGTGCGTAATCTGAAATGCTACCGTCACTTGTGTCACAAAGCGCATTTGCGTACCGACGTACTTGTGAAGCTTTTCCAGAAGGCGGTTAGATCACCGGATGACAGAGTCGGTCTCCGTGTGCACAGACAGGGCTGCAGTTTACGTCGGTCTGTACAACGGAACTGTGCCAAAACTACGCCAACCGGCTGCGGAGGGAGACTCCCCCCTTCACTGGAGAACTGCGCTAAAACAGCTGATCACAACGTTCACACTCTGTGGTCACGAAGTACTCCACTAGCCCCCCCCCCCCCCCCCCTCTGTCGACTTTCCTGAAGTACTCCCCGTTGATAGAAATCAACACGTAATGAATTAAGACCCCACGGTTTGATGATTGATAGGTGTGTGTGTTGTCTTTCATTTTGACATGCAGAAAAATGTTATAGTAAACATAGATAGCCTACTGTATGTTAAATTGATATATCCGCCTTCTTTCATTTATCTTTCCATTCTCACAACAATATACATAAATAAATGGCATATTTTGGACATAGTTCGAATAGTGATTAATCATGATTAATTAATTTTTAAACTGTGATTAATCGGATTAAAAATTGTAATCGTTTGACAGCCCTCGTTTTTATGTTTCATGTGGAACTACTTGAGCAGGTCTCCCTTGGAAAAGAGATCAATGATCTCAATGGGATTTTATCTGTATAAATAAAGGTTTGAAATGAAATGAGACTCGACTTGGACTCGTGTGTTGGGACTCGTGAACAATCATTGTATTTTCTATTTTTGGCGTATTAAAGGTGGGGTAGGTAAATTTGAGAGAAACCGGCTCGAGATCGCTAGAATTTGAAAATACACAACCGGAGATAATCTACTAGAGGCTGCTACTTCCTTATAGAGCCCGCCTCCTCCAACACACACGAACGCACACATGACCAATGAGGGCACGAGATAAGTGTGTGCCCAGATGGAAGGCTGACAGGCAGGTAGGCCATCCAGTTATTTTAGCCGGGCTCATTACGCAGACGTGCGCGCCTCTGTTACTACCTCGTAGTAACACCATGGCGACCGGCGGCACACCTGCGGCTGTACCGCTTGTAATTAGGTTCAACTACTAAAACTTCGAACAAAACGCCGGCGGCACCAACAAAAGGAGCGCACACTGCAAAGTCTGCAATATCAAAATCAAGGATGCTGGCGCAACAACGTCGAATTTCATCAGGCACTTGAAAACTCACCCGGAGAGGTCAGTCACATTAACGCATATGGACGGTTAGCAAACATGTTTAGCTCAGCATCAGCTATGTAATGTTAACTGATTTCTGATTCTGAAGTGTTTTGCTTATAAGTTGTTTGCATTTAGCTAAAGTGTGATGTTTTTCCTCATATTGCATTGCAATAGCCTGTTTAAAGTGATCATATAACAAACAACTAATCAGTACTATGCTAATAGATATAGGAGTGATAATAACATAGTAAATGCTTTGAACTTCTTAGATATAGCTGTGCAGTATTCTTAACAGACTGGATAGCAGCAGACAATAGAAGGCGTATTACAACCAGAAGAGACATGAGACTTTTATTTTTTTAGAGACTTGAGACTTGACTTGGACTCGTGACCAAAGACTTGAGACTTGATCAAGTCTCACCCCACAAAGACTTGAGACTTGACTTGGACTCGTGACCAAAGACTTGAGACTTGATCAAGTCTCACCCCACAAAGACTTGAGACTTGACTTGGACTCGTGACCAAAGACTTGAGACTTGCAAAAAAAGACTTGTGACATCTCTGATGCATACGTTTAGCTGCCTTTGGCTTCTTCCACTGCCGGGGTGTCAGTGCAGCTGAAATTGTGGATGGCAAAGATGGCTAATGCAGCCGCATGACTGCATTTCCATTCTCCACGTGGGCATTCACATTTTGTGGAGAGAATTCCCTCTTCTCCTGTAGATACCTGTGGTGGTGGGATTGTTTTATTATTTAAAATATATTTACATTTGTAATGCTTTCCCAAGTATCCCTTTAATTGTTTATAGCCTATACTGTATGTTTATTTCATGGATATTTCTGTGTTTTCTGGTGTGTAATATTTGTAATAAAGATTTCATGTGACACATAAAATGGATTTGTTGATGGGAATTAATGTCACTAATGTGAATAAATTAACTCTAGGTTAACGGTACTCTTGCTATCACTACTCACCGACACTATAAACCTTGTCCCTCATGCTAGCCCTGACAACACCGGTAAGCACCTTCATCTAGGCTGCACTGTTGTACGTGTCCTGACTTGTAGTGGTTCTCTCCTCTATCTACACTTCTTGTCATCTTTTTAAAATGATATCAGACTGGTCATTGACAGCCATGACTTCTAGTTAAATTCAGTGTGGCTAAAATGAAAAGCTTTGTTAAAATATGCAAGCACGCGGAAGTCAAAGTCAGCTTTATTGTCAAAAATTCTACATGTGTTATACATCCAGAAATATCGTTTCCCACAGTGTGACATGTATACATAAAACAAAACAAAAAGGGCCTAGATAAACGTGGTATACATTAAACCAGTGGTCCCCAAACTAAGGCCCGCGGGCCCCATACGGCCCGCCTCCACATTTGGCCCGGCCACCTGAACAATACCAGAGACGCATTATGATTTTTTTTCAGTCCGGCCACGCGAATCCTAGACTAGCCCCTGTCAAATAGAACGGAATAATGGCGAAAAGGTTAGGTAAGAGAAAAATTGATTCAGAATGCAGGGTATTTAACCTGCAGTGGTCAAACGATTATTTTTTTGTTCAAGTCAAGAGGCGGTGGCGGTATTCAAAGAATACAATCTGCGCCCACACTATGAATCCCGTCACAAAGACAAGTATGAGAACTTGCAAGGCCAAATGCGAGCAGACAAACTCTCAAAGCTAAAAAGTGGACTGTTAGATCAGCAGAATACATTTGTACGCCAAGCTCAGCTGAACCAGTCATCCGTTCGGGCCAGCTTTCGGGTTGCTCAACCTTTCACTGATGGAGAGTTTGTCAAGAAATGTTTGAATGCTGTCGCGGATGAGGTGTGTCCCGAGAAGAAAGATGTCTTTAATACCGTGAGTCTGTCGGCGAGTACAATCACCAGACGCATTGAAGAAATCGGGGGTAATGTATATGCCCAGCTGCAGCAGAAGACGAAAGAATTTGACTTTTTTTCATTAGCACTGGATGAGAGCACGGACGTGCAAGACACAGCGCAGCTGCTCATTTTTATTCGTGGAGTTAGCGCACACTTTGAGATGTGCGATGAGCTGGCAGCCCTCCAAAGTCTCGAAGGGACTACAACGGGGGAGGATATTTTTGGCAAAGTATGCCAAACCATGGAAGAGTTGGACCTAGACTGGTCAAAGCTTGCCAGCATCACGACTGACGGGGCTCCTAGTCAAGTCCACTGCCTAATTCACCAGCAAGCCGTGTGCTGCAAAGTGTTGAAGTGGGATTCTGTCATGAAGGTTGTGGTGTCAAGCATACACTTCATCAGAGCAAAGGGACTTAAACACAGGCAGTTCCAACTATTCCTGTCTGAACTGGGGTCTGCGCACGGCGATGTGCTGTACTACACAGAGGTCCGATGGTTGAGCCGGGGCAGAGTTTTGAGGCGTTTTTACGAGCTGCTTTCCGAAATTAACGCATTTCTTCATTCAAAAGACAAAACGGTCCCAGAGCTGATCGACCCAGAATGGAAATGGCACCTCGCATTTTTAACAGACGTGACAGAAATGCTGAACAGCCTTAACTTGCAGCTGCAAGGCCAGGGGAAACTCATTTGCGACATGTATTCTCACATAAAAGCATTTGAGGTGAAACTTGCACTGCTTTTGGAACAAGTGAAAAAGCACAACTTCATCCATCTCCCTGCTACCAAAAACCTCTCTGCAGAGAACCCAGCGGTCCCGCTCCCAGCTGAAAAGTGTGTGGAAGCACTGGAAATGCTGAAGGCGGAGTTCGGTGTGCGATTCCGGATACTACATGTTAATGCAAAAGAAATCCGTCTTTTCCTGAACCCCTTTCTTGCCGACATCGATGAAGCCCAGCCTTCTTATCAGTTTGAGTTGGCCGAGTTACAGAACTGTGATGTTCTGAAAGACGCATTCAAGCCTGAGTCTCATTGACTTCTATGCCGCCCTCCCAAACGGCACGTACCCTAACATAAAAAAACACTCAATGAAGATGTTTACACTTTTTGGCAGCACGTATATCTGCGAGCAAACCTTTTCACACATGAAACACCTGAAAAGTGTTATTTATTTCCTGACTTTTTCTGTGAAGATCCCAGAGAGGGTTATTTGGTTATTATTTATTTCATAAATAGTGTTATTTATTTCATTAATAGTGTTATTATATATTTTCTGACTTTTTTTTCTGTGAAGAGCCCGGAAAGGGTTATTAATATTTGGTTATGTGTGGCTTTCTAGAAAACAATAAACGTTTAGGTTTAGGCACCCCTGCGATCGCCACACTTTTTCTGTTACAAACTGACCCCGGCCCCCATCAGAGAAGGGAACAGTGATGTGGCCCTCACAGGAAAAAGTTTGGGGACCCCTGCATTAAACAAACAAAAAAAAGGGCCTAGATAACCGGGGTACACAGTTTAAAATGTTAATAATATATTTAAAGTGTTCAAAGTGCAGTTTCAGTGCAAGTCAGTTGAAACGATCTTAAGTTGGCGTGACGTTGAAGTCGTGCGACCCTGCTGCTGAACTAGCTTGTAGTTCGTTTATAGCATAACGTTAGCATTTTGCTTCTGGCGACTAGATTTATGATTCAAAAATGATAAAAGTAGGGTTGACATGTGGATATTATCCGGCTGAACAAAACGTGATCCCTCTCTTAAATGTGTGTCAACCACAGACCTTATTTCGAGCTATTTTCCAAAACCCTATGGAGAAATTGCATTGCGTTTTTGACGAAGGAACCGGAAGAAGTTTACTTCCGGGTTTTAGGACGCGTCACTGCGGTTCTCTATTCCTCTTAAAACTCATTTCCCTGCTTCTCGTGGTTTCCTTGCGTCTCTCCATGCTTCCCTGGTGGGAGGGACTAGTCACAGGGAAACGACGCAAGTGAGGGACGCAAGGAATCCATTTAACCGAAGTGAGAAGGGCCCACACACACACACACACACACACACACACGCACACTCACACGCACACGCACACACTTTGTATTGTATGAGAGAGGTTCCAGGTTGAATTGAGGCGGATATTTGTCATTGATCAAATGATAATAAACAAACATTTGCATAAAGCATATTTGTCCACTCATATGTTGATAAGAGTATTAAAAACGATTCATTTGCGATTAATCGCGACTAAATATTTTTAATCGACTGACAGCCCTAGATAATACGTATTGGGATCATTTGTATTAGTGTGGACCGGAGGGAGAGGGTGACTAGCATAAGTTTCACTTTTGGACTATTCGACTGTAACCCCAGTGTTTCCCCTGCTAATCAGCTCCCTGCACATCACCTGTTTCCCCTCTCTACACCTGCACTTCATCCCCTCATTAGATCGGTTTAAGTCCAGGGCTGCAGTGGAATAGTCCATTTAGCTTAGGAACCTTCCTAAAGGAGTGAAATGACCCGGAAGTCCCTCAGTGGCAGCCATGATAAGTGCCGCTCGAATTCTCTAGATGAACGGAAAGGAGGTTTCAAACTTCCTTTATAACCTCCTTTAGCCTAGGAACCACTGGACCTCCCTCACCTAAAGGAGAAGAGAAAATGCTGCCCCACAATGCATTGCAGCCGCAGCATTTGCCGTCACACAACAGTCGGCCGTTCACGGAAACAAACGATTATGACCGAGAAATTATATCATGAAAGTTACGGTGCTTATTAAGCATTTTAAAACGTATGTGGTAAGTTGCCAAAGTGCTTTGTTTTCAGTATTATAATCAAAAAGAGAAATATGAACCTTAGTTTTCACTGAAATTATCAAATAAAGTCAACATCTCACAGTCTTTACTGAGCTGTGTGGGGTTTGTGCAACTTTTAAAAGATGTTTGAATGGTGATATACACAGTGATAGATGTTAAGGACTAACGTTTATAATAAATACATTTGTATTGATTTTAAGATCTTTAGTTCATACAATCATACGTATTGGGATCATTTGTATTAATGTGGACCGGAGGGAGAGGGTGACGAGCATAAGTTTCACTTTCCTTTTTTATTTCAATTCCAACTTTGGTCATGAAGAATATGTTTCTCTGTTGTCCACGTTCATAAAGCAAAGCAGCAGCATCAGAGCACGGTGCAGAGTCTCTAGATGAGTTCACAGTAGTCCCTCGTTCTTATTAAACATCCATGTTGTAGTCCGCTGTATAGAAAACTGTGGTTCCATAGTTTCCCCACAGCAGCAGACGCACACAATGACGTCCGCTGGCGCATCATAAACACGTCGGATAGAGAAAGTGCAGTCGATTCTCTAAAGTACCCGCAGTCTCTTCTCCTAAGTCCTTTTGAATTCTCCTATCCACTATCCCTTAACCCCGTGACGTTTCACTCAGAGGTCAAGGAATAGACGATAGGGTTAGAATTTAGGAGCTGATTTTTGGATTATCCGACCGCAACCCACGTTTTCTACTCTGTCTTCTTTAGATCCTTGTGTTTTTGTTCAATAGAGTGCAGTTTTGACTCGCAATCGCCAAACTTTGAATTAAAGATGTTTCTCATAAAGTTCCTGTTGCTTGCAGTCTCTGGTATTTGGGCCCACCTGTCCAACTCTTCATGTCAAATATGTTGTCCTTTTGTATGTGCTTCTGTGTCAGCCAGTGTTACATTTTAGAATTCAAATAAGTGCTTAACTACAGAGCCCTGGAGGGTTCATAGAGAAAAATAAATAAAACGAGGCCACGTTTTATTCATTTGTGCGCACAAGATGTAATTTGTGGCCTCAATTTAAATAAAACGAGGCTGTGTGTGTGTGTGTGTGTGTGTGTGTGTGTGTGTGTGTGCGCGCGCGCACGCGCAACACACTCTCACTCCCTAAGCGTCCAATAGCGACGTTTGGTCAGTGTCCGTGGCGTCCAGTTGTGACGCTCCTAGGCTCCTTCAGCGTCATAAAGGGACGCAAATAGCTTTCAACTGATTGCAATGTATTCCCATCTGCGTCGGGATTTGACGCTCATGGAAGCACGGCATTCGTTTATGCCGGCTGCCCTTAAAGGCAATGTGAGCATCCATTCCCATTAACGGAGAATTTTACACCCGGAAGTAAGTATTCCCCTTACTGTCGATTGATTTTACAGTGATATCTGCACTACTCATCGACTAAAAAACACCAGATTATCCTTGTTAATTACACAACATTGATTGGTTTAAATTGTGTGCAATGCTTTTGTATTTTTCCCCCTCGATTCGGAGAAACAAATATGTTTTCTGAGTAAAGGATGGCAGAAGACACTACACTACCCAGAATCCCCAGCTATCATTTGGCCTACACCATGTGCTCTGTTTGACAAACCCCGTTTGTTTCACCATTCATTCCGATGGCTGGCGTCTATGTCACGTGATCTTCAAATTTCTCCCTGCAGAAAAAGAAAACATGGCCGAAATTCGTTTTATTCTAGGTGTAAAATGCCTATTTTAAAGTTAGTTTGGCCATTAAAATGCGTTTTGATGTCATTTGATGCGAGAAATATGAGTTGTTATTTCAGATTATGTGTGCAGTGGATGTACATGATCTTTAGTTTGCTAGTTATTACGAAGATTACTTCAGGAAATCGCGACGTTTTCATTGTTACCAAGGTGGTTGCTAGGGACGCTGCTATCGATATTATTTCTGTTATGTTGTGTAACTGTTTAATGGTGTTATCTTTATTGCTACCCCCTTCCCCATCAATGTATAGTGTTGGTCCACAGCCTAAACATATTAGTTTAACAAAATCCGCATCTAAAGATAGCCTACGTTATTTCCCCCCTGTGCAATTCCAGTCTCACATCTCAGAGCACATCGTCATTAACAAATACCGGAAACAGACCAAATAATAATAATACCTTATTCCGAGTGTGCTTGCTTTTCTCTTTGAAGTCATCACATAACGGCATTGTAATACACGGTTCGGCTGCATTACATATTACATATCTGCCGTAGTTCTGTATTTATAGAGCCCTGATGAGAAGACAAACATGAGGAACTGATAATGTGACGTGGATCATAAATATATCAGCCATTAAACAACATCTTACATTTCTTTTCACACAATACGTCTCCTTGCAGTATCAACGCTAATTCGGCTCACTTTTATATTTGATCCAATTGGTAGATAGGCTGTATTTACACCATAAAGGTGCACAGCTGATATAAAGGGACACCTGGTGGTTTAAAGCATGTTATTGAATTTCAATATTTTTAATATTAGATATTAATACGATCCCTATAAAGTATATTCATTACTCGTTATTCTCTACTAATTGTTAATTAAAGACTGTATGTAATGACTATTTTGCACATCCCTTTCAAGATTTCAAGATTTTCTAAGGTTTATTGACATATCATATAGGCCTACACAACTGTGGTGTAGTTCTGCACTGAATGAAAAACTTGGGTTGCAGGTTCCTCAATAGTGCATTACAAGACATCTATCAATATTTGTGCATACCTCCAGCAATGTTAACTATGTTGAAGCACTTATTTTAACTGATATGTGTATGTATGTAGATATTTCATCTCCGGCCTTGTCAGGTATTGAACAATCAACACAGAATTGTTGAATATAAAACACAGAATTTATGTGATTATACTAAATGATTTTCAAATAAACACAACTGCATATTTAACTGTTACACATGCTGATGTAACGCAAATGTTCCAACTTGGGATCAATAAAGTATATCTTATCTTAAGCTGATCGATGGCTACTGCCATATTTGCAAAATGTGCCTCTGAACCTTGACAAGTGCATGTTTCAGGCTTATCAATTAATGTAATGTTATCACAGGGGTCACACACATAAGACCAGCTGTTAAATAAAGCTCTTCTGACCTTAGCTGGCATGTGGGTATATATATTAATACTGCCCATAATGGGCACCATTTATTAATTATATGTTTTAAATGTGAGTGTTTCCTGTCCCCTAAACCTCCAGGGATGTACACAGTTTAATACTGGCAACTTCTTATTATGGGAAATACGAAAACGTCTTTTAAAACTACAACTCCCAGTAGAGACGTGCCATAGAGAACATGTTGCGAAACACAATAGCCAGCATGTGTAGTTCTGGGGACGGGGTGGGGGAGGGGGGACGCGGTGGACCCGTTCAAATCCAGTTTTGGACAGTCTGCCGTGGTTCCATCCCATTTCAAGTGCTGTTCGAGAATCGGCTTAACCCTCGGAGCACACTCTCCAATCACAGAGCTTGAGGACTATCACAGGGTTTGTCAAGAGCACATGATGTAGTCCAAACGATAGCTGGGGATTCTGGGTAGTGTAGTGTCTTCTGCCATCCTTTACTCCTGGGAATGGACGCTCACATTACCTTTAAGGGCAGCCGACATAAACGAATGCCGTGCTTCCATGAGCGTCAAATCCCGACGCAGATGGGAATACATTGCAATCAGTTGAAAGCTATTTGCGTCCCTTTATGACGCTGAAGGAGCCTAGGAGCGTCACAATTGGACGCCACGGACACTGACCAAACGTCGCTATTGGACGCTTAGGGAGTGAGAGTGTGTTGGTGTGTGTGTGTGTGCGCACGCGCGCATTTGTTTTCAGAATATATTATGATAGTGGCGTTTGTTCCGGTGCCCTCCGACAGCATTTAGCACTACATCGAGATTAAACGAATTTCTTTCACATGGGAATACACATATGGAGTTAGCCAGATGTGTGTAAATTACTGTTCATGGTAATTTGAAAACAAATGCCGGTGTCGGACACACACACACACCTCATTTAGTATTTCACGTTTCCATAGCATCAACAACTTCCTGTCAACAGCGTAAACTCGCCTTCAAAATAAAAGCATCTAAATAAAACAGGAAGTTAACCTAAATTACATTTAAGACATATACAACTGCAACGAAAGTAACAAAAACAATGTCATGTCCTTTTCAGTTTCACAGAACATGTCACAATCCTAATGTTGTCACGTTTTTAGTTTTGTCTGTCTTGTTATGGGTGTTATTTTGTAATTCTGTTCTCCCTGTGTTTTTCTTCCTGTGTCTGATTGTGTTCACCTGTTGCCCTTGTGTTTCTACCTCCCCTGCCCAGCTGTTTCTCGTCCCGTGATTAACCCTCTCTATTTAGTCTTGTCTCTTTCTGTGTTCCCCTCATACTTGCCAACCCTCCCGATTTTTGCGGGAGACTCCCGATTTCATTGCCCTCTCCCGGTTTCCTCCCGGGGTCATATTTCTCCCGATTTCTGACAAAATCGGATTTACTCACGACTGTTTCCACTCGGACTTTAATACAGCTACACCATTGTTTGGTGTCCATGGTAGCGCGTCTCTTTAGTAGCGCGCGCAACTGAAAGTCTGAGAGGGTGAGGAAGATAGTCACGGCAAACTGAACTACCCTCTGCTCACTCCTTTCCTGTAAAATACAGGTCCAGCCCACACATAAGCTCCATCCAAGGATGGTGCTACAGGCCGCAAGGCAGTGCACTTACAACTACAATAAGCATGTTAATGTTAATCTGATACAGCTCCGGCGATTCCCCCCCCTGCGGCGGTTTGGAAATGCTCCCGATTTCTGATGTCTCAAGGTTGGCAAGTATGGTTCCCCTGTCGGTTCATTGTTTGTTTTTCCTGTCTTCCTCCATGTCAGTCACGGTCCTTTTTTCGGGTATGTTTCTTCCTTGTGCTACCATTATGTTTATGTCATCGGCTTTTGAATAAAGCTCGCTTTTTGTATGACCTTTTTACCTTTTTTGTAGTCTGCATTTGGGTCCTACCTTTTTCCGCGATTCGTAACAGTGATCATAACAGAACACAAATTGGGTTATTTACACATCATGCGCCCTGGTGACCGGACATCTCCTCCATAAAACGAGTAATAAGGGGAATAATCGGGCAGTTCGATGTGTATAGAGTTGTTGTGTGTGTGCGTGTGTGTCTGGCTAAAACGTAGCAGCCTCGATCTCTATTAAGCTGTTCTGAAGGTAAACACAGTGAAGGCGCTGCGTAAAAGACACAGCTCTCTGTGCACAGATAGCAGATACTGTGAGAGTCATGGACATTCATTCATAGATCAAGGCAGACTGGTTCACAGACTCTCCTGTTTTGCGAATCCGGTACTTAAACAAATAGCTCTACATCTCTGGCCGAAATGTCCCTAAAATGAAGTCCGAGTTTGAAATATATCTCAAATAATGTATGCACTGTCATTTCCCCACATAAACATAACAGTCTGCAATGAAACGGTTGTCTCCTGTGCGCTCCTCTTCCTACTTGGTGCACCGGTAACTTTCTCATCGTGCGCACTAATTAATAAAGTGTGGCCTCGTTCTATTTATTTTTCTCTTTATGAACCCTCCAGGGCTCCGTACTTAAATTAGAATTGTTTTCTCTGTAGAATTTGGACACATTTTGAACACTTGGCTTTAAGACAAATATTACTTAAATAAAGTGATAGAAATCCTTAGAAATATATCACGTATGTGTCTGTCATAAAAAAAACGGAATTGATTCGACCATCTGTCGCTGTTCTCGACAATGTATGGTATTGTAGAACTATCCTTTTTTTGGAGCATTTCAAGGATCATGTGAATTTGTGATCTTGGAAACAGCAGTTGTTAAACATTACAAATAACAAGAAAATGTATTCTAAATTAGAACAATTTATGATTTGATCAAGAGTAGTATACAAATAAATCTTTCTTTTAGAATCTGAAGAGATTTTCTAGTCAAATGTGATATCTCCCGATCAGGGTCAAATATTTGAGCAATGTGTTGTTTATATCACATTTCAAAAGATACTGAAAGTCACCCAGCCCAGATTAATGTTTAAAAGTTCTGTGAAACCTATTCCCCTCTGAAATGTCATTTCATGGATCATGTTCAACATTGCTGCAAACCCACGACACAGCAGCAGCTTCGGGATCAAAGGTCTGATTCTCATTGGAGACTTCTAAACAGGCATATGTGATTATTATATGAACGAGGCTTTACTAAAATGACCTCAACCAATCCATAGTCATTCGCCACATAGCAACCCAGAGGGTTGGCTAAGGCTACGTGTTGCTCCCTAGGCTGGAGGATCAGGCTTTCTTTAGCCTGAAAGGTTTTGCAACTCCCTCACTCATTACACTGTCCTCCATGGCCGCGCAGCTGAAAATACCAAGACGTCTTAGGGAATTGGGAATTGAAATTCCTGTGGGGAGTTTCAGCGCCTGGCCAAGAAATCAATGAGTCATTGCTTTTGATTAACAGCTCTATCAACCTGGGCAGATATATGATGCTCATTTAGCACTGTGGCCAGTACAAACGTTACTGAATGTATCTTTGAAAGAATTAGTAGCAGTTCTAAAGTGTCATAACAACAAACCCGACAATTAGCTGTGGGAAAAGAGTAGCGAATAGCTAGTTATATTGATGTGACCATTTATGTTTGCTTTGCAGAATATGCACATTACATGAGCTCAGTGTTAGAATAACACCTGCAGATTTAAATGTGTCAACATGACCTGTCAGTTTACTGTTGCACTTTATTCCAAACATTCAACAGGTTTGCAGCTAATTTATTGATAACACACCAATGGAACAGACGGGTTCCCTTCACTGTAAACACTCTTCTTTTCCTCCACTATCACATTGGTTTCAAATGAACATGACGTGTATGAGCTGAATGGGGATTTCCTAAGGTGCCCGATACAACGGCCTAAAACATTTCCATTAGGATAAATACACTGCACTTCCATGACGAATGCAAATTCAAAAACAGAATGAGGAAACATCTTCACCAACTGGACAACACATGCACAGCTGCAAATGAAAAGCACTGATGTACACTATTCTACAAAAAAAGTCTAAATCAATTTTGATTTCTTTAGGTAACCTTATAGACCGTCACCTATGACAGATGCAAGACATGTTAGGACACAATGTGCGGTTTTCTCCAAACCAAACAATATACACACCTTCCAACACTGAACATCTTCTCTGAAGAATGTGCTGGCCGACTGGACCGATGGATCTGCGCCAGAAGGGTGTTGGAAGGACGCGCTCGCTCTCTGTGAGCAGGACATGGGAGATATTGATAGCCTGGCGGTGAGTCAATAACACTTTTTCCCCAAACAGGAAAGGTTGCATTACCCAGCTCATTAGCGCCGATTTCATGGAGGCGAACGTCAATTCCGTGCACGCCGTCAATGCCAGTTGCCTGCTCTTTTCGTCTAAACAAGCAGCTTAAATGCTAACACAGCATCAGGCAACACCATGTTATACTTTTTCGGGTTTATCTCTGTTCAAAGTCAATAATGTAGTCTGCCATGGACACAGCACTGTCCTTTGAAATGCCGTCAAAATAGGAGACAACGCCAAGTGTATCATATTTGATACATGAGTTTCTGAGACCTCTATGTCATCCAAATGACTAGAACGTTCCTAAAAGACCTGTTGTATGCAATGTGATACATGTATTCTGCCCTCTGGTGGATCATCCGGGCACTGCAGGCTGTAGAGCGCTTTTAATGACCAAATCCAAAATGGCTATCGTCATGTAACGGTTCAGAGGCTTTTGGAAGCGTCATCTTTGCCAATATTGAATAAATTACGGTAAGAATTACTTTTATATTGTGACTGATATTTCACAATGAATATTTACTGTATTGAAGCAACTTATAATCAGTTTATATTTTGTAGCTTATTTCATAGAGAAATCGTGTTGAAAATGTATGTATCAAATAGTATACAGCAGGTTTTTGAGTACATTTCTCCGGAAAATATGTGACGTTGGAAAATATGTGTCGTTGTAGTACATTTCATGATGCAATATGCATTATGCTTACCAGAATGCCAAAAACACTGTTTAGATCATTTAATTAACCTGTTAAAAGTCAGTCGGGGGCTGCGGGGTGTTTTTTCAAACACAGACATCACAACACGTCACATTACGGAGCAAAAACGGAACATCGTCTCACCTTCAAAAGTCGATAAAAACGATAAAAATGCGGCTGAAAGTTAATCCATAGGTTAATCCAATGTGTCTGTCAGTGTCTGTCACTTTTTGTGTGTATGCAGCTTCCGGTTTTGGCTACGCGTCACTCTCACTCCTTATTTGGTAACGTGTGTATATGTGGAACTTCCCCTTGATTCCATTGGCTCTAGCGGTTAAAAAGAGATGTCATAATTTGTGTTTGCATTTACTTTTAGATGGCAAAGAAATTCTCTGTTGCTGATGCCATCAGCATGATTATAATTCAAGTGACATGGAGCAGTTAGGAGAAGATGAGGATGATGATGAGGACTGGACTCCTAATGCAAAGCTTACTGAGGGAAGCTCCGATAGTGATAGTGAAGAGGAGTAAAGTGTTGACCAGATGAGCACAGGGTTGAGAACAGGGGGGTATACTACGAAGCAGGATTTTCACTTAGCCGGCTAGATCTCCATGGTAACTTATGCTTAGCAGCTAACCTGGTCGGGACCTGGTTAGGTTGCAGGCTAACCCCCTAAACGCACCAGGAGCGTCTGCGCCGCGTTACGGCCGCGCCGGTCGTAAGGATCGCGGCCACTCTAGCCACTCTAGTCAATGGGTGCTGTTCCACCACACGCGCCGCGTTACGGCTCAGACGCGTCCCAGAAGCGGCTCGGCGCAGCGCTTCTCTAAAATTAGGATGAATCCTATTTTTGCCGCGGCGCAGCCGTAAGGTAAGGTCAGCAGGCAGCCCCCCCCTCGCAGGAAGTGGAAAGGTGAGCATCCGGGCCAGGCCCATCCCGCGTATATACTAATTTAGCAGACCCCCCTCCTTCATCACAACACCTCCACTACGATGCGCACAATGGACGACGAGGTGTTCATAATGGAAGTGGAGAAACACACCATTGTATACGATGTAACCAATGCTTTTTACAAGGACAACATCAGAAAGGACAAGGCCTGGTTTTTAGTCGCTGCAGTTTGTGGAGTGGAAGGTAACAACTACATATTAATGTTTTAAAGTTAATTAATACTTGTAGGTACAGTACAGAGCCATTCAGTAGTTTCACATCTTGTGAAAGTCGTTAAAAAACTGTTCAGTAAACTTGCATTTCACAATAAAGTAAGATCTTATTTCCTATATCAAGATTATAATATTATTATATTATTATTATTTTGTATTTATATTTTTATAAATATTGGTTTTTTAACTATACTTTATCTTGTGAATTTCGCCCAGGGATCAATACAGTTGTGTTTAACTCTTTATAATGATATTATATTTTTGTATTATAATTTGTTTTTATTCATGTGTTATAACAACTACCCAAAATACTCTCAATAATGTTTAAATACAGTATGCTGTGGTGGAAAATCTTGCATTTATAGTCAGATAAATTGTGAGGACAGACAAGAATAATTTGGCAGTCATTTGTCAGACAAAACCATTTATTATAAATTGTATTACATACACAGTAGCGCATCCTAGGCTATAGCTGAATGCTAGGCTGACCAATGAGTCCCTGGAAGCCAAGTATCTGAAGGGTAAAACAAAGCAAAGAAAAATATGTGAAATCATGTTATTAATCTGAATCTATTCTTTGTTTCAGTCGACAAGGCAAGGCACGATGGAAGTCACTCCGGGAGGCTTTTGTTAAAAACAGGAAGAAATCTCTCCCAAGTGGATCTGCAGGCGGCACGCAAAAGGGCTGGAAGTATACAGACATAATGTCCTTCCTTTTGCCCTATGTACAGCAAAGGAGGTATGTATGCACATATTTTAATTTATATAATTTTGTAATTTGTGATGATGTATTGCAAAGGGTATGAAAGACTTTATTTTAAATTACATAAATATGTTCCTATTGCATAAATTAATCCCCAGAAAAAAGGTTTTAATTGTTTTCATGTTGTTTCTTTTCATATAGTTCAAAAAGCAGCTTGAGCAATCCTTCCCCTGTAGAAGACATGGAGAGAGCATCTACACCCCTGTCATTGGAAACAGAGGAACATGCCAGGACAGCATGTGGATCTCCAGCCCCACCACCTCCAGCCCCACCACCTCTGGTACCCACAACCTCTGCAGAGAGGCAAAGGCCCTCTAGGTCCCGTAGCCCCAGGGATCCCATTTCCACACCAGCAGCGGCCCAGCGTTCCACACGGGACACAAGGAGGAGGCCACAGAGCACAGACCTTGGAGAGCAGCTGATATCTCTACTGCAGGAACCTCCAACTGCACCACACATGCCAGACTCAGAATTAGAGGAGTCATACTACTTTGCTCTCAGTCTTGTGCCCATGTTGCAAAGACTGGACAAAGACAGAAAACATCAGGCAAAAGTCTGTATTTTAAACACCTTCCACAACTTGGAAAGAGACACCCAACACCAGCAACATTGGCAGCCCATTGACCACCCCCCCGCCACTCAACATTCCATTCACACCTCCAGGCCAGTAGCCTTTCGGCCAAGTGTACCCCAACCCCCACGCGCCCAATCAACACCAAGGCCATCAGACATGCTGTCCTCCAGCAGTTAGCTCAGCTTGGCAGGAGTCTTTTTACGAACAATAGTTGAGCAATTGAGTTCATTGTTTTTTTTACTGTAAATAGTTACTTTTTTTGTGTTGATTGTTTATATTTGATGTTTCTGTTTAAAGTGTTGTTTGGGGTGAAATTGTTAAAAAATAAAACCTTTATTAAATGTGTGGTCAGTGATGTATTGTCTGTGAAATGTGCATTTTACCTCAGTGCAACAGCCAGTCTCTGCTTGGGTTCAATGGCAGCTCTGTAATGTGTGGATTGTCTGGTCAGTTCAGGGCCCAGGAGGGACAGCAGTTCATCCATCTGCTCTGCACTCATCCGAAAATATTGGTGATGTCGTTGGCTGTCCAGCCTCAGCTCAGCCACGAGGTGATGAAAATCACCTTGTTGTCTCCTTTGCTGGTTGAGGGGGTGCACCCAAAACCCCCCTCCTCCCCCCATCCCCCCGTAGTCTTTCAAGTAGGAGAATACACGCCAGCGTTCTCCTCCGGTTTACAGGCACTGTAAATTATATATATATAGAATAACTATGATGATGAATGCATATTTTTGTACCACTAAAATACAGCAACACATCTTTGATTCATGTCGTTTATAACTGGAATATTACAATTATTATTAACTGTGTCTGTAGTCTACAACACAACAACATAGGAAATAACAACAATAAACCCGATTTAAACAAACATAAACTATTTAACTACGTAGCCTACTTACTTGTAGAAGTACAAATGTCCAGGAAATATTCCAAAATCAACAACAACTGCGAGGCTAACATCAAAGACATTTATACCAGATACAAAGGGAAGTAGGAACAGGAAGCACTTGGGGGAGTATAGAAGAGAACAGAGCATTAGCAGCAGGATAACATTGGGTCACTCTGGATTAAACTCATCATTGCATCTGATTGGAAAATATCCAAATGGCAATTGTGATGGTTGCCAACAACCAGAGACAATACATCATGTATTTGTTAGCTGCCCGGAATATACAAGGCAAAGACTCATTCTGAAAACTGCAGTGGAACAACTCAACATCAAGGACATGGATTTCAAGTCAATATATGTAAAGTAAATCAAGAAATGAAGCAAACAAGCTGATCTTCAAATTCCTCAAAAGCACTAGTTTGAGGATAAGGATTTAATATGAACATTTAATAACTCAACAGTAGGTGGCGATATATGCTCCAAGTGGAAGCGATTCGCCATTAAAGAGAAGAAGAAGAAGAAGAACTGCAGGCTGCACACACGACGCTCCGCTTCCGCAACGTTTTGAAACGCGCCTGGTGTGTTAGGTCGCAGGAGGAGGGCGCAGCGCGGCGCAGCCGCAACGTAACGCGGCGCAGACGCTCCTGGTGTGTTTAGGGGGTAAGAGCTCAACTCAGTGAAAGCACCGCCTGCTGACCAATCAGAGCTCAGTGTGCGGCGTTTAAAGCGATCAAGTCATATTACAGGAGAAAGGAAATACAGAAAAGCTGCCGTTGCAGGAAAGACGGCCGGCAAAAATCACCGACTGTGTCAACGTGAACATTAATAGAATATCACCTCCATCTTCAGAGCAATCTGACTATTATAACATTAGCGTTAAGAAAGCTTACTTAAATATCGGCCACAACATAAGTAACCGGATCAGAGTACATTAAGTACAGTCCGCGGCATATCACTTCATAATGTATCATATCTCTCCTTATCTGAGTCAGCTGAGCCGTGTCTGGCCGTGCAACACTCACAGCGTCACATACTGGATGCAGAAGTATTATTTTAAGCAACACATTAAGTTGACGAAACACTCGAGACAAATGTAATTAAAGTCAGATCGTGTTTTAGACGGGGCAGTGATATCATAAACCTGTTAATGTACGCATTCAGACACTTTTTCTTTTGCCAGCTGTATTCACGCCCCAGTGAGATGATAGTGAACTGCTCATGAACTTGTCATGAAAAGTTCATGGAATATCAGTGAACCATATTCATGAACAGCTCATAAACAGCTCATAAACAGCTCATAACAAAGTTGATGAACTGTTCATGAAAGTGACATGAACATTAAATGGCACTAGGGCAGTTCATGAACTAGTCATGAAACTCCTGTGCTGGAATGGTTCATGAACAATTCATGGAATATGGTTTTAGGCAGGTTCATGAACAATTCATGAAATGGAGTTTTCAGTGAGTGTGTAGGGATATTCAGTTTTCACCCAAGAACATTTCAAGAACTGTTCATGAACATATCAAGAACTGTTCATAACAACTTCATGAACCATTCATGAACAGTTCATACCCAGTCACTGAATATAATTCAATGGCTGGCTATGAACTGTTCATGAACTGTTCATGAACCATTGACTGTGGGTCAATTGGCAACCATAGAAAACAACAATTATGTCAATCACAATGGAACTTTACTCAAATTAACAAACAAACAAACATACATGTATACAGGTGGAGCACTACAATTAATCCTATCACTATTTGAAGCAGTTCTTGACACTCAGCTGCACAACATTTTTTGTTACGGGTCCCAAAAGCTTGGGTACCACAGCAACAATAAATGATTTCTGTAGAAAACAGAAAAGTGCAGCAGCAATAATTATACACAGGATCCGGTTGATCGTCTGGAATGCTTCTTATTCAAAATTCAAAGTACACAGTTACATTCAAATAGCTGCACTTTACAAACATCACATTTCTCCATTTAAGTTATCTGTCTGTCACAGTCAATTACTGTATCTCAAGGAGAAATTCAACATAGTCAATATAAATTATTACATTACATTTAGCTGACGCTTTTATCCAAAGCGACTTACAATACGTGCGTTCGACCAATAAAATACAAACTTGAAGAAAACAGAATCATATAAGTACATCAGGTTTCATAGAGCAAAAACATTTCAAGTGCTACTCAACTGGCTTTAGATAAGCCAGTCCATAAGTGCTTTGTTAATAGTTCTATCGCTCGAAGTGGAGTCGAAAGAGATGAGTTTTCAGTCTGCGCCGGAAGGTGTGTAAGCTTTCTGCTGTCCTGATGTCAATGGGGAGCTCATTCCACCATTTTGGAGCCAGGATAGCAAACCCACGTGTTTCTGCTGATGGGAACCTGGGTCCCCCTCGCAGCGAGGGTGCAGCGAGTCGTTTGGTTGATGCAGAGCGGAGTGCACGTGCTGGGGTGTACGGTTTAACCATGTCCTGGATGTAGGAAGGGCCAGATCCATTCGCAGCATGGTACGCAAGTACCATTGTCTTGAAGTGGATTCTAGCAGTTACCGGAAGCCAGTGGAGGGAGCGGAGGAGCGGCGTGGTGTGAGAACATTTAGGAAGGTTGAAGACCAGACGAGCCGCTGCATTCTGGATGAGCTGCAGAGGTCGGATGGCACATGCAGGTTGACCAGCCAGGAGGGAGTTGCAGTAGTCTAGGCGTGAGATGATGAGAGCCTGGACCAGAACCTGCGTAGCTTTCCGGGTCAGCTGGGGACGCATCCTCCTGATGTTGTAAAGCGTGTATCTGCAGCAGCGGGTTGTAGCAGCTATGTTTGCAGTGAAGGACAGGTTGTTATCTATAAACACATAACGCTATCAAATAATACTTTCTATCAATATATCTATCTTTACCAAATATAACATATTATGGAGATCACAAAAATACACTGTCAATGTTAATAAACAAAAAATAAGGCAATGTGCCTGCAAGACTGCACTCAGGTAAACAAAACATATTACCCGTGCGCAGCAGCCAACCTGCCTGCAAGCCTTCGCTCAGGTCACATTTACCCAGGCGCGGCTGAAGCCCGCGAAAATGGCATCTATTGTTGCCGACAGTTTAGTATTTTTAAAATAACGTTACTATGTCAAACATGCTCAAAACCTTCTGACACACTCTCCTAAACATCTCCAACATCATATCTAATTCACACAAGTTAACATCGATCATTTTCATTATGTACTGACCTGTAGAAAACAGAAAAGTGGAGCAGCAATAATTATACACAGGATCCGGTTGATCGTCTGGATTGCTTCTGAGGAGGGGGCGGAAGTGTCCCCCCTAAGGTAACCCAGATGTCACCGCTCACCTGCCAAAGGTTCCACCTTGGCGCTACTTACTCGTACTGCTTCTCAAACAGTACAGATAAATCATAAAATGATATGAATGTCACCAAAATAAATACAGATAATGTTTTGTTTTAAGATTAAAAGTTTAAAAAAAGAAAGAAATGTTCAAATAGTAGATGAATATTCAAGAGGTCTTTAAAAACATCACACTGATCATCAAAAGTTCATAAAATGCTCATGAATATTCCAAAATATTCTGAACTTGCCACAATCATCCAAAATTCATGAAATGCTCATAGTCATGAAAAGTTCATGAAATACTCATGCAAACTTTGTGGGGTTTTAATTATAATGTTGTGATTGGCTGGATCATGAAAAGTTCATAAATTGCTCATAAAAGTCTGTCATGAGCAAAACAGGAACTTTATATGAATGAACAATGTTCATAACAATTTCATGAACTGCTCTTTAAAATGGTTCATGAGCATTTTAAGAATTTTGGTTCATGAACATGACAAGTGAACATATAATGAGTTGTTCATGAATGTTTCATGAGTGCTCATGAACAGCTCATAAATTCATGAACTCTATCTCGCAGGGGCGGTGCAGCTCTGAGGCTTTGATCCTGGATAAAGTGTTTAAGTCATGGATGTTTAAAGTTTAACTTCTTCATATTTGACTAGTATTAAAGTTCACTTTTCATTCAGGAAGTATGACGCTGCGCTGTCAGTACGCTTCTCCATGTTTGTGATTGGTCGAATGCTCCAGATACCACCCCTTTCATGTGAACGTGCACCTAACTAGATAGGACACGGCTGGCTTGAGCGATCCACTTGATAACCCGCGTCGTAGAACAGTTTAGCGAGAGCGCGTATGTTTTGGATTAGGCCAACCGGCTAACTCAAACATATCCAGGTTAGGTTGAACCAGCTTCGTAGTATAGGCCCCAGAAGTAGATGGCCCAACAACAACAACAACAACAACAACAACAACAAAGCAGCCAGCACGAGGTAAAGGGAAAAGGAACGCAAAGCTTACTGAGGGAAGCTCAGATAGTGAAGAGGAGGAAAGTGTTGACCAGATGAGCACAGAGTTGAGGAAAGAAGTAGATGGCCCAACAACAACAACAACAACAACAACAACAACAACAAAGCAGTCAGCACGAGGCAAAGGGAAAAGGAACGCAAAGCTTACTGAGGGAAGCTCAGATAGTGAAGAGGAGGAAAGTGTTGACCAGATGAGCACAGAGTTGAGGAAAGAAGTAGATGGCACAACAACAACAACAACAACAAAAACAACAACAAAGCAGTCAGCACGAGGCAAAGGGAAAAGGAAAGAATACAGGTGGAGAAATGTACAATATGATCCTCCAGCTGTTGAATTTGATGAATGTGTTGAGGAAGCCTCAGAAGACAGGTGTGACTGGACACCATACATGTATTTCAAACAGTTTGTTACAGATGAAATGGTACAGGAAATAGTAGAACAAACACAACTTGTATAGTGTACAGAAGCAGGGTAACTCAGTCAACACAACTGCCAAAAAAATTGAGCAGGTTCTGGGTATGTACATGCACATGGGGTTAGTACAGATGCCCAATGTACGAGCCTATTGGGAGATGGAAACAAAGTACCATGCAGTTTGTGATGTGATGTCTCGAGATCGATTTCTGACATTTCTGACACTGATTCACTTCCAGGACAACTTTAATGTGTCTGATGATGCACAGAAAGACAAACTCTGGAAACTCAGGCCATGGTTAAAAAAACTACGTGAACAATTCCTATGCATACCTCCTGAAGAATGTCATGCAGTTGATGAAATGATGGTGCCGTTCAAGGGAAAGTCTCATCTTCGTGTTTATATGCCAGCAAAGCCTCACAAATGGGGGTTCAAGATGTGGGGACGTGCTGGACAAAGTGGCTACCTTTATGACTTTGATGTTTCTCAAGGTCCAGAAAATCCAGACAAGGAGAGATCTGATGTTGGTGTTACTGGAGATGGTGTCCTGAAAATGACAACCCTTCCAGCAGGAAGAAATCACAAAGTCTTTGCAGACAACTATTTCACATCAGTTCTACTGGCCGACCACCTGAAAGGGAGAGGAATCCACTACATAGGCACTGTCCGAATGAACAGGGTCAAAGACTGCAACATGATGGATGAAAAAGAGCTCAAGAAAAAGGGAAGAGTGTCAATGGACTTCAGAGTAAACCAGGAAAACATCATCATCGTTAGATGGTTTGACAACAAAGCTGTGAACCTACTCTCCTCTTATGTTGGCATTGAACCAACAGGAAGTGTGAAAAGGTGGGATCGAAAAACCAAGACACACATTATGGTTCCCAGACCAGCCATTGTTGAAGCATACAACAAGTTCATGGGAGGTGTTGACCTCCTTGATATGCTGTCTGCACTCTACAAATTCAGCTTCAAATCCCGAAGATGGTACATGTACATTTGGTGGCACACTGTCACAGTGGCAGTTGTCAATGCATGGAACCTCTACAGAAGAGACCAGAAGAATCTTGAGCCCAGGATAAAACCCATGGCCTTGCGAAGGTTTCAGGCTTCTGTTGGCACTTCTCTTACAAGTGCAGGAAAGGGAAAAATCAAGCGTGGCAGACCACTATCCTCTCCAGAACCGGACTCAACACCCCCCCGTAAAAGGCAACACTCCAGTGTGCCTGCTGATGTGAGCAAGGATGGCATTGATCATTCCCCAACATGGGAAACCCGACAGAGATGCAAGCACTGCACAGGCAAGCATTTCACACATGTATACTGTGGGAAATGTAATGTCCATCTGTGCCTCAACAAGGACAGAAACTGCTTTTTGTCCTACCAAAAGGCAAAATAGAGCTTGTAAAAGGGCTCCTGTTAAAAAAAAAAAACGGAACAAAATCAGTTGAAATGTTTGATGGCCCCGCCCACTCCAGGGTGCCTGCTTGTGTTTGTCTTAGCAGGTTTCTGGAGGTGGTTCTTTGTCGTAGCCTGTTTGTTCGGGTTGTGACATGTTCAAAATCAATTTGATAGATTCAAATCAATTCAATAGATTGCCATAAAGGCCTGTCGTATCAAATATGATACAAAAAGAAAATCATATATGTAAATAATTAACAAATATGTTGTTGTTGTATTTTGATAAAAGGTTCAATAAACACCTCAATTTAAAAAAAATTAGAATTTTCTGACTATTTGATGTGTCAGGCTTGACAGGGTTAAGAACACCTCGTCCAGTTTTGCTAATAGTTTCGCCATACCGTCATCACTGTCCAAATCTTCCACTGGTATGTTAACATCTTCATGTCAAAGGCAGTGGCGGCCGGCCCATAGGGGCGCTAGGGGCGCCGGCCCACCTCTAACCACATCCAAAAAAAAATATGAAATAAAAAAAAAAATATATTTTATATTTTTATTTGTAATGAACAAGGTAAATATCATACAATTTGTATCAGCAAAATGTATAATCTACAATAAAATCTCGTTTAAAATTGTGTTACGATGTCTAAAGTTACTGATAAGTCACATGTTTCCTGCCTGTCCTTGCCCGTGGCATTAGTTTATCATTACCGGGCGCCGTGCAAGGAGCCCCTGAGCCAAACAGCAGCAACCAGCACGTTGCAAAAGTCTCAATAGTAAACTGTGCCGCCGAAACATAATTTCAGCCAATCAGCGCCGTCAAATATTTTGGTCACGAGGGCGCTCACGTTGGCGCCCACGTTGGCGCCCACGTTGGCGCCCACGTTGGCGCCCACGTTGGCGCCCACGTTGGCGCCCACGTTGCTTACGTGCGTTGTTGTGAGTTGTTTTTTAGACTCGTGAGTGACCAAGGTGACGCAGTAGTTGGATGGGAATGGCTTCGTGTGCAGGTGGAGTCGCCGGACCTCGGTCCGCACCCAATTCCGTGCAAGAGCTACTCTCCAATCCTTTCGAAAGGAGAAGTTTGGGAGATAAATTGATACTTAAAGACCTTGGACCAACCCGATTTGTTTATATCGCAGCAAGCTCGTGAAAAAGACAAAAGTATCAACAAGGCTTCTCACATGGCTAGCTGGATGCAAACAGGTAAATGCTGTCTTTTGTTTCCCATGCTTGCTCTTCAAACAGCCGGGGACAGATACGATCTGTTCAGAAACTAGACAAAAGTTAAACAAGTACAAACCACAGACTGTCTGTGTCATGGAGAATACAGTCGCTGGTTTATTTATGTCTGTATAGGCCGTTGTTGTGAGTGTGGACGGTCGGAGCATATATAACGTTAGCTTAGCCAAGCTCCATTTAGAAAACACGCATTTTAAAAGGGTTTTTCGCCTGCCGTCTGTCTGCAGACTTGTCAAAGCATTAATTCATGGTTTTTACTAACCGGTATCAGTATGTTGTTAATTCGGCATCATTTTGAAACGTGTATTACAATTAAATCACGGTAAAATATGTTCATCTTGTTGTAGTTGTAGCCCCCTTGCCAGCGATTCTCTCTCTAGTTTAGCATGCTCAGCCCGACTCAGCCTGGTTGTTCCTGGATCTAGAACCACGATTTTATGGGGCCAGAAAAACTGTGAATTAGGACCCGCTAGCCGGTACTAGGCCAAGTGGAAAGGCAACCAAAAACGGGCCCCGCACGGCCTGTGTCATGGCGAATACAGTCGCTGGTTTATTTATGTCTGGAGGCCGTTGTTATGAGTGTGGAGTGAGCATATACAACGTTAGCTTAGCCTGGTCGACCCAGTCTCCATTCAGAAAACAAGCATTCTAAAGGGTTTTTCGCCTGCCGTCTGTCTGCAGACTTGTCAAAGCATTAATTCATGGTTTTTACTAACCGGTATCAGTATGTTGTTACGTCGGCATCATATAGAAACGTGTATTACAATTTTATCACGGTAAAATATGTTCATTTTGTTGTAGTTGTAGCTCCCGAGCCAGCGCGTCTTGTTTGAATGATGCGAGTAAACACAGCTGGCAGCCCCGGTGAAACTCGAGCGACTAGAGCGATGCGATAGGGGCGTTTAGAGCGAAGCGAATATTCGCATCGCGTCCGGTCTGAACGCAGCATTAAAGCGAGCTCCGCGCTGCACTGGAAACACGCATTACATCACCAGAAGTCCTAATTTAAGGGGTAATTTCTCCCAAAAAACGTTTTTTTACTCACTATATTAACAGCCCCACCAAAAATATTTTCCACCAGCCGCCACTGGTCAAAGGCAACACAACCTGGCTTAGGAACATTATTCAACTAACATTAAATATCTCCTATCATGCTATTTTTAGGCATATATTCTGGGTCTCAGATATATACAAATATATAAAAAACATGTATATGATGTTTTATGCTCAAAATACCAAACAGATCATGCATTTTAGACATCCCTCATACCCCTCTATTTCAGGCCTGTTATAGAATGGCCGATTCTGTGAGTGTAGCTACTGGCCCCGCCCCCTTTTGAGCAGGCAAGCTGTGAGCTGCAGAGGGTAGAAAGAGATTTCTACAGCTAAATGCTGCCGTGATTAAATGCCATATCATGTTCCAAACCACTTCAAGAATTATTTTTCTGAAACAGTAGCCTATGGACTTATTTTTTTTATTTCCTGCTTTTTTACACAGAGGCTACTCTCTTCAGTACAGGTTAGCTCTGAGTGTTAGCAATATTTGCTAATGTAAACAAAGACCATATTACGTCCAAACCACGTTGTGCATTGTTTCTGATAGCGACGTTTCTGATAGGGCTGTGGGTGTAAAGCCAGCCAACATTTCCGATATTACCTCATATCGGCCACAAATCTTGATCAGCTCCGTTGTACCCCCGTTTTTAGAGATGTGGGTACGGAGGAAACGAGAGAAGGTTTTATTTTCGGACACTTTGTGAATTCCCTGACACACCGGGGGACACATTTATGTATTTTGCATTATAGGACACCTTTAATGGTAACACAACAGCAGCAACTGGACCTGGATCTAAACCTAGATTGTGCTATCTGAATTGATTGGCCCATAAAATGAGTTGGGATATCTGGTGTAGCCCTAAACAGGTTTCTCCCATAAACTGTATATATAAATGGACGTTGTGTTATGCCCCTTTCACACCATCAATCAATCAATTAATGTTTATTTATATAGCCCAATATCACAAATGTTACATTTGTCTCAGTGGTCTTCACAGTGTGTACAGAATATCAGTATGACAATACGACACTCTCTGTCCTTAGACCCTCACATCGTAAAAGGAAAAACTTCCGGAGAAAACCCACAGTTTAAAGGGGAAAATGGGAGAAATCTCAGGGAGAGCAACAGAGGAGGGATCCCTCTCCCAGGACTGACAGACGTGCAATAGATGCACCAATGCGGTTCCAGGGCCGGTTCGGAGCTTGAGCCTGTTCACACCGTAGCGGAGCCGGCTCTTTCCCCCAAAAAACCGGTTCTTACCAAGCTCTAAAAAAAAATCCGTCTAGAAGGAAGAACCGCATACGTCACGCTTACGTCGGAGGCGGGGGCAGGATCAACTACTATTCTACACAGTGATGTGTAAGTGCTTTACAATTTGTGACAAATCTCAGTGTGCTGTGATAGGCGGCATCTAACTTGTTCAGGCAATAGGCAGGTGCATTCATATACACCAAATCACCATAGTCCAGCACAGGTAAAAAGGTCACAGTGACTAGCCTTTTCCTGGCCTCAAGCGAGAAACAAAACTTGTTTCTGAAAAAGAAACCTAGTGTAACCCTCAGCTTTTTAAGCAGGTCATCAAGCCAGATACCAAGGTATTTGTAACAGGTAACCACTTCAAGTACTTGTCCTTGCATAGTAACAATATCTAAAACAGTCTCTGGTGTCTTTTTAGCTTTTGAAAATAGCATTACCTTGGTTTTATCAACATTTAAAAGAAGCTTAAGCTCAGCGAGCTGAATAATGTTAAAAACAGCCTGTAATTTAACACCAGCCTCCTTAATGGAGGGACCTGCACAGTACATAACGGTATCGTCTGCATACAAATGTAAAGTAGCTTCATTCAAATTTTCACCTAAACTGTTGATATATATGGAGAATAAAAGTGGACCTAAAACAGAACCTTGAGGAACACCATTAGCAATGTTTAACCACTCAGAAGTGAGCCCATCAAAATGAACACATTGGGACCTTTCAGAGAGGTAGTTCACAAACCACCCCACTGCATGGCTGGATATGCCAATACTGACAAGCCTCTGCTTTAAAATGTGATGATCGACGGTGTCAAACGCTTTGGAAAGGTCAATAAATAGGGCTGCACAACTCTGCTTATTATCTAAAATACTCGTAATGTCATTCACCACTTTCATTGTTGCAGTGATGGGGCTATGTTGCTTTCTGAAGCCTAACTGATGTTTAGACAGGATATAATTTTTACTTTACTTGTTCACTCACTAGGCGTTCGAGCACCTTCGCCAGAACTGATATTTTAGAGATTGGCCTATAGTTATTTAAAATAGTTGCCTCCCCATCTTTTAGTAGAGGCAGTATCAACTACAGCTTTATCAACAGTAAAAGGAGTAAAACTGAAAGGGTTTTCTAGACCACATTGTTCAGAGTCACGGATTGGGCTGTTCACAGAAGCAGAGTTAGAAACAGAATAAAACAGAGAACCACAGGACACAAAATGCTTATTTAAGCAATTTAACATAGTGGCCCTGTCCGATATAGAGCCAGATGCTGTGGTAAGGTAAGGAGGTAGCTCGGATCTCACCGGTGGATATCGATTTTATGGCTTTCCAACATTTCCTAGGATTATTTAGGTTTTCTGTGGTAACTGACAAATAGTACTTTTGACATGTGATGTGAAGCTATTTCTTAGCTGCCTAAAACGCAGCCATTCTACCTCTGAGCCTGATTTCCTAGCCTTTGCCCAGGCCTGGTTTCTCTCATGAAGGAGACTAGACAGTTCAGCAGAAAACCAAGGATTGTCTCGTCCCTTTAATCTAAATGTACGCAGGGGTGCATGTCAATTAATGATCTCCATAAAACCAAGATAAACATAAGACCATGCAGTCTCAACATCAGCACACAGATCGATTTTTCCCCAATCAAAATCAAACAGATCATGAACAAAACCCTGCTCCACAAAATGTTTTATGTCTCTCTTAATAATAATACGAGGTTTAACCTTTTGGACCTTAGTGTCCCTAATTGTGGCTACAGCACAGTGGTCACTCACATCATTCGCAAATACTCCCACAGATGAGTATTTATAGGGAACATTAGTTAAAATGAGATCAAATAGGGAGGATTTATTAGGGGACTTAATGTTAGGGCGATTAGGAAGGTTTTTAAAATCCTCTGACACTGCAGTTAACCAGTCCCAGTTAAAATCTCCAAGTAGCACTATTTCCTTGTAGTCTAGCTGCGATAAAAGATGTGCTAGCGAAGACAAGGAGTCCTTGACAGCTGAGGGGGGTCTGTAACAGCCCACCACCATGACCTGTTGCCCCTTTGCCACTTCTATATTTAAGGCTAACAATTTGAATTGCTTACTGATAGATTTGGAAACTAATGTGGATACACTGAACTTATTCTTAACATAAATGGCAACGCCACCACCTTTATTAGGCCGGTTGGAACGATACACATTATAACCACTTAAGACAATGACGTCAGCATCAGTCGAGCTTGCCCAAATGCGGATAACATCTAGTTTACCTAACAGACTGCGCACATTCAAATGGATGAAACCCAACCCAGACCTAGCTTTAAAATCAACTCATAGGCCTACGTCAGAAATTCTGTGCGGGCATTTAAACTCAAACTTCACTTAGCACGCCCCCTAACCATGACGTGCGGTGCTACCTAGTTCGGCTGTCCAAATGTGCAGGTCAGTGGAATGACAAGGACTCTGCGTAAACCGTTACTAGCAAGAACAGTCCTTCTCAGTTTGCGTTCTTTTTAGATGCAACTTTAGAGTAGAGGGGAATTATTGCAACGGGATGTAGTGTTCCGCGGCATCCGCCGCTGCGAAATTGTGGGGCAGGGCTGTAAAGTGGGGGGGGGGGGCAATGGCACCTTGGCCCCCCTATTTCCGGCGCCACTGCCCCCTATCAGCCGGTCTTTTCTCTGTCAAATAAATGGAGAAATTAACTCGAACTAAGATTTTACAACTTTTCGACCACAATGATACCAGCGTATCTGCTGGTCAGCCACTCGTAAATGGCGACTCTCGGCAGACCCAACATCAAAATTAGTGCTTAGTTTCCGGGCAGCTTGGAAGATGTCAGCTTGGCTCTTGTGGAGGTGGTCAGCCACAGTAGCTCAGGTTCAGTTGAGCTTCAGGTTCTTTATTTGACCCTTAGGTATATTTGGTTTGCAGATGAAAGACAAGGGATCCATTAAGACACACATTCTCAAACAACACAGACAACAGACTGTGAAATGGGCTGATTGGATGAACATTGAAGTTTTTTCTCTTCCTGGAACAGGTTCAGAAGGTGGATCAGATCAGAGACAAGTTGCCAATAACACCATAAAGAGGCTCTTTATTAATGTTTCCATCTTTTTCTTTATGTTACTAAGCATTTAAGTCTATTTGATTCTACTCTCTTTAAATGATTGCCAACCGTGTGACCTGCAATAAAAAAACATAAACATCCTATTTATCAGTTCTGACAAGTGTAATTCCTCAGATTTGGTACATGTAGTCTTGGTTACCAGATGCAAGCCACTTCTCTTTCCTTCATTGACTAGGAAGCTTTTCATGTCATGAGACTTCCACCAGGCTTTGGACTTCAATGGTCTTGTTTTGGATGTATCAATATTTTCTTATGTGTTCTTGTGGCTATACATAGGTGACTGAACAGTGGACATCAAAGTCAGTGTGTATGTTTTCTTAACCCTTTCCCTTTGGTGGCAAGCATGTTGGAAAAGGTCCTATGGGACAGAGTGGGAATACTGGTTTCTTCTGATACAGATTCAGCTTTGTGTTTGACAAGATGGCAAGGTTTACCTCATATCGACACTTTGATTTAACAAATCTTAAAAGCATTACTTTAATCAGTTCTTTAAGAACATGTCATATGGATGGCTTCGGGGCACATCCACCCCCTGCCCGTCACGCCCTGTCCCACACACAGTATCAGTTCCCCAGGGATTGCTTTAGATGAGAGGAAGCTGAATCAACATGGAGGCTTTGACTCCTGTCAGTCGGCTCCAGCAGGCCTCACACCAGAGGCAGATGAGCAGGTGGAAAAACTTCTGAAGATCCTATGACTTCCAGCTCCCAGGAGGAAGTGACATGATGCCCCACAGAGGGACAGGGAGGGGGGTTTGGAGATGTGGATGTGTTAAACATGACTCCCGTAGTCTCGTTGGTCAACCTACACTGTCCGCTCTGTCTTTGATTATGTACAGACGAGATCAATGACCATCCAATGAAGACTCAGCTTTCCTGTCTTTGTTTTACAGCACAGCCAGTGCAGTATTAAGACCATTCCCTACATTACTTTGTAAAATAGTTCCTCAAGACGTCTCTGCTTTTTTGAGATAGTACAAAGCAGGACCCGAACTGTGATTATCACAGCTTGACCAATTTATGAAATAGATACATTAGCCTCGTCCTTTTTATAAATATTTAAAATGTATCAATGCATTCTTTTCAAATCTAAAGAAAAACTTGATCGTTCCAAATATACTACTAGATGATAACCTTTCTTCTGTCCGATGTGCAAGGAACCAGAGATAATACAGCAAACAATATACTCAAGATTAATTTGAACTCTGCAAAAGTGAGCCCTACAAGCCCTTCACTTCAACAGTGCAGCCTAGAGCCGCAAATTAGCTACTACTTCTACTGATTTATTTATTTTACAAAATACCAATTTTTTCTAAAATTCTATTGGGAAAGATAAGAGATAAGGCAATATCCGTTGAAAGAGACTTGGATAAGCATGACAACCAGACAGAGGAGAGACTGCCAAGAAGGATGCACTACTGTCCTGCTGAAGAGACTTCTGCATCACGGACCGATGTGCAACAGGACATGGACAGTGTGTTCTCTGGCTTTGCTTCCCAGCACATTGAGTAAGTTTACAAGATGGCTTAATTACTGGTTTCGAAGAATCTCCAATTCCTAACCATCTCCTAGCTCTATTACTAAACTCTTTACTCAATAAACATATGTTTTATCAGTATACAGTATACTTTCTACATATGCATTAGAGGAATTACTTTCTTTCTGTTGCCCAGCTGTCGCAAGTGTCATGCATACAGCTGTATTTTGGATTGGTTTAACAGTAGGCCTAGGCCTACTACATCCATCCTCTTTAAGTGGCTGGCAGGATGATATGTGACAATGGCCAAAAATCTCATATGGTCATTTTTTCTTTAGCATATGTTGGTGTAGATTGCCCCACTATGAGGAACTATGAAAAGTACCAGATACCACCGACCAGTTGAATCCATACTCAAGCCCACGTCAACAGTTGTTATAAATCTCAACTCTGTAGAAATGTGTCTTCTGGCAAATTAACCAAATTCAGTTTACCTGTCAGTTTGCTGTTACGTTAGCTGTCTAATAAACAAGCGAGCTGGCGAACATTACTTATCTTTGGAAAAATCTAGCTAGCAAAACGTTAGCTATCTAACTAGTTGGCTAGCAAATGTTAGATAGCCTTTGTAACAAATTAGCTAGCAAAAACTGGCCAACTAGCTAACTATCACCAAACTGGTGGATCTCGTAATTTAATTTATGATAATGATTTGGTGCGGTAAACTTACAGTGCGGACCTGTGTTACGCCAGCAGCTTTAAACATAGACCTACATTCCCACATATGAGTAAGTGGATAAACTAATCACACATTAGTAATATAATTGGTTAACTTCTGGCCTGGGAAAGTTATTGCATAAAGCCATAGCACTTACACTCTAAATGAAAGTTTAGCGAGGCAATGTGGAAGTGCCCGATGTCAAGCGAATAATAGTGTGAATAATATGATAAGTCTTCTGGCCTCTACAGGTATTTAATTAATTCCTTTAACACAATAAAGCAGATGACAAATCACTTCTGTAATGGGGACATTTCTCGATTCAAAGTGCAGACATGAAAAACACATTCCCCAGGTGGAGAAACGTTTTATGTCTCACTCCAAGTTCACCATCAGATCTTCAGTCTGAGCATCACGGGCAGTAAGACCCCTCTGGGGGTTTGACTGGAGCACATGAGCACGAAGGCCCCAGCAGATTCAGCTGTTCAACTGCTAGAAACAGTCTGACACAAAACATGTGACCCCACCGAAGGAGGAACAGCTTACTGATGCAACCGAGGAAAACAAAGGCTCTCTAAATACAAATAAACCTCTTTAACATCTGCAGAAAGACCGAGGGGAGGCTCGGCGATGCTCACTGCTTCTGCCAGAGCCGCTGCGACCGTGCGGGGAACATGTGACTCGAGAGTAAATAAAGTGAACGGCATGAGGTGGGAATGCAGCGTGGGGTTTGGACCCCTCAGGCAGACGGATGCTCTGCCTCCACGGTAGAGGTCCGGCCTGTCAGGGGATTGGACGTCCACAGCTGTGTTTTCACTGTGTTTTTTCCTGAGGACCACATGGGGAGGCTTCAATAACCAATAACTCCTTTGAGATGACTGTCCTCAATCGCTGGCGCACGCACACAAACAGACACAGATATATTATCCGAATCAGAACACCTGTATTCGTCCCACAGAGGAGACATTTACAATTGTTACAGCAGAGAGCCAACGATAGCTTAATATATCTCAAGAAGCATGTATACAAAAATAGTAAAACTAGAAAATACACAATTTACAAGATACTTTATTCAGTTAATGTATTCTAATTCTATTTAAAATCTCCATCCGTTTGTATAACAAAGTTCTTTCATAAACGACTAATAAGCTTAATGCCTTATAAATACACCATTACCAATTCTATAAACTCATCAATTACTCAATTTCTTTCCTAATTGATATGGAGCAGGCTTATGTATTAAATGTAATCAAGCCTACGCATTTGAATTTCACAAGGACCAGGTTTATTCATTTGAAATCTATAAAACCTATTTGCTTCATTTTTTATATACCGGTTTTCTGTCTTTAACATTAGAAATATTTGTTTTATTTAAAACTGATATTTAACTGTTTTCATCTACAATTCTCACGTAATCCAATACGTTTAAACTGCCTTATAATCAGTTTCTCCTAAACAAATATTTCAATATTTTGTATTAATAAACCCATTGTATATTAAATGTATACCACTTGTTTTTTCCTATTCCGCCACACATACAGCACTGTCTTACAATAAGTCAAAGTCAGGCCACCTTTTTTCACATTGTATTGCTTCAAAAAATCACACAACAGCACTCAACCACAACAAATTGATTACTATTGCAAAATATATGTTTGCGTATTAGAGGTAAAATAATCTATATTATAAACAAACCTTTCTGCAGCTATAAGGTAAAGTCCCTGAACAGTTCTTTGGAACTTGAGGAAGATTGGAAAACCAACAATTATAATTGTAATATGAAGCTAACATTGTAACATTACATGCAATACATACAAATACCTTTAGGCCTATGAAGACAATTTTCAAGCAAAGGAACCACTTGTATTGGCCAATCACACAATACCCATCATGTAGATGCTTATCGCTCAGCATCAGCACATGTGCACTCCTGGAGGATCGACAGCACTTTGAATTGTGTCCCACGTGTAACATATATGAAAACAGACTTAATTGCTGTCTGACCAAATGTGTACGTTTAGTCATTTAAGGTTACAAACATGATTAGCCCGTCTCATAACTTTTTAATCAAATGACAACTCAACACTGTTTGTGTTTAACATAACTGGCATTGACTAAACATTGACTTGCAAGAGGTTGATTTTTGCTAAAGATATGTTCTTTAATATTGCTGCAGTCATGTTATAGGTTATAGGTGAAGACTGTCATGATCTTGCTTTTTGTGTTTAATGTCTTATTTTGAAATGTATCTTCCCTGTGTGTTTTTACTTCCTGTCTTTGTGTTTTCCCGCCTTTGTAATCGTTTGCCCTGATTCCTTCCACCTGTGTGTGATCTCCTTGCTGCTCTTGTGTCTTTACCTTCCCTCTGCAGCTGTTAATGTAATTAGTCCTGTCCATATATACCTGTCTCAGGGGCGGCGGCGCTACAGTGGAATTTTCTACTGCAACACTCCGCACGCACGCACGCACACACAGCACACCCACGACTGTTACAATGAAGGCTTGATAATCAGCTCACGGCATATAGGCAGGGGTAAAGTGCTATTTTTTACGAGTGGGGGGCGGACCTCACCTCGTCCGGGGGATTCTCCCCTGGGAAGATTTTTGTTTAAATATTGAAGTTGAAAGCATCAATCTGGTGCACTTTGAGAGCAACATTAAGAGATCTATGGATAATCTCTCAACACCCAGATGAAACAGAACTGTAAACAGATTTTTTTTCTTTATGGATATTTTACAAATCACTCCCCTTTTAAACTCTATTCTTGTTTTACTGCCATATAGACTATAATGATCATATGAAGGTGTGCCGCGGAAATAATCTTTTGAACAATTTGTGACCAAACTGTTTGAGACCCACTGAGATAACGGCACATTCACACCTGCCTTGTATAGTCCGGTTGAATCGAACCCTGGTGCGTTTAGCCGCTTGATGCGGTTCATTTGGGTCGGTGTGAACGCAGTCCGAGACCTCTGAAGTGAACTAAACAACTGGACTCTGGTCCGCTAAAATAGGTGGTCTCGGAGCGCTTGCTTGCGAACTCTGGAGCGGTTCATTGCTGGTGTGAACGCAGTCCGCACCAAAACATAGGAAGCGTAGTATTTACGTGTCACAAGAACGCGGATATCTTCAAGAGTCTTTCAAGACATCCGCGGTTGTTAATTTAAAGAGGGAAGCAGAATTAAGTGTTAACAGTGTTGTGTAAAGTAAAAATGCTCCGTCAACTACATAAAAGTAAGAACACCTGTCGTCTGTGAAACGCCCTCCTTACTGCAGAACGTCTCTCATTATATGTGTTATAATGTTTTTTAACGGACGTTGTCTGATTATTAGGGCTGTCAAGTTAACGCGTTATTAATGCGTTAATAACGCGTTATTAATGCGTTAACGCAAAAATTAACGCCACTAATTATTTTAACGCGATTAACGCATGTGTATTTTTTTTCCTCGGCCGCCCCGTAGTTTCAGAGCGCATCGAGTTTAAAATACCATCTACAAGCTGATGCTGACAGCCCCGCTCCTGCCGCCCGCTTGTGGCAGACCACACTTCCACGCTCACCGGCAGGCACCGACTGGCCATCGGGAGGACCGGGAGGGTGTGTGTATGTGTGGCCCGAGCGAGCGAGAGAGAGACCTTACGTGCATTACCGTACCGCAGTGTGAACGCGGCTATTGTTGTTGTTAGCATCTGGTGCTAGCTAGCTGCGCTAACAGATATAAGGAGCTGTTTAAATGAAAACAGAGGAGCGCCCTATCCACACAACTGCGCCGAGCACTTGACTTGATGCAGGAAGCAGACAGCGGGACATTGTACGAGAAGTCAGCACACTCATGATTGCAGCAACATGATTGCAGCGTCCAGGCAGCTCCCGTTCGAGCATATGCCTTGAGTTGCACATAGCTCCAACGATCACACACACACACACACACACACACACACACACACACACACACACACACACACACACACACACACACACACACACACACACACACACACACACACACACACACACACACACACACACACACACACACACACACACACACACACACACACACCATTTGTATTGAATGAGAGAGGTTCCAGGTTGTTGTGTTTAATATTCATGAGAATATTTGTCATTGTTCAAATGATAATAAACATTAGCATAAAGCATATTTGTCCACTCATATGTTGATAACAGTATTAAAAACTTGAAAAATATTCCTCTAAGGTACATTTAGAACAGATAAAAAATGTGCGATTAATTTGCGATTAATCGCGATTAACTATGGACAATCATGCGATTAATCGCGATTAAATATTTTAATCGACTGACAGCCCTACTGATTATATAATAATATGCGCGGGCCGCTAGTGTCTGTTGATCTCCAGGTTAACAGCTGCATGAGAATAACCTGCCGAGAGTACCGATGCTCCAATGGCGGAGGCTCCGGTAGAAATTGCCGGGATTTGCGTTTTTACCCCCTTAATGTCTGACCAATGGTTGAACAGCATTTCCGTGCACATGACTTGTGTTTAAAGTGTATAGTCCGTTTGAGTTTTGCCCATGTGAACGCAAACCGAACCTTCTGAGAAATGAAACAATGTAACAAACTGTGGTCTGGTGCGCACCAGAGAAGCGGACTATTAGGTGTGTGAATGCAAGACTAAAGTGAACTATCTAAACATTCAGAGAGTCCTTTAGCTCACCTGAGTCTCCCCAACCCTGTATCCTAAAAATTACGTTCCCACAGAACTAAACTGCATTCTCAATTACGTTTAGCAAGAAACGTATTTTCTCCTACGTTACGTTCGTTATGAACGTATCTCAAATACGTTTATTTTCTACATATCTTCTAGAAGCATATTTTCTCCCACGTTACGTTTCTAATGAACGTATCTTAAATACGTTTATTTTCTACATATCTTTGCCATTTATTGTCTTGCTTATAATAATGATAATAGTCATTTATAAGTATCATTTTAGAGCACACATTTGAAATCAGTAGGCGAGGCTGTAATTTCGCCAGCTGTTACTCTCATGAGCAAGGCAGAACATAATAGTTTTATCATGCCAAAAAGCTGCAGTGTTTTTTATTGCACCTCAAACATTAAAACAAATCCAGAGTTACGTGTTTCTGTACTTCCTCTCATCCCCTAAACGCACCAGGAGCGTCTGCGCCGCGTTACGTTGCGGCTGCGCCACGCTGCGACCTCCTCCTGCGACCTAACACACCAGGCGTCTTTTCAAAACGTTGCGGAAGCGGAGCGTCGTGTGTGCAGCCTCGCAGTTCTTAATTAACTTTAAAACATTAATATGTAGTTGTTACCTTCCACTCCACAAACTGCAGCGACTACAAACCAGGCCTTGTCCTTTCTGATGTTGTCCTTGTAAAAAGCATTGGTTACATCGTATACAATGGTGTGTTTCTCCACTTCCATTATGAACACCTCGTCGTCCATTGTGCGTATCGTAGTGGAGGTGTTGTGATGAAGGAGGGGGGTCTGCTAAATTAGTATATATGCGGGATGGGCCTGGCCCGGATGCTCACCTTTCCACGTCCTGCGAGGGGGGGGGGGCTGCCTGCCTGACCTTACCTTACGGCTGCGCCGCGGCAAACATAGGACTCATCCTAATTTTAGAGAAGCGCTGCGCCGAGCCGCTTCTGGGACGCGTCTGAGCCGTAACACGGCGCGTGTGGTGGAATAGCACCCATTGAATAGAGTGGCCGCGATCCTTACAACCGCCGCGGCGCGGCCGTAACGCGGCGCAGACGCTCCTGGTGCGTTTAGGGGGTCAGAAGAAAGGACAGTAACAGAAGATCTCTGTGGCTTCAGGCTTGATCGCCGTTCAAATGACAGCGTTGGTTTCCCCAAAAGTGGGCGGGGCTGTAAAGTGACGTAGATTTTACTCATCTATTATTCTAAACCATTCTATTTATTCTAACGTAAATTACATGCCAGTGTTTTATGTTTTTATTTTAAATCGTATAATGTCGGACTTTTTTTCCCGTCTGTGAGGAAAAGAAATGGGGCTTAGAGCCTCAAATACTGAAATCTGTATTTTTGAAAATCTTTTTTTCCTTATTTACTCAACAATAACACACAATTATCCTTGTTTTTATTTATTCGTTTAATTCTATAATCTTGGGCTTTTTAGCCGTAAATAAAGTCACCGGAAACAGACGTAGGCCTATAAGGGATATTTTGAGGATACACACAAACCCACTGAACAGATTACCCAAGATCCTCAGCTTGATGCTCGTTGATTGGATGTTTAGCCGCAATGCATGTTGGGATATGATGTTAATGTGATATGATATTCGAAAATAAATAAATAATAATAATACTTTATTCCGAGTGTTCTTGCTTTTCTCTTTGGAAGTCATCACATAACGGCATTGTAATACACAGTTCGGCAGCATTACATATTACATATCTGCTGTAGTTCTTTATTTAAAGAGCCCTGATGAGAAGACTTCTGGACAAACAGGAGAACTGCCGCCAAAACTGAATATGTGACGTTTGGTAGATAGGTTACATTTACACCATAACGGTGCACAACTGAGAGAAAAGGACTGATTTTCTTTGAATATAATAATGTAAATACTGAGTTGCGAGCATAGTCAGAGAATTTGATGAGAGACACATCTATGGAATCACAATTTCAATAGCTTACCATTAATGACGGATATGCCTTTCTGTCTGTGATGTTTTACAAATCAGATATTAATGTGTAGAAGTAAAGCATGAGAAATAGTATAGCAATATCCTGTAAAATTATGTAAAAACATGAATAAAACTACACATCTTCAGATGTTATACATACATAAGTGTCCTAATACAAAGTTATTATTAGTAGGCTGTGTGTACCTTGTGTGCACCGCCTAGTGGTTAAAGCACGTTATTGAATTATTTGTGTTGAATAATGTTATTTTTGTTGAATAATGTTATTTGATGAAAAAAATATTAAGAGTACATACTTTCATAGGGAGAAGTAGAAGGTCAATGATAAAAATATAGAATGATAAAAAATCAAGAAGATACTGGAAGTGATCTCTACAATAAAACAGTTTAGTGCACAATGTACAAAGATATTAATAGGAGGATGTGCAAAACAGACAAACTAATTAACCTCTATTTAAACATTAAATAATACTTTAGGTTAAGGTCTTCTTTCAAATAAGAAAAAAGGCTTTGGGGGTATCTATCTACAGATAAATATTAAGCCTGACAAAGTACTTAACGTCTAATGTATTGCTTTCCTGCAATGTTAACTATGTTGAAGCACTTATTTTAACTGATATTATACACATTAATTATACTCTTATGTATGTAGATAGTATAAGAAATGTGCAGAATATGACAGTTTAATGGTGGAGGTACACACATATTGATAGATGTCTTATAATTAACTATTAGTAGAGAATAACGAGTAATTAATATACTTTATAGAGATCTGCAGATACATGTTTAGTCTTCTCAAGCACCAACTATCAAATATCTCGCCTGATTGTTGGCACTTGACAATCACCTTTCCCTGAATTTTACTCAGGTCACGTGTAACTAAAGTCTGATTTAAGGGTTGTTTATATTTCACATCATTAATCAGAATCTGCAGAGTTACTAAAGTAAATCTAGTGGAGTAAAAATACCAGGTTAACCTCTGAATTGTAGTGGAGTAGAATATATATTAATGCTGCCCATTATGGATACAAGCGATTTTCACCCATGTAGTAATTACATGTTTTAAATGTGTACACACCAATGTGTTTCCGATCGCCTAAACCTCCAGGGCTGTACACAGTGTAATACTGTCAACTTCTAATTTTTGGAAAACGAAAACGTCTTTTTAAAACTACAATTCCCAGTAGAGACGTGCCATAGAGAACATGTTGCGAAACACAATAGCCAGCATGTGTAGTTCTCGGGGGGGGGGGGGGGGGCGTTCGAGTCCAGTTTTGAATAGTCTGCCGTGGTTTCGTTCTATTTCAAAGAGCTTGACGCTCGGCGTAACCTTGGCGCACTGCCACTCCAACATCCAATCACAGAGCTTGAAGATTAATCACGGGGTTTGTCAACGGAACTGTAGTCCCAAACGATAGCTGGGGATTATGGGTAGTGTAGTGTCTTCCGCCATCCTAAACTGAAATGTTTTTCGGATATCATATCGCATTAACAACACCACATCTGGCGTCACAGAGCTCTTCTGTTACTGTCCTTTCTTCTTAGAGGAAGTACAGAAACACGTAACTGGATTTGTTTTAATGTTTGAGGTGCAATAAACGACAGAGCAGCTTTTTGGCATGTTAAAAACTATTATGTGCTGCCTCGCTCATGAGAGTAACAGCTGGCGAAATTACAGCCTCGCCTACTGATTTCAAATGTGTGCTCTAAAATGATATTTATAAATGACTTATCATTATTATAAGCAAGACAATAAATAGCAAAGATATGTAGAAAATAAACGTATTTAAGATACGTTCATAACAAACGTAACGTGGGAGAAAATATGTTTCTTGCTAAACGTAATTGAGAATGCAGTTTAGTTCTGTGGGAACGTAATTTTTAGGAGACAGGGTTGGTCTCCCATACCTCATTCACACCAACGGTGTTTCAGGGCCGGTTCGGAGCTGGAGCTTGAAAAGCACCGGGTGTTCCTGTTCACACCGCAGCGGAGCAGCCTCTTCCGGAATCCGGTTCGTTTCAAGCACCAAAAAATTGTCCGGCTAGAGCAAAAGCACCGCATACCTCACGCTTGCGTCGAGGCAGGGGCAGGGGCGGGATCAACTCCTGAACAACAACCAAAAGCCCACGTTTTATCCAGTTTGTACACAACGATGGAGAAACTTAAAGGTCCCATGTCATGACTATTTCCACTGATCATAATTCCATTGTTGAGTTCTACTAGAATAGATTTATACTGTGCAATTTTCCAAACTCACATTGGTTTCGCATACAGCATATCTGTAAAGTATGTGTATTCAGCAGTATTCACTCTCTCGACTAAACGGCTCGTTGCAGCTCTTGCCCCCCCTCCCTGTGAGCCCAGTGTGCTCCGATTGGTCGGGACCATTCGGGATGTTGTGAATCGCGCTGAGCTCCGCGGAGGTGTGATTTCCTTGTTTAGCGATACACAGCGAAACACAGCCAAACTCACCCTGAGCACACACAAAGTCACAGCCGAAGTAAAAACAATAAGTGTGGCTTGATATTGAGTAAGAAAAAGGTTGATGAACGCTGTGAGAATGGGTCTGCAGAGAGGATTTCGCCGCGATCCCAACTGTCTGTTATCAGCCTGCAGCCAGGGAGGAGAGATCAGCAGAGCTGCCTGCACTGAGTGTGTGAGGAAGTCCGTGGATTGGTCAATTTGGACCAATCAGCGGGGGCTTAACGTAACGGCTCCGCGGACGTAACGTAACGGCTCCACGGATTGGTCCATTTCGTTCCGGGGACGACATGACATCATGATGTCCCCGGAAGAATCAAATGGACAGTGACGTATCTCCAACGAGGCGTTTTGGGGAGTGTTAGAGTTTTACTCGCTACAGGGTGTACTTTGAGGGTTTTGACTCTGCACACCGTTTACATGCAGAAAAACCTTCATAACACACAAGGGGACGGGCAATAACCGGAAAAGCATGACATGTCACCTTTAACAAGCAGCAGTGGTCCACTGAAGAGACCAGCTACCTACTGGGAATCTGGTCTTCCGAAGAGGTACAGAGGAAGCTGGAGCACAATCGGCCATTGTTGTTGTTGTCGGTGTCAGCTGTGAGGGGTTTCCGCGTGGTTTGGCTTTATGAAGCAGGCACGCAAACGGTTACGTCATGACGCAAACGATGACGCAGCACCAGTCGGACTCTGGGCGGTGTGAAAAGAGCCGGAGCTAAACCGAAGAACCGGTTCGGAACCTGAAAAGCTCTAGCACGGAGCTTGAACCGGAGTTGCGTTGGTGTGAATGAGGTATCAGTCTGAGAGGAGAGGACTCTCCTCCAGCTTGTTGTGGAACAAACAGCTCCGTATGTCCGTTAGTGCAGCTAGCTAACCAGATGCTAACAACACGGTCCCTGCGGCTGGCAGCGGTCCCTCTCTCTCCCTCTCTCTCAATCACATTAAATGCGCTATTGCCACACACACAGAGCCGAGCTTGAATGACACAAGCACACGGTTATTTCCATGCAACTCTCTGATTGGTCTGGTGTCATGCCTCTGTTGCATTCGCTGAACACGAGAAATTACAGTCCTGCCGTCTTGTGTCATGATGAAGTTCACGTAAAGCACGGTCAATGTATTTTATTATTGAGGGAGAATTGTCCGGGCTACAGAAAAAAGGCCAGGCGAAGCTACTGCCTGTCTTCCCCAGTGTTCTTTGTCAGTCCGTTGTCATCATATTCCCATGGATGTTTCCTACGGTTGCTTCCCAAGTTTCTTATGTCTTCAAATGTTCCTGCCTCTTTCTGGTGTACAAAAAACGACGTTGCAACTTTGTTTTGTTCCTTTATTCCTTTTTATTTTCACATCAGTCAGTGGAGCAACCCTATCCAGCTCCAGTCTGTCTGTGGTTTTTCCTTTCAGAAGGCTTGCACAGAAAGTAAACTCTGCCTTTCAGGCTTCTTTATGTTTGCAGCTGGTTTGCCCTGACCTTTCCATTTGTGCTTAAGTGATTTGAAAATAACTTCTAAAGATAAGATAAGATAAGATGAACCTTTATTAATCCCCGAGGGGAAATTCAGTTGTACAAAGCAGCAACAGGGTAAGCGTGAACAAAAACAGTACAGCAAAGATTCACACAGATCAATAAAATCTAAAATAAATTATAAATAACATAAAATCAAGGAAATAATGATAATAATAATAAAAGACTATGAAAATAGGAGATGAATAAAAATAAGAGTAAAATAACTGTCAGTATACATATTTGGTCATCATCTAAGTTATAAAGTGCGGAATAAGTTAAAGTGACAAGTTAACATGGGTTGTGGAAACAGTGTATATTTATGACCAGTGATTTAATTTGATTTATTTTTAATATTTAACCCCTTGTTGTGCAGCCTGATGGCTACAGGCACAAAGGGCTGTCCGAGGCGCTTGGTGCGTTGTTGTGGAGGGATTAGTCTGTGGCTGAACGTGCACCTCATCTTCACTAGCTCTGCATGGAGTGGGTGGGAGGGGTTCTCTAGGATGCTGTCGAGCTTCCTCCTCGTCCTCCCCTCTGCCACCCCCTCCAGATTGTCCAGTTGTACTCCCACTACAGAGCTAGCCTTCCTCACCAGCTTGTTCAGCCTGCCAGTGTCCCTAGTGTTTGTGTTTCCACCCCAGCACACCACGGCAAAGAAGAGCACACTGGTCACCACAGACTGGTAGAACATCTGCAGCAGCCTCGTGCACACGCTGAAGGACCTGAGCCTCCTCAGGAAGAACAGCTTGCTCTGTCCCTTCCTGAAGAGAGCATCAGTGTTATCTGTCCAGTCCAGTTTGTGGTTTAAGTGCACTCCCAGGAACTTGTAGCTGCTCACCACCTCCACATCCTCCCCCTGATGGTGATGGGGGTCAGAGGCCTCTTGCTGCTCCACCTGAAGTCCACCACCAGCTCCTTAGTCTTGCTGATGTTGAGCTGGAGGTGATTGTTGTCACACCAGCCTACGAAGTTCTTAACCAGGGCCCTGTACTCCTCCTCATCGTCATCTGTGATGCAGCTGACAATAGAGGAGTCGTCAGAGAACTTCTGTAGGTGGCATGAGCCGGAGTTGAAGCGGAAGTCGGAGGTGTAGAGAGTGAACAGAAAAGGTGACAGCACAGTTCCTTGGGGGACTCCGGTGTTGCTCAGCAGCACATCAGACACGCTGCCCTGCAGTCTGACATACTGAGGTCTGCTGGTGAGGTAGTCTGTGATCCAGGCCACCATGCTGTGGTCCACCTGCATCACTGACAGCTTCTCAGCTAGCAGGTGTGGCCGGATCGTGTTGAAGGCGCTGGAGAAGTCGAAGAACAGAATTCTCAGTGAGCTGTGCGGCTTCTCCAGCTGTGTGTAGGCTCTGTGGAGCATGTAGATGATAGCATCCTCTACACCAGGGGTGTCAAACTTAAGGCCCGGGGGCCAAATCCGGCCCGCGACTTAATTCAATGTGGCCCGCAAGAGCATACAAAGAATATAATAAGTTTATTATACGGTTACACGCCACTTTACAGGAGCACGTTGCCCATAAACTACATGTCCCACAATGCATCTTGTTTTGTGACATGCGCACTGAAGAGACTTGCAATTATTTGCCCTGGACTTCTGCTTTCAGACGTAATTATGAAGTTATTACCCTATCCGGTAATAATCCAATGCAGAGGAAGTTATGTATTATAATACATTATTTTATATATATTAAATATATATTATATATGTATATTTATAAAGTCTTAAAGTCACAACCGGCCCTTTGAGTGCAACCATAATGCTGATGTGGCCCACGATGAAATTGAGTTTGATTTCTGCAACAATGTTTTCCTGGTAGGCAAACTGTAGAGGGTCCATGGAGTCACACACGAGGGCTTTGAGGTGCTGCAGAATCAGTCTCTCAAAGATCTTCATGACGTGTGAAGTCAGAGCAACAGGCCTGTAGTCTCCTGGGGGTGCTGGGGCGTGTCTTTCTGGGCACCGGGACAATGCAAGACGTCTTCCAGATGACCGGCACCTTCATCAGCTTCAAGGAGAGACTGAAGAGGTGCTGAAAAACTCCTGCTAATTGACCGGCACACGCCTTGAGCACTCGGGGGTTGGTGTTGTCTGGACCCCTGGCCTTCCTCACGTTGATCTTCGATTGCTGATTCTTAACTTGTCCGGTGGTGATTATTAGGGGTGTGAAACTGCTGGGAGTAGCTGATGCCCCCCCTGGAGTGGAGCTGGGTGTGTTAGAAGAAGAAGAAGAAGAAGAAGAAGAAGAAGAAGAAGAAGAAGAAGAAGAATGGGGAGTGGTGGTGCCAGGGTTTGGGAACCCCTGCTGTCCTGTTGAGTCTGAGATGGGATGGTCAAACCTTGGGGGGACCAGCTTGGCGAGCTTGGTGCAGAACTTCAACATCTTGGTCTTAATGTACTGCCTCCATCCACAATACCCAATCCGAGTTCCTTTCTAATGCAAATATGGGTGGGTCCCTACCAAGGCCTCAGGTACTTCTTCAAACCGATCATCACTTAGACATGCTGTTTACTTCATCATTTCTTCTGCAAAGCCTTCAAGAATATCTGATCTGACTTTGGGAGTTAGAGGGGGGAGGGTTCCATTTGCATTGAAATCATCAATTCCCTTTGGAGCAGTACCTCGGCAAAAAGGGGGCCCAATACTTTTGTCTATATAGTGTATTTTCAGTGGGTGGAGCTAAGCAGATTACCATGCTAGGAACCCCGCAATTTATGTGTACCACTTTTTGTAAGTACTTCGATCTTGAATGTCGGACTTTGACAAAAGCTTCATAAATACATTTCCAAAGTCTACATCTTTGTACTGAAGCCTGAACTGCTCTGTGACTCCAAAGAAAGAGTTTATTTAAAGAGACAATGTACCAACAGATGTCGGTATTCCAGATTTGATTATTAGTTTTCTTGCATCGTCTTTACGCAAAAAAGGACTCTGAAGCTTACTGGTCCTACCATCCCGCATTATCGATCTTGAGTGCAGAAAAACACAACGATTACAGGTATACGTCTTCTCGTTAAATAAAATGTTAACATGATATAATAATATCCCTTGGATTCCTAACCGTGAATGACAATTGTTCCTGCTGTGACAAAAAAGACAAAGCCATACGATATTGACATAGCCTTATGTTGTTATTTAGCATTTCATCAGTGCAAGCTAAGTGAGAGACCTTGCATTAGCGTCTTCCAGCATTTTAGAATGCCTGTGGTTGTTCCGAGATTTTTCAATTGATACCAGTAGGATCACATGGAGATCTGTGAAAGTTAGAACCCGAATGATTTAAAATATGACACCGGAGCAGTGGGCCCGAATCTAGACTGCTGTTGAATTACGCGCTTAAGGAGACATGGGATGTTGAAATATATCTGCTGTAATGTGATTATTCTATGATGGATTTCGTACTCGGGAAGGATGTTGGTATACCATCCATCGAGACAATGATGGAGTCAACCGTTAAGGGTCGAGGTCTTGGAGCTTTATTTGAAATCAGTTGTCATCTTTTTCAATGGCTAGAATAATGAACATGACACGCCACATCTACGGTCATATTTGTAATCTTCTCTAATTTAATGATACCAGCTATTTATCATCAAATCTTCAATCCAACACCGTTGGTAGATAATTGACTCCTGCGCTGAAAAGGCGCATCCGCTATGCTTCTACTCAAAATCATATATAGGCTAATCATATCATATATTGTCAAATTTAACCAACGTAGATTTAAAATGACTGCTCCAAGAAATAGATTTTATTAAATGCCTGCTAACCTCAACTTTCCTCAAGGAGGCGTGTTTCTGGTAACGAAACAACGCGCAAGTGCTGCAGTTTGGCTCTATTGCATCACATAACAGGAAGGAGATATATTAATAATCTTCATGGCCAATGGTGTGCCAGGTAGTTTTATTCAACAGCTGAGGGCAGCCTTTTCCACATATTGAAGGCTGTCATACTGAGTGTGAGTACTAGCTGAATGCAGTTTAGCTGCTGTAGCACAGTCCGGTTTCCAGTTAACTCCAAAGAGTGAGGCCACAAATACCAAAGTGTTAAAATCCCAGAGTAGAAATGTTTACACTTTGGAGTAGAATGGACATAAAGTACACTTCTCAGAGTGCACCAGAACCTCTCTTTGGTGTTGTTTCTTTGTGTGGTGTTGGTGTTGACTTGTGTAGTGTTTATTCTGGGATGATGGACTCCCTCAGAGTATATCTTTGCATTGAGTCTGTCTGGTTCGCATCGATCTTAGGTTTCGATTCGTCATCTCATTGGTTTAACGCAGCCTCGTGACCGTTACAGAACAGATTGATGATCCATGGATCGAACACGGCAACATTTCTCCGCAGGACTGTACCGTTAGGTAAGTAGACACCAAGTGAATAATTCTGAATATTCATATTTGTCTTGTTTTAATTTGTATAACTAAACAACTAAAAACGATGACGTTATTGTAGTGGTAACGTTAGCCGTAGTGAATCAGATTAACGTTATTCTGACAACGAAAGATGTATTTCTTTGCTATTTTAGCTGCCGCTCCCGTGTTAATATTTAGGCTTCATTCACACTGACTCAGGGGGAAAACCGCTCCTCTTTCCAATCATTCAACAGGGGGTAATGTTACGGAAGTGCCGCAGCGGCCTTGAATAAATGTTCAAGGCCCGATCAACTTGTTTCCCGATCAACTCGTTTCCGTGGGGTACGTAGCTTTCGACTGAAATACACATTTAGATCGCTTTCTTCTGTCGTTTACATACATCTGTTGGTATATTTGGCTTCTTAGGAACACGTTGATGCACATCCAGTACCAGTGTGTGAGGTTGTGATTACGATGGCGATATCATGACACGAACAGCTAGGACTAACAAGACAAACGAGTTGCTCGAATAAATCATTTAAACCAGCTATTGTTTCCAGACTTATTACGGAATGTCGTTGTTAATGTCCAAGTCCATCTGTGTATACCTTCAGACAGCCTGCAAGTGAAGCACAATCATGCCCTGCGCGTTATGAGTGCGCCACGAATCATCACGTCCTAACAGAGCACCACAGCTGACTTTGTTACATTAAGATTGTCAACAAGTTCTAGAAAAATGCAACCCGACCATCATTTATAATGTGAGCGAATGTATGTACACTTTAAGCCATATAATATACATATTATAGTAGGCATTTGCTGAGAAATAGTATACTGACTGAGGTCTGTATTACACCTCATTAAGACCCACAGAGATCAGATAGTTTATCAGCCTGCGAGCCCACATTATGTTGTGATAAGTGTTAATTTTACATATAAATGTGTTCTAGTGCAAACATTAACTTCCAATATGCAAATCAGGCCATGTTTTGCGTGATATTTGCCATGCAACATTATGCTATAATATAATATTTAGCCTCACAACTTTCTAGGCCCCCCCATTTCCTTTTGCTATGTCTGCTAATGCAGTAGCTGATAGGATGTACACCTGGACCAAAGGTGTTGCGCTAGAAACAGAATACCATTTAAAAAAAGGTTTATATTCTAGCAATACTGGCTGTCTTTTCTGTCTTGCGACAGACTCACAAAATAAAATACTTAACAGCATAGGCATCACGTCCTCTATGGTGTGCTAAGGGCCAATTTGACATATTGCAACTATAATAACAGTGGCCAAATTAATGTTCTAATATGCAATGCAAGCTTTGCTTCTGTATAGTAGATAGACTTACTCATTAGTGTGACAGAAGGAAAGACAACAACAATGATAGTAATGATTCAGTATCTATTTATGTTATCCTTTATTTGGCTGGGACAATGCTCAGTAATGAACACTTAAAACATTAAAATGCGTCAAGCGTAACAGTGCCAGATTTAGCTTTGAGCTAATTTCCATCTGCAGTCCCTCACATAAAACATTTAAGAAAATTACATTTTACAAATAGCAAAAACAAAATACATGATATGCAAAAAGTGCAAAAGAGCAAGAGCAGCATATACAAGTATTTGTCACATGGTAATACAATATAGCAGCAACAGCATATAAAGTGCAAGAAAATATAAAAGTGCTACATCAAGTGCAAGAGGAGGTACCCCTGTGTTAAAGTGCATTTAGCGGTGATCGCACGTCTGTTTGTTTCTTAACCATTCTTTGAGTTGACCTTTGAACCTATTGAGAGTGGGACAATCCCGTGTCTCAGTTGGGAGACTATTCCACAAAGAGCTGTCTTTAACGGAGAGGACATTTTGTCCAAAAGTGGTCCGTCTGCGGTGGACCTCACAGTCTCCTCTGGTTTCTGACCTAGTGCAGCGTCCAGTGTGTCTTTTGTGGATGAATTCCCCTATGAGAGGGGGGGGGGGGGCAGTCCATGTAAACATTTATAACTAAAACACATACTTTTAAAAGACTTAAAATTGTCAAAACTCAAGAAATTGTGTTTCTCAAGGATGGTACAGTGGTGGTATGAATTTGGCTTTCTGTCAAACACCTTGATAGCTCTCTTGTACCAGCTTTATTTGGCAAGTATGTATACACATACAAGGAACATAGCCTTTTTCTGTGCTGTTGGGATCCAAACCACACAGTGATGGATGTACAGAGAACAGACTGGATTATTGCAGAGTAATAATAATAATACATTCGATGTATAAAGCACCTTTCATTGCTAACAGCAATCCCAAGGTGCTACAGGAGGCATAATAAAAATAAACAAAAGTGTCATCAAAAGCTTTTTTAAAGGCGTCAGTGGTCTGTGGAGTCCTCAGGTGGTCTGGGAGGGACCAAGGAGACATATTATGTTCTGCCATTATGATTTGCAGGAAGGGCAAAAGTAGTTATCCTCTGTGGGGGAGGCCAGTCCCACGCGGTACCACATTTGGCAGGTGGTGCACTCAATCTGACAGGGAAAAAGAGAAATACTTTAGAATACTGTCAAACATTTTGTCAGGTTCACATCAATCATCCTGATTAGGATGTCAAATTAAGCCATTTTAACTTCCTTAGACATTATTTCTTTACATAGTATGGCAATGGGTGTCAGATATAGGGTTACAATCTTAGCTGTGGTCCTTTCTGTTTGGAGTCTGTGTTGGTATGTTCCTTCAGCTGCTCCAGTGCCCACCGAAAGTGCAAAGACATGCAAGTTAGGTGACTTCAACTATACATTTGCAATAGCTGTGTGATAGTGAGTGTTCACCCAGTGATGTTGAGGTAACCTATCCAAGGGACATCCCAGTCTTCCAGCAGAAGGACATGAATTTCTCTACAGACCCATGTATCAATATCCCCTTCAGCCCCCGAGCTGAGCTCCCCACAAGCCCTACAGAGCTGGGATAGGTCATCTGCAAAAAATAAGATAATGTAGTTTAATGCTAATATAGACACATTGAAGTATACCTGGTAGAGTTCTGTATACCTGAATGTGTGACTAGATACATTGCCATGTGCATCCACAACATGGCCACACCCATCGCATCAACCGGATATGCCACGGTTTCCCCAGACAATATCTGCTCTGCAAGCTAACAAGTGTCTGATAAGTATCATTTTGAGGACGTTTTAATAATGACAAATAGCAACAGATATAATCAAATGTTTACCTTGCACACAAACACCCCGCATGACGATGTGTCATGTTGTTGTGGGTGAGCAACGGTTGCGCATGCCCATCTCCCTATTCCCGGACACTTTTTGCGGACCAATGCTCTACACACAAAACACACATTTATTACAGTTTGCCAATTTCAACATATGCCCAATTAAAATCATTTAATTCAAGATCAGTTGAATCCTGTTAAAGGACAAAAATGCTTGAATGACCTTTTTGTTGCTCCCAAAAGATGATCCATGGTGTATGAATATATGTATTTGTCTAACGCACACATCAGAGCTGACATTTCATTCGCCCTGTTACATCCTTGCATCTATCGATCTGTGCGTCTGTGGCCCCAAATGGGTCCACGAACAGGGACCACCTCTCCTTTAGGTACATGATCTATGGAAATGCAAATACTAATTATAACCAACCCCTACATCAGATAGTGTCATGGTTCCGTCTAGATCTGTTTACGTTGAAGATTACTTACAATCAGTGTCCAGTGTCCGTTGTGGCAGACCGCGCCAACTGCCATATCGTGTTTGAAAAGGTCCAACTAAAACAAATTCTAATAATTACAACAACTAATGTATACACTAACATAAGTATGTATTTGTGTGTATGGACATACAAACATACATATACTCAAAATACATAGGCCTACTTATGTACAAAGAACGAAATCGTCCTACTCACCCTTCTCAAAGAACCTTTGTGGGTTCCCTCCCAGAGCGACGTCATGAGGTAGGAGTCTATCAGGAGAGCGCCAGCTTTCCTTCCCACCATGGTTAAATATGAATTGACGATCTAAGAGTACAACAATAACTTGTGATACAATCTAAATACATATCAGTCCAATATTATCTTGTTTTGTAATTTACCTCTCCCTCCAACCACTTCCTTGGGGCCAAGTCCATTATGTTCTCCGAGTACACTTGATATGGCCCAAACTTGCACCAGAGCGTGTGTTTTCTCCTCCCTGTCCCTATTTGTCGAATTACTGTAAATATAGCAATGGCAGTTATTTGTGAAATGCATAATTTGGAGTGTACTTTCTGTCTGTTTACTTACAAAGTTCAGGACTTTTGGCGCCATTTGGGCCTCGCAGTCAGATGGAGATGGAGGTGCCACTTGTGGTGTTTGTGTGGTGGGTGTTTGTGTGCTGTGGATGTGTGTCTGTGTCTGTGTGTGTTGTGGACCAGCCAGAGGAGAGGGATCGGACAACTTTTGTAGTTTGGCAGGGATCCTCTCCTCTGGCTGGAAATAATGTGTTAGATGGTTTATGTTGGTCTGCAACTTTGTGCTGCCCTTACCAACGATGGCCTTTTCCCCTCTGGTTCCAGGATGCTGTCGGGTCCCAGCCAGTCATCCTCCAGCTTCCCCCCTCTAGTTCCAGGATGCTGTCGGGTCCCAGCCAGTCATCCTCCAGCTTTCCCCCTCTCGTTCCAGGATGCTGTCGGGTCCCAGCCAGTCATCCTCCAGCTTTCCCCCTTTCCTCTGCTCCTGTCTCACGTTCCTCCAACACCTGATCTCCTACTTGGAAGTTGTCCTCCTGGCCCCTTTCTACTTTTCTTTTGCGGACCTTGTCCTGACTTCTTTTCATATTGATTTTGACCTCTGTGAATACAGCCTCCTGTTTGTTCAGGCCTTCATGGATCTCCTCCCGTTCGACCAGCTTGCTGACTTTGTCTTCTTTGACCTGCAACAAATGACAGTTAGCATTTTAGAAGACAGATGTTCCAAATGAAAACGTTTGAAAAGGATGACGATATTAGAACATCTTACCAGGTACTCCTCTGGCACCTCTGAAGGATACCTAGCCTCCCTCCCAAACATCAAATAATATGGACTGTATTTTGCGGTCAGCTGTTTTTTTGTCCTGAGAGAAAACATGGTGGACTGGAGCACCTGGTCCCAGCGTTTGGGGTGACCAGCCACCATTTTGTTCAACGTCCTTAAAATGCAGAATTCAAGTATAGGTATGAGGAAGCAGGCGAGCATATGGGTTCTCATGTGATAAAGCAACATATCACTACTGATTACCTGTTCACATAGGAACAGGAAATGTGTTTGTTATTCTATGAAGAGCGTGAATTCCATCAGGTATTGAAAACCAATACCTCTGGATAGTGCCGTTCAACTTCTCCACAAGGCCATTGGTCTGTGGGTGGTACGCGGAGCACAGGCTTCGCTTGATGTCCAGCCTCTCACACGGGGCAGAGTTGACCTTGAAAGTATCATTAGGACAAACAAGCAATAGGTTAGCACAGCAACTACAGTTACATATTGGGGATTCATACTGCATCAACACTACCCTGTTGCAAAACTCAGAGCCCTGGTCTGTTAGCAGTCTTTGAGGTGCACCACATTTGTAAAAGAAATCAATGATACAATTGGTCACCTCTTCTGCTGTTTTACTCTTTAGTGGGTAGGCCTCTGCCCATTTGGTGAAATAGTCAACCATTACACATATGTACTGGTTGCCACCATCTGTTACTGTGAGTTTACCCACTAAGTCCATCCCAACCAGTTCCAAAGGCTCCGTAACCTGGGGGGAAATAAATACATGAGCATTACAGTACATCCCTGTTGACGTGTTTCTACACTGACAATACCAGTATGCCATGGTTTATTTGACCTTTATGGGACTGTACTCCTGCTTCTCCTTTGTGTTGGCTCTCTTGGCCTGGCAACACTGAGCAATATAAAACAGACAAACATCATTTCAAAGTTATGACTAATATTTAGTGCAAATAAATGTGCTATATTATATTTTAAACTATAATAGAAAAAAAGAAAGAAAGAAATGCTTCTCCCTTTGAAAAGGTGCCATCAAAACAAAACGCAACATAAGAAAACAAATACACGCAGCATATAAGGAATAAAGTGCAGTAATTATTTCCAGGGGTATACAATCGAAAATGTAATGAATAATAATAGTAGGTATGTATTTATAATAATAATAATAATAATGATATATATACAGTCATATTTATTTCACATGCAGGAGGTCTGACTTTCAGGTCTCAGAGCAATGATGGCTGTACACCTGAAAGTCATACCTCTTAGTCATCCTGCTGATAGGATGTTTGCACATACAGTATAAGCAATTTTGAAATACACTTGACATTACACTCCTCTGTGCTCTACTTTTGAACCTGAATGTGTATTCCACCTCATTATTTTGAAGATACCAACTCACCCACTTGCGTATGTCACTCTCCATGCCATGCTTCTTCGGCAGTAGAGACAACTTTGGCAAGGTGCTCAGTCTTGGTTTGTCTGCGCTTGCAGATGTAGTACAGCTCTCCATCTGGTGTTTATATGTCATAATATTAGATGTATTAGTTTTACCATAGCATATTATCATTGTGTTCTAGACTCCATATGGCATGCATCCTTACCCTTTATCCTGAAGGTGTCAGCTCTCCTCTTAATGACATATGTGTCCCTCTGTGTTGACCCTTCAGGATACTCGTGGTGGACTTTTAGATCCAGAATTTGTTGCACAATTCTGGGATCCATGTTCAACTCTCTGTCCCTCCTTTATACTCTACTCCACCTACTTCCACCTGTCTCGCCTAAACTCCTACTACTTCCTACCTACTTACCCTCACCTATTCACACACAAACAAATTAATACAACAAAGACAAACAAACAAAGTGACAAATACACGCAAACCTACAATACCTCTCTCAAATACACCCAGTCGCACCTCAATTACTCACCCACTATCACTCACCAGGACAATCACTCTATCACAGGCAACGCTCAATCACTCACTATATCTCACTATCACTCACTATCTATCTCTCTCTGTATCTCGCTGTCTCTATATCTGTATCTCTGTATCTCTCCGTCTCTCGCTATCTCCTCACTATCTCTCTATCTATCTATATCTGTATCTCTCTATCTCTCTACATCTGTATCTCTCCGTCTCTCGCTATCTCCTCTCTATCTATCGCTATCTCTCTATCTATCTGTATCTCTCTATCTCTCTATATCTGTCTCTCTGTATCTCTCGCTATCTCCTCACTAACCTCATAACATGGCGAAATGTTAATCCAATTGATATAGACTGGACCCATGCGCTAATTAATTAATTAACCTAAATCTGTACACCTGTTGTTCAATTGTATGTTTCACTAACAGAAAGTATAAACGGGTATAAAATCGACTCGACATCATATTAATAATAATATATGATGCAAATGTAAGACTGACAACAATAATAGTTTGTAAAGGATTTATTGACGTGAATGTTTTGAACAGTGAACACAGAAATCGTAATAGTTTAATCTGGGCGGTCACAGTTTAATCTGGGCGGTCACATTTGAACGTGGGCGGGTCCCAGGTCCCTGGGAGGATTGGTTTAACACAGATGAAGACTTCTCCATTCAACACGTCCTAACAGATCACCAGAGAACAATAAATCAAGTCGCTGTGTTGATGCCTGTTACATCACATTACATTGCATTTAGCTGACGCTTTTATCCAAAGCGTTTTACAATAAGTATTCACTGTTCAAAACATTCACATCAATAAATCCTTTACTAACTATTATTGTTGTCAGTCTTACATTTGTATCATATATTATTATCAATATGATGTCGGGATGCATTTTTCTAGAACTTGTTGACAATGTTAATGTAACAAAGTCAGCTGTGGTGCTCTGTTAGGACGTGATGATTTGTGGCGCACTCATAACGCGCAGGGCATGATTGATTTTGACTGGTGGGACTTGGCACTTGAAATGGGATGGAACCACGGCAGACTGTCCAAAACTGGATTTGAACGGGTCCACCGCGTCCCCCCTCCCCCACCCCGTCCCCAGAACTACACATGCTGGCTATTCTGTTTCGCAACATGTTCTCTATGGCACGTCTCTACTGGTAGTTGTAGTTTTAAAAGACATTTTCGTATTTCCCATAATAAGAAGTTGCCAGTATTAAACTGTGTACATCCCTGGAGGTTTAGGGGACAGGAAACACTCACATTTAAAACATATAATTAATAAATGGGTGAAAATTGCTTGTGCCCATAATGGGCAGCATTAATATATATACCCACACGCCAGCTAAGGTCAGAAGAGCTTTATTTAACAGCTGGTCTTATGTGTGTGACCCCTGTGATAACATTACATTACATTAATTGATGAGCCTGAAACATGCACTTGTCAAGGTTCAGAGGCACATTTTGCAAATATGGCAGTAGCCATCGATCAGCTTAAGATAAGATATATTTTATTGATCCCAAGTTGGAACATTTGCGTTACATCAGCATGTGTAACAGTTAAATATGCAGTTGTGTTTATTTGAAAATCATTTAGTATAATCACATAAATTCTGTGTTTTATATTCAACAATTCTGTGTTCTTTATTTATTGATTGTTCAATACCTGACAAGGCCGGAGATGAAATATCTACATACATCTTAAAATACATTATGTATAATATCAGTTAAAATAAGTGCTTCAACATAGTTAACATTGCTGGAGGTATGCACAAATATTGATAGATGTCTTGTAATGCACTATTGAGGAACCTGCAACCCAAGTTTTTCATTCAGTGCAGAACTACACCACAGTTGTGTAGGCCTATATGATATGTCAATAAACCTTAGAAAATCTTGAAATCTTGAAAGGGATGTGCAAAATAGTCATTATATACAGTCTTTAATTAACTATTAGTAGAGAATAACGAGTAATGAATATACTTTATAGGGATCGTATTAATATCTAATAATAAAAATATTGAAATTCAATAACATGCTTTAACCACCAGGTGTCCCTTTATATCAGCTGTGCACCTTTATGGTGTAAATACAGCCTATCTACCAATTGGATCAAATATAAAAGTGAGCCGAATTAGTGTTGATACTGCAAGGAGACGTATTGTGTGAAAAGAAATGTAAGATGTTGTTTAATGGCTGATATATTTATGATCCACGTCACGTTTTCAGTTCCTCATGTTTGTCTTCTCATCAGGGCTCTATAAATACAGAACTACGGCAGATATGTAATATGTAATGCAGCCGAACCGTATATTACAATGCCGTTATGTGATGACTTTCAAAGAGAAAAGCAAGCACACTCGGAATAAGGTATTATTATTATTTTTTAAAAATATTTTCGGTCTGTTTCCGGTATTTGTTAATAACGATGTGCTCTGAGATGTGAGACTGGAATTGCACAGGGGGGAAATAACGTAGGCTATCTTTAGATGCGGATTTTGTTAAACTAATATGTTTAGGCTGTGGACCAACACTATACATTGACGGGGAAGGGGGTAGCAATAAAGATAACACCATTAAACAGTTACACAACATAACAGAAATAATATCGATAGCAGGGTCCCTAGCAACCACCTTGGTAACAATGAAAACGTCGCGATTTCCTGAAGTAATCTTCGTAATAACTAGCAAACTAAAGATCATGTACATCCACTGCACACATAATCTGAAACAACAACTCATATTTCTCGCATCAAATGACATCAAAACGCATTTTAATGGCCAAACTAACTTTAAAATAGGCATTTTCTACCGAGAATAAAACGAATTTCGGCCATGTTTTCTTTTTCTGCAGGGAGAAATTTGAAGATCACGTGACATAGACGCCAGCCATCGGAATGAATGGTGAAAAAAACGGGGTTTGTCAAACAGAGCACATGGTGTAGGCCAAACGATAGCTGGGGATTCTGGGTAGTGTAGTGTCTTCTGCCAACCTTTACTCAGAAAACATATTTGTTTCTCCGAATCGAAGGGGAAAAATACAAAAGCATTGCATACAATTTAAACCAATCAATGTTGTGTAATTAACAAGGATAATCTGGTGTTTTTTAGTCGATGAGTAGTGCAGATATCACTGTAAAATCAATCGACAGTAAGAGGAGTACTTACTTCCGGGTGTAAAATTCTCCGTTATCCAATGGGAATGGATGCTCACATTGCCTTTAAGGGCAGCCGGCATAAACGAATGCCGTGCTTCCATGAGCGTCAAATCCCGACGCAGATGGGAATACATTGCAATCAGTTGAAAGCTATTTGCGTCCCTTTATGACGCTGAAGGAGCCTAGGAGCGTCACAATTGGACGCCACGGACACTGACCAAACGTCGCTATTGGACGCTTAGGGAGTGAGAGTGTGTTGCCCTGGGAGGATCACAGTTTAACACAGATGAAGACTTCTCCACGCTGCTTTCAAACTGTGAGTAAACACTGTGTGCTTCACTTGCAGGCTGTCTGAAGGTATACACAGATGGACTTGGACATTAACAACGATATTCCGCAATAAGTCTGGAAACAATAGCTGGTTTAAATGATTTATTCGAGCAACTCGTTTGTCTTGTTGTAGTCCTCGCTGTTCGCGTCCGGATATCGCCATCGTAATCACAACCTCACACACTGGTACTGGATGTGCATCAACGTGTTCCTAAGAAGCCAAATATACCAACAGATGTATGTAAACAACAGAAGAAAGCAATCTAAATGTGTATTTCAGTCGAAAGCTACGTACCCCACGGAAACGAGTTGATTGGGAAACAAGTTGATCGGGAAACAAGTTAATCCGGAACACCGGGAGGTTTCCCGATGGCCTGGCCTGTTAAGTGGCCTGCTGGCCTGAGGATTTTTTTGTACACGTATTGTGAACGCAACGCTGCGCAAATGTGGGTCTGACTCTGGTCTGAATGCCTCACAGAGGGTGACTGGCTGTCTACATGATGTGGCCTGCCGACATGGCCACTTTCATACAGATCATACACTAATGCCCTCGATTGGTCTCTGTGTGTCATTCAAGCTCGGGAGGGTGTGTGTGTGTGTGTGTGTGTGTGTATGTGTGGCGCGAGCGAGCGAGAGAGAGAAAGCGCGTGCACCGGTTACGTGTATTGTTGTTGTTAGCATCTGGTGCTAGCTAGCTGCGCTAACGGATATAAGGAGCTGTTTCAACAACAAGGTGGGGGAGAGTCATCTGCTGTCAGACTGAGAGATAACTACAGCTCAGGTGAGGTAAAGGACTCTCTGAGTGCTTAGATAGTTAACTTAGTCTAAGTTCTCAGTGGGTCTCAAACGGTTTGGTCACCATTTATGTAAACACATATTTCCATTTGAGGGTGGAGTGATTAGTAAAATATGAATGAATAATACAAATAAAATGTTATCTAGGTGAAAAAAGGTAAGATAAACTTTTAAAACTTGTTGAGAGCTAAAACTAGTCTTTGCTGCTGCCTCAAAGAGGAGCAGGGGGAGAGGAGGGAGACAGGAGAGGCTGATTCAGGAGCATAGACACAATCACAACTATAAATGAACCAAAAACAAATACATATATAAGTTTCAATCTTTTTTCATATTGGATATGCTATGTTATTGGTTATGGCCATGTTCTTATGATTTTATGATTATTTAAATGTATACAGTTATGTTTCATATGTGTGTAGTCTCTTTATTTCCCCCTCAAAATGCACCAGATTGATGCATTTAAATTAAAAAAAATCTTACCGGGGGAGCATGCCCCCGGACCCCCCTATAAGATTTGAGGTCCACCCCCACTTAAAATATGTTCAAATGAATAGGTTCCTAAATAGATTTGCACATTTTTTTACATAATAACCCATGTCCATATGTTTATTATTGGGTAGTAGATTTCAACTAGACTAGAGGGCTATCACTAAATAAGTGATATTGACAAATAAACCCGTTGATTTGATATTCCGCTAAAGTACACTGTGACGTAGTAGGCTTGTTTTGAGACGAGCTGCGGCTCGCCTCAAAAGTAGACAAGAATAGCCGATCGCAGCCGGGGGAGGTCTCAAAAAGCTTGCCTGAAGTCGGACAGCTCGGAGTCGGCTTCTTCCTCTTCTTCTTCTTCTCTCGGTTTTTTGGCGGATTGCAAACAACTTTAAGGTGCATACCGCCTCCTCTGGAGTCGGCTTGACTCGGTTTGCATTTATAAAGAATGCACATGTGTTTAATCGTTAATGTCAGATATGTACTAAGTAAATACATTTGTTCCTGCTCAAGATTAGATTCAACTTTATTGTTATTGCACATATAACAGGTACTGAGAGAACGAAATGCAGTTTAGCTTCTAACCAGGTGCAACAAGCAGTGAAGTGAAAAGTAATGTACACAATAGACAGAATAAAATATAGAATGAATTGAATGATGAATAAACAGTGAGGGGTATGAATACACTAGATATCAACCTGTGAGCAGTATGAACAGTGTGTATGAATACACTAGATATACACAGCAGCTTGTGAGCAGTATGAACAGTGTGTATGAATATGCTAAGATATATAAAGTATGAAAACGGTAAGCAGTATAGTATAAAATATATAGATATTAATTTCATGATGATAAACATTGTGGAACAATGATGAAAAATGGGAATGGATGTGGCGACGTAAAACTGACACAAAACAACAACAAACTTTTGCCGAGCCATTTGGAGAGTTTCATCAGCAGCATGGAGTAAAAACCACCAATGAGCGCTCAGCTCGAGATACCAGCGAGTCGTTTCCCATCAAGCATTTCGCTTCCGCAGCCCGTGGAGAGAAACTGCGCCTCGCCGCGCCTCGCTCTCACGTCTGCAGGCGTCTTTGTCCCGCGAGATTTCAACGTATCATGTAGGCGAGCCTCCAGAGCAAGTCGGACAAAATGACTAACCATCATGCAACGCACTAGCAAGACGGCGATCGCAATTGCGTCGGTCTCGCTCGTCTCAAACAAGCCTACTACCTCTTTTTTTTCGAGGGAAGGGATGGGGGTCAGAGGGCCTCGGTATAAAAGTCACGGCTCGCCACTGTAATCTGACAATACATTTTTGTCGTATCGTATAATGTACTTCCCATAATTCGCATTGGTACATTTATCGACTCAAAACAGCAAAATGTAAGAACAAAACCATGTGGTTAGGACAAAGCACTAGACCAGTGGTCTCCAACCAGTGGCGTGGCTGTGGGTGGGCCCGGGTGGTTCTGGGCCCACCCACATGCACGTCTGGCCCACCCACAGCCAATCAGCGCGTTATAGCGCAGAGCCGGGAAGCCCAGAAGGAAGTGCCACAAACTGCAGTTCCTCTAGTGGCCAACAGGGGATGGATGCAGAAAGGAGTAATTCCCATAGACCCCCATGTTCAAATGCCCAACTTTACAGCAGAAATATACGTTGTTTCTAGCCTGGATCCAATAACACTTATTCTGGATATAGTTAGATTCCACCTTCATGACAATGGAATAGGGAGTGCATTTTTTTACCGTGAGTAAGTAAAGTAAGTTTTGCCGCGAGTGACTTAAAGTCTTATTTCTTCTTGAGGTCTGCAGTGAAGCGTGTACACATTTGCTGAATATGAAAAGTCTCTCTCAGTGTGTGCCCACTGTGCGACTGTCAAGGATAAACAACCTGTGGCCGCCGAGCCAGTCATGTGTAGGGATGGGTACCGAGCCCTGGTATTAAATGGGCCCCAGGGCTGAATTATTAAATACCGTGGTACCATTAAGCTCCAACGTTATTGGTCGGTACTGGAGAAAGACATGTAAAAAATATCTGTCATATGTATTATTACTACACAAACATTATATTGGAGTTTTAGTGTTGCCAACTCCGTTTCTAATATGCAAAAAGACAGCAAAATGCGTCCATGATTATTTTTAGTATTTTAGATCTTTCCAATCCAAAAGTGTGCGAGGGGGCGGGGGCAGTTTACACACACGCAGCTGCTACATGCAGCAACACACACACATGGAGGAGATGGCGGAGAGAACGCGCTCCGAGGTGTGGTTAAACTTTACCCGTCTCGATGTGGACAATGCTCGTTGTCAAAAGTCCAATAAGAGTTTAGCATGTAAGAGCAGTAACACGAGCAATTTGTCTAAACATTTGGCAAAAGCGCACCACATTCAGACGGAGAAATGCACCGGGTTCGACTGTCTTTCTAGCAGCTCTGTAGCTCCGTCCACGAGTAACTTTTCCACGTCAGGTGGTATGCTAGCAGCAACACACGGAGTTAACTCCATTATACAAACATGGGCTAATGCAGTGGTTCTCAAACTTTTTCTGTCATTCCCCACTTTGAACAGGTGGGCCTTTTCAAGCCCCACCTGTTTCTCATTGCTCCAATAAAATGGTAGGCCAAGCTTAAAATTGTCAAATGTATCGTTCTATAACAGGGGTCTCCTGGATGAGGGTTACTTTCAAAAAATAAAACAAGTCGTGAGCTACTTTTACTCCTCTTTTTAGTTTTTTTGCAGTGTATATATTTAGCACATTTTAACATTATTATATGCTACCTTTAACCTTTGAGTGCTGTTTGGGTCTGTGGGACCCGTTTTCAGTGTTTACTAAAATAAAATGTATGCAATTTAATTATTTTAACCTGCTTTATTTGGTGGTGGACGTCACATCCTCGAGGGTCCGGGGGCATGCACCCCCAGGAAGATTTTTAAATTTTTAAATGTTGAAGTTGAATGCATCAATCTGGTGCACTTTGAGCTAGGGCTGCTCAATTAAATCGTATTTTAATCGCAATTACGATTTTGGCTTGCAACGATTATGAAAACAACAAACATAATCAAAATAAAACGATTTTATTTATTTTTTAAATAGGTTTTTCAGTTGAATTATACTTAAAGTTCAGGGTAATCAACTGTTAAAAACATACTTTTCAAATTATTTTCTTCAATAAATTGATGTTTTTCAAAGTAAATGGTTAATCGTTTTTAATAATCGTGATATCAATTATTGACCCAAATAATCGAGATTATGATTTTTTCCATAATCGAGCAGCCCTACTTTGAGCCCAACATGAATTTATGGATACAGCTCTCAACACTCAGATGAAAGGGAGCTGTATACTTTTCAATAATCCAAACATCTTTAGAATATGATCACAACAAATCATTTAAACTTGTTTATTCTTATCTTATGTTACCTAGTTAGCATTCTTTCTTTTTATTTATGCATATTTGACTAATCACTGCCCTTTTAAACTTTTTACTGTCCTATAGTACACATTGGAATGATTTCTTACTTTATTTTGTACAACTTTATTAAATAGATAAAGGTGTGCTCTCTCTCTTGCTCTCTCGCTCTCTCGCTCCACATTGCTTTTCTTCCCGACTGCAACGCTGTTGTGTGTGTCTGTGAGAGCGTTTCACACGTGTGTATGAGGGATTTTTACCAGTGGCGAGCCTGTCTCTGAGGGCCTAAGATATTCTACAAAATAATATTTAAAAACATTAAAACAAATTATATTTTTTTTAAATATGTTTTTAGTAATATTTGTCAATAGTTTTACCAAAAATAACTTGATTAAATTGTATTTAAAATAACATTTCCAAAGAAATAAATCCTTTGAATCTGCCTATTCAGTTTCTGTTTGAATGTGAAGGGTTAAATGAAAGAAGCTCCTCTCTGCGAGTCTGTGAAGGCAGGAGCTGATTGGACGTCCAGCTGTGAATTCACAGAGGGTCGATAGTGACTGAACGAGAGAGTAATGTCAAATGACAGTACAATTGACCAATCATATCTTCCCTCTAAATGAGTGGGCTTTATTATCGCGGACTTTATGACAAGTTCCGCCCACTGTGAAACGTTTCTTGTTTCCATAGTAACAACAACAACTGTCAACAGCGTAAACTTGCCTTCAAAATAAAAGCATGCCAAATTACACTTAAGACATACAACTGCAACGAAAGTAACAAACACAATGCAATATCCTTTTCAATTTCAAAGAACACAAATTGGGTTATCTACAGGTGTTGTTTTGTGTGGTAGAGGGTCGCTTTTCATTGATACGTTTTGCACCCCGGGCGGTCCGTTGTTTTGATATTCCACCAGTGTATAAATAATAAATAAATGTGAAAAAAAAATGTAAAAAAAAAAATTTGAATTTTTTTTTAAAAAGCAATGTTAGTTTTGTTCACAATTTGTTTACCTTCTTTTTTTCTCCAAAAGAACCGTTAAAGCACCGGATCGATAAGCGGTATCGATAAAAGTAGTAGTAGGCCTACCGTTAAAACCTTAACGATACCCATCCCTAGTCAGTTTTACACACATTCTGAGGCCGCTGTGCCTATGTTTTTGTTTTGACTGCTAGTTTATGCTTATGTTCAATTAGTGCATTCAAATCATTAATGAAGTTTCAGCTCAGACCCCACACAAGTCTCCCCCTGGCCCACCTACATTTCTCCAGGCCCACCCACACAATAATTCCTCGCTACGCCACTGTCTCCAACACGTCGATCAATAAGCCCTCAATAAGTAGCTCGTCAAGCAAATCCAAAATGTAAAAAATACACACAAAAAAAAGGAAATTAAATTAAAATGATCTACCCTGCATAAACGAAACCTCAATCATAGCGAACTCTATCTACTTTCTACAACTCTATATCTATCTAACACCCCTCCTCCCCCCACCCCCCACAATGAATATCGACCAATCACGTTCTTGCTTGATTTGCGGGACCAGCGTTGCAGTCGGGAAGAAAAGCAATGTGGAGCGGCCGGCACCTCACCGCTTCTGATAGCTTTGTTCGTTATTCTCGCGTCCTAATGTTACAAGCAGAAGATGGTTCAGAGAGAGGGATGTAAAAAGCTCCCTCTCTGTGGTGTCGGCCGAGCAGAAGAGGCTCTAGTCTCCACACATTCGTCTTTCCCGCTTGCTGGCTGTTCGCTCCTCCTCTCTGGGGGCTGTGGTGACGTAGGGGACTTCCCCCCTCGTTCTTCTGTGTCCGATATTGCGTTAAACAGAGGATTCCGACCAGGGGCGGCGGGTGCTGTAGGCTAGGGAAGGCTAAGCCTTCCCAAATATTTGTGTCACTGCATCCTGGTAAAATACAAATATTATGTATAATGTCTGTGTCTTTGACATTAGCGCTGCTAGCCACCTGTGCCCTGCACTACGAAGCCAGTTCAACATACCCTGGATATGTTTGAGTAGCAAACAAACTAGCAACAACAAACTAACAAACGAGATCTCGCTAAGCGGTCCTACGACGCTGGTTATCAACTCGGTAAATCAAGCCACGGTTTCTCTCACCAGCTGAGAGCGCGTTCACGTGAAAGGGGCGGGGGTAGCTACATTTGACCAATCACAAACAGGGACAAGTGTACTGACAGCGCAGCGTCATACTTCATTAATGAAAAGTAAACTAATATTAGACAAATATGAGCTTTAAACATCCATGACTTAAACATATAATCCAAGATACAAGCCACAGAGTTGCACCTGCAAGGTGAATACAGAACAACTGGTTACAAAATAACTAGGCCTACCGAGTGTTTGAAAGCGTATAGTTTATGATATCACTGCCCCATCTAAGACACGAGTGGATCTGACTTTAATTACATTTGACTCGAGTATTTCGTCAATATAATGTGTTGCTTAAAATAATACTTCTGCATACAGTCTGTGACACTGTGAGTGTTGCACGGCCAGATACGGCTGGAGAAGCTGACTCAGATAAGGAAATATATGATATATTATGATATTATATGATCGATGATCTGATTGATGATGTGATATAAATTATAAGTGCGACACGTCGGCGTCTTCTCTGCATACGGCAGTTTAAACTGTATTTCCTTTATCCTGTAATATGACTTGAGAGATTTAAACTCCGCACACTGAGTTGATCTCTTTTCTATAGACGCCGGAGGAAACCAGCTGCGGAGGAAATGCCTCAATGTCAATTGTGGTACACGAACCAACCACCTTTGGTGTAAAGGCAGGGTTGGGTTTCAACAACACTCTCGTTTGCCCTGGGGCGAACTGAGTGCATGAAGGATGTACAGACAGTGCATGGATATCACTGACCCGCTTGGCGGATGCCAGGGCCAGTAACAGCACTGTCTTGAGTGACAGATGTTTCATGTCAGCTCCTTCCAGGGGTTCAAATGGGGTCATTCTGAGCCCATTTAAAACCACTGCCAGGTCCCATAAGGGCACCAGCGACCTGGAGACAGGGAGGAGCCTGCGCGCTCCCTTCATAAAACGGCAGACCAAAGGATGTTGGCTAGCCGTCTTTCCCTCAAAGCCCACATGGCATGCAGCAATAGCAGCCAGGTACACCTTGATCGTGGAGAAAGCTCTGTGTTTATCGATCAAGTCCTGTAGGAATGATAAAATCACCCGACAGGACATTGAAAAGAGATGTGTCCTTCTTGAAGGCACCACTCCTCAAACACCCTCCACTTACAGTCGTAAAGAGACCTGGTGGAGGAAGCTCTCGCACTCTGAATAGTGTTTATCACCTTCTGAGGGAGTCCCACTGTATTCAGATTGTACCACTCACGGGTCAGGCCCACAGTGCCCAGCGCTCTGGGCGTGGGTGAAGGATCGCCCCCCCCCGCCTGAGACAATCTGTCCCTGCGTGGTGGGGGCTGCCATGGCTGCCCGCACAACAGCTGATATATCTCCGCCAGCCCGTACGATGCGGGCTAGGGCGGAAACATCAGAGTAAGTGTGTGGCGTTGCTCCTTCACTCTGGCCAGAGTTGGGGGTATCAGAGCCAGGGGTGGGAACGCGTACAGAGGACCCGGAGGTCAATCGTGTACGAGTGCGTTTAAATCGTGCATTAAAGAGAACAGCTGTCATTGAGCATGTTTTCTTTATGCGAACAGATTTGACGCGGCTCCGCCGTAACGCACCCACAGCGGACTCACGATCCTTGGATGAGGAGTCCAGTCTGCATAGAGTGGTGCACCTCTGGACAGTATTTCTGTCCCGAGGTGCATCACTCCCGGTACCTGTGTCGCTCTCAGAGAGAGGAGACGTCTGCCGCTCCAAGGGATCAGTTTGTGTGCCAGTGTGTGTGACTGGAGAGAACGCAACCTCCCTTGGCGGTTCATACACGATATCGTATTGTCTGTCCTCACGAGGACATGGTGTCCTCTGAGAGAAGGCAGGAAGCGTTTTAGGGTGGGGAACACCGCTAAAAGCTCCGGGTAGTTTACGTGTGCCCGCTGGAGGTCTCTGCTCTAGGGACCACTCACCGGGTGCAGAGCTGTATAATAGAAGAGTTACGACAACGGAAGTCCAAAAACGGTTATCGTCACGTGGTTCATGTAGACGAGGATCGTTCCCCGGAAGTTCATGGCGGGCAATGTGAATGCATTGATAACAGGAGATAGAACTACGATTTTTGTTAATTATTAGTGAATAAAGGTTTTGATTTGCAATATTTATACAACAAATCGATATGTGTATGTATTTACATCAATATGTTTTAAAAAATAAAATCGAATTTGCTAATATTAAGTGATAATATTAGGATTAGTGTGAACAACTAGTTTACATGTTACTAACAGTGCCTTGGTTAAAGAGCCTGTTGCTGTTTATTTATAGCTTTAAATTCTTTCAAACCAATATTATCTTCTTAAACTTGTATGGTAGTCAGGAGGATCACTTTCTAATGTTTATTGATACATTTAGAGGGAGGGGATCTAAAGTAATGCTTTACAATTCAGATTAGATTAATTTCTACCATTTTCTTAAATTCATGGTAGTTTCAGTAATCCCATGGTAATTGAGGACACAAGTTATCTAAATGACTAATGTCATCTTTATGGCTTTCAGAAAGGACAGGAGACCGACAGGTGACTATCAAAGGACTAGCAGCAGCAGCAGCAGCATGATGATGATGATGATGATGTTAAATGTGTTTTAGGAACATCCATTGCAAATACATGGAATTCAATAAACATTGAATAGCATATCATGCAGTTTGTCAGTGCCTTTTCCTCCGTGTTGTCCTGGTTTGCTGTGCTGCCTCCTAGTCGCCACCATGGTTTGCTGTGCTGCCTGGGGATGCTCCAATCACTCAGAGAAAGGAGTACGAATGTACGGCTTCCCCACTGACACAGAGCGGAGGAAGCAGGAGCAATTTCACGACCAACAGCAAAAGAATATGTGATTTTTATACAAACACTGCATTTGCACTTTTTCACCAAACGAAAACCACACCATTGGGAAAGCTTAATGTTTTGTTTAATACAAAAAAACAGGGAAAGGCTTGAAAAACACTGAGAGTTGAGACTCAGGGTGCGGGTGAGGGTCTCAGTGCAGGTATTCAGGCTCCATTGAATCCCCCTCTGGTTCTTGTGCTGAGAGAGGGAGTAACAGACAGGAGAAAGGGTTATACACACCTATATAGCACACCTATTGGATGGGAAATTGCCTTGGGGAGATAAGGTGTGGTCTTTGTTCCCAACTGAAGTTATGGAACTTTATTATTTGTGAGTTTAACAAAGTATGACAAATGGCATCAGTAACAGATGTGATATGAATTTCTATAAAGTTGTCTCACATTCTTGGTCATATTTTATATACAGTATGTAATGAGTATAACATGTCCAGTAAGTATAAAGTGTTTCCTAATACTGTGTATTCAACCACTATGGAATATGTATGTGGACAGACAAAACTGAGTTGTTCTGTGTGTGAAGTAACCTCAAGTCACTCGTTTGTCAAGGCAAAAAAGGGCAAGACTAGGCTGAGAGCAGAGGCTCTACCCACCTTCTTCGTGCATCGCCCTGTGGTCAAAAAGAGAAGGGCCCCTGTATCTACAAAGCCCATAGCTCATGATCACAGCGATAGTGTGAAAGGTGACACAGGTATAATAAGTATGAACTCTTAGTAACAAAAGTAATATTTCTTATTTTTAAGTGGTATAATATTTTAAATGTTGGAACATTTACAGTGCCATGTCTTCTACTTACACAACCCTGTCTCCTAAAAATTACGTTCCCACAGAACTAAACTGCATTCTCAATTACGTTTAGCAAGAAACGTATTTTCTCCTACGTTACGTTTGTTATGAACGTATCTCAAATACGTTTATTTTCTCCCACGTTACGTTCGTTATGAACGTATCTTAAATAAGTTTATTTTCTCCCACGTTACGTTCGTTATGAACGTATCTTAAATACGTTTATTTTCTACTTATCTTTGCCATTTATTGTCTTGCTTATAATAATGATAATTAAAACTGCGGTCGCACTTGTGCGCGCAGTGATGAGCGGGCCCTCGCGTCCGTGCGCCTGTCGGGGAGGGTTGCTGGTCCCCCCCCTCAGTCCTCCGAGATGAGCCGTTTGTCATGTCTCTAAATTGTTTACCTGACTTTGCGTTCCTTTGTTTCTGACCAGGAAATCTTAGGCATGTGCGCCAACTGCGTTGGTACCATTTGTCCTGCATCAACCAGGTAGCGATATGCCGACAGTGAAGAATAAACATATTTATAACTAGTTTAGCTAGTTCCAGAGGTAGATGGAATAGCTAAGTGTGTTTGGTCTAACTGTTCGTGTGTGTTTTGCTCAGCTCCGCAGTCCGTCACAGGAACAATTAAAATGTAAACCTAAGACGCAAAGAAGTGCAAGATAACAGATAAATATATAACAACCACAATGTAGATTCAATAATATGAGAGAAGTTGTAGATTAAGTGTAGACAGTATTTCAAATAAAGACAATGCAATGTAGTAAGTATATACAGTATATGCAAAATGACAAGTACTATATGGCACACAGATGTAATGTTTTAATTATAAGTAAAAGTATGTAAGGCTGAAGTGACAGCAGTGATGAGCTCTACACGTCTACACTCATACGTCTGTACTGCAGTCAGCGGAGGTTTGGGTGGATGATGTTCCTGAGCGCTGTTCAGGCTTGCTTTATCCAGCACCTCAGGTGGCAGCTCTGTCCTTCTGATTTGCCGTGCACTTTTCAAAGTAAGGGTCGTTCCCCAGCAGATCCATTTCTCCAGAATTGTGGTAATCACAGAGAAAACAAGAGATCATAATAAAGACATGGTTGCTAAAGCATGATTGAACAATGTAACTGTAAGCCTTATAGACAGAGAAAGTGTTTGTGTGGGGGAGGGGGGGGTGTGTTTATTTGTAGGCTTTAGGAGATTTTTCATGAAACCATATGGTGCTTCACTTAATAAATACAAGGGCTGTAGCCTAATATTTATATTTATTATATGCTTTAGGAGCTGTTTGTGTTTGTTGTAGAACATGTAGGTGTGTGTTGTAGAACGTGTAGGTGCGTCTGTGTGTTTGTGAGCGTTGATGTGCGAGGCAGACAGGCAGGTTTCAGTAGCTTATCTGACATATAAATGGTCCAAAAAGGTATATTCTCCGTTAGCTTACGAGGTCCTCGATTCAGCTAGCAACTAATTTCCTCACAATTTAGCATCACATTGGATATGGGCAGAATTTGTGCTGGATTGGAATTTTTTGGAACATTCCCCTAGGAGGAGTTCGCAAGAACGTGCGTAAAATGGCTGAAAAATGCACATTTTTCAAAATGGCCGACTTTCTGGGCGGCGGAGCTAATGGAAGGCAATTTGAAATATGTGTGCAATCATAATAGCAATATGTATACAGCGTTTCGTGAATATCGGAATAACTATATCCGAGTAGTTTAGAGTAATTTGCGACATGTAAATCGTCAAAAATTGTGTATTCGCTGTTAGCTTACGACCTTCACGAGTAATTTTTCAAAAATGTGCTCCTCAATTAAGTATCATATGGAATAGGGGCTGAACCTGTCCTGCATTGGAATTTTTCCGATCATTCCCCTAGGAGGAGTTTGCAAGAACGTGCGTAAAATGGGTGAAAAACGCACATGTTTCAAAATGGCCGACTTTGTGGGGGGCGGAGCTAATGGAGGGCAATTTGAAATATGTGTGCAATCATAAAAGCAATATGTATACAGCGTTTCGTGAATATCGGAATAACTATATCCGAGTAGTTTAGAGTAATTTGCGACATGTAAATCATCAAAAATTGTGTATTCGCTGTTAGCTTACGACCTCCACGAGTAATTTTTCAAAAATGTGCTCCTCAATTAAGTATCATATGGGATAGGGGCTAAACCTGTCCTGCATTGGAATTTTTCCGATCATTCCCCTAGGAGGACTTCGCAAGAACGTGCGTAAAATGGCTGAAAAACGCACATATTTCAAAATGGCCGACTTTTTGTGGGGCGGGGCTAATGGAATGTATTTACAAATATATCCGCAATTCCATGATAAATGTCTGTGCCAAAATTCGTGAAGTTTTGATAAACTATATGTGACTACCACACAATAGGGGGCGCTAGTGAGCAGTTTTTTTGAAAATGTACGTTTTTTTTTTACATTTTCGAAAAGGTCCTGGGATCTGACGTGTGTCCCAAGTTTTGCGTCCGAAGCTCATTTTATGCTATCGCAATTTAAAAATAATGTATAGGCCACGCCCACATTCTGAATTTGTTCTGAAACTTTGAATCTAAGTTCGTAGTTGCCCCGAGAGTATGTGTACAAAAAAAAAAAAAGATTAGTCCATCCCCTCTTGAGTTATACATTGGTGGTGTTTTTGGCGCCCCCTATAGTCCAAAATGAAAATACTTTGGTGTGCCTATTCCCCAAGACAGACTCAACGTTGCCACCAAAATCTGTGATGTTTGGATACATTGTTGATGAATTATGAGCATTTATTTTTAAGCCCCGCCTTTTTGCAAGTACGTTTTAATTCATGGCGGAAATATTTATCGTTTGAACATGCTCATTTCCTAGGGTAATGTGTATGACCCTCAGGCGATACTGTATACGAAGTTTGGTGTTGATAAACTGAAAATTGAAATTTAAGTGAATATTTAAGGGTTTTAAAAATTATGCTAATTTAAAAAAAAAAAAGTAGGCGGAGCTAAGGGTTCCAATTGAATTATTTGTAGAGCAGGTCCACCCGGATATGTTTGCAAAATTTCAGGTCATTCGGAGTTACGGTGCGACTTTGTGAATTTTTCCGAAATGGAATTGAAATAGGTGGCGCTAGCGAGCAGGTTGGACAATTTGAACTCATTGACTCCAGAATATCAAATTTTTCACCGGTCCTGGCGTCCGTGCAAAATTATACAACTTTTTCAGCATCCTAAAGGCCTGAAAACAAGGATTCCGTAGCAGTATAATAATAATAATAATAATACCACGAATAACAATAGGTATCCTCGCACTTCGTGCTAGGACGCCGTTGGGTCCTAGCACATCGTGCTCGGGCCCTAATAATCATTTATAAATATCATTTTAGAGCACACATTTGAAATCAGTAGGCGAGGCTGTAATTTCGCCAGCTGTTACTCTCATGAGCGAGGTAGAACATAATAGTTTTAACATGCCGAAAAGCTGCTGTGTTTTTTATTGCACCTCACACATTAAAACAAATCCAGAGTTACGTGTTTCTGAACTTCCTCTAAGAAGAAAGGACAGTAACAGAAGAGCTCTGTGGCTTCAGGCTTGATCGCCGTTCAAATGACAGCGTTGGTTTCCCCAAAAGTGGGCGGGGCTGTAAAGTGATGTAGATTTTACTCTCATCTATTATTCAAAACCATTCTATTTATTCTAACGTAAATTACATGCCAGTGTTTTATGTTTTTATTTTAAATCGTATAATGTCGGACTTTTTTTCCCGTCTGTGAGGAAAAGAAATGGGGCTTAGAGCCTCAAAATACTGAAATCTGTATTTTTGAAAATCTTTTTTTCCTTATTTACTCAACAATAACACACAATTATCCTTGTTTTTATTTATTCGTTTAATTCTATAATCTTGGGCTTTTTAGCCATAAATAAAGTCACCGGAAACAGACGTAGGCCTATAAGGGATTTTATTGCTCCACCTCTTACTTCTCTTTTTAACCTCTCCCTCAGCACGAACACAATTCCAAAAGTATGGAAGTCTGCTTATGTCTTGCCTTTACTGAAAGGAGGGGAGGCAACTATTTTAAATAACTATAGGCCAATCTCTAAATTGTCAGTTCTGGCTAAGGTGCTCGAACGACTTGTGAGTGAACAAGTAAAGGAGTTTTTATGTATAAATGATATCCTGTCTAAACATCAGTCAGGATTCAGAAAGAAACACAGTACCATCACTGCCACAATGAAAGTGGTAAATGACATTACTAGTATTTTAGATAATAAGCAGAGTTGTGCAGCTCTGTTTATTGACCTTTCCAAAGCGTTTGACACCGTTGATCATCTCATTTTAAAGCAGAGGCTACTCAGTATTGGCATATCCAGCCTTGCAGTGGGTGGTTTGTGAACTACCTCTCTGAAAGGTCCCAATGCGTTCATTTTGATGGACTGTCTTCTGAATGGTTAAACATTTCTAATGGTGTACCACAAGGTTCTGTTTTAGGACCACTTTTATTCTCCATATATATTAACAGTGTAGGTGATAATGTGGATGAAGCTACTTTACATTTTTATGCGGATGATACTGTGATGTACTGTGCAGGTCCCTCCATTCAGGAGGCTGTTGTTAAATTACAGGCTGTTTTTAACATTATTCAGACTCAGCTCTCTGAATTAAAGCTTCTTCTAAATGTGGATCAAACCAAGGTAATGCTCTTTTCAAAAGCTAAAAAGACACCAGAGCCTGTTTTAGATATTGTAACTACGCAAGGAACAAAACTTGAAGTTGTTGCCTGTTACAAATACCTTGGTATCTGGCTTGATGATTGTCTCTCTTTTAAACTTCATGTCAATAACCTGCTTAAAAGACTGAGGGTTAGACTAGGTTTCTTTTTCAGAAACAAGTCCTGTTTCTCGCTTGAGGCCAGGAAAAGGCTAGTCACTGTGACCTTTTTACCTGTGCTGGACTATGGTGATTTGTTGTATATGAATGCACCTGCCAATTACCTGAGCAAATTGGATGCTGCGTATCACAGTGCTCTGAGATTTGTCACAAATTGTAAAGCGCTTACACATCACTTTACCCTGTATACCAAGGCAGGTTTACCATCACTCTCTGTACGGAGGCTCAGTCACTGGTACACGTTTATCTATAAAGCTTTGTTGGGTAAACTCCCGTATTATATCTGCTCTCTGATCACACAGAGAGTTGCAAGCAGCTATTGTCTGAGGTCACATGATGTAGTCTTGTTAGATGTGCCAAGAGCAAGGACTGTCTTCGGTAAGACAGCTTTTATGTGCGCAGCTCCACTTGCTTGGAACAATCTTCAGCAAGAATTGAAACTGAGCAATCTCATTCCTCTGCATGTTTTTAAAGCTAGGCTAAATGAAATGCTTGCTGATACAATGGGCACTTGTAAATGTCTATAACTATGTATCCTGTAAATATAATGTATAATGTCCTTTATTGTTTTATGTTTCATGTGGAACCTATATGCTGCAGGTCTCCCTTGAAAAAGAGATCTATGATCTCAATGGGACCAATCTGGTTAAATAAAGGTTTGAAATGAAATGAAAGGGACATTTTGAGGATACACACAAACCCACTGAACAGATTACCCAAGATCCTCAGCTTGATGCTCGTTGATTGGATGTTTTGCCGCAATGCATGTTGGGATATGATGTTAATGCGATATGATATTCGAAAATAAATAAATAATAATAATACTTTATTCCGAGTGTTCTTGCTTTTCTCTTTGGAAGTCATCACATAACGGCATTGTAATACACGGTTCGGCTGCATTACATATTACACATCTGCTGTAGTTCTTTATTTATAGAGCCCTGATGAGAAGACTTCTGGACAAACAGGAGAACTGCCGCCAAAACTGAATATGTGATGTGAATCATAAATATATCAACAATTAAACAACACCTTGCATTTCTTTTCACAAAATACGTCTCCTTGCAGTATCAACACTAATTCGGCTGTCTTTTATATTTGATCCAATTGGTAGATAGGTTACATTTACACCATAACGGTGCACAACTGAGAGAAAAGGACTGATTTTCTTTGAATATAAGAATGTAAATACTGAGTTGAGAGAATAGTCAGGGAATTTGGGTGATGGGAGACACATCTATGGAATCACAATTTCAATAGCTTACCATTAAATGACGGATATGCCTTTCTGTCTGTGATGTTTTACAAATCAGATATTAATGTGTAGAAGTAAAGCATGAGAAATAGTATAGCAATATCCTGTAAACACATGAATAAAACTACACATTTTCAGATGTTATACATACATAAGTGTCCTAATACAAAGTTATTATTAGTATGCTGTGTGTACCTTGTGTGCACCGCCTAGTGGTTAAAGCACGTTATTGAATTATTTTTGTTGAATAATGTTATTTGATGAAAAAAATATTAAGAGTACATACTTTCATAGGGGGAAAGTAGAAGGTCTGTGATAGAAATATAGAATATAAAAAATCAAGAAGATACTGTAAGTGATCTCTACAATAAAACAGTGTAGTGCACGATGTACAAAGATATTAATAGGAGGATGTGCAAAACAGACAAACTAATTAACCTCTATTTAAACATTACATAATACTTTAGGTTAAGGTCTAATTTGAAATAAGAAAAAAGCTTTGGGGGTATCTATCTACAGATAAATCTTAAGCCTGAGAAAGTACTTAACGTCTAATGTATTTTTGGCATGATAAAACTATTATTTTCTGCCTCGCTCATGAGAGTTCAACAGCTGGCAAAATTACAGCCTCGCCTACTGATTTCAAATGTTTGCTCTAAAATGATATTTATAAATGACTTATCATTATTATAAGCAAGACAATAAATAGCAAAGATATGTAGAAAATAAACGTATTTAAGATACGTTCATAACAAACGTAACGTGGGAGAAAATATGTTTCTAGAAGATATGTAGAAAATAAACGTATTTAAGATACGTTCATAACGAACGTAGCGTGGGAGAAAATACGTTTCTTGCTAAACGTAATTGAGAATGCAGTTTAGTTCTGTGGGAACGTAATTTTTAGGAGACAGGGTTGACTTACATTAGTCTCAAAGATTGAGGGAAGAAGGGAAGGGATCACTGCCCTCCACCTGCCAGCACCCAGCCAGAGGAGCGCAAACAACAACAACAAGCAGGGTGTCCCGTCATGTACCTGGAAGTTTGGGTTGGCAACATGGAGTAAGAGAGGGACTTGAAAAACCTTGGTTTCTCTCTACTCATGTTGTTACAGTTGTCTTGGTTACAGCTCTCAAGTTTTTTTTGGTGCCATTTCCACATCTTTAGAAAATATGAACAAATTTAAGTGAAATTAAACTTTGATTTCTCTGTCTTGGGAGTTTGCAGTCTTGCAGTTTTGCTCCTCCACCTGTAACATCACTGCCCCTCCACCTGTCATACAGTAGGTTACTAACAAGATTACTTATACTACAGTACTTATAATACAGTGATAGAATACATGTTTAGTATGCTTACTTATATAAAACAGTAGTATTAAACTTACCTTGTGTTTTCACTCTCACTTAAGTCCCTCTCCCTTTACCATCAATCCAGAATCAGCTGAGCTGCAACATTATACAGACAGGTAATAATCAACAGAATCACAAGGACGCAATATGGCTCTGCTAAAAACACTCACTCTTACACGCACCAAAGTTATATTTATCTAATATTTAACTCCCTCCACCCCCGCATACAATCCCGTTTAGAAGCCCCTCTTCTCTAATTCAACAACGTTGGACCAAATAGACATTAAGAGAACGGAATTTACAATTAAAAGGCTGTTCAACGTGTGTTGCTAACTTGCTTCGGTATCCTAGCTTGATCTGTTATCTGTAAACGTTCCCTAAATCTACTAATTTAGGGATAATCCACTGACATCCTTTAATACACATGTTCATTTGAATCAGATGTACTGATAATATCCGCAATATAAATCTTTAAACTTCTTCTTACCTTTAAAAGTCCGTCACGAACGGTCTATTATGCTGCAACTCCACAGCTCTGCTAGCCTTGGCGCTAACTTCCGGGGAACGATTGAGAGGCTCCACGATCCGCCATTGCTGTAAAAAAGTGGTCCATTGGAGTGAACGGAGATGTCGTAACTCTTCTATTATACGGCTCTGACTGGGCGACCTTCGTAAATACCCTATCAGCCTGTCTGACCTGTGCCCGTAATCTGACTCTGCTCGGTGGGCATTATAGATAAAACCCTTCTTTCTAGGAGAGAGAGGTTCTCTCTCTCCAGAATATGGGTTGACTCTCTCTGGGTTTGTGAAAACAGATAAAGTATAACTGTTTTGAGAAGCCCAGGCAGATGTCGTGAGTATCTCCTGCTGTATGCTCCTTAGAGCCAGCTGGGATGTCACTCTTACGGCTCCGGCCGGCACTGCGCATGCGCGTGACGGTGGTGCCCTTACAGCTCTAGCCGGCACTGCGCATGCGCGAGACGGTGGAGCCTTCACGACCCCAGCCGGCACTACGCATGCGCGTGGCGGTGGTGCCTTCACAGACCCGTTTATTATCCGCCTTTTGAGAGAGGCCGTAGCTGCTCTTGCGACCTCTGCGTCTTCGGTGTTTTAAACCGAGCAGAGTTTGAGGCAGCTTGGGTGTCGTGAGTATCTCCTGCTGTATGCTCCTTAGAGGCAGCTGAGATGTCACGCTTACGGCTTCAGCCGGCACTGCGCATGCGTGTGACAGTGGTGCCTTTACAGCTCCAGCCGGCACTGCGCATGCGTGTGACTAGTGCTGCGTACCGGTACGCCGAACCGGTACTGGACTTGTAAAAAGTTTCGGTTCAAGTCCGGTTAAAACCGGAACGTCAGGAACCGGTACTTGGACTCGCAAAAAAACTAGCACTTACGTATATTCTGGTGTCTGTGGTTATTTAAACATTCCCTGATAAACGTTATTCAGCGTCAATAAATGAGTGCTAATCCCAGTGTGCTCAGTGTACAACATCACATGTCATTTCACCTTCGATTTACGGTTTGAAAACGTAGAATTTCGCCACATGCTAATGCTAACCGGAAGTGAAGAATTTTCAGAATAAAAGTTTTAAGTTAATAGTGTGAACTTTCGGTTTTTTCAGAATAAAAGTGATTTAAATTAGTGTTTTTAATTCAAAATTACGCCATATCAACATTGATTTTAATTTCTAACAGTATGTATTGTAGAGTTGTAGAAAATACATGGTGCACAGACAGTACAGTACACTCTGACTGTACAGTCACTAGAGTGTAGCCTATACTGTATATTAGGCGTGTAACAGTGTGATGCGTATAGTCTACTCTACACTCTACCTTTCAGCAACGTTTTAGGGATTAGGCTCAGTCAGCTCAGGGACTGTTTGGTTACTTTAGTTTGGTAAATGAAATAAATGTTTGAACTTTGTAGTAGTTCACTGTAGTTGCTGTCATAAGTCATTTGTAGACTAAGTGGCACATTTGTACTTTGTAGAGAAATGTAGACACAAGTTGGAAGGGAGCACAATAAACCTGATGAGTTTGAATTTGAGTTGATTATGAGTTAATTTTCAATTGATAATTAGCTCACAATAAGTTCACTTTAGTTACTCACACAACTTGACACAAGCCATGGGTTCAGGTCCGGACTTATAAGTCCGGACCTGAACCTGAACCTCTGGACTTGAGTCCGGACCTGAACCTGAATGTGAGTCCAGGTACGCAGCACTACGTGTGACGGTGGTGCCTTCACGACCCCAGCCGGCACTGCGCATGTGCGTGACGGTGGTGCCCTTAAAGCCCCAGCCGGCACTGCACGTGGCGGTGGTGCCTTCACAGACCCGTCAATAATCCGCCTTTTGAGAGATGCCGTAGCTGCTCTCAAAAGGGGAGAAAATTGGCGGGCTGCTTATTGGTTTTATTGATTTTCTTTTCATTTTTTTGAGCTGCGCCCTCGGCCTGAAGCCTGGATGCGTCAGCGGCAAATGTTTTATGACAGAGGAATCAATCAACGTGTGACATGTGTTTGTGCGGACTTGAGGATGGTGTTTAGGCATCTCTCGAGGCGGCGGGAACACATTCACGGAGGGGAGAAGGAGGGGCTGTCACGCCGCTCGCTTCTTCTTCCTCGACTGCTGGCCGAAATTCTGGGTTGGCTGAGCCTGAGCTGCAGCCGGAACCGGAGATTTTCTCGGCCAACTTGCCCTTGTCTCCAGCCTGGGCTGGGGACTCGGGGTGGGCTGCCCCCGGGTTACCCGACAGGTCCTCGCAGAGCTCCGCTTGGTAGGCGGTCAACAGCGAGGACACGTTCAGGGCCCTGGCGGACAACGCTGCCGCTTTGTGGGCCTTTTCAGTCATTGCTGACTGAAAACGGTCCGACTTTGCTGGCAGCGTGGGGTTCCTGCTTGGTGACGGGCCCACCTTTGGTAGAAGGTGAGCCGCTACCAGCCTGAGCCGATGACATGAAGATGTCGTCTTCCTGCTGATCCGAGTCAGACAGGAGGAACTCAGAGGTATCCTCTTCGTCCTCCATGTAGTCTAACTCTAGGACATCTTCCGCGGGTGAAACCATGGTGAGGTCCAGCCGGGAGCCCCAGCTTGGTAAAGCGTGGGGCCCCGTTCCCGCGTCTCTTGCCGCCACCGGGTGTCGGCCTGATATGGCGCGGGATTCCGGTTCTGCGGCTGTCGATGAGCCCCAGACCGACCCAGTGAGGGGCTCCATCTCTGCGGCGGACGCCGCCATGTCTTGATTACCAGCCGGCAAACCAGTGGACATGAGGGGGTCCTGTCCGGACAGGCTAGCTTGTTGTGCTAACCTTCGGCGGAGGCTCTTCATAGTGAAGCGGGCACAATGCCCGCACGAGCCGGGGTTGTCAATGGCCTCCTGGGCGTGTTCCAGCCCGAGGCAGGACGAGCAGACCTGGTGTGAGTCTGTGCCTGACACTTTCAACCCGCAGCCGCAGAGCCGAGCCTCCGAGTTCTTGACTCCTCTGGTGTGAGGGAGAGAGGCGTCCATCTCGTTCGCCGCGAGGCGTGGAGAGGACCCGCTCTTAACAGGTACGTCGAGAAAAAAGGTGTTACCAATCTCTCTTTAATCCGGAGAAAAAAGGACAGTGTGGGTCTTTTTCCTCAAAGAATATTACCTGGTGTGGTAATATTCTTTTAATCCTTTTCTCCTCCGTGAGAAGAGAAAAGAAAAAACGTCCTTGCTACCGTGGTGTCGGCAGTGAGGGAAAAAACACAAGCTGGCAACAGGTGTGTTGCTAACTTGAGAATCAAAACCTTACCTTAATTCCAGAGGAAGAACGGCGAGGTTGATTATAATACTAACTGGTGTGTTAGTACTATACTCTTCTGCGAGGCAGAATAGGGTAGCCGGCTAACGCCCGTCGACCGAAAATTAGCTTTTGGTTCAGTCTGTGGACTGTTAAGCTAGCCCGGCTACCATTAGAGATGTGCTCTGAAGCGAGAAGAGGTGTTTGAATGACGCATGCGTAGTGGTGCAGGCTACTTATAGGGGGTGATTTCCCCTGACGTTGACGTCAAGATCACCAGCCAATCAGGATTGGCGTAATGAGATGGATGCTTCTGTTTGCTCCGCGATGAGGCGCATCCATAGTGAGACATCGAACGGAGTGTTATGAATGAGAACAGAGAGAGTTACGGGGGTTGTTGTTAGCATCTGGTGCTAGCTCCGAGCTAACGGAGATTAGAAGCTGTTTCAACAATAAGGAGAGGGAGAGTCCTCTCCTGTCGGACTGAGAGGCTCAGATAATGTCAGCGTAGGTGCAGGTAAAGGACTCTGAGTGATTGGTTTGTAAACTGTAGTCTAAGTTATCTCAGTGGGTCTCAAACGGTTTGGTCATCTATGTAAACAAATGTTTCCATCTATTTAATATAGTTGTAAAAAATAAGTTAAGAAATAATTCCAATGTATACTATAGGTCAGTAAAAAATTAAAAACACAGTTTAAAAGGGGAGTGATTAGTAAAATATGCATAAATAAAAAGAAATAATGTCAACTAGGTAACATAAAATAAGAATAAAGAAGTTTAAATGATTTGTTATTGGTTGTGATCATATTCTAAAGATGTTTGGATTATTGAAAAGTATGTGTAACGTTGCTGCCTTCTTGGCCAGGTCAGCATTGCAAATGAGATTATATCTCAATGCTTTTATCTGGTTAAATAAAGGTTAAATAAAATAATACAGCTCCCTTTCATATGAGTGTTGAGAGCTGTCCATTCCCATTGGATAACGGAGAATTGTACACCCGGAAGTAAGTATTCCTCTTACTGTCGATTGATTGCACTACTCATCTGCACTACTCATCGACTAAAAAACACCAGATTATCCTTGTTGATTACACAACATTGATTGGTTTAAATTGTGTGCAATGCTTTTGTATTTTTCCCCTTCGATTCGGAGAAACAAATATTTGTTCTGAGTAAAGGATGGCAGAAGACACTACACTACCCAGAATCCCCAGCTATCGTTTGGACTACACCATGTGCTCTGTTTGACAAACCCCGTTTTTTTCACCATTCATTCCGATGGCTGGCGTCTATGTCACATGATCTTCACATTTCTCCCTGCAGAAAAAGAAAACATGGCCGAACTTCATTTTATTCTCGTGGAAAATGCCTATTTTAAAGTTAGTTTGGCCATTAAAATGCGTTTTGATGTCATTTGATGCGAGAAATATGAGTTGTTATTTCAGATTATGTGTGCAGTGGATGTACATGATCTTTAGTTTGCTAGTTATTACGAAGATTACTTCAGGAAATCGCGACGTTTTCATTGTTATCAAGGTGGTTGCTAGGGACGCTGCTATCGATATTATTTCTGTTATGTTGTGTAACTGTTTAATGGTGTTATCTTTATTGCTACCCACTTCCCCGTCAATGTATAGTGTTGGTCCACAGCCTAAACATATTAGTTTAACAAAATCCGCATCTAAAGATAGCCTACGTTATTTTCCCCTGTGCAATTCCAGTCTCACATCTCAGAGCACATCGTCATTAACAAATACCGGAAACAGACCGAAAACATTTAAAAAAAATAATAATAATACTTTATTCCGAGTGTGCTTGCTTTTCTCTTTGAAAGTCATCACATAACGGCATTGTAATACACGGTTCGGCTGCATTACATATTACATTTCTGTCGTAGTTCTGTATTTATAGAGCCCTGATGAGAAGACCTCTAGACAAACATGAGGAACTGAAAACGTGACGTGGATCATAAATATATCAGCCATTAAACAACATCTTACATTTCTTTTCACACAATACGTCTCCTTGCAGTATCAACACTAATTCGGCTCACTTTTATATTTGATCCAATTGGTAGATAGGCTGTATTTACACCATAAAGGTGCACAGCTGATATAAAGGGACACCTGGTGGTTAAAGCATGTTATTGAATTTAATTATTTTTATTATTAGATATTAATACGATCCCTATAAAGTATATTCATTACTCGTTATTCTCTACTAATAGTTAATTAAAGACTGTATATAATGACTATTTTGCACATCCCTTTCAAGATTTCAAGATTTTCTAAGGTTTATTGACATATCATGTAGTTCTGCACTGAATGAAAAACTTGGGTCGCAGGTTCCTCAACAAGACATCTATCAATATGTGTGCATACCTCCAGCAATGTTAACTATGTTGAAACACTTATTTTAACTGATATTATACATAATGTATTATACTCTTATAAGATGTATGTAGATATTTAATCTCCGGCCTTGTCAGGTATTGAACAATCAATAAATAAAGAACACAATTTGTGTGATTATACTAAATGATTTTCAAATAAACACAACTGCATATTTAACTGTTACAGATGCTGATGTCACACAAATGTTCCAACTTGGGATCAATAAAGTATATCTTATCTTAAGCTGATCGATGGCTACTGCCATATTTGCAAAATGTGCCTCTGAACCTTGACAAGTGCATGTTTCAGGCTTATCAATTAATGTAATGTAATGTTATCACAGGGGTCACAAACATAAGACCAGCTGTTAAATAAAGCTCTTCTGACCTTAGCTGGCATGTGGGTATATATATTAATACTGCCCATAATGGGCACAAGCAATTTTCACCCATTTATTAATTATATGTTTTAAATGTGAGTGTTTCCTGTCCCCTAAACCTCCAGGGATGTACACAGTTTAATACTGGCAACTTCTTATTATGGGAAATACGAAAACGTCTTTTAAAACTACAACTCCCAGTAGAGACGTGCCATAGAGAACATGTTGCGAAACAGAATAGCCAGCATGTGTAGTTCTGGGGACGGGGTGGGGGAGGGGGAACGTGGTGGACCCGTTCAAATCCAGTTTTGGACAGTCTGCCGTGGTTCCATCCCATTTCAAGTGCTGTTCGAGAATCGGCTTAACCCTCGGAGCACACTCTCCAATCACAGAGCTTGAGGACTATCACGGGGTTTGTCAAACAGAGCACATGGTGTAGTCCAAACGATAGCTGGGGATTCTGGGTAGTGTAGTGTCTTCGGCCATCCTTTACTCAGAACAAATATTTGTTTCTCCGAATCGAAGGGGAAAAATACAATAGCATTGCACACAATTTAAGCCAATCAATGTTGTGTAATTAACAAGGATAATCTGGTGTTTTTTAGTCGATGAGTAGTGCAGATATCACTGTAAAATCAATCGACAGTAAGAGGAATACTTACATCCGGGTGTACAATTCTCCGTTATCCAATGGGAATGGACGCTCACATTGCCTTTAAGGGCAGCCGACACAAACGAATGCCGTGCTTCCATGAGCGTCAAATCCCGCCGCAGATGGGAATACATTGCAATCAGTTGAAAGCTATTTGCGTCCCTTTATGACGCTGAAGGAGCCTAGGAGCGTCACAACTGCACGCCACGGACACTGACTAAATGTCGCTATTGGACGCTTAGGGAGTGAGAGTGTGTTGCACAGACCCAAACAGCACACAAAGGTTAAAGGTAAGCATATAATAATGTTAACATTTGCTAAATATACAATGCAAAAACTAAACAAAAAAGAGGAGTAAAAGTAGCTCACGACCTATTATTTTTTTGAAAGTAGCTCTTGTCCTAAAAAAGGTTGGAGACCCCTGCACTAGACTGTTCAGTGTTGCATCCAGCTGTGTTCCCTCTGTCCAACAGTGAGGGAGAAGAAGTGCCAATAGAGAGTCCTATCTGCTGTCATGATAAAGACTAGAAGAGAAGAGCTGTGTAATAGAAAGAGAGTTACACCCCCCCCCCTCTCTGTCTCCTTGCTATAGTCAGGGAGGCTGGCTTTTATCATGTCAACACACCGAGGGCTTTTAAGTAAGCGGTAAAATAATAAATACACCCAAAACACCAGCTGCAGGCTCCAGAATGTTGATTTTAAACAAATAGTCGGGGGTATTATTGGTGATTGCTTCATCAGGTGGTGGCAGTGTTGGGCAGGCAGCCGTGGTGGAATGTTACCAACAGTTTTGGGTGTAACGTGTTCCAAAGTAACTGTTACTGTAATCACATTAAATGTTTCGGTAACGCAGTAATGTAACGCGTTACTGTTATAAAGTCAGGAATCACACTACAGTTACTAATATTGCGCGAAAAAATTACTAGATTCTCCCTTTGACAGACTAGACTCTACATTATTCAGAAGTTTACAGTAACTTTGGATAATATCACACGGGTTACGGAGCCTCTCTTTTCCTCTCTCCCTCTGACAGCCTGCCTGTATCTCATGCAGCTCGCTGATCCAGTGAATGAGTGACCCGACAGTAAATAATAACCATATTTATAACAAGTTTAGCTAGTTCCAGGGGTAGATAAGATTGGATTAAATATTTCAAGTCACTAGAAGGATTTCCGCTGCAGGTTTATAGTTGCGCAACATTTGAGCGACTTGTCCACATGCAACTGTCACAGGGGTTTGTTTTGCAGTGCAGAGACATGGCTGAGTCATCAACAGCTATAACTTTTGAGGGGTGGAGGTATGCCCATTATTTTGAATTTGTCAGAAGAATTGACAGGAATGTGACGGTAAGTTGCACTGCTGCATCACAACATAAAACCACTCCAAGCACCTGCAAAGGCAAGGCTAACACGAAGCTAGTAGCTAAAGACACCCAAACCCAGAGTGATGATGTTGAATGTGTGCCGACTCCGAACAAGCAGCAAAAACGCCGGGTTACGTATTGTAACCCATGTCATTTTAGCACAGGCGGAGCCCTCTACTGGACTCTATGGGTACTACCTTATCATGCAAGCATTCACCTACTGAGATTTCTATAGACGTAGCCGGCCCCGGGGCGGGCCTACCTGAATGTGTGCGCATCTCACTTCCGTATAAAAGGAGGCCCCGCCTCCTAACCATCATTCTTCACCACTCTTCATCGAGCGGTATAGGACAGACAGTGCCCCAGGGTAGAGGCCGCTCCGCCTGTCCTAATATGAAAAGGGTTACAATAGGTAACCCAGCGTTATATCTCTCACAGGCCCCGATGTATGCACGCACTCTCGTCCAGCACCTCGTTCCACCTCACTGCCCCTGACCGGCTTTAGCAGCCGCTGCGCCTCACTCACCTCTCCTTCGGTTGTAACCGTGGAGAAGTCCAGGCTGCGGCCGATAGAGCACACCCTGACGCGCTTGCCTCGCAAAAACGTGTGCTCGAAAACAGTGCTGAGGGCTCCCCTGCGTCCACCTATAGGCAGCCAGGGAAAGTCCGCAGCTGTATGGGTTCACTATGCACCCTCTCTCCTGAGTCCCTAAAGAGCACGGGGAGAGCGCAAGTGCCCCCTATGTCCCCACACTCAGACACTGACCCCGTGCAGAGTGTGTATGGACTATAGTTTGGAGGGCTCCCCCCCTCCTGCCCCCAGGCCTTGCGACCCAATAATCGCTCTGACCTGGTGAGACGGGAGCATCTCTAGCAATGAGCGAGTAGCCCACACACCCGCCGCCATGATCATCACCCAGGGAGAGTACAGCCCTGGGCGGTGGACTTCCATGGACGCCGGACTCGGAAGGAATGGCGAACGTGAAATGGCACCGCCTCGGCCATATCCTGGTCCCCCAAACACTCGAAGCAGCGGTGGTGGGGATCGGTGCCCGCTATTTCAGCCATGGCACGATTTAAAAAAAAATACTCGTTTTCTTTCTTTCTCTTTCTTCCTTTCTCTCAAAAAATACGTCTCGGACTCAGTGCTAGGCTATCACCTCCGCTCGCTGAAGAGTAAAGGATGATGGTCAGGAGGCGGGGCCTCCTTTTATACGGAAGTGAGATGTGCACGCATTCAGGTAGGCCCGCCCCGGGGCCGGCTACGTCTATAGAAATCTCAGTAGGTGAATGCTTGCATGATAAGGTAGTACTCATAGAGTCCAGTAGAGGGCGGAGCCTGTGAGAGATATAACTAGCATTTTCACCGTTATTAACTTGTGTTATGTCTTCCTTATTTTAATAGTAATTGTTATATAAGATAAGATAAGATAAGACTTTATTCATCCCGAAGGAAATTGTGTGCACATGTAGGCCTACGTTTTAAGTGTTGGCTATAGGCTGTTGAGTAACGTAAAGAGTAATGTAACGAGTTACTCCATGTCAAGAATAAAGAAGTTGAAACATTGAAGTAATGAACACGTTAATACATTCATAATTTTTACTAAAATATTTAAAACATATGGTGGTTTAAATATTCTGCATAATGAAACATTTCATGTTAATACTTTTGTATTTTACTTAAGTACACATTTGAATGCAGGGCTTTTACTTGTAACGGAGTATTTTTACACTGTAGTATTGCTACTTAAGTAACTAATGTGAGTACTAATGTGAGTACCCCCCCTCTGGCAGGCAGCATGTTATGTAACAGTAGTGCTCAGCAGTACTGGTAGAAATCAAGGTCTTACACAGTGCCAGCTGTCTTGTCGAGCACTTTGGGATAGCTCATGTAACATGATACGGTTTGCTTCGAAATCTCACAAACTGCACAAACTACTTCAACAGTAGAGCCTTACAAATGCAGGAAAAATTTGAACTGTTCTTTTCACGAAGATGAAAGCAAAGTGTTTCCTGTTTCCAGAAACAGATGGGAAGCTTGGCTTAGAAAATCCTCAATCAAAACAAGATTTCATTTTGGAACGGCAGTGATGCGTTCATCAATCAATTTACGTCGGAGATATGTTTTTCATAACTTTCCCAGTCTTGCATTTATGGACTTAATTTTGTACTCACTAAAGCAAATGTTAGTGTCTACGAAAAAGACACCGGTGCTGTGAGGTTAAACATGCAGCTGACGGACAAATTACACAGCCTAATCTGTTTTCCCTTCCAGAAACGTTGGCCCCATAGTTACAGCTCCGAGCTCTGTTCTGTCAATCAAAATGAAAATAATGCATTTATCACATAAGGCCATGATAATATGACTTCTCAAAGAAAAAGTGGTCTTGTGGCTTAACTTGTCCCATCTCAGGGGGAAGTTGATCCAAGTCAAGGGGTAAAGTGAAATACATATCATCCTTTATCTGCCACTACCTGCTTTGGTGTCTGCACTGTAGTAACACCTGCTTCATCAACATTATACATCGTGCTGGAGGAGCGTATGCCAGTAAAACGAACACGAAATAGCCAGATCATATCCCCCCCCGACCCAAAAAAATTGATATCCTTGTAAATATAGCTGGTACTGTAGGTAAACACATGTACCAGTCTGTTGTAAATGTACTTTGAAGATGTATATAGGCTAGTCATTGATAGTTATTCATGTTATCAAATGTGGTTATTCTCTCATCTGTCTATCACTTTTACCTGATTGTCAAATAACTCCTGCCAGGAATACAGCAGGGAAGATGGTGGTGTGCCTTTTACAATTAATGAACCAATCTAGACCTGAAAGAATATAATTCATTCAATCAAGATATTGCATGTAGCTACACAAGACCAGTTAACCTTAGCTGACCTACTGGATCGTGTGATCTCTTACACACCCTCCCTGCTAAACCCTTCTCTTCACAGTTGTCTAGTACAGGAATGTTGTTGTTTCTACAATGTTTAAAACATAAGAAACAAATCAGTTGTGTAAATCTACATTGAAATACCATGTTACACTACAGAGACTTAACTTAACTTCAATGCCTCATGGGGGGATTAGTTGAACCACTGGCTCACTTTGCCCCACAGCCACTTTTTGGGAAAAACACTGTATACTTTAGTCCTTAATGCAAATCTTTAGCTAAATGATTCACATGGTTTTACACCTTGCTAAATAACCAACATGTATGATACATATGTTCAGACCTGGGTACATTTGCTTTGACATAACAGTAATTATTCCTGACATATATGTACTTTGAGCAAAACATGGTTTATTGTGAAAGAAACACATTTACCATGTGCTTCTCTCCATCACAGCCACATATAAACGATGGATGCTTACCCACTGGCTCATCTTACCCCACTCTCCCCTATGGGAGATGGAGTCGAGAGTTGAGAAATACCATGGCAACAGGAATTACTGTATCAATAAGCATATACTTTTCATTGGTCTAATGTTATATTAAGAGTACAATAATACATTTGAGTATTCAGAAATGTTACGAACATTTTTCAAGTTTACAATATTTTCTAGAGCTTTAAGTTTTGACGCTGGTGGTGATGGGATGAAGGTGATGCAATGCGGATGGATATGGTGATTGCAGATTAATGTAAGGGGGGGCTGCAGCTATTGCAGGAATGGCAGGGAGGAGATGTATTGTTTAGGTTTGACAACAGCAACATGATTGGCAGGTGTCGAATTTTCTTACGAATTGAGTTTAATCTAAGGGGTGAAACTCTCAGTTGATTAGTAAGAAGCGGGGGCAGTCAGTGTTGTGAATAGTCTTCCTGATTGAAATGACCCTAACATTCCGGGTAGGGTACTCCAAAAATGTTTATGCCATTTGAGTGTGGTCTTTTATTTTCACCCTATAAACAGTTTTGCCTGAGATTACACTGTGGTCAGACAACATTCAGGTTAACGACCGAACGTCTTTACGAGTAAGGTACATGTACACAGAGCGCAATTTGGTGAGGGGGCATATTAGCCGCAGTGTGCTGTGCTGGCAGAGTAACACCACATGTCCACGTCTCAACAGGGGAGCAGTTGGTCAATGCATGATGGAAATGTTGCACTAGTTTGTAGGGGGTGTTGTGTTGCATTAGTGGCCTTGCCCATTTTGTGCTTCAAATGTTTTGGGAACAGATTTAGGTGAATGCATTTATACGGTGGCCCTGAAGTGCAAGACACCACAGCATTTCACAAAACACCACAGCATTTCAGAAAACACCACAGCATTTCACATTGGACGGAAAGGGTATTCCTTTAGGGAGAACACTTCTTGTTTGTGATTGGACAGAGCCAGCCAGAGAAGCACTGCTGTGATTGGTTGTTTTTGCTGCCAGTCAAGAAATGACGCTTGTGATTAGCCCAACACATCAGCTGTTAGCTGTTAGCACACACTCAGAGCTCACAGCTCCTCATATCTGTTCAGAAACTGGACACAAGTTAAACAAGTACAAACCACAGACTGTCTATGTCATGGCGAATACAGTCGCTGCTTTATTTATGTCTGTATGACGTTGTTGTGAGTGTGGACGGAGCAGCTACAGGTTAGTTTAGCCTGATGGATCCGATTCCGATTTACATGGAGATACGGCCCGCCCCCTCTCCAGCGTCTTGTTTGAATGACAGGAGTAAATACAGAATTAATGCTTTATTAACTCATGGTTTTTAAGGGGCTTATCTCCATGTAAATACTATGGTAGACTACCCAATATTCACATCGCTCTAATTTCACCGCGGCTGCTCCAGTTTCACCGCGGCTGCTCGAGTTTCACCGCGGCTGTCAGCTGTGTTTGCTCCTGTCAATGCTGTCATTCAAACAAGAGGCGCTGGAGAGGGGACGGGGCGTATCTCCATGTAAATCCTACAACAAAATGAACATATTTGACCGTGATTTAATTGTAATACACGTTTCAAAGTGATGCCGAAGTAACTACATACTGATAGCGTTGTCTGCAGACAAGACGGCAGGCGAAAAGCTTTTAAAATGCGTGTTTTCTGAATCGGATTCATCAGGCTAAACTAACCTGTAGCTGCTCCGTTCACACTCACAACAACGTCATACAGACATAAATAAAGCAGCGACTGTATTCGCCATGACATAGACAGTCTGTGGTTTGTACATGTTTAACTTTTGTCCAGTTTCTGAACAGATATGAGGAGCTGTGAGATCTGAGTGTGTGCTAACGGCTGATGTGTTGGGACCATACCTTGTTGGGACCATGGTTGGGACATATTTCGCTGTCGGGTGTTGACCAATCACGAAGCGTCATTTCTTGACTGGCAGCAAAAACAACCAATCACAGCAGTGCTTCTCTGGCTGGCTCTGTCCAATCACAAACAAGAAGTGTTCTCCCTAAAGGAATACCCTTTCCGTCGAATGTGAAATGCTGTGGTGTTTTCTGAAATGCTGTGGTGTTTTGTGAAATGCTGTGGTGTTTTCTGAAATGCTGTAGTGTTTTGTGAAATGCTGTGGTGTCTTGCACTTCAGGGCCACCGTACGTTTAGGTTGTTGAGAAAAAAGATATCCCACTTAATGTTAGATTTCGTTATAATGTAGGTGGTAGAGCTGCACTGTCTTAGCACACCATATATCAACTTTTCAAAAGTTGACTGATCAAAAGAATAATTCATATCTAAACTAAACTGTACTTTGTGGCTGATGACCATTCAAGATAACGTCAGTGAAAGTAGATGGACGCCGAGTACCTTGTACATATAAGTACATATTTATTATTTAAGACAATATGAGGAGAATGGAATATGCTATGCTATACTAAAGAAATGGGGGGAAATAAGAAACAGATAACCTGATAATTCCCTGCAAAACTCAAGTTTTTAGTGTTCTGATTGTTGCCCTGCTAGATTATTCATGCCTGTCAGTATTGTTGCAGTTATGTCAGTCTGTTTTACACTTTTTCTAAAACACTCAGCCCTACCCTCCCCATCAATTCTACAGCCCGCATTTCCCGACCCAAAAAAAAAAAAAAGAATGGTGACGAACTGAATGTGAGCAGCGAAGCGTCCCAGCCCCATGCTCTTTTAATGTTGTGTTGTGTTTTCTGTTCTGTTGTTGAGGCGCTGGGGACATTCCTGGCACTGAGCTCTTTGGTCTCAATTGCAAGCAGCTGCCCACTCCCACTCCCCGAGAGCAGACTCTATCTCCCACGGGATCTGCTGCATATTTATTTCTAAGAAATCATTCCAACAGGGTAGCTTTTAAAACATGTCATGTCACATTTTCTTTGCCGTCCATGGAGAGATTGCACTCGCCTACACACATCACCAAGGGCAGGGAAGTCAATGTGCTACCGCCTAGTTTTTGTCTTCAAAACTGTACATTAAAGTGCTTATAACATTTCAAAAGACTGAGGTGTTATTATTACGGATGTCAATGTAAACATTACATGTAATTTGTGAGACGCTTTTATCCACAGGAGCAATTTGGGGTGAAGTGTCTTGCCCAGGGACACAATGACTGCTGACTGCAGTGGGACTCGAATTTGCTATCCCCTGATTGAAAGTCCAGCGCACTATCCACTGAGCCACAGCCTCCTACTAAACACATTCATTTTCGGGATAAATCTGGAAACCTTACCGCATAAAAGAAAAATGGACAAAGCAAGTTTACTCGATAACTGTCTTTTAATTCCAAGGTAGATGTTTACCATGAATTGCATGGCAGTAAAAAGCCGAACAAAACTGAAAACTGACTGGAGACCACTGGATATCCGACCCAGTCTCACAAAAAACACATGTAATTGCCACAGGCCAACACGTAGTAGTTTCTCAAATTGTGAGATGGCTATGTTTTTTTCCCCTATTCATTTCTAATAGCCAGTTTCCATGTCACTTGATGATCAACTTTCCCTGCGTGAAAACCAAAAACATGGCGGACCCTGACTTATTTTTTGTGGAAAATCCAAAATGTTAGGATAGGTTCGCCATCAGCAGTAAGAACCGTCACTACTTTGGTGTAACAGCACACCATATCCATGGAGAAAAAGGCATTTTGCTGAAACATTCGATATGTTCTTGTTGGCCAACCCAATCTCACGGCATTTTGTGTTAAAGTCACGAAATGTAATCTATTTACATCTATCTATCTATATTCACCAACACGATTTTCCCATTTTTTTCGTGTCACACAGAACACTTTTAAAAGCAATGTATTTCTATTGGTAGTATGTTTCGTGCCTGCACTACGTCTTTTTGTCCGGTCGGGTCTTGGAAGACAGGAAAAACATTTTCTTACTCAATATCAAGCCACAATTATTGTTTTAACTTTTTTATTTTAAATTGTATAATATCGGACTTTTTTGCCGTCCGTGAGGAAAAGAAATGGGGCTCAAAATACTGAAATCTGTATTTCTCATCTTTTTTTCTTTCTAATTTGTTATTCTTTTCGAAACAACACACTGTTATTTACTCAACAATAACACACAATTATCCTTGTTTTTATTTATTTGTTTAATTATATAATGTCTGGCTTTTTGCCGTCCGTCAGGACCGAGAGTCGGAGCATATCAGGACACCTGAAAACTGAATTTCAAAATAAAGTCACTAATAATATTACATTTCATATTATTTTGTCTATTAACTAGAGCAGTGTTTCTCAAACGTTTTCATACCAAGGAACACCTAACCAATAAAAAAGCACTCGCGGACCACCTAACTCCACAAATATCCAAATACACAGTTTTTCCAGAACAGATTACAAATCGCCTGAAACTGGTACAAATAAGTTGCAACGTGTGTGATGAAGGTGTTGCGCTGGGCTATATGAAACTTAAGCTCGCTCCATTGCGGAAATATTCACGTGAGAGTGCGGAAAACTTAAATGTGTTTATTTATTTCAAATGTGAAATGTTACCAATATACTCACGGACCACTAGGGGGCGCTCACGGACCACCAGTAGTCTAAACTAGAGCACTGGGTCATGTTATGACCATATTTTCTATGTTGCTGTGGGGTTTTTCCATCGGTTTGGTGTTCAAATATTGCAACTATATATTCAAGCAATAGCTCACGACAGGCGTGGTATATGATCATTATATCACAGCTAAGGGGCGTCGTTCGGCCCGACGCAATACAATGACCATTTATCACGGCCTGAAGTATGCTATTGCTTTTATAAAACGGTTACCAAGTTTGGCAATATGAAAGAAAAATACACACTCCAATCTAAATAGTTTTTATTAGTAAATAATGATGTTCAAAATAAAATAGTCCCTCCGTTGCCTTCTGCACAAAACATAGTGCGAGGTGGTTGCTATGTAACAACACCAACAGCTAGCGAACTTATCAATTACAATGCCGGCCCCTAATTATCATTTCACAAAATTATAATTACTATAATAAATGACAATACACACACAATATATGTCCAGATCTCATTCTTGGATAATTTTTGTTCAGAGTTCATATATTGCAGTCTTTTTGGAAAAGTGATCATCTTTACTCACTAATCATTATCAGTAAAATCTTAGTGTGGTTTGTCTGTGTGCAGGGGCTAGGAGACAAAACATAAAATAAAAAGGCAAAAATAGTCCATTTAGACTTGGCAAAAGTCCTCTTCCTCCTGAAGAAGGCTAACTTTGTGAATTGGTCTGCTCAGGAAACCAGTCTTGGTCTTGATCCGAAGCATACGTACGAGTCTCAACAATGGTCTCGGCAACTTTTCCAGTAAGACAGGAGTTTCGAAGCGCTAAGTCATCCATAATGATCACGATGTCTCCTGGCGTGAAGTTGTGTCTGATTTTAGACAATTTCTGTCGTTCTTGAAGTAGGGGAAGATTTTCTTTAATCCACCTTTTCCAGAATAAGTCTGACATATACTGAACTTGTCTCGACCTGCGGCGAGCGTAAATGTCTTCCTTTTGAAACTGTCCTGGTGGCAGGGATGGTGTTGTCTTAAGGAGCAAAAGATGATTCGGTGTCAGTGCTTCTAGGTCGTTTAGATCTGTGGAAGCTCTGGTGATTGGACAGCTATTGAGAATAGCTTCTGCTTCACATAAGACTGTGTTAAGTCCCTCTTCGTCGAGAATTTGTACATTCAGAGTGGAGTTGAGAACCTTTCGTACTGATCTGATTAATCTTTCCCAAACACCTCCATGATGTGAGCCAGCTGGGGGATGGAAGATCCAATTAATCTAGAACTGTTCTAGATTGCTTTCAGCGCATTTGCACAGCTTGGGGATGAGGTTGCTCCGAAGGAGATGCACGGTCATTCTATATTCCATCAGGCCACCAGAGGAACCGTAACAAGTCACGGTCTTCACTTGGAACTTTCACTTGGTGAAACATGGCTTCGATGTCTGCAGTGATGACAACAGGATCTTTACGGAATCTTGACAAAACTCCCAGCAAGGTACTAGTCAGATCCGGCCCCTGGAAGAGCTGAGCATTTAGTGAAACTCCCTGAAATGTTGCTCCACAGTCAAACACTACTCGAAGTTTGTTCTTTTGTGGATGCAAAACTCTGTGATGTGGTAGATACAATGTGTTGCCGTCTCTACGTTCCAAGACATGATCCGGTACTTTCTATGCGTGGCCTTTAGATATCATCTCAGACATGAAGTTGGTATAATCAGAATGAAAGGAAGGATTTCTCTTAAGCAACACCTTTATTGTCGGCCATGCATATTTCCTTTTCTCTCAATGCTAATCCAATAGAATAATGTCCATTGACTAGGTGGGCAGATTTTGAAACCAGATCCAAGAACTGTTGGTCTTCCCTGGAAGGTTCTTGGTTGTCTCTCCCACATTTGTGAAAGTCAGTCTTAACCTGTTAAGCACTGAGCCTGTTTTTCAGGTCTCAGGCTCGAAAATGACATTCCCAGAACAAATGACCATATCTTCCCTTCTAAAAGGGTTAAATTAATAATCTTTTTCCTCAAAGTAATGATAAACCTGTGAGTTGGATGTAGAAAAGTCAGAATCAATATAGATGTTTTTTATTTGAAAGAAAATTCAGATTGAACATAATAAAAAACTGTAAATTATAGTGTCCGTCCAAAAAAAATGTTTTACTTATAGTGAAAACTACCCTTGGATGATGGGTTAGTAGACTAAAAGCTTTAGGAATTATTAGCTTATTCGTTATTCTCGCGTCCAGGAGAGAAGTTTAGGATAAATGAGACCAATGGAGTCTCTCGAATAAGGTTCAAATACTTTAATTAAAATGGCGTGGTAATGTTACAAGCAGAGATATGGTTCAGAGAGACAACAGCTGTGTTCTCGGGTTGCCGGGAGTGAAGGAAAAGGGCCGAAACACACACATCAGCTGTTTAAGTATCCTCCAATGGCCCCTCCTCGTATGCCGGTTGGCGCTGCTGGGGGTCCGCCCTCCACTCGTCTTCAATGTCCGTTGTTGCGCATTACAGAGGTCTCAGCCATTGTACATGTAATACATAACAAAACACGCCTTTTCTCCTCATATTCTCTTTCATAACTTATTTATTGCATTTTGATGGATGTAATTCTGTGCTGCCCCTTTAAGAGGGCCTGCAAAGGGTTTTGCACTGGGTGTCCATAAATGCTTGCCGTAGTTTCCTGTTTCTGTCTGTCTATGGAGCACATGGGTTGTTTCCTGCCAACAAAATCCTTGCTCAAATCCTAGGGTCTTTATGTCTTTTTACAAAAATGGAAATGAAAATGGAACTTAACACTAGAACCGCCAGAGGTCGCTGTATACCTATATCCGCCAACGGGTAAAGTTTACCCGCTATTGATTTCCAAGGTACAATGTACCATACAGAACGGTGAGTTTTGATCGCACAGGGATGACATGTATACCAATATAATCTGTGGACTCTCAGCTTTTCATATTATGTGACCCGCTCTATCAAAATCAGTCGGAAGTCGCAACGGCTCATTTCAGAATAAACGTGGATTTACGTAAACAACTATTTTTTTCAGGGTTCGGGTGTTTTGTTTGATTTTAAACAAACAAAGTCTTGGCTTTCAGAATATGAAACTTTTATTTCCAAAATCACACGATAAATACATTTTTGAAGCTTGTAAAGGGACGAAGACAAGCACCTCTCACTCGCAATCTGCTCTTCCAGCAGCGCCGCCCCCCCCCCCCCCCCTCCCCTCCCTCCGGCTGAAATTATGAACGTAAGAGTAAAGTAATCATAGATAACACGGCAGGGTCCGTTACAGTTTGCAGTTTGTTTTCATCTGATTTAAATTAAACAAAGTCTTGGCTTTCAGAATATTAAACTTTTTTCGGCAAATTCAGATGATAAATATAACTTTGAAGCTTCGGCATAACAAGCGGAGAACGGAGTAACTTGACAGCAGGCAGCAGCAGGCACAACAACAGCCGGTGTTTCTCGTGAGGGTTTTCTCTGGGAAACAAACACAATACACACAAACGCAAAAATACACAAACACACACACGTATACACATACACACACACTCGCGAGCTTCCCCTCCAAATGAAAATATCTTCCCTCCGTAGTATTTTGATCATTTTGATCGCAAAATCAATAGCGCGAGGAGCACTGCATTTCTATGAGGTAAATATTACCCGCTGGCGGAAATAGGTATAAATATCCATTTTTTTGGCGATTTTTTCAATCTGACTTCATATTGACCATTTTTAACAACACAGGGTGTTACATAACACACTTTCAGGAAAAGTCACGGACTGGGAGACTTTAATATTTTATTGAAAAAAAGTTACATACAATAAAAAAACAGCTGCGGGTAAAATTTACCCGTTGGCGGTTCTAGTGTTAATCAGTAAACATCCAAAACTGAGCTGCTGTCTCCTGGGTGTTTATTTCCGTGTTAAGCTATCTGCCACGCCTGCAATCCGAAAAGTATTCTTGCGAGGGCAGAATAATAAAAAGACAACCACGCCTGTAGGATTTGCCACAGAAGATGGGATACCAGTAGAAACAACCGCATTCTTCTGTCATCAAAGCTACAGTCTACATGATGGCAGACAACAATGATGAGTGGGAAACACGATCACAATGCTCCAACACCTCACGTTCAAGCCGCATGTCCTCAGTCAACACCATGGCAGCTAGAGCTCGTGCAAAAGCATAGGCTGCACGTGTCCAGGCCTCTTTTGCACAAAGAGAAGATGACATGATTAAAGCACAAGCATCTATTGATGCTGAAGCAACACGAAAGAAAGCGGAGCTTAAAGCTAGTCTCAACACATTGCGGCTAGAAAGTGCTGCTGCAGTTGCCATCGCTGAAGCTGAAGTTCTCGAAGCAGCTGCTGAGGATGCATATGGAGATCCAGATCGTGCAAGCCTAAAGAGTGTGTACACTGAGTGGTACAAGGGGAATCCAGCACCTGATTCTCACCAAGACTCAAAGCCACAACAACCCACACCGGCGCGCCAGCACGCAATGGACGACGGTGAGCAAGCTAAAGGCTACATGGGAAGAGGTGCTGTACAGCCACGTGGGGTCATTGAAGGTGGATTTCCTAAACTACCTGCTCAACAGGCACACAATCAGGAGCGAGATGCCAGCCAGATATATAGCCCTGCTGAAGGTCCATCCAGAAACATCTACAGTCATCATGAGCAGTCACACGCAGCAAGACCATCCAGTCATGTTCAGCCACATGCAGATGTTTCACCCAGAGCCAATGAGTCTCATTCATCAGCTACAGCAGATTTGGCCAAGTATTTAATACGTCGGGAAATGGTTAGCTCCGGGCTATTGCAGTTTGATGACCAGCCGGAAAACTATTGGGCCTGGAAAGCATCATCCCTCAGTTCCACAGAGTCCACCTGTCATCAAGAGAAGAGCTCGACCTCCTGTGTAAATGGCTTGGACCGAAATCCTCTGAACATGCAAAGAGAATCAGATCGGTTCACATCCATAATGCGGCAGCAGGTGACAATATGCTATGGCAAAGGTTGGAAGGTTGTTATGGGTCACCTGAAGCAATAGAAAATGCACTCCTCAAAAAAGTCGATGATTTCCAAAAAATCAACAACAGAGAAAATCAAAAGTTGAGGGAGCTGGGAAACATTCTTCTGGAGCTTGAAGCCGCCAAGACAGATGGATTTATATCTGGTCTGAGCTACCTAGACACATCCCGTGGCATCACTCCCATCGTCCAAAAGCTGCCATATTCCCTGCATGACAAGTGGGTCTCTCGAGCATCACGTTACAAAGAAACACACAGAGTATCGTATCCACCATTCTTCATCTTTGCAAAGTATGTTTGTGACCAAGCCAAGATACTCAATGATCCAAGCTTTGCCCAGCTCACAGGTGGTCAGAGTATATGCAAGACTGAGAAGCCTTTCAAACCCAACATGAGAACGCCAGTCTCTGTAAGGAGGACAGAGGTCTCAGCAGACTTTGATAACAGCTATGAAAGCACAGCAGAAAAAAAGAGCTGTCGACCCAGAAAAGCAATGTCCACTCCACCACAAACCACACCCTCTCAGGAATTGCCGTGGTTTCAGGTATACATCTCTGGATGAGTGAAAAGCCTATCTTAAAGATTCAAACATTTGCTTTAGGTGCTGTGCATCAACCAGCCACCAAACCAAAGACTGTGACAAAAAGGTTCAGTGCAGAGAGTGCAACAGTGACCGCCACCCTACTGCATCCAGGACCGGCTCCATGGACAACAGGGGCCTCCGTAACCTCAAGATATCAAGACGGGGAGCAAGACGAATCTCCTCCTTTCGCTGTCACTTCAAAATTCACTGACATCTGTGGGACTGAAGTAAAGCCAAGATCATGCACCAAGATTTGTTTAGTCAGAGTGTATCCAGCAGGCCAGAGAGAGAGAGAGCTGTCAACATGTATGTTGTCCTAGATGAGCAGAGCAATAAGTCCTTGGCAAAAACAAAGTGTTTTGAACTCTTTGACGTTAATGATGACACAGCATCCTATACACTGAAGACATGTTCAGGAGTCTTTGAAACCTCAGGACGACGAGCAAACAATTACATAATGGAGGCATTGGATGGCAAAACGTGTATGTCACTTCCCACTCTAATCGAATGTAATATGGTCCCAGATTACAAATCTGAAATTCCCACGCCTGAGATCGCAAAACACTACACACATCTCAACCGGGTTGAGGACAAGATCCCTGCACTAGATTCTACAGCAGACATTCTCATACTGCTTGGCCGAGATATACCACAGGCACATAAAGTTCGGGAGCTGTGCAATGGAACCCACAACGCCCCATATGCTCAACGCCTCGACCTAGGTTGGGTGATCATAGGAGAAGTCTGTCTTGGGAAAGCCCACAAACTAGACAGCGTCAATGTCTACAGGACAAACGTGCTGAGCAATGGACGTACATCTCTTTTTGACCCTTGCATTAACAATCTGCACATCAAAGAGCGAGTGGACACTCCAACTCTCCAACACCCTGTCCTACTCCGAAACCTGTCCCGTCCGGGGTCTTACCGTCTCCCGATCCCAGTACTCCTGCACCTCCGGCGATCCAGCGGACTCTGGAGGGGTCCCATCGCGGCCTACGCCACCCTCCTGCCCGTCCTCCGGAGCTGTCCCGTCGCCGCCTTCCTGCCCGTCCTCCAGAGCTGTCCCACATTGGCGACAAGAATACCTTGCAACACTACAACCAAGAAGGAAATGGCAAGCAGATAAGCCTCTTTGGAAATCGGAGATGTTGTGCTTCTGAAGGACGGACAGGTCAAAAGGAACGAATCGCCTACTGGACTTATAGTAAATACCTTTCCTGGTCAAGACAACAGGGTCCGTAAAGTGGAAGTACGGGTGATTAAAGAAGGTTCTCCCAGGGTGTATTCAAGACCAGGCTCTGAAGTTGTTCTCCTTCTCAAAGGACTTAGTGGTACATTATACCAAGCGGGGAGTGTGCTGCAAGAGGGCCTGCAAAGGGTTTTGGGTTTTGCACTGGGTGTCCATAAATGCTTGCCGTAGTTTCCTGTTTCTGTCTGTCTATGGAGCACATGGGTTGTTTCCTGCCAACAAAATCCTTGCTCAAATCCTAGGGTCTTTATGTCTTTTTACAAAAATGGAAATGAAAAATGGAAATGAAAATGAAAGGAAAATGGAACTTAATCAGTAAACATCCAAAACTGAGCTGCTGTCTCCTGGGTGTTTATTTCCGTGTTAAGCTATCTGCCAAGCAGATACATTATTAACCTATGGATCAACCGATTCATCCGCGTTGTTCTCGTTTTAATGCCATTGAACACGTCTTTTGATCAGATTGACAGCTACGGTGAGACAATCTCCCGTAAAAGCTCCGTAAAAGGTACGTGTTGTGATGTCTGTGTTTGCTTCCCCTGTCTCGAGATCGGATCGCTTAGAAACTATACTTAAATAATCTGTGGAGTCTCACCTTTAATCGGATATATTGTATGTGCAGTTTCGATAAGTAATAAGGGTATCTTTATTTTGAATTCTGTGCTAAAGTGCGTTAGCATTTTTAAAAAAAAATGAATAAAACCGCACGTCCCTGCGGTGCGCATATCGTGACACGGTATATCGTTCAGCCCTAGCAAAATATAAACTCCAAATAAAGAGTTAGATTTGAACACTTTGGGAGTAAAAATATACACTATAACTGGTACTTTTTTGACACTGTTTGAGTGCTTTCCAACACATGCAGTGTAAAACTACCCTCAGAGTTAAAATGTACTCTCAGTCTTTTAGTGTCACTGTGCAGAGCTGATTATTCAACACTTTGAGAGATAAAATGTACTCCATGGTCATTTTTCACACTGTTTCAGTGCTGTTTAGCTGATGTACACCAAACAAACAATTTTGGGGTGAATCATTAACACTTCAGGAAATAAAGTACACATCAGATTCTTGAAAACATGCATTTATTTTCAAAAATGTGATTTTGATGTGTTTTAAATATAACATCTAATCAGTAGCAACATCAAACAACCCACAAAATACATTGGTAATAGGTGGAAATGTGTGTACATTTGCTCATTAGGCCTCTTTAGGCTGGGGAAACACTTTAGAGGTTATCATTCCAAAATCCTGTTCCAACAAATGAGGTTAAATTGTTAACATAGGTTCAGGAGCATGGCCACGCCTAAAACTCCGCCTCAAACCACGGCCACCCCTATTTATATCCGGCAAAACTTCCGGCCACTGCTTGTCTCCATCCTCTCAACCCACCCTCCCTCTCCCTTCTACCCATACAGTTCCCCTTCCGACTCACACCGAGCGATACTTCCATCCATCCCTTCTTCCCTCCCTCCCCTCAACATCCCTCATCCCTACATCCCAACATCCTCTGCCCGTCAGCATTTATATTCATATACTGTATAAACTAACATCTTAATTCCAGGTGTCGTCTGGGGGGCCCGTAATCAGCCCACGCAGATCATGCCGGAGACGGAACCTCCACTCTGAGTCTCCCACTGCACGGACCACAGCTCGTCCTCCCAGATCATCCCTTCACCCCCTCACATCATTCACATGTTACTTCAATAAACTTACAAACATCACATTGTTGTGGCGTGGTTCCTGCTAGTGAAATGGACAACGTGGAATACCATACCATACTTTGCTAATGTGCAAAGTAAACTGACAAAAATAGTGTTTTGAAAGACTAACGATCACTGAGCAGGATGACCAACATCTAAGTGTACATGGCAACCAGTTTACATCAATGTTGTAGATGGTGGTCTGCAAAAATGTGTACATGCCGTTTAAGGCCTGGTCATAGGAGATCCCAAACACATAATGTGCTTTAAAAAGTTCATCAAAACTGACAGGGAAGACTTGGCCTTGCAGGGAAGGAGCTCACCATCCAATGCAATGTAGTACTCATGGAGCTGTTTCTTGTGGTCCCAACTGCTAGGATGTAGGGTTGCCTCCACTGGACCAGAGTACTCCTGAAGGCTGGAGATGACTGTCAGATAACAACGTTAACACAAATAACACAAATATAACGATAACACAAATATAACTACACTGTACATCAGGGATCACCAACTACATTTGTCCAAGGGCCGAAATGTAACCAATAGACACTATCGCGGGCCAGCGATTTTTATATAGCCCAGAATTTTATAAATTGTATTCAGAATACTTTTGGAATACTTTTTATTACATTACGTTACATTGCATTTAGCTGACGCTTTTAACCAAAGCGATGTACAATAAGTGCCTTCGACCAACAACATGAAAACGTTTTTCAAATGTAACGCCAGCTGAATACAGTTAGCCTACTTGATTTTTGTATTCTGATTACGTAACGCCGTTATGTATTCCGTTACAACCCAACCCTGCTTCTAGGCTACTGTCCCGCAGCTCCAGCCTCGCAGCGGGGCTACTGCTGTGGTGCAGAGCGCATTAACCAGACTCTTCACAACGAAGGATCACTTCTTCTTCAGGGGAGGGAAGGTTTCGCAGTACGCAGTCTACTGTCCCGCAGCGGCTGCCTCTCTGTTGGACTCCGGTACTGCACCTTACTCACGAGACGTTGTAAACAAAGAAATGGGTGGGGGGCGAACGCAGTAACCACTCCGCCGACGCCACAGTCACCCCCGTCGTGCGGGCTGGATGAGAATGTCTGGCGGGCCGGATGTGGCCCGCGGGCCGCCAGTTGGTGGTCACTGCTGTACATCATATTTTGATGGATAGGTCAGACACTGACAAAAACCTTTGAGCAAATCAGATCAGCTCGGCCATTACCATGAACAGAAGTCAAATGCAACATACACATTAATGCAGCAGCAGTAATATAAAACCTAAAAGCATCCCAAAAATAGTAATTCACTGACAGGGACAATTTCACTGCACAATGAGTGCTTTTACTTATACTTAAGAGTCAGATGCTTGACGAAATCTACTAATACAAAGTACTTCATTATCTACTTTTTCAGCTTTTAAATACAAAAGTGTATCTGCTTGACGAAATCTACTAAAAAAAAAGGACTTCATGGTAGTGGTCAGCTTTTATACACCTACCTGTTATAACACACATCAAAGGACTAGACTACAAAGGTGTGTGAGGGGGCAGGGGCCATACAACCTAACTTCAAAGAGACTATCTTAATTCATCAATACATCAAAGAACTAAACAACAAAGGCACTACACAGGGGGGCATTTCACACCTACCTGTTATAACACACATCAAAAGGATCTCGAACAATGGGAGGCGGGACTTAGCTCATTTGCATAATTGGGGGCGTGTCCATCTGTCTCTTTACATGCATACTAATGTGATTGAAACAGCATCATTACTACTACTGATATTGCATTGTGTTTGTTGCAGTTGTATTAGTAATTTGGCATGCTTTTATTTTGAAGGTGAGTTTATGCTGTTGACAGGGAGTTGCTATGGAAACAAGAAAAGCTTCACAGCTTTAACTCGCAGAGACGGCTAAAGGAGCTTTTTTCATTTAACCCGAAACTGAATAGGCAGATTCGATGGATTTATTTCTTTGGAAATGTTATTTTAAATACAATCAAATCAAGTTATTTTGGTAAAACGAATGAAAAATATAACTACACATTTTTTTAATTCTTAATGTTTTTAAATATTATTTTGTAGAATATCTTAGGCCCTCATAGAGGGCCCTGACGGCTCGCCACTGTCAGATTAAGTTTGAAATGTTTTTTGCATCACAGCAGCTCCATTTGCAACATCAAACAAAGACATGATACAAGAACATTTAAAGGCCCTGACACACCAAGCAGTCACCAGAGGACTAGCCGACGCTGAAGTCGGCTGTTGCCTGGCCGTGTTCTCCTGCGTTTTGGCCATGTGTCGCACGGGAACACACCGCACCGACTTCAGTGCATGAGTGGCAATAACTCTCCTTACCAGCAGGCGGCGGTAGTGTGTATTCGTCATTCAAAAGAGGCAACAACCGGAAGACAGAGAAGAAGAAGAGTATCTTTTCTCCGTAATATCATACAGAGCTGGCCTCTCCTGGATCAAGGTGATGAGCAGGTCTTCGTTTGCATCATTCCAGATCGCCATGATGAGATGAAAATGAATAGCAGTCTGTGTGTGCCTTCTTAAATCGTTTGTTTACGTCCCTCACTTCCGCTTCGCTTCTCATGCACTGATTTGCTAGCTGAACAGCCAATCAGAGTGATTATTCGGTCCGACTGCCAGACCCGATGCATGGCCGATTCAACATGTTGAATCGGCCATGCATCGGGTCTGGCAGTCCAAATAAGGCGTGTCACGGTCGACGGTGCGGGACACACCAACCTGACTACGGCGCCGCGAATGCCCGACAGCCTCTGACGGCCTCTGACTCCCAAAATCGGGTTGGTGTGTCAGGGCCTTAATACAACATGTTCAAGACCCTCTAACATACATTTTACCTGGGATTTAACTGTATTTAATTTCAGGATTGAATGGTGCACAAAACAGTGCTTCATTCAAACTTTTTTTTGACTCTCTGATTGATTAAATCAAATCAGAGATACAGAGTCAACAAGTGTGTGTGTGTGTGTGTGTGTGTGTGTGTGTGTGTGTGTGTGTGTGTGTGTGTGTGTGTGTAACAATACATATTCACTGTTGGGGAATTGTCTATGTGCGAGCTTTCTAATAGGTGTGTTCCAGGCACAATTGCTTCGCTGAACACAGTACTAAGCCTGCATGGGTTTTTTCATACACTTTAAGTCATGTACCACTAAACTGGTGTCAAAAATAAGCCACCAATAACTTTAAAGGGTTAATTTAGCAGTCTGAATTATTTAATACCGCAAATGATAAAGGTGGTAACTAGGTAGCTGACAATGCCAATTGTCACTTCAGGGCACAGCAGCCGTGCGCATGTGTGGTTTGAGACGTATGTACAACACACTCTCACTCCCTAAGCGTCCAATAGCGACGTTTGGTCAGTGTCCGTGGCGTCCAATTGTGACGCTCCTAGTCTCCTTCAGCGTCATAAAGGGACGCAAATAGCTTTCAACTGATTGCAATGTATTCCCATCTGCGTCGGGATTTGACGCTCATGGAAGCACGGCATTCGTTTATGCCGGCTGCCCTTAAAGGCAATGTGAGCATCCATTCCCATTGGATAACGGAGAATTTTACACCCGGAAGTAAGTATTCCTCTTACTGTCGATTGATTTTACAATGATATCTGCACTACTCATCGACTAAAAAACACCAGATTATCCTTGTTAATTACACAACATTGATTGGTTTAAATTGTGTGCAATGCTTTTGTATTTTTCCCCTTCGATTCGGAGAAACAAATATGTTTTCTGAGTAAAGGATGGCAGAAGACACTACACTACCCAGAATCCCCAGCTATCGTTTGGACTACACCATGTGCTCTGTTTGACAAACCCCGTTTTTTTCACCATTCATTCCGATGGCTGGCGTCTATGTCACGTGATCTTCAAATGTCTCCCTGCAGAAAAAGAAAACATGGCCGAACTTCGTTTTATTCTAGGTGTAAAATGCCTATTTTAAAGTTAGTTTGGCCATTAAAATGCGTTTTGATGTCATTTGATGCGAGAAATATGAGTTGTTGTTTCAGATTATGTGTGCAGTGGATGTACATGATCTTTAGTTTGCTAGTTATTACGAAGATTACTTCAGGAAATCGCAACGTTTTCATTGTTACCAAGGTGGTTGCTAGGGACGCTGCTATCGATATTATTTCTGTTATGTTGTGTAACTGTTTAATGGTGTTATCTTTATTGCTACCCCCTTCCCCGTCAATGTATAGTGTTGGTCCACAGCCTAAACATATTAGTTTAACAAAATCCGCATCTAAAGATAGCCTACGTTATTTCCCCCCTGTGCAATTCCAGTCTCACATCTCAGAGCACATCGTCATTAACAAATACCGAAAACAGACCGAAATAATAATAATACCTTATTCCGAGTGTGCTTGCTTTTTTCTTTGAAAGTCATCACAAAACGGCATTGTAATACACGGTTCGGCTGCATTACATATTACATATCTGCCGTAGTTCTGTATTTATAGAGCCCTGATGAGAAGACAAACATGAGGAACTGAAAACGTGACGTGGATCATAAATATATCAGCCATTAAACAACATCTTACATTTCTTTTCACACAATGCGTCTCCTTGCAGTATCAACACTAATTCGGCTCACTTTTATATTTGATCCAATTGGTAGATAGGCTGTATTTACACCATAAAGGTGCACAGCTGATATAAAGGGACACCTGGTGGTTAAAGCATGTTATTGAATTTCAATATTTTTATTATTAGATATTAATACGATCCCTATAAGGTATATTCATTACTCGTTATTCTCTACTAATTGTTAATTAAAGACTGTATGTAATGACTATTTTGCACATCCCTTTCAAGATTTCAAGATTTTCTAAGGTTTATTGACATATCATATAGGCCTACACAACTGTGGTGTCGTTCTGCACTGAATGAAAAACTTGGGTTGCAGGTTCCTCAATAGTGCATTACAAGACTTCTATCAATATGTGTGCATACCTCCAGCAATGTTAACTATGTTGAAGCACTTATTTTAACTGATATTATACATAATGTATTACACTCTTATAGATGTATGTAGATATTTCATCTCCGGCCTTGTCAGGTATTGAACAATCAATAAATAAAGAACACAGAATTGTTGAATATAAAACACAGAATTTATGTGATTATACTAAATGATTTTCAAATAAACACAACTGCATATTTAACTGTTACACATGCTGATGTAACGCAAATGTTCCAACTTGGGATCAATAAAGTATATCTTATCTTAAGCTGATCGATGGCTACTGCCATATTTGCAAAATGTGCCTCTGAACCTTGACAAGTGCATGTTTCAGGCTTATCAATTAATGTAATGTAATGTTATCACAGGGGTCACAAACATAAGACCAGCTGTTAAATAAAGCTCTTCTGACCTTAGCTGGCATGTGGGTATATATATTAATGCTGCCCATAATGGGCACAAGCAATTTTCACCCATTTATTAATTATATGTTTTAAATGTGAGTGTTTCCTGTCCCCTAAACCTCCAGGGATGTACACAGTTTAATACTGGCAACTTCTTATTATGGGAAATACGAAAACGTCTTTTAAAACTACAACTCCCTGTAGAGACGTGCCATAGAGAACATGTTGCGAAACACAATAGCCAGCATGTATAGTTCTGGGGACGGGGTGGGGGAGGGGGGGACGCGGTGGACCCGTTCAAATCCAGTTTTGGACAGTCTGCCGTGGTTCCATCCCATTTCAAGTGCTGTTCGAGAATCGGCAACCCTCGGAGCACACTCTCCAATCACAGAGCTTGAGGACTATCACGGGGTTTGTCAAGAGCACATGGTGTAGTCCAAACGATAGCTGGGGATTCTGGGTAGTGTAGTGTCTTCTGCCATCCTTTACTCCTGGGAATGGACGCTCACATTACCTTTAAGGGCAGCCGACATAAACGAATGCCGTGCTTCCATGAGCGTCAAATCCCGACGCAGATGGGAATACATTGCAATCAGTTGAAAGCTATTTGCGTCTCTTTATGACGCTGAAGGAGCCTAGGAGCGTCACAATTGGACGCCACGGACACTGACCAAACGTCGCTATTGGACGCTTAGGGAGTGAGTGTGTTGGTATGTACTGGGTGTTTCTCAATGTTGAGGAAGGCTCCTCCAGAGCCACTATTTCAAGGATGCTACGTCATCGAGTCCCAGCGAAGGACTGTTCCAATGTCCAGGATCCTTGGAATTCTACCGAGGCCGGTGTCCTTCGTTGCGGGAAATTTCGAGGCTGCACATGTGTATCCTCCGCGGTCTTAAAATCCCCACAATGCTTTGCGCATGGACCAATTTCTCAAATCAAAATGGCTGAAGCGACGCAGTACACATTTAAATGTAAGTATGTAGGCTACATTGGCGTATAAAATGTGTTGGTTACTTTGTTAAATTTGTTATCACCAAAAATGTGTTCCATGAAAGTAAAGCAAGTTCATAATTAGCTAGGTACATCGTGAGGTATTTATTTTCGGTACAGTTTATGTTGTGAGAGTGACACAAACAATTGTTTGTTGCCGGACTGCAGTTAAGCTCAAGAGTGGTATGGTATTCATTAATTACACACGGCATTATAACATACTGTTGTTTCTGGTGTTTGCTAAAGGGACTAAGGAACAGACGGAGGCATTTATACGCCTCGGTGTTGAGCACCGACACCTGTTCACAGGCCGGATCAAGGAAGACAGCACCTACATATGGGCTCGTGTCCAACACAGATTGAACCTTTTTCACAAAGACACAGTTAGCTGTCTCAGTGGAGTGGTGAGCACGGAAACCAAACTGCATTGGGTGGAGTGGAGTGAAACCTTTGTCTAAATGTTTGGTGATTAGTTTTGACACCCATTTCTCAGCTATCTTAGAGACACAGGGGAGGATGCTGATTATTCTGTAATTGGACATCATTGCCATATCCCCAGATTTAAAAATCGGTGTCACCGTGGCCACCTTCCAGGATGATGGAACTTCCCTCGTGCTGATAGATTGATATACTAATTGGTTGTATTCGTTTTTACAAAGTTGGTGTCTAAATCATCTGCATCCCTAGCCTTAGAACCTCTTAACCCTAAGATTATATGTTTTACCTCAACCTCTGTGATTTCCTCCAGGTCAAAAACGGGGTGCGCATCCACAATCGGGCTATGGGAGACCTCAGATGGCGGGAAGACCTTTGTGATGTCCAGAGCACTATTTATAAAATACTCATTAAAGAGCTGGCCAACACTGCAGGGTCTTTTATCGGGGCATCATTGATTTTTTATTCTAGAGCATTATTTTCCTGTTTCTTATGTTTACCTAATAGTTTATTTAGGATTTGACAAACGTTTTTACTGTTACCTTTCGCACATTCAATTATATTAATATATATATATTAGGGCCGGGACTTTAACGCGTTAATTACGATTAATTAATTACACAAAAATGTACGCGTTAAAAAAATTAACGCATTTTAATCGCACTTATTTTTGCACAGCGTACCGATTATACTGGAGCACCAACTAACGTTCATGACTTCAGCATGGGACTTCAAACAACAACAAACCACGGTGAACAATAGTCAAACATGAACGAACAAGCTGATGAGACCGCTTTGGTCGGCCCCGTGGATGGGACATTTTGTTTTAAAAAACGGACGGATGGAAGCGTCGATAAGAGCACGGTTGTGTGCAAATTATGCAAAAAAGAATTTGCATATCACCGCAGCACATCAAGCCTGAAGTATCACCTAAATGCAAAGCATGTAGCAGCTAGCGTGGACGTTAGCCCGACTCCGAGTGCAAGGAACCACACCCTGACCCAACCCACACTCCACCAGATGACTGGTTTCAGGGCCAGGATGAGTAAGTCCACGTCTGAGAAAATAACCAGCTCACTGGATTGTCACTGGGCTTGACATTAAGGACTGCCCGATGGCCCGGGGCCATCTAGCATTTAGCTCTGGCAATGAAGCCTCACCTGCTGGTTGCCCGATCGGGCAATCTATTATGCCAGTATCATGCAGCTGGCGGATCCAGTAATGAGTGACCCGACAGTAAAACTAAACATATCTATAACTAGTTTAGGTAGTTTGAGAGGTAATTAAAATAGCTACGTGTGATATTCTAACCTGAAGTGTGTGTTACTTTTGTTCCGCTCACCGCTGCATGCGATCATGCAGAGCTGCGTGTCGAGTCTCGACTCGTCAGCAGCAGCTGATCTCTCTCTCCCTTCCCCACATTAAGTGTTAGACATTAGAGTTGACTATTCTTGTCTGTCACACACTCTTCTTGTCTGTCACATAAGTGGCGCAACTGAAGCGATATTGCTCTAAAGGGAAATTATTTTGACCGAAGATATTTAGATTTGCCGGCTAACGGGAACTCTGACGTGTGCTTCGGGGATGCGCTCGGCTCCTCTCGACTGCTGCTCGGGTCTGCTCGGTCAGCTTCCGGATGAGGAGGCATTGTTCGACCAATTTACAGTAGTTAACATTACAAACATTTTTAACAGGGGCCATAATAGTGTAAATAATGTTTGTTTTGGCAGTTATTACTGAATGTAATGTTTTCTACTTTTTTCCATCTGGGAAGGCATTTGCCTTCATCAGATGGAAAGTGTTTTGACCAACAACTTAAGTGTTTCTTATAGCTATGCAGGAAGCGAGCAAACACAAACAAACAAGTGAAATGAAGAATACAATTGAAATTGTACAATATAATATTGTGGTGGTTCATCTTATAATTCAGTCTAGAGAATGCACCAGACAGCATCTAAGACCTGCAACATTTTAAAAATGTCTAGGGGGAGGCCCCCCAAACCCTTCGTGCCATTTCGTCCGCATGCATTTTTCAGGGCAATCTCTATTGGGCTCAGGGCCATCTGTAAATTAGCTTAGATGGCCCTGTGCTTAAAAATGCGATTTAAAAAAATGCGATTAATTTCGATTAATTAATTACAAAGCCTCTAATTAATTAGATTAATTTTTTTAATCGAGTCCCGGCTCTAATATATATTGATGAAAAAGTTTGCTTTAGCCTGTCTTATTGTTTGAGTTACCTTGTTACGAGCATGAGTAAATGTCTGTCAGTGGATAGTCCGGATTTTAAGCTCTGCTTTAATAGTTGGTCTCTAGATTTAATTAAATTCCTGCACTGTAGATTTAGCCAGGGAAGATGATGTTCCTTCCTGTCCCTAACTGACCCTCTACTTGAGAAGGAAGACATTGTATCATTCATTTTAGATAAACAGATTACTGTTTTCACCAATGTCTTCAGAGGACAGAGTGTCCCCCCAATTAATCATTTTCACTGCCTCCATAAAACGTTGTTGCAGGTATTTGGGGATGAAGCGAGAACCGAAGGCAGGGGTTTTAGCTGTGGCCATGAACCTTTTTTGTGTGAGTTTCCTGGCAAAAAGAACAAGATTATGGTCAGAAATACCAGTCAGGAAGTTGTAGGGTTTAACTATTCTGTCAGCTTTGTTTGTAAATAATAAATCTATCATCGTCTTAGAGGTTTTGGTTATTCTAGTCGGTTGATCCATTAGTTGTATTAAGTTGTGATTATCCATGATCCGTTTTAAGCTCTTTATATTTTGTTTGTCATTCCAGTTGATATTAAAGTCTCCTAGGATAATTAGCTCTTTGTTGGAGTCACAGGAATTCAGCATGAGTTTTACCTGGTCATAGAAATCCACCTTAGCGGTGGGTTGTCAATACAGGCAAATCATGGTGAGGGACATTTCCTCAGATAGTGTGATTTCCACACAATCAAACTCAATATTAGCTGGGAGTGCAATCTCCCTACAAGTAAAGGTATTTCTCACATAAAGCAACACACCCCTCCTTTTCCCTTCAGTCTGTCCTTCCTAAACACATTATATCCTGACATAGATACAAGAGTGACTACTGTTTTAGCCAAGATTCAGATATTCCCAAACAGTCAATATTGGACTCAAGGAGGAGATGTTCTAGCTGTCCATGTTTATTGCAGATGCTGCGGAAATGTAAATGTCCACTGAATAGTCCCTTCGGCTTGCACCGAGGATCCCACACTACTTTAGCTTGATTCACTGTTTGAAACATTTTTGTGCAACAGTGTTTTTTAAATACAGGATTTCTAGGCTTTACCTCTGTGCCGTTGTTGACAGTGGAGCAGTCAAGCTAGCTGGTGTTTTATGGATCTCTGCCGCTAGGCTGCTAGCCATCGGCGCGGTCCTGCAGTCCTCCGATGGTGTGGATGTTGGTCCAGGTGTTAGACCAGCAGTCCCCGGCGCGAGCCCACAGAGATCCTCCGGCCGAGCTAGCTGTTTTGCTAGCCAGCCTCGTCTGAAGCCAGCCGGTGATGCATGGTTCTCCGCTGCTGTGCTTTTAGCCCTCGGTGCGGGCCCCCAGTCCTCCGATGGTGTGGATGTTGGTCCTGCTGCTAGGCCAGCAGCCGTCAGCACGAGACCACAGAGACCTGCCGGCACAGCTAGCTGTTCAGCTAGCCGGCCTCTTCTGAAGCTAGTCCGGTGGTGCGAGAATCTCCGTTGCTAGACCGCTAGCCCTCGGTGCGGATCCGTAGTTATTCGATGGTGTGGAAGCTATCCGTCCTCCTCTGAAGCCAGCCGGCGGTGTGTGGATCTCCGTTGCTCGGCCACCAGCCCTCGGCGTGGACCCGTAGTCCTCCGGTGGTGTGGGTAGAGGTCCTGCTGCTAGGCCGGCAGCCGTCGGCGCGAGACCGCAGAGACCTGCCGGTGGTGCTAGCTGCTCAGCTAGCCAGACTCTTCGGAAGCCGACTGATGGCGTGCGGAGCTCAGCGGCTGGGCCGCCAGGTTGATGGAAACGACGCCGGGACCCGAACACGGGTGGATATCTCCCGAGAGCAAGAGACACAGCAGAGCCAATTGCCCAATATTCTCCTCTTTTCGTTTTAAACCCTTTTTCTTTTTTTGAGAGAGTCTGCCAGGAGTGCCAGATGAATGAACTGTAGATAATATGCCGACCATGGCCGAAGTGCTTGATATTCAACGATGTTGCAGACAATGATGTATCCTCAACATGTTGTTTTACCATGGGGGCAAGATGAGTGGTGTAGCTACACCAGGGTTGCCAACTTTGGGTATCTGGCTGGAGTGAGAATTTGGTATCATGGGTTTGATTACACATATGCGCACGAAATGACTGCTATCGTGTCAGTAGCGGGACCTTAGCATATATATATAGGATATATATATACAAATACACAATATTGGACACATACTATAAAGGGTACACAGTTTCATTCACTAATGAAAGTCAAACACATGTTTGTTTTTGCCTGTCGCGATAAGCAATTAATTGACTTATCGTACGATAAATAAAAATGAACTCGATAAATTGCCATTTACATGAGGATGTGACTAGCAGTTTGAAAGGATGTACTTGAATTATTATTATATATTATCATTATGTCAGTGGTCTAAAATGGTCATACAACGGTGCAGACAATATTATCGTTTATCGCAATAATTTCCGGGAAAATTAATTATCGTGAGAGGCCTATAGGCCTACATGAGACACACACAGACAAATCTACAGACTTACTCCAAACTGTCAAATATATTAATTAACACACTCTCACTCTCATACTCTTTGACTCTATTTTGGCCTCGAACAATAAGCAGCAAACTTTTACTTTTTATCATTTCTACTGGATCTTAGATCTGCGCATGCGCAATACGGGTCGGCCACGGAGTATTTGTGTTGGGTAGTAGGGCTAACCCATACAGTGGTGGGGCTCAAGTCAGTATTTGCAATGCAATTACATACACGCTCCCCTTGACAGTGAAACGCCACGCGTGAGGTTTAGATTATTTCCTCAATCCAAATGGAACTGTATGAAATAAAAAGGCACATTTGTCTTGTAGTAAATAAAAAGGGCGACCTGGAGCCAATCCTGCAATTTCCCCACAGGTGAAAGAGTTGACATGCTGAAAACCCAACCCCTGCAGGGAGGTCTGGGTGGATTCTCCCCCAGGAGATTTTTTGAAATACTAACATAAAATACACATTCTGGTTCTGGTGATAAATCTATCACTACACGCCAAATAATAAAAAAAAAAAATGAATGCCATTTTAGTTTTGTGTTACTTTGTTCTGAAAGCGGAACCTGCTGCTCCTCACAGAGAGAAGAGGCTGTGAATTACTTTACATTGTGGATAAGGGTGGAAAGCCCCCATTGTTCTGTGTGTCAAAATGAAAGACAGCCCACACACCTATCAACCATCAAACCGTGGGGTCTTATTTCATTAGGTGTTTATGTCTATCAACACGTAATGTTGTATTGATGTATATAGAGATGTACTACAGCAAAAGTATTCTCCGTCGGGACTTCCTGCAACAACACCACGCCGTTATCTTGATTCTGATTGGTCAGAAGACATTATAAAAGATGTTCTATTGAGAAGACGATCACTACGTGACAAAAGTTTTCAAAACCGTTTCTAGTCTTCGGTATTCTTGTTTTGGCGTGAGAATAGTTTGGGCAGCGTGTTAGTATTAACTTCCTGTCTTTCTTCTTCTGCTGTTCTCTTTACGGCCCCTACACACGGCGGCGTGCGTTTCCGCTTCAACGCTTCTGCCCATTCACTTTGAATGGGGTGACGTCACGATTCGCCGAACTGCATTGTGGGAGCAAAGCGTAGCTTCTCTCGAGGTACTCGCTGCAAAAGTAGAGCAATGTTCTACTTTTGCCGCCTCAACGGAGGCGTCAGCCAATCAAATCCTGCGTATGCAAATCTGACAGTACAAGCACTAACCAATCAAACCGGGTGTATGTTGGGAGAGCCAGACCGCAGTTATTTCCCATATGTCAACAAATGGAGGATAAAATGATCGTGGCGGTAGGGAATCACCCGGTACTCTATGACCAGTCCCTCTTTACCTACAGGAATACAAACCGGAGGAGCCAGGCATGGGGGGAGGTGGCAGAGACAGTGGGAGGTGGCAGAGACAGTGGGGGAAACTGGTAGGTTTTCGCCTGTTTGGGGAGTTTATATCCAGTGTACTTCGTTTGAATGGACAGCTAGCAAGCATAGGCAGTATATTTAGCCAGCATGGATGTAGCATGAATGCTTTGCTTTGTATGTCCGGGGCGGGACATTCATGTGATTGGTTGTTGGTCGGGTTGCTCGCGTTGACTCCCCAAGCTCAAGACACGCCCACCGCCAAGCGGCAACGCACGCCGCCGTGTGTAGGGGCTGTTAGTGTTTACTTCCTCTCTGTCCTCTTCTGCTGTTCCCTTTAGTGTTTACTTCCTGTCTGTCTTCTTCTGCTGATTTCTACAGGGAAGTCTTCTCAATCCTCTCATTTCCCCTCGGTCCTCCGGTAGTGACCCGGAAATGGATTTCAGCGCGCCATGTTGAAGGACATCTCATTTCTCTAAATGCACTTCGAGGACCGAGGAACGAGCGTCGAGGAGGCTCTCTGGAGGAGCTATAACCGAGGATACACTGATGGGTCCTCGGGGATCCTCCGCGGATGCATTTCCGGCAACAGTGATGTTTCAAAGAGTCGTGACGCACGGCCGGACTTATCTCAGCCAATGACAGCTCTCCATGCATCCCCTGGATATTATTTTAGAAACTGCTTTCATCGCGACGCGATGTTTACAGTGAGAACAGCTGTGAGGTCTGTGCAGAAAAGCAGAGCAGTGTGTAAAATATATATCACTCAGTATAACAGACCTACATTACTCTCTGTATTTGTATGCTGTAGTTTAGTAGATATCTACAACCAAAGTGTGAGGCAGACAAGTGAGCGGCCCGACCAAGTAAGGAGACAGAGGCAGAACGTCTTGATACAACCCGGTGTGGGTATTTATTCATCTTTTGTACCTGGTTGACCACATCAATATCCCCCAATGACTGTCTCCAACATATCCTCTCCCAAATGAGCCCAACATGCCACCCTTTATAGTCCCACCCTTTGGACCGTACCATCCAACAGGGGTGGCATGTGCAGAGATGGTCAGCTCAGATAAGGACCGTAGTTATTCACAATAAACATTTAGTGGAGAATGACAAACATCCTTTACTTACATTATATTTAAGTACTGTATGAAAAGAAAAACCGTTATAAACTAACAAGCCAAATGTACATGATAACAAATCACCCCTGCCTCCAACCTGCTTCTTTAACCCCATCCGGAACGATAAAAAGGATCCGCTGTTTCCCCGGGGACCCTTTACGATGACGGACCTTGGGACCGGAGACGGGAGAGGAGGCAGAGGTGAATGTTATGATGTTGACTGTTATAGGAGTAACTTGTACCATTAATGCACCTTATATCATATCTTTCATTTCATTTAATTGCAAACCTTTATTTAACCAGATTGGTCCCATTGAGATCATAGATCTCTTTTTCAAGGGAGACCTGCACCTGTTTACACGCTAAACATATCCTTTGCACATAATCTCAACCGCTGTCAATCTACACAAACCAACACTTTGGCCTGTCTCTTGTTTGTTTGATTAGTCCTGTGTGTATTTAGGTTCTGTGTTTTCTGTTAGTCTTTGTGAGTTCCTTGTCGTATTTGGACGTTGTTCACGGGGTGAGAGTACTGTTTAGTAGTGATGACGAGATGAAGCTTTGAAGCTTTCCAGCCAATTGGTTCGCAAAAGGGTTCATCTCATGAGGCTTCATCATGGGCTTCATTTGAACACAAACCCCCTGTTGGTCAAAGTGTGTACAACAGGCAGATTGGACATCTCAACAGTGTGCTCTATCTCATACAGAGTTCCCATTGAGTAAAGCCTTAGAATAACTCTAAACAACGAATATTAAATCATATTTTCATGTTAACAATATTGTATTTATTCCAGTTTAATGATTGTGATTGAGAAGCCTAAGGACGCTGGTAAACATTGCAAAGAGGGATTTGTATTCCTTAATAATATTCATAAACTTAACCATGTTGTAGCCTGAGAAAGGCTAAACCATATCAAAGAATACATTTATTAACTACATTATCTCATTTAGCTGTAGCTTTTATAAATATTAAAAAAATTACGTATTGACCAGTCGTTGAACCAGGAACCCTGCGGTCGTGAGTTAATTGCTTACCAGCTGAGCCACAGCACACACACAAAATTCATCTGAAGACACTGAACGCTATTTATTCCTGTATTTATTCATTTATTTGTTCATTGATGTTTTTATTCCTGCTTTTATTTATTTATACTTAAAACATGTTCCAACCTCTATATAAGTGAGGGTCTGAGCTCTCTTAATTCCATCGTGTCACCGGGCCCGGGTACAGGAGGGGTAATATGAGCGTTGTGGTTCAACCGATCGAAAGCACTTTCTGCTTCCAGCAAATCGGTTCACTAAAAAGTTCATCTGAGGCTTCATCATGGGCTTCATGTGCACACAAGACCCCCTGTTGGTGAACAGGTGTAAAACAGCCAAATATTATTTGTAATCTTTGACATACTCAAAATACTGGAAATAATTATACAAAAGTGTAAAAGATGTAAAATGTATTTGTAATCCTGTATTAACAGAATTTTGCACCAGTAAGTGTTTTAAAATGACTGTATATAATAATAATAATAATAATAATAATAATAATAAAAACAATATATCAATACAGTATCTTGTTGTTATATCTATACATAAATAAATGTAAATGTCTTCTATAAAGACAAAAGAAGCAATATATGTTCGAAAACTGGAAAAGAAGAAGGGTTTAACTTTCCAGAGGGCAGTGAATATGCTTGTGATTCATGGAACAATTTTATTGGTTTTTGTTTAAAAACAATGTTTTTTCCACAGTTTTCGGGCTTAGACGATTTATTTTCTTTGACACAACTTATCCTGCCTTTGAAAAGACCCTTTCACACGGGACTGAGGAAGCAGGTGTGCACAAAAAAGGGACCGCAAGTTTGGATAAACATGTTTTTGTGTCTGCCAGTAGTTCAGAGGGTCCTCCAAGTGTCCGATATTTGGTTTTAACAGTTGCGTCAGCTGTACATTCTTGGTCTTCCTGGACATCTTCACAGTCTGATCCAATTTATGCCAGAGTTTGTTTCCTGAAAAGTATACACAGAGAGTGTCAGTGGATGTAGTAATTACTTCAAATTGCTTTGAAATTAATCAAATCAAGCTGTGTTAAGAATGAGTATCTTGTAACTTTCTTTTATTTGCATGATAAAGTGAAGTTAACATGGTTAAATTATAAAATAAAATATATTATTCCAAAATATTAAATGACAAAACTTTAGCAGGTCCACCTCCATGTCCCTCCTTGTTCTCATGTATGGTACGATAATGCGGAAGAAGTATTGTTATTGTATCCCAGTTCCCTGGAGCACAATAAACACATTTGAATGAAATAGAAAAAGTAAAAAAATGAACCATACAAAATCTAACATAATACATCTGTTGTAATATACTATGTATGCAACCTACCTTATATTTGGTGAAATCACATCAAAGTGTTCCCACACACGGGAAGTCCTTCTCTTCTTTGCTGGCTCCATTCTAACGAGTTGCAAACATATCGTATAACCAAAACTGGCAAACGACAGTGTTGTCCTCTCACAAGGTTCACACATCTTGATTCGAATCCCATGGTTTTTATCTGTCAGAAGCACACGCCAAGATCTGAAGCGCTTCCTGAAGCAGTCACGTGGTATCGACAGGCAGCGAGGCTTCGTTTGTCATCGGTGACGTCACTGGCCCAAAACGATACAAGCCTCGATACAGGCTTCACAAAAAGCTTCGGGGATTACTCGACACGCGCTCCGAAGCCTCGGCGCAATACGTAACATCATTACTGTTTAGTCCAAGTTTGTTTCAGTAGCCTTGAAATAAAGGTATTTTTTCTGTTCATCTGCATTTGGGTCCTGCTTGCCTCACTCAGCCCTGACAGAAGGAACTCACCAAATATGGACCCAGCCGATCCTTTTGAGCAGGAATTGTTGGATTTTACTTTTTCTTTGGCTACCTGCTCTGATCGATGGATGGGAGCGTCCGGGGTTCAGCAGCGAGAGGCTGCTCTGGCAGAGGCGCGCCAGATAACTATGGAGAAACCAGGCTTGGTGAGATTCTTACCGGGCGGGATTTTGGATTTCCTCATGGTGTGTTATCCCCTGCCTGACAGCCCCAGGCCTCCCTACTCCCGTTATGACACCACACGCATCGGTGTGGTCCGTTTGGAGTCAACCCTGGCTTCTGCCCCATTGCCTACTCCTGTCCAGGAGCCGTTCTCTGGAACGCGTCTGGCCTTTGGAGGTCCACGGATCCTCCAAACGGCTCCTAAAGGAAGGAGGCGCAAGGCCAGGTTAGCCCAAAGATCCATGGTTCCGGCCCAAGTTCCGGCCCCAGCAGCCATGGTTCCAGACATAGTTCTGGCCCCAGCAGCTATGGTCCCGGCCCCAGCGGCCATGGTTCCAGACCCAGCTCTGGCCCCAGCTGCCATAGTCCCATCTCTGGTCCCTTGTCTAGTCTTTTCTCGAGTCCTAACTCATGTCCCTTCTCTAGTCTCTTCTCTGGTCCGCTCTCTAGTCTCTTCTCGAGTTCCCCCTCTAGTCCCTTCCCAAGTCCCTTCTCTAGTCCCTTCCCTAGTCCCTCCTCAGGTCACTTCTCTAGTCCCTTCGCCAGTCCCACCTCTAGTCACTTCTCTAGTCACTTCTCAGGTACCAACTCTAGTCCCATCTCTAGTCACTTCTCAGGTACCAACTCTAGTCCCTCCTCTAGTCCCATCTCAAGTTCCCTCTCGAGTCCCCTCTCCAGTTTCTTCTCAAGTCCCCTCTCCAGTTCCCTCTCGAGTCCCCTCTCCAGTCTCAACTCAAGTTCCTGTCCCAATTCAAGTCCCTACTGAAGTGCCGTTGGAGGTTCCGCTGGGGGTCCTGCCAACTCCATGTCTTGTCCCGTTGGGGGTCCCGCCGACTGCTCCTCTGCCGGGGGTCCTGCCAACCCTATGTCCTGTCCCGTTGGTGGTCCCGCCAACTACTCTCCTGCCGGGGGTCCTGCCAACCCTATGTCCTGTCCCGTTGGTGGTCCCGCCAACTACTCTCCTGCAGGGGGTCCTGCCAACCCTATGTCCTGTGCCGATGGAGGTTCCGCTCGGGGTCCTGCCGGCTCCATGTCCAGTCCCGTTGGAGGTTCCGGAGGTCCCGTCGACTACTCTCCTGCCGGGGGTCCTGCCAACCCTATGTCCTGTCCCGTTGGGGGTCCCGCCGACTGCGCTTCTGCCGGGGGTCCTGCCAATGCCGTGTCCTGTCCCGTTGGGGGTCCCGCCGACTGCTCTCCTGCCGGGGGTCCTGCCAACTCCTGGTTCGCTTCCGTGGGGGATCCTGCCGAGGCTTGTCCCACCAGCTCTGGTTCCTGTCTGGCCGACACCGGGTCCTGCCCGGCCTCCAGCGCTGTCCCGTCAGCGCCTTCCTGCCCGGCCTCCGGCGCTGTCCCGTCAGCGCCTTCCTGCCCGGCCTCCGGAGCTGTCTGGTCTTCGCCCTCGAGCCCGGCCCCCCTGAGAGCCGCGGTCTTCGCCCTCGAGCCCGGCCCCCCTGAGAGCCGCGGTCCTCGCCCTCGGGCCCGGCCCCCCTGAGAGCCGCGGTCCTTGCCCTCGGGCCCGGCCCCCTGACTCTTCCTGCCGCTGCCTTCGCCCTCGGGGCCTCATGCTCGGCCCCCTGAGTTCGCCCGCTGTGGCCTTCGCCCCACCTTGGACTCTCCTTGCCCCCTGGCCGTCCGCCCGAGTTCCCCTTTTTGAACTCTGCCTTGCCCCCGGGCCGTCCGCCCGAGACACCATCCTTGAACTCCGCTGTGCCCCTGGGCTGTCAGCCCAAGCCCGTCCTCCAGACCCCCTCCACCCACCATGTTGGCCCTAGTTTTGTGTCCCTCCTCGGGTCCCCCTCCACCTACCCTGCTGGACTATTTTTGGGACGTCTGGGATCCGTCCCTTGAGGGGGGGGGGGTACTGTCACGATCTGTCCGTGTTTTGTCTTGTCTTTTTCTGTGTTTGGTTTCCCGTTTTATTTTGTAAAGTGTTCACCCCCCGTTCCTGCCTGTTGCTTTCTGTCTGTTTTCCCTCCCTGATTACCCGATTGTGTTCACCTGGTGCCCCTGTGTTTTCTCCTCCCTCCTCACCTGTCTCTTGTTTGTTTAATTAGTCCTGTGTGTATTTAGGTTCTGTGTTTTTTGTTAGTCTTTGTGAGTTCCTTGTCGTATTTGGACGTTGTTCACTAAAGTGCTGAGTGACATTTGTCCTGTGCAAACCCACATGTGCAAGATTACCCGGCCCGAAGCCGTCAGTCCATAGTGACGAAGTTACCTAACTCTGCGCAGTCGTGTATCGTCCGCCAAAGTACAATAATGATTTTATAACTGACTTTTCTGACTTTCTGTCCGGGATCATGGTGAAATATGATCGTGTTTTGATCTGCGGAGACTTTAATGTCCATGTGTGCTGCAAATCTAAACCTCTGGTTAGGGATTTTTTAAACCTCCTCGACTCTTTCGGTCTTATTCAGTCTGTGGCTGGCCCAACACAGGATAAAGGACACACCTTAGACTTAGTATTATCGTTTGGATTGTCTATCTCTGTGGATGAAATATGTGCAGGAACGCGTATCTCAGACCATTTACCGGTTCTGTTTACAACCTCAATCCCTTCTGTAGGAATCGAATCACTTAGACTTAGACTTACACAAAGTTCTCTTAGAGCCGTGGCTCAATGATTGTACTTGTGCTTTTAGGCGCGCTTGTAGGCGTGCAGAGAGAAAAAGGATAAACTTCATCTCTCCTTAGAAATACTTCGTGCTTGCCTTTCCGACTACCAGATGGCAGTCAAAGCAGCCAAAACGGAGCATATTTCTCTGTTAATCTCCAAAAATAGCCATAAACCTCAGGTTCTTTTTAATGTCCTCAATTCGATCATTAATCCTTGTGATGCTTCTCCAATTGTGCCATCAACTACTCTCTGCGATACATAATATCTAAAGTATCTGCTCTTAGGCTAGCCTATACTAATGCTACCCCAGATCCTGCTCACTTTCTGTGCCCTGCTGTCCTCGACCATTTTGAGCCTGTATCCCTCTCTTCTCTCTCGGAAGTAGTCAAGCACCTGCGGCTGACAAACTGCACCTTAAACAGCATTCCCTCTCGCTTCCTTAGAGATGTTTTTGAATCAGTTGGAGCAAGTGTTTTATTGCTTGTACAGTTCTCTTAGCTCAGGATGTGTCCCAGCTGCCTTCAAACATGCCGTGGTTAAGCCACTACTTAAAAAGAAAAATCTCGATCCCTCCATTCTCGCAAATTTCAGGCCCATCTCCCAGCTACCCTTTTTATCTAAAGTCCTGGAGCGAGTAGTCTACGCCCAGTTGCAGTCATTTTTAACCACACATGGTATCCATGAAAAATGTCAGTCTGGCTTTAAACCTATGCATAGTACTGAAACAGCCCTTTTAAGAGTTTTTAATGATCTGCTCTTAGCCGCCGATTCAGGCAGCCCAGCTGTTTTGGTGCTGTTAGATTTAACTGCTGCCTTTGACACTGTGGATCATAGTATCCTGTTGTCACGGCTTGAACAGTCCGCAGGCATTACAGGCTCTGCTCTTGCATGGTTCAGGTCTTATTTGACAGACCGTAGCTTCTCAGTGCAGTTAGGTGTCTTCTCCTCTGCCAAAGCCCCTCTTACCTGTGGGGTTCCCCAAGGCTCGATTCTGGGCCCCATCCTTTTTATATTGTACATACTGCCCCTAGGTTCAATTCTTACAAAACATAATATCCCCTTCCATTGTTACGCTGATGATGTACAGATTTATCTGCCTCTCAATCAAAATGCCAACTCATTACAGCAGTTGAAGGACTGCTTAACAGAGATCAAATCCTGGCTGAGCCAAAACGTCCTCACCCTCAATGAGAGTAAGACCGAGGTCATCTTTTTTGGACCCCAACCAACAGTCTCCCCGGTTGATATTCTGGACTCCCTCAATAAAAATATCTTCCCCTCTGTTATGAACCTTGGAGTGACCTTCAACAGCGCCTTTACATTTGATAAGCAGGTTAGCACTGTAGTCAAGACCTGCTTTTTTTAAAATACGACAATTGGCTGGCCCTAGGCTCTGGAATAATTTGCCCCTCCATGTGAGGTTGGCCCAGACCCTGTTTTTTTTTTTTTAAATCAACACTTAAAACTCATTTTTTCTCTTTGGCTTTTGTTTAATTATTTATTTATTTATTCATTTAGCTCTTTATTTTAATATTTATAACATAACATAGGATTTCATAAAGTATTTTTAAAATAGTTTATACATTATTCAAATATAGGAATAGTAGATAGGATTACTTAAAATATAGTACCTTATAGTTCATATTTTTTCCCTTTAGACCCTTGCGGTTTATTCTTAAAAATCCTTACCCTTACACACCCCCCATTTTCCCTCTGCTGGTCTCTGGTCTTGTAGAGGGTAACGGGGTTCAGAGTCGCTTAGATAAGCGGGGGAGTGCATCTGACGAAGAGATAGGTTGTTGTGCTCCCTATCTCTGTTTCTTATCCTATATCTAATATAACTGCTCGGGTCTTGATAGATTGAGTGGGGAGGTTCATGAGATCTTTCTAGAGGGTTATCAAGAATAACTTGTATCCAATGACCTTTCCCCTCTCTGTCTGTGTCTGTGTATTCTCTTGTTCCGATTAACCCAGCCAAATCTTTTTTCTTGTTTTGTATCTATATCTACGCCGGGAACCGGAGTCCAGGCTGATCCTCTTGCTGTAGTCCTGTGTCTTGGATCCTCAATCCTGAGTTCTGGATTAAGTCGTGGACTTCGGGTCGTGGCTGAACCTGTCTCTGCGGTCCTGCCTTGAGTCTCGTCATGCTGCTTCCCTGACGGCTTCCACAGGATTGTAGCTGACATCCTTGTGCATTCATCTTCTTATTACAGACACATGCATTTCCTAACATTCGGTCTATATGCTGTAAAATGTATTATCTCTTCGATTTACACACGGCATCTATTGCACGTCTGTCCGTCCTGGGAGAGGGATCCCGCCTCTGTTGCTCTCCCTGAGGTTTCTCCCATGTTTCCCTTAAACTGTGGGTTTTCTCTGGAAGTTTTTCCTTGTACGATGTGAGGGTCTAAGGACAGAGGGTGTCGTTGTTCTCATACTGATATTCTGAACAATCTGTGCTGTTGTATCTGCTGTAAAGTGTCTCTACTGTAGGCTATTTTTATTTTATGTACAGCACTTTGGCTCGACCAAAAATCGTTTATAATTGTGCTATATAAATAAAACTTGATATGATTTGATAGATTGACATGCTCATTCAGTTAGCATGTATCCTAACTGAACATGCTCAGTTAGGATACATATATATTAGGGCTGTCAAACGATTAACATTTTTAATCAGATTAATCATGATTAATCACCATTCGAACTATCTCCAAAATATGCCATTTCAGTGTTTTGTGAAATGCTGTGGTGTTTTCTGAAATGCTGTGGTGTCTTGCACTTCAGGGCCACCGTATAATTCATTACTGTTGATTTCTATCAACGGGGGAGTACTTCAGGAAAGTCGACAGAGGGGGGGGGGGGCTAGTGGAGTACTTCGTGACCACAGAGTGTGAACGTTGTGATCAGCTGTTTTAGCGCAGTTCTCCAGTGAAGGGGGGGAGTCTCCCTCCGCAGCCGGTTGGCGTAGTTTTGGCACAATTCCGTTGTACAGACCGATGTTAACAGCAGCCCTGTCTGTGCACACGGAGACCGACTCTTTCGTCCAGTGATCTTACCGCCTTCTGGAAAAGATTCACAAGTACGTACTAGTGTTAATTTCATCAGCTATTTTTTAATTTAGTTTTAGTCTTAGTCCTGTGTGAAATGTTATTTTTAGTTTTAGTCATATTTAGTCACCTTCATCCTGTTTTTATTTAGTCAAGTTTTAGTCGACTAAATGTCTGAGCATTTTAGTCTTATTTTAGTCGACTAAAACAGTAAACATTTTAGTCAAGATTTAGTCGAATAAAAGTCTGAGCATTTTAGTCTTATTTTAGTCTACTTTTTGTCAATGAAAACTGTTGAGTCTTTTTTAGTCATCAGATTATATAGAACATTTCAGTCAAAATAGTCTAGCCAAAACCAATCATTTGTCATTTTATTCAAACGTATTTCACAATAAGATTATATCTTGTCCTTATTTGATGAAAAACACAGGTTGATTAGAAAGCAGCTTTGCAGAGAGTATCTGCTCAGGTTTTGGTGTTTTTACCAGCTCTGTGTTTTTGCCACATTGCTTCCCTTCTGATAAAACAATGCATTCGCTTTTTTTCTCCGCCTCATTGTAGCGAAAAAGGGCCCACATATTACGTCGTTTCTTTCTCCCAAGCAGTGGTGGCTTTAGACTTTTTCGTTGTCAGTAATTTTGACGGACAGGATCGTAACATTTCCATCATAATCCATTATTACCCGTCGAGTGCACAATGTATCACTCACTCGCGCTGACGGGGGGTATTCGGTTAACGCGAGTGCGACCACTGCTCCGAAGCCCTGTTGTTGCCATTTTATTTTCTGTTAAATAAGGTTAGTTAGACCATGAGTTAGACCCGAGTCTTCCTGACAGTTCATATTTGGCCGCTGCCCGGTGTAATTCAAATCTACCGCCGTGCGCAGCACAGACACCCAGCGCAGCACCGGAAATGGAACTGCTGGGAGAACAACTGTAACGTTATCTTTGATAATATTTCGTCTCCTCATTTTTCGTCAACGAAAGTAAAGAGAGATTTTGGCATAGTTTTTATTTAGTAAAGTACATTTTCGTCTCGTCACTTTTCGTCAACGATATTGCATGATGATTTCGTTACAGTTATTGTTTACTGCCGTCGGTGCCGCCTCGTCATCGTCTCGTTTTCGTCATGGAAAAAAAGGTCGTTGACGAACATATGTCGTCATAGTTTTAGTTAACGAAATTAACACTAGTACGTACGTACGTACGTACGTACGTACGTACGTACGTACGTACGTACGTACGTACGTACGTACGTACGTACGTACGCAAATGCGCTTTGAGACACAAGTGACAGACAGTACGCATTTCAGATTACGCATTTCAGATCACGCACATAACCTGCGTACCAGTTAGTGCACCCCTGTACAGCAAAAGTATTCTCCGTCGGGACTTCCTGTAACAACACCACGCCGTTATCTTGATTCTGATTGGCCAGAAGACATTATCAAAGATGTTCTATTGAGACGACGATCACTACGTGACAAAAGTTTTCAAAACCGTTTCTGGTCTTCGGTATTTCCAGACAAGTGGCTGCTGAAATCAATCTTACTAACTGCTGTCTGTGCAATTTACTCCGCGAGTTGGCAGACTTTATTTTGCTTACTTTAACATCATTTTTCATGGTGGGGCTAAGCCATTTCTTGGTATGGGTGTAGCCTACCCTAGCCATACCCTGGCGCTGCCACTGGTGGCACGTATGGGGCGGGCCATTCTGCACATGCGATAAATGCGTTAAATATTTTAACGCAATTAATTCAAAAAATTAATTACCGCCGTTAACGCGATAATTTTGACAGCATTAATATATAAATATATATATATGTATTCCATTCCTTTAAATTGAATATTTAAAATACAAATTAGCTAAATAAACACAATTACATTGCGCTAAACAGCCAAATCGACAAAGAGCCGAGAACCTATATAGTATGTAATTATATCTAAAATCACAAGAGGTTAATTACCTGTACTCGGTGCGCCATATTGTCTGTTCTCTGGAAACCTCCATGTCTCCTTAAATATCCTTGCGTCAGCGTCTCACGTGTTGGACGCGCTCTCTTCTGACCATATTTGGAAGTACAAATTCCTACAGGTTCAACCTCCACCGTTGCTGCGGCTGCAGCTGGACCCTTCTCGATTTCTTTGACGTCCAGTGCTCTGTCTTTTAACCTCCCATTCGCTGTTTTTCTTTTCTTTGGGGACAGTTTAGCTATCAAGAATCCAAAGTGTTATGCTCTCCACAAATATAAAAGTGAATATTCAGGGTGTTCAAAAGTATTTTCTGATGGATTAAAACTAATGTGTGATGTCCACAGCTGACGTTAAATTGACCTGAATCTTTCCTGCGAGCATTCAACCAAGCTGTGTTATAAAAGGGATTGTGCAGTTTGAGACATAACAATTACTGAAATCTGCTACGTCTTCTTCTTGTGCTTTATTATATGTTTGATGTGATCCTCTTGACACAGCTAGCATATTCAGTTAGAATATATTTTAAAAAAGGGACTGGAAACATTCATTATTTTTGAACCAGTGAAAAATATGGATTGGGTGGAAGCACCTGATTATCAAACTGATGCTGCATGATGTTTTATATCATTCAACCATGGTCTGTGTGTTGGAATTACACAGTCATTTATTTTTCCAAGGGGTCATTAAATGCATCTAGTTAAAATGTGTCACTCCAGTTCTGGGTACCTCTGTGATGTTTTCCTAGCTAATTGCAATACAATACCACAAATGGTTTAGGGCCACTGCCACTAAAAGCAAAACCATTTTCAGCATCAGAAATAAAAAATGTATTTTGGTTATTAACAATTGAAATTGCAGCTTGGCAGCCTCTGTGACTGCAATCAACTCTTGCTAATTGTCGGGCCATGCATCCGCACTGGAGCCCGGGCTGGATTCTCTTTACTAAACATGCCATTACTACAGTTTGTGCTGTGTGGCAGGGAAAGCATTAGCCGACATTAACCGGGTAAATGACACTTTGACTGATGCTCGTAATTTAGAAGGCTGAGCAGAAACATTTGCTTCTGCTTTTGGAATGGATGCTTAATGGAAAGCAGGCAACATCAATGACATCTTGTTTTCCTTTCATCTGTGTAGCTCCCAGATGTATGACAGTAGTATAAACTGTCAAGAATTGACCTAGAGCTGAAGATTTAACAAAGAAAACGGCATCGTCTGCTGGGTTTTATAAGTGATGTCAGCTGTGGACAACAAACATTGTCCTCCATTTGGCGTCAGGATCCAGATCACCAGTGCACATTATCCTGCTTATAACACGCTACATACTAAATAAACCAACGACTTGACTCACAATATTGATTTAAAAGTTGTTTTTTATTTCAAAAGTGTTCCCTTTATTGTTAACTTCTTGTTTGTCTTATTCTGTTGTTTCCTTTAGTGTTTACTTCCTGTCTGTCTTCTTCTTCTGTTCCCTTTAGTGTTTACTTCCTGTCTGTCTTCTTCTTCTGTTCCCTTTAGTGTTTAATTTCATTTCAAACCTTTATTTATCCAGATTGTCCCTTGAGATCATAGAGCTCCTTTTCAAGGGAGACCTGCATGTTTACTTACCCGTCTATCTTCTTCTGTTGATGTCTCTGACGTCCAGCATTCTAGGTTCATCCCAATGCCCCTCCTCGACTCCTCTCTGCTTGGTGACTTGACCCGGAAATCGATCAGAACACGCCATGTTGAAGGACGTCCCAATCGCTTAAATGCACACGGAGGAGTCGAGGAGGGAGGATGCTTCCAGAGGAGACGAGAGCGAGGATACATGAGTGTAGACTACGCAGAAGTGTTTTCACTACTCGCATCAGAGCTCCGCCCCCAGCTGCACAGCCTCTGCTCACTGCAGCTGTTCTGACTGTTAAAGAAAGATCAGTCATTAAATGTTTAAAGTGCTTCAATAAGAGTACAATATATAAATCTCTTAAACGAATGAGGAGATTCTACTCTATTAAGACATACAAGTGTGTGAAATATACTTACTAATTCAATAATAATGTTTTGATTATAAAATAATAACTTACAGTTCTTACTTGTAGTTTTTGATGCAGGTGTGGATAAAAAACAACAGAACCTCAAACATTAAGGATATAACAAAATACGGGTAGCACACCTAACTACTCTGGAAAAACAAAAACAGGACCAAAAATAATACATCGAAAACTGTAATAGAAGAGATGGATAGAAGAGATGGACGAAATAATTTCAATGTGAAACTAAATGACAGGTTTGAACAGATCTATGTGGAGTGAAGTCCAGTGTCAGGGGATAAAACTGTGCGCACGCCAGAAGTAAAGGGTGTTGTTTATGGAGACGCTGGAGTGAACGAGGACATCCCAACTCATACCTGAGGACTCCTCTGTCCTCATGTCTCTTCCTCGTGTCTCTCGCTCACATCTTACGGAGGCGGAGCTAAGACGCAGGAAGGGACGCGAGTGAGGAAAAGGAGGAGGCGAGATAATCAATTGGGATGAACCTCCTGTCTTTTAACCTCTTTCCTTCTCTTGTTCTCTTTTTATTTTCTTTACTGGGGACAGTTCAGCCATCATGAATCCAAAGTGTTATGCTCTCCACAATTATAAAAGTGAATAATCAAAAAGTATTCCATGTTTTTTTCTGATGAATGAAAACTAATGTTTTTTGTCCACAACTGACGTTAAATTGACGGACTTCCTCCTGCGGATTGATATGACTGCACATAGTCCCTTGATCCTCCTTAGGAACGGTCTCAGTAGCGTTCTTTTAGCGAAAAATAACGACCTCTGGAATGTCCAGTGTCCAGAGTATTTTTGTTGGGTAATCTGTGGTAGGGCTAACCCATACAGTGGTGGGGCTCAAGTCAGTATTTGCAATGTAATTACATACACGCTATATCGCACCCCTTGACAGTGAAACGCCAAGCGTGAGGCTTTTATTAGTCTCCTTTTATCAGCTAAATTACATCGAGAGCAACAGGTGTGAGTTAAACCATACAATAGCCTATTCTGCTAATTCCACATTGTTACAACATGCTACGCAGCGGCAGAAACAAGAAAAGTTGGCATATAGAATTGACACGGAGAGAGGGAGAGAGAGAGAGAGTGAGGGAGAGAGACAGAGAGAGAGAGAGAGAGACACAGACACAGACACAGGTAAACAGAGAGAGACAGACACAGCACACAACAGGTGGCCTGTGTCTCTATTGTCATACAAAACACTTTTTCAAATGACTATTACAAAATATATTCAAAACTCACTATTCACTCTTCAGGTGGGTCGTGTGACTCTGGCACCTGTTCGACTTGTACCTCAATGCGAGGGCGTTTAAGAACAAATCTATCCATCCGAAATATACAATTAATCCTAGAAGTTCTGCTGTCTGTCTGCAATTTACTCGGCGCGAGTTTGGGGACTTTGAACGTGACGTATCGACATATCAGTAATGCATGACGCAGCAGACCCAACGTTTCGTTGCTCTGATTGGCTGTAGGTCTATTCAAATTGCATTCGGAGGCATTTTGATCTGACCGCGGCCGCGCTGATATTATAACGCCAGATAATTTTCACACCTTTAGTGTATAAAACTCCCCCACTACTTAGACTATTCCTTGCACCCCTCTAGCATAAGCCCGAATGGTCTCAACCATATTGCGTCAGTAACGTGCACTTGTTGTTACAGCAGGATCAGTTTGTGTGTTGTGGACACCACCGGTAGATTTTCGCAATCCGTGTTCTCAACATGCTTACTTTAACATTTTTAACTTTAACATAACACTTTAACTTTTTCATGGTGGGGCTAAGGTCGGGCTAAGCCATTTCTTGGTATGGCTGTAGCCTACCCCAGCCATACCCTGGCGCCGCCACTGGGAATGTCCAATTTGACCATTCAACTAAGCAGCGTAATAACAGCGATTGTACAGTGATCTGAGAAAGAGAAGGAGAAGGATTTGAGTTAGGGAAGATTTTATTCGGAATGTAATCTCATTAGGTTTGCATCACCTATTTACCTTTATTAATGCTAGGCACATTAGGAATCAAATAATCTACAAGGAAACACAACATTTCCGCCATTTGTGTATCCATTGAACCCGATGTCTCAGCTAGCACTCGTGCTAGTCCCCAATGACTTGCTCAGTTCTACAACTGTTTGACTTGTTTTCTGCAGTTCTTTGAACTTTTTCAAAGCAACTCTGTTGGATGGTATCATCAATTTTTACAAGTTTTACAAGTTTTACTGGTGAATAACATGCAGAAACACGATTGGTCAGTCCATATGTTCCACTGATTTTTGTTTCAAGTTTGAGCCGTAAGCGCTCACTCATAATTGTTTTCTGAAGAATGAAATGATTGATGACTGATTGAGTAGCTTCTCTCGCTCCATCTGTGTGTGAGTGTGTGTTTTTGTAAAAGGGGGCAGCTGGTCTGGGACGTTGCTAAGTGAAGAAATTGTTAAGAAAACACTCCTTTGGCAAATGCGACCTCGCATGTGCAACTAAACAGTATTTTGGGTCGAGTAATTTCCCCATTTTGATGGTCTCTGCCAAAGCTGAGCTCAGGAATGCTGCTTTTGAAATGGTTAACATTTCTTGGCCGTTACATACGAGGGCTGAATTAACAATATGTGAAACTTTAAATAAACACATGTAGCCAATCATGCTTGTAAGCGCCCCTTAAAGCTGCAATGCTCCCCAGGGTCTAATGTTTGTCTAAACCCAGAGTTTTGCAGCCCACTGTTGCCCCGGCCAGGAGGTCATCATAAGACCATTACATTCCTCCAGACGCTCCCAGAGAGCAACAACTGCTTTCCCCAGTCTACGGATCAGTGGACTTCACTGTGCCATTTTGCTTTTGATTCCATTATTTAAGATAAAATATGAATAGTTATATTTTAACATAAGCTTTTCAGTCATGCTACAAAATAGAAATACTATGTTTAATGGTCCCAAGGTGGATAGAGTAAAGTAAACGGAACGCTCTGGGGGGCAAACGGCTCAGTGTGTACGTCCTATACGATAATTTCCTGATAATGATGATGCCATAGCCCCGCCTCTCCCCACCTCTGCTGCTCACTGCTGTAGCATGGTCAGTATACTGTCAGTAGCTACTGCTACTGCTACTGACCATGCTACAGATGATAGTGCAAAATATACAGCTCCTCTACCACTACCATCAGCAACAAGTAGACATGGAGAAATACATGAACTCCATGTTGCTAAATCCACCTCGGGGCATAAACAGAAGGGAAACCATGCTCGGGGGTCTTCTTCGCTGCTTTTGGTGTATCTTGTGGCGGAAGTACAGCGCCACTTACAGGCCCGACATATGTACTACAGCGTCTCCAACGCTTTCGAGCGGTCCCGTGTGAACGGAAGACTTTTTGATAACGTATTCCGTTCGTTTGTGTTTCGTATGCGTTTGCGTTCCCGTGTAAATGGGGTATTAGACTTGGCTAATTAGTTCTTATTAGCCCGTGTTAGGATGTAAACGTCAGCATGAGGACCTGCTATCAGCTTCAGCAATTAGTCTGTTTCACGGCCCGTCCACACGGCGGCGTGCTTTGAAGCTTCACCGCTTCTGCCCATTCACTTTGAATGGGGTGACATCACGCTTCGCCGAACTGCATTGTGGGAGCGTCGCTACGCTTTGCTCACGTTGCTCGCTTCAAAAGTTGAGCAATGTTCAACTTTTGAAGCTTCGACGGAAGCGTCAGCCAATCAAATCATATGCCAGTACAAGCTCTAGCCAATCAAACCCCGTGCTTGTGTGTCCGGGGCGGGAGATTCATGTGATTGGTTGTTGGTCGAGTTTCAGACACGCCTGCCGGCAAGCTTCAACGCACGCCGCCGTGTGGACGCTGCGTCAGTGGCCTATCAGTCAGTTTGGGAGAGGCAGCAGCTCACCTGCAGGAAGACAGATTGAACTTCTCTTATCTCACAGGTGTGATGTTTACCTTTGCATTCTTGTCTACCTGTGTGCCGAATCGGGGGTTATCCTTGTTAAATTAGTAGCTGAGGTGATAAGTCTTCCACGGACCTTTAAACCCATATTGGCTGTGTCAATAAGCTGAATAGTCCATTAACCCTGCATAGTGTCAAGGTGCAATGAAAGGCTTTAGGCTGAAGTGCCTGAATGCCTCACAGGTCTGCTGCAGTTAGTGAACAGCAACATTAATCAGTGCAATGTTGCAATCTGTGCTACTTACCTGATCTTCATAATCACATGGATGTTTTAACCTCCACATTTAAAGCAACACTCAATCTTTTACTTGACATTTTTATTAGTTGGCTTTTTTTCCTCTAGACAGATCACAGTAACAAAGACATCAACAAAATCAATGCAAGGTTGATTAAAATCCAATGCATTCTAATCAAATGTTTTTTCCCATCTCTCATTTGTAATCATTGATCCCCTTATACTAAAGGCTGTTGTACGCATTGCAATGTGCCTGTACCAAACACAATGTGTAAGTATTTGTATGTAATTGTGAACCAGGAAGTATTAAAAGCCACAATATTACACACACTCGTTGGATAGTAGGTTAGGGTGAATGGTTGGGTCCAAGAAACGTACTGCATTAAAAAAGAATGGATGTATTTGTCTGGTTACTTCCCAACTAACACAAATGCCATGCTTTTTTTATCAAAGAAAAAAACCTAAGAATTTAATATTTAGAAACATCTGTTTGCATTTTATCAAAAAAAAAAGAAGTGTTTGTTACGTATCATTTGAAGAGAGTATGTTGAACTACTTCAGTAAGCAGTCTTTGTATACTGATGTTAATACGTTTATGGTATGTCTTGCACCCCCGACCGCCCTTAATATAAATAACAAGTGCATTTGCCCCCCATTTTGAGAATCGAGTTATAATACTCCAAGAGTCAAAATGTTGTAAGTTGTCAACAAAGTCACAGCCTTTTCTCTGATAATGAGATCAGCTGTGACTTCAGGTTCATTAAAAGGAATGGATCATTAAGGTGAATACCACAACTTATATAATACACGAAACAACATGGGAAGAGTAGAATGGCCCCCGCCATGCATTTGTTCTGACTCAGCAGGAATAACATTAAATGTGACATGTTGATCTATTCTACAGGAATATTAATGTTTGAAAGCAGCACATAATGGCTGCCTTATATTATAGGATTGGACATAATGCAGGCACTCATTATAGTGCCTGAATTATGTTCATTATATTTCTATTTTCCAAGCGGTCCCTGGTGCCTGATTTTTGTGTGGTATCTTTTACATAAATAAAGACATTCCCACCATAAAAATCCACCAGGAAATGAAGTGTCTAATGCTCCAAATGTTCTGTGGGAGGAAGCTCAAGCCCCAATAAACATGTTGAAATAAAACCTACGCCCTTAAATACACTGATCCCAAGGTCCAGAATTAACTTGCAGAATAGTCTACTTGCTAGCATGTGAACCTGGAAATGTTGAGTACCCCAAAGTGTAAGGATAGAAATGTATAGTACGGGTCTCCAGTCATTATAAACTGCCGGATGCTAACTTGCAAATGTTGGGCAATTTGCACAATTAGCATAAGTTGCATTCATTAGCATTATAGCCTATGTGGACAATTGGACAGTTTTGGTGGTTATTGAGGATGCTGAATGCATTTATGACTTTTTCAGGATCCAAAAAGGCAGTTATAACCAGAAAGTGGCCATATTTGTAATCCCTGTGGGCTAATGTTGACTATTGGATATAGAGAGCACAAGATGGAAATTATGACCTCTACTGTGGACAATTATTTTCAAATAGATAAGCAATCTGTCCAATCCAAATGATCCAGAATCTCCTAAAAATTCAAAAATCGACCCAAAATATATCACAATCAGCCCACCAAGAGTACACATATGGCCACTGTCTGGTTAAACTGCCATTCTGGATCCTGAACATGTTGATTCATCATCCTCAATAACCCCCAAACCACTCCCAAACTGTCCAAATCTGCCAAGCATTTTTTTAACGATTGTCCACATACTGTAGGCTATAATGCTAATGAATGCCAATGAACGCAACTTAATTGTGCAAATTGCCCAACATATGCAAGTTATCATCCGGCAGTTTGAATGTGCTGGGGACCCGTACCATACATTTCTCACATAAAACTTTTCCGGGTTCACCACAGTACTCTATGAGCTGGCAAACAGACTAGAATGTAAGACAGCAGTGCTCAGAATGCAACGATATTTAATTTTGAGACATAATAATAATAATTCCTTACATTTATTATAGCGCTTTTCCAGTGCTCAAAGCGCTTTACAGATACACATTACACATATTTTTTTATACATGCAATGGTCACTGTGGACAATACCCACAGGAGCAAGTTCAGGTGAAGTGTCTTGCCCAAGGACACACCGGCTTTACAGACGCAGCAGCGGCGGGTTTCACCCCTTGATCTGATGATCATTGCACAGCGCACTGCGCCACACCGTCCATCTTCACGCCTCGAGGCATTTTTACAAGTATACATTGATATCATACATGTACTGTGGACAATACCCACAGGAGCAAATCCGGGTGAAGTGTCTTGCATGTTAGAAACGGACAGCATCATCCACCATGTGTCATCCAGGCACTGTGGACACACATGATCACATGTCATCGTCTGCACCTCACAGCTCCTCCCAGGAAAGCAAACATGGCGGCGGTGCAGTGACAGTGATGGAGCGAACGCTGAAATGTGGGGGCGAGTCACTGGGGTCAGGGGAGAGGACACTGAGGCGGGGGGGTCAAACTCATTTGAGTTCAGGGGCCACACACGACCGCATCTGATCTCAAGTGGGCCCGACCATTTAAATCATAGCATGATAAACTATATGCAACGACAACTCCAAAATGCTCCATTTGTTTTAATGCAAGAAAGGAAGTTCTGTGAATGTTCACATTTAATGAACTCTCTTTTTACAAAACGTTATGAACAGCTTGACATTTCTTAAGAAAAATAAGTGCAATTTTAACAACTTTATGCTTCAGTTTATCATTTACACATGGGCATAACACTTACAGATCAGTGTATCTACAAAAACATGTTAGTCACTGGTATCTGGAAGTGAACGATATACAGTAGTATTTTACTTTATGATCAAAACAACTTGTCAAGTTCTATTTGACATGACTTTCCACATCTGTGTCGTCATCCTGACAAACTAAAGTGCGAACTATTAGATAGATGGATAGATCAACACTCTATTGATCCCAAATTGGGAAACTCTTTTGATACTCCAGCATTCAGGCATTCAAACATTTAAAAGGTGGAATAAGTATAAATAAGAAGGTTAAGTTATCCCCCTGCCTTGTAGATGTATAAAATGTTAAATACAAAATACATACAAGTTGTGAAAATGGAAGTTAATGTCTTCTCTGTCATTTTTACACATTGCAAAGTCATCCCGCAGGCATTATGTTTGACACCCCTGCAGTGAGGCCTTTACAGACAGACCCATATGAAGCTACAGCAGAAACAATTCTTTAACAATAGACATCAATGCTAAAAAGTAATCAAGCGATGTTTGCACCAACATCTACACACAGACAACCGAAGCTGTTCTGTGTGCCAGTGTGTCACAGTCAGTCATCTGGCCCTGATTAGGATCCAGCAGATCAGTCATGTAACATCACTGTCTGTGCTCTGGCTGCACCATGGAGAGTAAACATGACCACATTCTGAGTACATGCTCCCTCTGTGGTTTAATCAGTGGTGTTTTGATAAGCTGTCATACACTCACTGAGATGTAACTCAAAGATGTATGAACCTGCTGCTGGTGGAGATCACTTGTCCCTTTAAACTGGGGTTTCTCTGGAAGTGTTTCCTTGTACGATGTGAGGGTCTAAGGACAGAGGGTGTTGTATTGTCATACTGATATTCTGTACACACTGTGAAGACCACTGAGACAAAAGTAACATTTGTGATATTGGGCTATATAAATAAACATTGATTGATTGACTTGTCTCCAAAAGTAGTCTTTAAGATAAATATGACTTTGTTTTCATTCATTCCTTCTTCAAATGTTTAAAGGTTACATATAATAAATACTAGACAACATATTACAACGGGATCACACCATGGACCTATGAAGAGAACTGGATACAGTGTAGGCAGGGCTCTGTTCATTCTTAGGAAAGTTGTTCAGTGGGACATGAAGACAACATGGCCTTATTCTCCAGCAGGGCCGGACTGGGACAATAAGTCAGGCCGGGAATTATACACCCAGCCAGGCCACTACCAGTTTTCTTTTGTGCCATTTTGCTGGATTTATTTGTCAATATTTACAGCGTTGCTGTGATAGCCCTAAACTTTAAATCTACTACCCCAGAATAAACATATGGAGATGGGTTACTATTTAAAAAAAATGTGCAAATCTATTTAGGAACCTATCCATGTGAATATATTTTAAGTGAAGGTGGACCTGACATCCTATAGGGGGGTCTGGGGGCATGCTCCCCCAGTAAGATTTGTTTTTTAAATGTTGGACTTAAATGCATCAATCTGGTGAACTTTGAGGGGGAAATAAAGAGACTACACCCATATGAAACAGAACTGTATACTTTTAAATAATCATACAATCATAAGAACATGGCCATAACCAATAACATACCATATCCAATATGAAAAAACATTGAAACTTGTTTATTTATTTGTTTTTGGTTCATTTATAGTTGTGAGTGTGTCTGGGATCCTGAATCAGCCTCACCCGTCTCCCTCCTCTCCCTCCTGCTCCTCTTTGAGGCAGCAGCAAAGACTAGTTTTAGCTCTCAACAAGTTTTAAAAGTGTATCTTACCTTAATTCACCTAGTTAACGTCTTTTATTATTTTAATTTATTGTTTTACTAATCACTCCCCCTTCAAATGGAAATATGTGTTTACATAAATGGTGACCAAACCGTTTGAGACCCACTGAGAACTTAGACTAAGTTAACTATCTAAACACTCAAGAGTCCTTTACCTCACCTGAGCTGAGGTTATCAGTCTCTCAGTCTGACAGCAGAGGACTCTCCTCCAGCTTGTTGACAGCTCATTATATCCGTTAGCGCAGCTAGCTAGCACCAGATGCTAACAACAACAATACACGTAACCGGTGCGCGCACTTTCTCACACACCGTCCCGAGCTTGAATGACACACAGAGACCAATCGAGGGCATTAGTATGATCTGTATGAAAGTGGCCATGTCGGCAGGCCACATCATGTAGACAGCCAGTCACCCTTGCGTTGCGTTCACAATACATACATAAAAAAAGAAAATCCTCAGGCCAGCAGGCCACTTAGCAGGACAGGCCATCGGGAAACCTCCCGGTCCTCCCAATGGCCAGTCCGGGCCTTTTCTCCAGAACTAAAATACCTGGGCGATCTACCTCATCAATTGGGCCCTAAGAGCATGGCACTTACGTCTTCCTTAAGCATTGCATCCAGTCTGGTCCCGGCTCTGTCAAATTAATGATTCACCTGAAAACAAATCATTAGGGCCGGGACTTTAACGCGTTAATTAAGATTAAGTAATTACACAAAAATTAACGCATTAAAAAAATTAACGCGTGAACAATAGTCAAACATGAACGAACAAGCTGATGAGACCGCTTTGGTCGGCCCCGTGGATGGGACATTTTGTTTTAAAAAACGGACGGATGGAAGCGTCGATAAGAGCACGGTTGTGTGCAAATTATGCAAAAAAGAATTTGCATATCACCGCAGCACATCAAGCCTAAAGTATCACCTAAATGCAAAGCATGTAGCAGCTAGCGTGGACGTTAGCCCGACTCCGAGTGTAAGGAACCTGACCCAACCCACACTCAACCAGATGACTGGTTTCAGGGCCAGGATAAGTAAGTCCACGTCTGAGAAAATAACGAACTCCCTGGCTCACTGGATTGTCACTGGGCTCGACATTAAGGACTGCCCGATGGCCCGGGGCCATCTAGTATTTAGCTCGGGCAATGAAGCCTCACCTGCTGGTTGCCCGATCGGGCAATCTATTATGCCAGTATCATGCAGCTCGCGGATCCAGTAATGAGTGACCCGACAGTAAAACTAAACATATCTATAACTAGTTTAGGTAGTTTGAGAGCAGGGTTTCCGTTAGCCGGTAATTACCGGTTTGTAGCTGGTAAAATGTATAAAAAAACGGTAAATTCAAAACCTGACGGTCAAAATGTCTGGTAATAATTAGGGAGGCTCCGATCGATCGGCCGCCGGTCATTATCGGCCGATATTCACTCTTAATAGTTTGATCGGTGCTCTCTATAAAGGCCGATCAGGAGAGCTGGATCTGATCGATATGGACATAAACGCGAGTGAAGTGTAACCGGAGCGAGAGAGAGATCAGATCAGCTGCTGAGTCTGACCGAGACACGCAGCTCTGCAGGATCACCTGAAGACCCGCCCTCTGTTTAGCGAGCTGCAGGAGCTGCAGGAGAAACTGACGTGCTGTCAGGAGAGAGAGGGAGGGAGAGGGGAAAAGAGAGGATCCGTTTCTCCCGTGTTATTATTCAAAGTTGATGTAAACTTCTGAATAATGTACGTTATCTACTACAAGTAGTTTGTTTGAATGTAATAATTATGTTGTTTGTGGCATCATTTATTGAAAAATGAATCTGAATTTTTCGATCTGTTACAATTATAAACTGAAGCAATATAAAAATGAGCCCGTGAACTGAGTTTTAAACTGAAGCATATCTGCTCATAGTCCGGTAATTACCTGCTAACGGAAACTCTGCTACACAACTATTATTATTATTGAAATATGACCGGTAAGTTTCAAATTAGTCCGGTAAAATAAATTCTGCCCGGACATTTGACCGTCGAGAAAAAATCCTAGAGGAAACCCTGCCTTAGACCCTCACATCGTACAAGGAAAAACTTCCAGAGAAAACCCACAGTTTAAAGGGAACATGGGAGAAACCTCAGGGAGAGCAACAGAGGAGGGATCCCTCTCCCAGGACGGACAGACGTGCAATAGATGCCGTGTGTAAATCGAAGAGATAATACATTTTACAGCATATAGACCGAATGTTAGGAAATGCATGTGTCTGTAATAAGAAGATGAATCCACGAGGATGTCAGCTACAATCCTGTGGAAGCCATCAGGGAAGCAGCATGACGAGACCCAAGGCAGGACCGCACAGACAGGTTCAGCCACGACCCGAAGTCCACCACTTAATCCAGAACTCAGGATTGAGGATCCAAGACACAGGACTACAGCAAGAGGATCAGCCTGGACTCCGGTTCCCGGCGTAGATATGGATACAAAACAAGAAAAAAGATTTGGCTGGGTTAATCGGAACAAGAGAATACACAGACAGACAGAGAGGAGAAAGGTCATTGGATACAAGTTATTCTTGATAACCCTCTAGAAAGATCTCATGAACCTCCCCACTCAATCTATCAAGACCCGAGCAGTTCTATTAGAGTTTAGTAGTTTGATTGAATGTAATAATTATGTTGTTTGTTGTTTGTGGAATCATTTATTGAAAAATTAATCTGAATTGTTTCGATCTGTTACGATTATAAACTGAAGCAATATAAAAATGAGCCCGTGAACTGAGTTTTAAACATCAGCATATCCGCTCATAGTCCGGCAAATTACCTGCTTACGGAAACTCTGCTACACAACTCTTATTATTATTATTGAAATATGACCGGTAAGTTTCAAATTTGTCCGGTAAAATAAATTCTGCCCGAACATTTGACCGGCGAGAAAAAATCCTAGCGGAAACCCTGTTTGAGAGGTAATTAAAATAGCTACGTGTGATATTCTAACCTGAAGTGTGTGTTTTGTTCCGCTGCGTGTCGAGTCTCGACTCGTCAGCAGCAGCTGATCTCTCTCTCCCGTCAGATTAGACTTCACTCACGTTTATGTCCATATCGATCAGATCCAGCTAGTTCTAGCTAATTATATGACTGCCTGCTTATTAAAAGACACTTACACAATAAGTGTCGCTATGCAACTGGGTGAGGCCACAAAGTATAGCGCAGCATTATGCATTTGTTTACATGCCCACCGGAACCCCGAGGCATTACCAACAGATCAACGCACAATCAACCCACACAGGACATCTCTTTCTCCACATTAAGTGTTAGACATTAGAGTTGACTATTCTTGTCTGTCACATACTCTTCTTGTCTGTCACATACTCTTCTTGTCTGTCACATAAGTGGCGCAACTGAAGCGGTATTGCTCTAAGGGGAAATTATTTTGACCGAAGATATTTAGATTTGCCGGCTAACGGGAACTCTGACGTGTGCTTCGCGGATGCGCTCGGCTCCTCTCGACTGCTGCTCGGGTCTGCTCGGTCAGCTTCCGGATGAGGAGGCATTCGTTCGACCAACTTACAGTAGTTAACATTACAAACATTTTTAACAGGGGCCATAATAGTGTAAATAATGTTTGTTTTGGCAGTTATTACTGAATGTAATGTTTTCTACTTTGTTCCATCTGGGAAGGCATTTGCCTTCATCAGATGGAAAGTGTTTTGACCAACAACTTAAGTGTTTCTTAAAGCTATGCAGGGCATGCAAGCGAGTAAACACAAACAAGAACAAACAAACAAGTGAAATGAAGAATACAATTGAAATTGTACAATATAATATTGTGGTGGTTCATCTTATAATTCAGTCTAGAGAATGCACCAGACAGCATCTAAGACCTGCAAAAATCAAAAATGTCTAGGGGGAGGCCCCCCAAACCCTTCGTGCCATTTCGTCCGCGTGCATTTTTCAGGGCAATCTCTATTGGGCTCAGGGCCATCTGTAAATGAGCTTAGATGGCCCACAGGGCCATCTAAGCTAAGTATGCTTGATGCCTCATTGTGGTCAGTGTTTCTGCTCTGATGTAATGAATGTGTGATGACAATGCTAATGTTACAGTGACCACTTCATTGTTAGGTTGATTCTTTCGTATGTCAATTAAGTGTGTTTTACATTACATGTCATGTGTTAGACGCTTTTATCCATTCAGTACTGTCTGTGGACAATCCCCACATGAGCAATGTGGGGTGAAGTGTCTCATCAGGGACACAACGACATGCTGACTGCAGTGGGACTCGAACTTGCTATCCCCCGATTTGAAGTCCAGCACACTATCCACTGAGCCACAGCCACCTTTTCTCTACCAGTTCTTCTTTCAAGCCCCACCTCCAAAATGTTAGTGTTAACTTTACATACCGTGTTACATGCTATGAGCCAGAACTTGGATTATATGAGTATAAGGTACAGATAATGTTCTTTTTACAAAGACGAGTATGAAATGAGTATAATATGTCAATATCTTTACTCATGAGGAGAATCCTCATTCAATGCTACATTTCTCCACTGTCCACATCGTCCAATGAAAGGCCCGAGTCACACAGAATCATCACCCAGTTTCATACCATCAGTCCTTTTAAAAGTCAATAATACAAGTAAACCATTTTGCGATGAGATCACACCAGCCTTAACTCAATCAGGTCAGGGGCGTGAAGTGGCCACCCCCTTATTTCTGGACCCTTCCATGCACCCTGTGTCTAAACACTTTCTTGAATACATCTTTCACGGTTGCTACACCATCATATTGACAGACAGGCACACACAGAGTATAAGTGAGTGAATGACAAGAAAGTGACATACATGCAGTATGGACACACAAAAAAAATCATTATTTTTGTATCTTTTGACCATTTTTTCTCACTATACAGTAAATAACTCACTATAACTCAGCCACATCATAGACTCTATGTAAACAATATCTTGACATTACAATTTGAATACAGTCAGTCCTACACAAACCACCGAATGTTGCACATTGTACCCAAAGAATCAGAATACCTTTATTAGTCCCACAGAAGAAAAAGAGCCACAGACAGCTTCATGTTACATATGTTACATGCATTAAGAAGTATTCAAGTAAAAAACAAAGTTACACAATTTACAAAATACACATCTTGTAACAGTTCTTAAGATTTAGTATTTGTCATACCAATACTACACATCATTTTATTGTATTCTATTCAATTTGTATGGGTATATCTATATTTCATCTATATGCCATGTAAATATTCCTATATTTTAATCTTATAATGATTTTTTTTATCATTGTTTTATTTTTTACAATGTATCTTCTTTGACTGCTTATGGATGCACCATATACACAAAGGGACATTCCTCATATGTGTTAAGCTACTTGGAAATAAGCCTGTTTGTGATTCTGATCAAAAAGGACATTCACAATGTATTCCACTTATAATACAGAGTTTTATAACATATGATAACTATGTTATTGTCTTATCAACCCATATACATTCCTGGCTTAAAATAGATGTGTGTAGTTTTGGGTTAAGGCAGTTGTTTGTGTCCAAAGTGCAAGTTGTCACTTCACAAGAGCTATCTAAAAGCACACAAGTCGTTGGTAAATGCAAATGTGTGTGACCTCCTGAAGAGGGAACCACATCAACACATCTGTCAGCCTGGCTCACATTGAAGCCCGGAGAAAAGCCTCATCAAGTGTTTACCCGCCAGAACATTTACTGCCATTTCAAAAGCTCATTGTTGACATCACTCGCTCTCATTAGTTGGTCTCATTAATGATTAACATGTGAGAAATGCTCCAGGACTCTGGAACTTTCCTAAGCAAAGAGAATTAATGATGCCTTGTTTACATGTCAAACATACTTTTTGCATTCATTCTGAGTAAATATGTTCTCTTTTGAGGGTAGACAATAATGAATCTGTGATGTAGAGCTACATGCAGCCCACACGTGCCGCTCAAAGATCTGCCTGATCACACACACAGCTGTGGAAAAGTACTGCACACTGACCAGCATGCACCTGACCGGAAAATAACAGTCATCTTTATGTGCATCCCTCCACAGCTTTAGCAATACAGCAAATCCAATATCAGCCCAGCAGTAACAATATCAAATATCACTGCCCTCAAACATGACAAGAGAAAAGTGTATACGGAATAACGTTAGAAATGGTAGCTTAAAAATACTGACCCATTACCTTTTGAGATGTTTTTGTAAAACTGCCTTGTCTATCGATGCTGCCTGTTTCTTAACGTTAACAGAAAGTCATGTTCAACCCATCGTGATGACACACTGGAGCAGATGTATTTCATTATTTTTGACATATTCATTTGAAAAGAAAACTAAAATAATCGTTTTGATCTTTTCTTTGTTCATCATGTTCATCTTCTGCACTCAAACTTTTAAATTCTTGAAAGGCTTTTAACTTGATTATTTATTTATTTATTATTGTGATGCTATGAACTATTTATAGTGTAAATTGGAATTATCCACATCTGTGCTCCGGGTGTATCTGTGTGTTTTCTTCTTGTATGTACATAAGCTGCTGCTCATAACCAATTGCCCCTTGCGGGATTAATACAGTTGTTGATTGGTTGATTGATGTCACATGTCACACAGACCTTCTCCCATCATTTAGAATGGTATCAGTTGAGCACAGGTCAGGGCAAGGGCAAGTATTTTAGAAGTATCCATGAACTCACAGGTCCTTTTATATAAAAAGAGAAAGGTACTCGTGGGTTATCTGTCGCCACGTTTTAATAGCGGGTTCCTCACTTTATCATTTCTCAATAACAGAGAGTCTGAAGAAAACTAAAAAAGTGGCGACAGATAACCAAGAAAGTACCAAGAAAAATGACCAGACAGTATTCTTAAGGTGAAACCCTTTGTGTGATCTGTGTCCTTCTATCCATTGGCCACAACATTGAGAGCAATTTGAGTATCCTGCCCAAGGACACATTTTTATTGCAGGGGCTTGGGATCAAACCAGCAACCTTTTGAATTGGAGAACGACGGTCTACCTACTGAGCCACAGCCACAGTACACCTGTAGTTCAAAGAACAACAGCTGCAGTAAACAACAATTTAAGTATAAAAAAACAACACCTGTTGTTTAAAGAAGAATATTGTACCAGGGCTGAGAGACCTGGGGCCTCATTTATAACGCCGTGCGTAGGATTCACGTGGGAAGTTTGCTTACGTAGTAGAAATCCAAAAAATAGGTACAGAAATTTTCCGACAGTTTCCGATTCACCAAACATTGCGTACCGGCGAGGAAAGTGCGGACAGCACTTCCTACGCTGGTTTCCCTTTATAAATCACAATCGACTCTAAATGTGGTGCAGCTTTTGCGGGCTTCACGTAACGCCCATATTTACCTATAAATCAGGGGTCGATCGCGGGGAAATTCCCAGTCGATCGCGAGATGTGTCAAAAAACAGAACAACAATATTCTGTTTTATCGTTAATGTCCTATAACATAATCTTCCTGTGCCAGAATAATGCACTTGAACGCATCAAAGCTTTGTGATTGGCCGGCGTGACCCCACGCAACCCTGTCTCCTAAAAATTACGTTCCCACAGAACTAAACTGCATTCTCAATTACGTTTAGCAAGAAACGTATTTTCTCCTACGTTACGTTCGTTATGAACGTATCTCAAATACGTTTATTTTCTACATATCTTCTAGAAGCATATTTTCTCCCACGTTACGTTTCTAATGAGCGTATCTTAAATACGTTTATTTTCTACATATCTTTGCCATTTATTGTCTTGCTTATAATAATGATAAGTCATTTATAAATATCATTTTAGAGCACACATTTGAAATCAGTAGGCGAGGATGTAATTTCTCCAGCTGTTACTCTCATGAGCGAGGCAGAAAATAATAGTTTTATTATGCCGAAAAGCTGCTGTGTTTTTTATTGCACCTCACACATTAAAACAAATCCAGAGTTACGTGTTTCTGAACTTCCTCTAAGAAGAAAGGACAGTAACAGAAGAGCTCTGTGGCTTCAGGCTTGATCGCCGTTCAAATGACAGCGTTGCTTTCCCCAAAAGTGGGCGGGGCTGTAAAGTGACGTAGATTTTACTCTCATCTATTATTCAAAACCATTCTATTTATTCTAACGTAAATTACATGCCAGTGTTTTATCTTTTTATTTTAAATCGTATAATGTCGGACTTTTTTTCCCGTCTGTGAGGAAAAGAAATGGGGCTTAGAGCCTCAAAATACTGAAATCTGTATTTTTGAAAATCTTTTTTTCCTTATTTACTCAACAATAACACACAATTATCCTTGTTTTTATTTATTCGTTTAATTCTATAATCTTGGGCTTTTTAGCCGTAAATAAAGTCACCGGAAACAGACGTAGGCCTATAAGGGACATTTTGAGGATACACACAAACCCACTGAACAGATTACCCAAGATCCTCAGTTTGATGCTCGTTGATTGGATGTTTAGCCGCAATGCATGTTGGGATATGATGTTAATGCAATATGATATCCGAAAAAATAAAAAAATAAATAATAATAATACTTTATTCCGGGTGTTCTTGCTTTTCTCTTTGGAAGTCATCACATAATAAAGGAAATACAACTAATGTGTTGTGTTATATTAGCTGTACAATTTACCACATATGGTGTTCTTAGTTTCCATACCTCCTGTGACTTATCAAGTCTTAGCAAACGGCATAAAACATGATTAAACATGGTAGTATATAAAACCATGCTCGTACAACCTATAGAAATGCAAAACCGCATCATTTATGAAAAAACATTTCATAACATTAACACAACATTTCGAGGTGGTTTTAAATAACATATCCGTATTTATTTATTTCTCCAAGTTATGTGTTTGTGTGCACGAGGAGTCTCAAACAGGTGTTTGTTTAATCATTTTAAGATTGGCTTTAATCAATGTTTGAAAATTAATTCTTCATATATGATAAATGAGAGGTAACATTTTATTTATGGTATTATTTCCACACATTTCTCTCCATTCTTCCTTCTGCCAACGCCATTTTTTGAGCGTATATCCCTTTATAAATGAGGCGCCTCATTTATAAAGGGATATACGCTCAAAAGATGGCGCACGCCAGTTTCTACGCAATGTTTTGCGATTGTGTTAATGTTATGAAATGTTTTCTCAAATGATGCGGTAAGCAGAAGGACAGAATTACGTCTAAACTGACGCCGTTTTGCATTTCTATAGGTTGTAGATACGAGCATGGTTTTATAAACTATCATGTTTTATGCCATTTGCCAAGACTTGATAAGTCGCTCGTAAAACACAGGAGGTATGGAAACTAAGAACACCATATGTGGTAAATTGTACAGCTAATATAACACAACACATTAGTTGTATTTCCTTTAACTGGTGGATATAGAGTTGCTGCGGGGAGGGGGGTTGAGATGCACAGCCCCAGTGAGATGATAGTGAACTGTTCATGAACTTGTCATGAAAAGTTCATGGAATATCAGTGAACCATATTCATGAACAGCTCATAAACAGCTCATAAACAGCTCATAACAAAGTTGATGAACTGTTCATGAAAGTGACATGAACATTAAATGGCACTAGGGCAGTTCATGAACTAGTCATGAAACTCCTGTGCTGGAATGGTTCATGAACAATTCATGGAATATGGTTTTAGGCAGGTTCATGAACAATTCATTCAGTGAGTGTGTAGGGATATTCAGTTTTCAACCAAGAACATTTCAAGAACTGTTCATAACAACTTCATGAACAGTTCATACCCAGTCACTGAATATTCATGAACTGTTCATGAACTGTTCATGTACATGAACTGTTCATGAACCATTGACTGTGAGTCAATTGGCAACCATAGAAAACAACAATTATGTCAATCACAATGGAACTTTACTCAAATTAACATACAAACATACATGTATACAGGTGGAGCACTACAATTAATCCTATCACTATTTGAAGCAGTTCTTGACACTCAGCTGCACAACATTTTTTGTTACGGGTCCCAAAAGCTTGGGTACCACAGCAACAATAAATGATTTCTGTAGAAAACAGAAAAGTGCAGCAGCAATAATTATACACAGGATCCGGTTGATCGTCTGGAATGCTTCTTATTCAAAATTCAAAGTACACAGTTACATTCAAATAGCTGAACTTTACAAACATCACATTTCTCCATTTAAGTTATCTGTCTGTCACAGTCAATTACTGTATCTCAAGGAGAAATTCAACATAGTCAATATAAATTATTACATTACATTTAGCTGACGCTTTTATCCAAAGCGACTTACAATAAGTGCGTTCGACCAACAAAATACAAACTTGAAGAAAACAGAATCATATAAGTACATCAGGTTTCATAGAGCAAAAACATTTCAAGTGCTACTCAACTGGCTTTAGATAAGCCAGTCCTTTATTAGTATATAAGTGCTTTGTTAATAGTTCTATCGCTCGAAGTGGAGTCGAAAGAGATGAGTTTTCAGTCTGCGCCGGAAGGTGTGTAAGCTTTCTGCTGTCCTGATGTCAATGGGAGCTCATTCCACCATTTTGGAGCCAGGATAGCAAACCCACGTGTTTTTGCTGATGGGAACTTGGGTCCCCCTCGCAGCGAGGGTGCAGCGAGCCGTTTGGTTGATGCAGAGCGGAGTGCACGTGCTGGGGTGTACGGTTTAACCATGTCCTGGATGTAGGAAGGGCCAGATCCATTTGCAGCATGGTACGCAAGTACCAGTGTCTTGAAGTGGATTCTAGCAGTTACCGGAAGCCAGTGGAGGGAGCGGAGGAGCGGCGTGGTGTGGGATAATTTAGGAAGGTTGAAGACCAGACGAGCCGCTGCATTCTGGATGAGCTGCAGAGGTCGGATGGCACATGCAGGTTGACCAGCCAGGAGGGAGTTGCAGTAGTTTAGGCGTGAGATGATGAGAGCCTGGACCAGAACCTGCATCGCTTTCTGGGTCAGCTGGGGACGCATCCTCCTGATGTTGTAAAGCGTGTATCTGCATCAGCGGGTTGTAGCAGCTATGTTTGCAGTGAAGGACAGGTTGTTATCTATAAACACATAACGCTATCAAATAATACTTTCTATCAATATATCTATCTTTACCAAATATAACATATTATGGAGATCACAAAAATACACTGTCAATGTTAATAAACAAAAAACAAGGCAATGTGCCTGCAAGACTGCACTCAGGTAAACAAAACATATTACCCGTGCGCAGCAGCCAACCTGCCTGCAAGCCTTCGCTCAGGTCACATTTACCCAGGTGCGGCTGAAGCCCGCGAAAATGGCATCTATTGTTGCCGACAGTTTAGTATTTTTAAAATACCGTTACTATGTCAAACATGCTCAAAACCTTCTGACACACTCTCCTAAACATCTCCAACATCATATATAATTCACACAAGTTAACATCGATCATTTTCATCATGTACTGACCTGTAGAAAACAGAAAAGTGGAGCAGCAATAATTATACACAGGATCCGGTTGATCGTCTGGATCATAGACATATAAAGAGTAGACGCCGCATTGGCTGCTGGGGCGCAAGAAATACGGCCGCCATCTTGGACCGGTCATCCTACAGACATTCTACCCATAGACAGCAGAGGTTTCAAGATGCCAGAGCACTGTGCAGCATATTGCTGTGCAAATCGGCGGACGATTGCGAACAGGGGTCGGTGGATTACTTTTCACAAGTAAGATTCAACATTATAATTGGTTGTATTTTGTAAATAGAATATTATTGTACTGTATTGATGTCCGCCTGCGAAATCGTAGCCAGCAAACATTATGTCCATGGCCAACTGAGACTTTATAAATCGCTGCTGTAACAAGTGAATGTCCCCGTTGTGGGATGAATACAGTAAAATCTAATCTAATCTATCTAGGAAGAAGAAGGAAGAAAATAAGCTTGACCTCCTTCTTAAAATGTTTTTGTGTTGACTCTCAAATCTCCCGTTTTTATTTTGAAGGTTTCCCAAAGACAAAGATATGAGAAAGAAGTGGGAAGTTGCTTTGAGGAGGGAAGGGTTCACTGCAAGCGAGTCATCCGTGATTTGCAGTGAGCATTGTAAGCAGGACGAGTTTGACAGGACAGGACAGATTGTCCGACTCAGAGATGGTGTTATTCCCTCCATCTTCAGCTTCCCGGTTCACCTCCAAAGAGTAGGTGTATCATCATACGGTTATTAGCATTCATAAATGTAAATATTCTATTATCAATAACAGGGCAGGGTGGTGTGTGTGTGTGTGTGTGTGTGTGTGTGTGTGTGTGTGTGTGTGTGTGTGTGTGTGTGTGTGTGTGTGTGTGTGTGTGTGTGTGTGTGTGTGTGTGTGTGTGTGTGTGTGTGTGTGTGTGTGTGTGTGTGTGTGTGTGTGTGTGTGTGTGTGTGTGTGTGTGTGTGTGTGTGTGTGTGTGTGTGTGTGTGTGTGTGTGTGGTATTCTGCTTTTTCATTTTAGCCGGAAAAGGGCAGGACTACGTCTCCTTCCAGAAAAGCTGAAGAGAGCCTGTCTGTGGCCCCTCAGGACGACCCAGAAGCTTCAACCTCACACTCACAACCTCAGCCTAATGATGTGAGTATTTCTATTTTCAACATCATTCATAATGGTCCTAGACAAAGTAAAATCTCTCTTGTTTGCTGCCACTCATATTAAACCCACTCACAAATAAACACATACACACACAATTGAAGACATGTTGAACATGCATTCCTGGCACACTCACACACGCGCACACACACACATGATGCTGGCAGTGGCTTTGACAGGTGATGACTATAAGAAAGAATGTGGGCCATACTCTAGTTGTGTCAAAGTGTTGTGTGTGAAGTGAAACATCACTCAAACCATGTTCATCCCTCTTTCTAGGATCATAGCGATGTCTTGCCTGCTTCTCCGACTGCTCTTAAGGCCAGACTCAATGAAGCTTTAGCAAGAGTGGAGAGTCTCGAGCGAGAGAGGAAGAATGCCATGGCTAGAGAAAAGAGGGCAGAGACCACAGTGAGGACTCTTTTGGGGGCTTTGAGGGAAAAGAACCTCATTAATGAAGAACTCAAAGAGGCTTGATTTCTACTCAGGGAAGATGAAAGTAGCACTTTGAGATTCATGTACATCTTACTCTTACACTCTTTATTAAACTCCTTTGTTATTATATGAAGGGGACTTATTAATTTTTTCTCATACAATTTCAGATCTTCAAATAGACTTGAAGGCAAAGCAGGGCCATGAGTACTCCAAGGACCACAGAGAGCTTGCCCTCACACTCCATCTACATGGTCCAAAGGCATACAAATACCTCAGAGAGACTACAACAAAAAGGTAGTCTTAATGTTGTTCAATTTCATTTTTGGAAATTACGGTTGCAAGTACCTTAAATAGCTACTTCTCAATTGTTGTACAGGTGGCTGTGTTCGGTGGATGGCAAGCCTGGCCTGAACAAGATGATGCTGGATATGCTGGAGAGAAGATGCCAGGACGACCAGGCTAAATATGGATGTGTTTCACTCATGTTGGATGACATGGCCATCAGAAAACATGTGCAATATAATCCACATAACCAGTCAATGTCTGCTTTTGTAGACATGGGTGATGGAACAATGAGACCGATGCTGCTACTGAGGCTCTGGTGTTCATGGTGGTTGGCCTACACGGACATTGGAAGGCTCCCATTGCATATTACCTGACGAAGTCTTTGTCACCTGAAACACAAAGGGTCCGAATCTAAATCTAAAATCTAATCTAATCTATCTAGGAAGAAGAAGGAAGAAAATAAGCTTGACCTCCTTCTTAAAATGTTTTTGTGTTGACTCTCAAATCTCCCGTTTTTATTTTGATGGTTTCCCAAAGACAAAGATATGAGAAAGAGGTTCTCAGTCATGCTTTGGAGGAGCCGCATGCACGGGGCATTCGGGTGTCATGAGCAACTTTGTGTAAATATGGTTTGGGCGGGGTGGTGTCATGTTCTTGTGTTTAACTTGAACATTTACATTTTTTATATAGATGTAGTAGTACATTTTCATTTTTTATGACATAGATATTCATTTTTACTGATATATAACTTCTGTCTATGTATAATGTATTATTGTTTCTTCATTTTTCAACTTATTAAAATAGCTGAGTATAGGCCTACACAATATGCTTCTCTATCATATATAGACCATTAGTGTTTTTTTATGTGTGTGTGTGTATATATTATATATCGTGTGTCTTTTGCAAAATACCTATCATACATAACATAGGCTATCAAATACCAGAATATTCTATTGCTGTTAAGCCTACTATGAATATTAAAATACGCCGAATCATGTGTCCGGTATCATGCCTACATATATGACGTTTGCAGAAACCCCCCCCCCGTGAAAATCAGTTTTGTATTCAGCGAGTTATGATTGATAAAATGCGCTGACACTTCATTGCGCCTGCCAGACAGATTACACTGAGTGGAGCGGGTGACCGGTCCAAGATGGCGGCCCCACGGCTCGTCAGCGCCAATAGGCAGCAGCGGTCGATGCGGCGTCTACTCTTTATATGTCTATGGTCTGGATTGCTTCTGAGGAGGGGGCGGAAGTGTCCCCCCTAAAATAACCCAGATGTCACCGCTCACCTGCCAAAGGTTCCACCTTGGCGCTACTTACTCATACTGCTTCTCAAACAGTACAGATAAACCATAAAATGATATGAATGTCACCAAAATAAATACAGATAATGTTCAGTTTCAAATTCACTATTGTTTTGTTTTAAGATTAAAAGTTTTGAAAAAGAAAGAAATGTTCAAATAGTAGATGAATATTCAAGAGGTCTTTAAAAACATCACACTCACTGATCATCAAAAGTTCATGAAATGCTCATAGTCATGAAAAGTTCATGAAATGCTCATGCACACTTTTTGGGGTTTTAATTATAATGTTGTGATTGGCTGGATCATGAACAGTTCATAAATTGCTCATAAAAGTCTGTCATGAGCAAAACAGGAACTTTATATGAATGAACAATGTTCATAAACATTTCATGAACTGCTCTTTAAAATGGTTCATGAGCATTTTAAGAATGTTGGTTCATGAACATGACAAGTGAACATATAATGAGTTGTTCATGAATGTTTCATGAGTGCTCATGAACAGCTCATGAAGTCATGAACTCCATCTCGCAGGGGAGGCTGCAGTGGAGACGCTGGCACTTAGCTGATCGACAGCTGGGACACAAATACAAAAACATAATTCAGATCCAGTCGTCATGACTCCACTCCGGAGGGATTCCCCGATCACTTCTTACAGTTCCTCATCAAGGGGGGGGTCTCCTGTCCCCGGTACAAACACACTGCCTGAGGAAGGCTATGTGTATTTTTTTTGTCATGAACCTTTTTCGGACCACTTATTTATTTATGTTGGTGACGATCCGACCTCCATGCTGCTACTCTGGTTCAAACTGCATCCAATATGATTTTTCTCGACCTCCCCAAAATAACCAAAATCTGACACGGTGTGAGAAGTCTTTTTTAGCTGTTCTGTCGTCATTTCCTGCGATTTTCTTCATAAAGTCAGTCAAAATGAATGAATGAATTAATGGGCGTTTCTTTGACTATTTATAGGCAAATATGGGCGTTACAAGCCCGCAAAATCTGCACCGCATTTCGAGTCGATTGTGATTTATAAAGGGAAACCGGCGTAGGAAGTGCTATACGCACTTTCCTGGCCGGTACGCAATGTTTTGTGAATCGGAAAATGTCGGAACATTTCTGTACCTATTTTTTGGATTTCTACTACGTAAGCAACCTTCCCACGTGAATCCTACGCACAGCGTTATAAATGAGGCCCCTGGTGCTTCTACAGTAGCTTTTATGAGAGACAATTATTGAATGGAAATAAATCCTGGAAAAGCAGAGTGAGTGTGGCACAAGTTCCCCTACTTCCACGATTCATGTAAAAAAAATATATTGTACATAGAACAGAAATGTAAGTATAGAGAACAACACTTGCTTGGTGTAGAACAACATCTGTAAGTTAAAGAACAACACTTGTAGTATTTCGAATAACACCTTTAACACCGTGACGCTAAAATCGGGTTTCGACTTTTGACCTACATCCATGTAAAGTTGTTTTGTTTTGCATAACAAAAACTCCAGCTACCACGTGTTTAATGGATAAAGTGTGTCCAGTGTTTGTTTATGATGCAGTTGTGTCCGCAGTAATGAGCTCGCAGACCCTCGGGGAGCGAGTCCAAAGCACAAAGGAGCAGGTGCGTTGGGAATACTCCAGCACAACCATGCTTCTGATTCGATGAATAACTCCAAAGGAGCCAGGAGTGTGTACACACACAAACACACAGCAGGCATCACTTAAATGTGTTTAAGAGGAAAACACTTCACTGATTTCAAAGACAAATCCCCAGTTCTGGTCTCATCTAGAGGAGGAATAACTGATGTGTTTACGGAACTCTTCTCCTCTGGTATGTGGCCAGAAATGGCTTCACAGATATCTTAAGATGTACATTTAAAGAGGCTGCACGATAAATGGTTTAGTGTTCGGTCATCAACACAAACCCTTCATGCACCTGACCTTGATAGCACACCACTGTCTGAGATGATTATTGGCATGCATTCTACAGGAAAAACATGGCCGCCGTTCCAGAAACTGTTTTGACATCAGAGAATAAGCACTTAAAGGTCCCGTGTCATGGCCATTTCTACTGATCATAGTTCCATTGTTGAGGTCTACTAGAATAGATTTACATTGTTCAATGTTCCAAACTCACATTGGTTTCTCACAGCATCTCTGTATAGTCTGTGTATTCACTCTGTCCTACACGTTTTGTATGAGCTCCTGCCCCCCCCCTCTCTATTTGCTCACTGTGCTCTGATTGGTCAGCTCGCCCACTCTGTTCTGATGAGTCCACCACCGTTACAGCGGAACATCAGTGATTATGTGTTACAATGGCGTTTGTTAGCAACCAGAAAATGACACCAGTGGACAAACAGATGAGAATGCTGCGTGGAGTCTGGGTGCCGTGTTGGCCGGACGTTGCGGGGCTCGCTGCTCCAAGGAGCAGACAGTGTGAGCTGGGTTCATTTCCTGCTTGCTGCGTGGGGTCTGTGAGACATCGCGAATGGACGCGGGAAGGGGGGGATGCTGAGGGGGCTGCAGCACCCCCATATGCGAGGCTCCACTAGCACCCTTAACCCCCCCCACCCCCCGTTTCGCCGCGGAGTGGTGTGTGTGTGTGTGTGTGTGTGTGTGTGTGTGTGTGTGTGTGTGTGTGTGTGTGTGTGTGTGTGTGTGTGTGTGTGTGTGTGTGTGTGTGAGGAGCTCCACGGATTGACCAATGGGTCCATTTGGGTATGGGCACGTCACAGTACCCAGGAAGAAACACATGGAAAAAGAGAAGTCTCCAACGAGGCGTTCTGGGGCAGCACAGACAGGTCTTCTCTGTGTTAGAGTTGTACTTTCCACAGGGTGTACTTTGAGGGTTTGTGACTCTGCAGACCGTTTACATGCAGAACAACCTTCATAACACAAGGGGACGGGTAATAACCAGAAAAGCATGACATGTGACCATTAAAATGTTTTCTAAATTCCCGCTGTATCAAATGAATACAAACCACCTCCTCCATCTTGAAGAAGTGTTGGATCTGTTTCCCCCTCTAGCCAGCAGCATGTTTCTCACATGCTCTTCATGCTCAATGCATCCAATAAATCTGAGCAGCAATGGTGGACATCTGGAGAATCTGGCACTGTCTCTGTCCATGAAAAGCTGCCCTCCATCTTTAACTGCCCACTAAACAAACCAGGTGGCCTTTATTTAACCGGTTAGAATTCAAACTTGCTCTTATTTGTTTCATGGCCTTTTCAGCCACAATCTGATTTTGATGATAGTAGATGGGTAAAAAGTGTCAATGGATGATTCTGATGTGTACCTTTTCCTAATCAGCCTACGGAACAGGCTATGGATTTTAATATTTGTAGGTGACCTTAATTATCTTAGATGAGACCAAACTAGACCAGATTTCAAGGTCCCAGAGCATAACAAAGTTTGAATGGGAACTCATTTCTACCAAAGAAATACTCCCGCGTTCCATGATTTTGGATAACTATGCTACTTGTAGCTAATTACCAGCCTAGATGTGGAAACACTGTGTGGATTTTAACACTTGTAGGTAACCTACATTTTCTCAGATCAGATACAACTAGTCTAGATTCCTATTCTGTAACATGATGTTTGGCTAGAGCACAACTATATTTATCTTTACATGGATATGATGACAAACTGTTTTTCAAACAAAGAAATAGTCCCAGATATAATGATTTCTGAAACTAGAACCTAGTTACCTGTGGCTGTAGTTCCTTCACTTGCGGCATAATCTCCTTCCCTTGTCTCAAACGTCATTTTCCTTCACATGGTGCCAAACCTGCAACTCAGTCCATTCACCTGGTTCATCTTCATCACATGCCGCTTACCCCCCCACCTGGTCCCTCAAATGCAGATCATTTTACTCAACTGGTGACCAGAGATGGGGTCGTTACAAAAAAAAGTAATATATTACATATTACTTTACTTTACACTACTTCGTTACTCTCTACATAAAGTAACTCGTTACTTTACTCGTTACTTTACTCGCAGGGCCGGCCCGCCCCTCCCTACAGGCAGATCACGCAGACTGCGGCGCACCTACAGTGTAAGCGCGCCACAGTTTTGCCTCTGCGAGACTCCACTTGCACCCCCAATTACTATTCATTAAGGAAGACATAACACAAGTCTTTCTTTGTATATGCTCTAAAATAGGCTACCAGCCAGCACAACAAGCTAACAGTCTGTGAAACGTCAAGACACTAATTAATGAAACCAGTTCAAGACGCATTATTCTTATCATTCTTTATGAGCGCAGTAACGGTAAGGTATCTCATTACTTATTTATTTAGTATTCCATAACTTAGTAACAGAGATGGTCAAACTAAAGTGGTAGAGACATGGCAGAATTCCTACAATGAAGCGGGACATTGAACTGTTCACCCGTGAGAGGGCGATCAACAAAAGAGAGTGAGCGGCCCGTTGAGGGAGTTTACAGATGAGAAGACTCAGCCATGTTTATGCAGCACTGCACGTGGAGATGTGCTCTCGCAGGTCGCGCAGATTACATCGGCCTACATGTATATAAACCTGCGGCGGAAACCCCTCTTGTCTGTCAGTGAGTGTGATTATTTTATAAAAGTAACGAAGTAACGCGTGTCGGGGCAATGTTAGTAACTTGTGATTACTGAATTATAAAAGTAACGCGTTACACTACTCCGTTACCGACAAAAGTAATATTATTACAGCTCTCAGCACCCAACTCTGCTGGTGACACACCTGCAATTCATTTCCTTCATCTGGTCCTTCACCTTTAGTTTATTCTCATCACCTGGCCCATAACTGTGAACAGGTTCATTAAACGTCCGCCCTTAAACGCTCTATAACTAGACCCTCCAGAAAAACGCGATCGCAGAATTTACCGCATAATCAGCAAAATGGCGCAGATTTTTAAAAGGCCGCATATTTATCAAAAGGGCGCATAATCCCCGCATTTTTCCACCCAAAATTGAGAAAAAAAAAAGTTAACTCGTCTTGACGTGAAGTGATGATGATGATGATGTTGACGCGACGTCATCACAGCATCACAGAAGGTAAACAACACACTCTACGAGTGAACGTGTGGAGCTCACACGAGAGAGAAAACACCAAGATGAAAAAATCTAATCTCATTTACCGACGGACATTTCTGCTAAAGACCGGGCAAAGCAGTTCCCCGATGTCTCGCACGAAAGTGGGGGGAAACTATTCCGCACCCCGTGCAACTGTGTTGGAGCATAAGAGAACATCCACGGTGACGACCCACTTTGATTCATTCAAACATTCGAAAATGCTTTCTGCTGCTGCGGACAAGAACGCCAAACAACTCACGTCCACCGAGGCATCGACCTCCAAAACCCTTTCGAGGGCTACAAGAAACGAGGTGAGAAGCCTACAAGATTGAAGCTGGTCAGATAACGAACGAGTAAATGAAAACAGAATGAGGCGGAGAAGTGTGTTGTGTGTGTGTGTGTGTGTGTGTGTGTGTGTGTGTGTGTGTGTGTGTGTGTGTGTGTGTGTGTGTGTGTGTGTGTGTGTGTGTGTGTGTGTGTGTGAGAGTGTGAGTGAGAGAGTGTAATTAAAATAGCCCAATTTATTTTCTAATAAATAAACATTGCATGTGTTTAATTGAATTGTAAAGGGGTTTAACGTTAGTGGCAGGTTGTGTGTGAGAGAGAATAAATAAATAAGACAGCCCAATATTTATTTTTTCCACATATTTCGCAACTTCCCGCAATTTCACCTTATTAAAATCACATAAAACCCCGCATGTTTGATCGCATAATCAAGGATTTTAGCCCGCGTTTTTCTGGAGGGTCTATATAATATGACCTTCCCTTGCTTTCTTTACAGCCTTGGGAATAAACTGTAATATAATTGTTGTTCCTATTACATTTTGTTTAGTTAGATTTACTAGGTCACTAACTCTCGCTGGGATGCCCACATTACCCCATTACTTCAAACTTTGGATTTGACATCAAATACTGTTGTATTTCATTCTTAACAATTCAGTTGCCTGTTTCTTTGTAACCAGGCTCATGGATGCACGTTAGATCTTCAGTAGTTAGTTCCAGAGAACTAGCTTTGGATAGTTTTCAATTTGCACCAGAGGCCCAGTTTAATGTTACACATTTTCTGCTGCACTTTTTATGATTTCCTCAGAGCTGTTTTTTTTTTACATTTTGAACAACTTATCTTAAAGGTGGGGTAGGTAAGTTTCAGAAACCGGCTCGAGATACACTTTTTGTTATATTCCATGGAATGCTCTTAACATCTCGATAGCAATGAATATCTGAAGTACTTTGACAAAAAATCCATAAAAAAATGTCATCTGTGGAAGCCGTAATACTGTAAAAAGTACAACCAATCCGTGCTAAACGGATTGGACGGCCTACCTGCCTGTCAGCCTTCCATCGGGGCACAAACTTATCTCGTGCCCTCATTGGTCATGTGCGCGTTCGTGTGTGTTGGAGGAGGGGCTCTGTGAGGAAGTGGCAGATTTTCTCCGGTTGTGTATTTTCAAATTCTAGCGATCTCGAGCCGGTTTCTCAAACTTACCTATCCCACCTTTAACCCTTGTATGGTATTCGGGTCTGTGGGACCCCTTTTCATTATTTAGCTAAAGAAAAATGATATGATGAATTATTTTTTCAAACCCACACTCAATGGCATTGGCTCATTTTCTGCAAAGAACGTGTGTGTGTGTGTGTGTGTGTGTGTGTGTGTGTGTGTGTGTGTGTGTGTGTGTGTGTGTGTGTGTGTGTGTGTGTGTTCCCACTCTATCCCAGCTGCACATTTGGGGCAAGACACAATAAATAAAGCTTCGCCAGTTTGCGTCCTTATCACAGCTGATCAAGATGGCCAAAAGATTCTCTGCTCAGAGGGCCTTGCAAACTATTCTGGAAGAGAGAGAACCATTTTATGATGATGTAGAGGAAGAGGAAGAGGCTTCAGAATGTGAGGATCACATTTCTGAGAATTCTGAGTCTGACAGTGACTTTGAAGAAGAGGATGAGATTGAGCATCAGCTAGTTGCAAAGAAAAGACGAGCAGCCGGTCAGCGGGCAAACAAAACGAGTAGCACTTTAATTCATTCATGTGAACTAACACATGTGAAAAGGGCAATTATTAACCATATATTCTGTTTATACTGCTTGTAATTGAGATGAAGTAAACATCAGTTGAGTATTTTAACATCAAATTGTTTGATTGTGTTGAATTGAAGCCCAAAAAGGCAGCGGGTCCACCAGACCCACGAACACTGGCTGAGTAACAAACATATGAACCCCACACAAGGGTTAACAGATGACAATGAGGTATGACAAAGTGTAGAAAAACAGTGCACATTACTGCTTTTGTAGTTTTTTTTGTGACTTCTGTTCTGTATTATGTCTTATTGGAAATTGCATTCTTTTATTTCTTATATGTATTTAAGCTTCCCGTCTGTGATATTTCTTGTTTTATGTTTTTATACGGCACCAAAACCCCTAGCCCTAGCTCGGTTCTCATGATTACATGCAGTACAAAAGGACCCTCCATCATGGGGAGTCGCTGAATATAAACAGTGTCTTTGGTTTCTGAACTGTTACAAATAAAGTGAGACGGAGCAAAAGAGAAAGCGCATAAAGGAGGAGAGCGTTTCATGTTCTCTGACAGGAATCAGTGCAGGGGGAATAGTTTGATGAAGAGCAGGAACACCCTTCATCCACAGGCCTTTCTGAGGAACTGGACATGCCTAATACACATTACAGTATCTCTCTCATTTAGGAGCTGCTGAAATGACAATAGCCGGGCCTCGGAACCTTCACCGGAGAAGAACCGTCTCCATGGAGGAAGTTCTTTTTTATTGAATTGTGTGCCTGGGAACCTGCCTGCATCTTGTTGGAGCGGTTTGAGTTTGACAGCTTGTCAAGAGCACAAAATGAAAACATGCAGTGTATTATAAAGTCACTTAGTCTTCGTTTGAATGCTTTTAGAGCTAAAGACAGATGTGCATAGCAACAAGTGGCTATGATAACACTGGACTGAGTCTTTGTGGTTCCTGGGATCACATGGCTGAACATTTACAGACATGTTTTACAGGGCTTCAGAGTGACCTTCCACTGCAGCTAATGACTTTGATGGCAACGAATGAAGCGTTTGGATTTTGAAAACTTTGATTTTATATGAATAGTTAGATAATAAAAATATCAGAATCAGAATTCCTTTATGCGTCCCACAGAGGGAACATTACATTATTACAGAAAAAGTAATATAGAGACAACAAATTAAACCCTCTAAGATGAAGGACATGCACATAATATTTAAAATAAAAAGTATACGTTTTTCCAATTTACAAAGTGCACATTCCGGTAGAAAAGTAGCAGCAGCTGTATTTATTGAATAACATGTAGATCGTAGTGTGGTAAATGGTAGATAACAGAGGTACAATTATGTATTGCAAAGTTACTTACAGATAATTGTTCCAGTATTACAATTGTCAAACTAAGAAGTCTGTAATCAAAATAATGTTAACTAGGTACATCTGGCACATCAGTGTTATTGCACAACAGTGGTGTCTTTGTTTGTTTTGCTTTATTTTTGTTAAAATAGTGCCTACTTGAAATGCGCACAGCTTTCAGGAGATTCAAACACACCTTCAATGCACCCACTGAGGAGCCACTCTGATGTCCAAAAGCCATTACTGATGTATATGGTGTAAAACAAAATGATAACCAGGGCCGGCCCTCGGCATAGGCAGTATAGGCGAATGCTAAGGGTGCATCAACCCATAGGGGGCGCCAAAAATTGAAAAAAGAAAATAAAAAAAAGTTAGAATTGTTTTTATTTCATAACAACACAATTTCCCGATTTTGGATCAACAAAGTACATCTTATTATCTTATACTAACAGAACTACGCCTATATTGCGTACAGCGCCCATAAACTATGCGACACCCCCCCCCCCCAAAATCAAGTTGAACTGCCCCAGCCCTATAGTTATACAAAAATAAGAGAATAGGTGAAAAATAGGTATAAAATACTATATGACAGTACAAAAAAGTTGTTATTAATAAACAAAAATACAGTTTGAAAGGGGAGTGATTTGTAAAGTATCCATAAAGGAAAAGAAAATCTACTTACAGTTCTGTTTCATATGGGTGTTGAGAGATGTATCCATAGATTTCCTAATGTTGCTCTCAAAGTGCACCAGATTGATGCTTATAACTTCAATATTACACCACAACCATGCACGCGCGAGTCATAGTAAGTGTCTGCATTTGGGGGGGGGATTTAGAATGTATTCCTTCAACACTGTATGGAACGCTGTTGGAATGTACCGTTGGGATATTCAGAGCATCAAGCATGTGTGAGAGTAATAAAACACCTAGCTAGCTAACTAGCTTACATTTTCTTTAGCTCACAACGTAAGCTTTAGCCTATGTTTTCAAGGTTGATTTCATAGGCATAATGTTAAAGGCTATCACATGTAATCTCAATAATTTCTTACATTTCCATCCTCGCTGACTTTCATCTATTTGAACCAACCTGTTTGTAAATTAATGTAGAAATAAAATATGTAAAGTGGCAATGTAACAGTAAGAGCACCCAGAGAGGAACTACTGCAGTTCAAACCGGAGAGAGGTGATGAAAGAATGACATATTTATTGTTTACACGTCATATGAATGAAATGATTGCCATGATAATACAACAGGAGAATGTAATGGTGTTTGGCGATTAGGCCCCGGTTTGCAGGATAATCATTCAGGAGGGAAAGCACCGCTCCGATGAAATCCCCGGGGTCTAGACACTGGTGGTGGTGCTGAGTAGGTGAGACCGGTCTGAAGAAGGAAGGTTTAGCTTTGTCCTGGAGGAGACTGGAGGCGAGAGGGGTGGAGGCGGGTTGCGTGTGATCATCTGCAAATGACAACTGACAGGGAGGAAGAGCAGGCATTTAAGGAATTTAGCATGTGCAGCTATTGGCTGCTGAGGGGTGCCATAGAGTGACGTGTAGGTGACTCGTGTTAGGTCTTCCTTATTGAACTTGCGCTAAGCTTCATTAGGGCTAATAATCTCCAAGTATTATAGAGAGTCACTTTTACAACAGTGTCCATGACTATTTAATGATTTATTTAAATAGCTGATTTTGAACTCCGATCAAAGCAGTCAGTTAGTGTCTGTACTAGTTCAGTAAACTTCTTTTCAGAGATGTTGACTTTCAGCCACTGAAACTCAAACATGAAGCGAGCGCTGTGAGCGTGCCCGTCCACGCCCAGCCGACACCTTCCCATTATAGACCGTCAGTGACTCAACTGGGAATAAGGCCTTCAAAGAGTGACACTGAAAAGGGTTTCTGAAGCAGGGTTACATGAGGCCAACACATCAAGGGGGTGTGTGCTATACATCACTGACACTGACAGAATGGGCTGGAGTTTGCTGTGCACATGTGTCCCCTCTTTGCCCACTACTCCCTTTCTCCTGAGTCCTCAAGAGCCTTGGAGTACCACCTCATCAATCATGGTGGGGAAATGTGTCTCTAGTAAAGAGATACAAATTTGCTCCCAGAACTCTGGAAAAGCTACATAACAAAGGAGAATGAGACATGTGGCCTGTTTAATGTTGGAATCATCTAGCTCGTAGTTTTCCATGTATTCATGCATGAGATTGTTCTTGAATGCATTTTTAGAAAATGTCCTGAGCTGAACTGACAAATTGCTCTGGTTATTCACCTTAAGGAAATGTACTGCTGTATAACTGTAACCACTCTCTTAGGATGTTAGTGGAAGTCTGATTTGCATATAGCTGGGAAACAAAGGCACATTGCTCAAAAACCGAAGAATGTATTATTTCACCTATCAAATCAGGTAGAAATCAAATGAATGTGTGCTAACAACCAAGACAGCTGGCCGGCACAAACTGTGACGGAGCACAACTTATTTCTAGTGGACACTCAGGAGGACTTGGGGCTGAATACGAAAGGCAGTGGAACATGTATTTAATTTGTATCACGATGGGAAATTGCAGTGACCGAATGGTGCCGATACTCAGTGGTTCAGACACAGGGCCGGCCCTGACCAATTTGCCGCCCTAGGCAAGATTTTAACTGGCGCCCCCCCCCCAAAATGCAGACACTCACTATGATTCGCACATGCATGGTTGTGGCATGACCACAAAAAGATATTGACACAAGATGTGTGCAACTGTATTTAGTTTCCTATCCATTTGAACATGATTTAAGTGGGGGGGGACCTCACCTCCTCTAGGGGGGTCCGGTGGCATGCACCCCCGGGAAGACTTTTTTTATATTGAAGTTAAAAGCATCAATCTGGTGCACTTTGAGAGCAACATTAGGAGATCTATGGATACATCTCTCAACACCCATATGAAACAGAACTGTAAGCAGATTTTCTTTTCCTTTATGGATATTTTACAAATCACTCCCCTTTCAAACTGTATTCTTGTTTATTAATAACAACTTTTTTGTACTGTCAGTATTTTATACCTGTTTTTCACCTATTCTCTTATTTGTTTATAACTATAATGATCATATAAAGGTGTGCCTTTACCTCACTGAGCTGAGGTTATCAGAGCCTCTCAGTCGAGAGCTTATAAAGCTCTCCTCCCCGCGGCCGCTTACACAGTAAATTCCAATGTTAATAAAAGCACACAGAAGCTGTGTACGTTTTTTGGGAGTTTGATTTATTTTAAATGAATACAAATACAAAATTAAAACCTATAATTGCACAGTAAAACCATTATTTCAAAAAAAGAACAATTTCACATAAACCTTTGGTTTTTACTTGGACTGGGGTAGTTCAACTTGATTTTGGGGGGGGTGCCATAGTTTATGGTCGCTGTACGCAATATAGGCGTAGTTCTGTTAGTATAAGATAATAAGATGTACTTTGTTGATCCAAAATCGGGAAATTGTGTTGTTATGAAATAAAAAAAAATATATATTTTTTAAATTTCTAACTTTTTTTTTTTTTAATTTTCGGCGCCCCCTATTAGTCTAGTGGGTAGAAGGGGGTATCATGCACCCCCCTGAAATATACTTTTAATCAGATTTTCTAGATTGAAAAAATTGTGTAGAAAACGATTAGCTATGTTAAAAAGTTGAAAAATTGTCCCACGTATATTTTTTTCCCAAATTAGTGTTTATTTACCCTAAAAATCGAGTTTCACTCTTTTTACACCTTTCACTATATCTCAGCCATTATTGCAGATAACTGAACAAATAAGGTATCCAGATCCATGTTTTGAGGGTCAAGGAACACAATAAAACTATTCTTAAAGTGATCACATGTGTCTGTGGCATGCTATTATGCTAATTAGTGCCGCCATTACAATAAAATAGCATTTTAGTCTTGTACCAAGAACAATGTATTTTGCAGAGAAATATTCTTATAATCAGTGTTTCCTAAGTGTAAAAAGTATGTAGAAAATGATGAGCTATGTTAAAATGTTGTCTGGATGTCCCACATGTATTTTTAATGCAAATTAGTGTCACAATTGCCAACAACGGAATGTTCACACTTTTCACTCTATCTCAGCCAATATTGCAGATAAATGAACAAATAATGTGTCTAGACCCATGTTTTGATGGTCAAAGATCACAATAAAACTATTCCCAAAGTGATCAGATGTATCCGTGGCATGCTATGCAAATTTAGAGACGCCAATATTGCAGTAGAGTAAGTGAACACATAGGGTGTCCAGACAGATGCTATGTATTTAACCAATATGTATTTGTGTTGTACTAGCCTACAGCAAGGGTCAAACATCATAATATAAGTATTGATGTGACTACTCTTTCCCATTCCAGATAAGCAGTCAAGGTTTGGCTCTCCACTATCTGATTAATACTCAATTTGAATCATCGTTTTCAATGCTATCATCAGAGTCAAATTCCTCTTCCTCTTCATCTTCCTGTTCACGCTCTGTCGTGTCCAGGAGGTCAAGCCTGGGTTTGAGAGCAACAAGATCCGAATGCTCCCCGTCATCGACAAGTCGCAACAGCGTAGCCTGAAAGTCAACATACCAGAAACACTCCCACCCTTGCATTTCACTCGCGCCGACCCAAAGTTTAATGATGGCTCATCATTCACACCGCCAGCAGAGAATGACACAGTCTATGCAACTGAGATGCAAGTGTACTACAGCTGGCTCTTTATCAGGTACATCGGAAGCAATGGACCGCAGCCTGTGCCTGGACTAGGGGGCTTCACCTCTGCAACTGGTACTCCTCCACTCAGAAAATCAACAGTGGATTACTTCACAGCACGCCCATCCATCAACCAATCACTGACAATACAGTTGTTCGTAAGCTACTGAAGCGTTCTGAGCTAGCCACTGATCAGGTGGATCAGAGGTGGGTCCTGAATACATTTGATCTTGGTGTCTGTATGAAAGCCCTACCCATCATCTGGTGTTGGCCAGATACATTTGTCCGTCATGTGGTTATGATTGGACCCTTTCTTTACATTCTGGCGGACACCACCCCAAAGGATCTGCCATACCCTAAGGATGCCCTGTTCATCCAGGATGGCATGGCTCTGCTCCATGTTCACACCAACCTTCCTCCAACCTGTGGGGAGATATGCCTACAAGTGCTTGATCAGATGGTGGCCAAAAAGCACTTTTTGTTCTCGACTGACAGTTATCATCCAGGATCTATCAAAGCACAGGAGAGCTTGAGACGTGGCAGTTCAGAGAAGATCATTTTGGCTGGACCAGCGACCAGGAAGCCATATGACTTCAAGATGTTTCTCACAAATGATGACAACAAAAAGCAACTCTGCCAGCTCCTGCTGCGAGTATGGAGTGATCAACAGGCAGCTTCAAGGCTGGAAAGAACAGAAATGACAGTGGCAAGGTAAATTGAAAGCCCATATTAAAAGTGATTGATGGTTTAATTATACTCCAAGTGATTATCTCTGATTTGTGTCTCTGTCATTGTTGATCAAAGTGCAATGTCCCATTGTGTATCAGGTTGAGGTACGGGAGCTCCCCACAATCTACAGCAACCAGGAAGAGACTGATACAAGGGTGGTACTCTACCTTCATCATCTACCTTCATCATGCTGCTGCCCTTGGGTACAAGAATGCTGTAGTCTGAACACCCGACACAGATATCTTTGTGATTCTTCTTTACCACGCTCGTGCCATCAGGCTGACTATATACCTGGATACGGGGTCAACCTCTCTGAGCTCGCAGAATACCTGGGAAAAGACTACTGTGCCACACTTCTTGGATTCCATGTGTTCAGCGGAGAATACTGCACCAGTGCCTTCAAAGGGAAGGGGAAGGTGGGGCCCTTGAAAAAGCTGGAGAAGAACCCGAAGTTTCACAGGGCGTGCAGTCAACTCGGTGACAACTGGAATGTCAAGCCTGAGGTGATGAAGCAGTTGGAGCAATTCACCTGTCTGATATATGGAGAGAGTCGTGAGTCTTCAGTGGACGTAGTCCGTGCCAAGTTGCTGCGCAAAATGGTGGGGCAGGACGATAAACTCACTGCCAAGTCTAAGGTTGACCTGGCTCGCCTTCCTCCATGCTATGATGCTCTGAAGCCACACGTCCAACGTGTGAACCATCGCGTCGCTCTATACAAGCGAGCTGATGCATCCATTTTAGAAAAACCAAACCCCTATGATGAGGAGCAGGGATGGATGAGGACTGATGGAGTGTTGAGACCGGTGTGGTCCTGTGGTCCTGTCCTGCCAACCTCCCTGGTTGATCTCTTGGACACGACAGAGCGTGAACAGGAAGACGAAGAGGAAGAGAAATTTGACTCTGATGATAGCATTGAAAACGATGATTCAAATTGAGTATTAATCAGATAGTGGAGAGCCAAACCTTGACTGCTTATCTGGAATGGGAAAGAGTAGTCACATCAATACTTATTTTATGATGTTTGACCCTTGGTGTAGGCTAGTACAAAACAAATACATATTGGTTAAATACACAGCATCTGTCTGGACACCCTATGTGTTCACTTACTCTACTGCAATATTGGCGTCTCTAAATTTGCATAGCATGCCACAGATACATCTGATCACTTTGGGAATAGTTTTATTGTGATCTTTGACCATCAAAACATGGGTCTAGACACATTATTTGTTCATTTATCTGCAATATTGGCTGAGATAGAGTGAAAAGTGTGAACATTCCGTTGTTGGCAATTGTGACACTAATTTGCATAAAAAATACATGTGGGACATCCAGACAACATTTTAACATAGCTCATCATTTTCTACATACTTTTTACACTTAGGAAACACTGATTATAAGAATATTTCTCTGTCGGTGCAAAATACATCGTTCTTGGTACAAGACTAAAATGCTATTTTATTGTAATGGCGGCACTAATTAGCATAATAGCATGCCACAGACACATGTGATCACTTTAAGAATAGTTTTATTGTGTTCCTTGACCCTCAAAACATGGATCTGGATACCTTATTTGTTCAGTTATCTGCAATAATGGCTGAGATATAGTGAAAGGTGTAAAAAGAGTGAAACTCGATTTTTAGGGTAAATAAACACTAATTTGGGAAAAAAATATACGTGGGACAATTTTTCAACTTTTTAACATAGCTAATCGTTTTCTACACAATTTTTTCAATCTAGAAAATCTGATTAAAAGTATATTTCAGGGGGGTGCATGATACCCCCTTCTACCCACCCAACTATATGGGTTCGCCTATACTGCCTATGCCGAGGGCCGGCCCTGTTCAGACATACTGTAGCTCATACAGTTGGATCTTTTCTTTTTTACGCGCTCCCCATTTGTAGCTCTAGATCCGACATCCCCTGGTGTGTCTGGCTCGGACTCAGGGACAATTCGCTAGCACCTCCCCCCCTTGACAATGGACTAGCGGTACAGAGTTGGGCCGGTCGAGTTTCCCGGGCTGATTTTTAGTCCCAGTCCGCCCCTGCTCGGACTTCCTTAATGTTTTTGATCTTTATGGACAATACCCCAAACTCGCCTGATTTGATGATTTGATTGTTAATTATAAAACAAATAAAAAGGTTTTGTTTCTCTCTTGTGTTTGTATCAGTTGCTCTGCGGTTCGGATTGCACTGCTGCTGACTGTGCTTTAATGAATGAATTCATATCAGTATTACAGTTGGCAGCACATTTTGTACCTAGACGAATTCTCAGACTGATTATCGTACACACCACTTATGTAACTGGTAATTAAGATGATGCTGACGGCTCACCCTCCCCTGGATCACAGGTGTGTCTTAATACGTTATGTTACCCAGTTTGTTCACTCAGTAGCAGCTGATAATAACTATGCTCTTGTTTCAAACACAGAATGGATAGTATATTCATTCTAAACATTTTGTAATGTGTCCTATTCAAATTGACAGGTGCACTATGGTGGATTTATTGAATTATGTTGATTTTTCTTTTTGAATGTATTGTTCCAAAATGTACCCAGTACTGAAAAAAGCTGAAACCTTGACTTTAATTAAATGTATTGAAAAGCAGTAATATTAAGTTAAAATTAGTTTCAACTTAATATTATTGCTTTCAACTAACCTAATACAGTTATGTGAAATTTGTTGACATAATAGATTTAATTAATGTTAACGTTTCAGTTTTATCAGTGTACGTAACATTACTGAAGTTAAATAAATGACTTATTCTGTTGGATTATTAGACTGGACAGAATTATTTGGAATTTCTTCAAAATATGGGTTCATGTAATTTGTCCCGCAACGGGGACATTTACATTATTACAACAGCAGAAGTATTCTATAAAAACGTTATGACCTACAGAAAAGCTGATAAGTGAAGAAAAGATGGGACGATGGCATGAGAGAGCAAAACACAAGACACTGAGGATCTAGTCTACAGCTAAACCACCTGTAAACATATCTTTATGTTGTTGAAAATAAAGTTGTTGACTTTATTTCCTCTTGATAAAGTCAAGAGGAAAGACAAACAATTACAATATTTAAAATAACTAATTATGCACACTTTATTAATAAAAAAATACACAATAAGTAAAACAATCAAATAAGTACACCATGTTAAGTAGCAATATATATATATTTGTCTACCTGTGTTTGAAGTACATTTCCTCCCCTTATCAGAATCACAGCGTGCTCACTTGAATAGTGTTCATGTCGCTCTGATAAGCCAGTGTACTCACACACACAGAATGTCACTCTCCAACAATCGTTTCCTTATCCAATTCACCTCAGTGCAAACAGTTTCCACCTGACAACTGAAACCCGTCTGCAGTGTCAGCAGCGGGGGGGGGGACCCCGTGTTCACCGGCCCACATTTCAAACAGTGGCTCTCTAAAATAATTTCTTGTCAAAACACAAGGGTTTTGGAGAAGGAAACTGCCGGAGGTTCCACAAGTGTCTTCCCCTGCCAGAAGCTGTTTGTGGCAGATCTAAAACAGGCCTGTCACTACGGCAACAACGTTTACATGAGCAGAGAAAAAGGTGCTCTTTACACCATTTAGATCCTGAGGGGGGCTACATGTTGTCCTGGGCCTAAAGTCTGCCTGATGATCTTACTCTTATCATAACAAGAAAGTGTATCTGTGAAAATCCAAAAAGAGTGAAATAACAGAGGAGAATAACGGATTCATTTTGGTGTAATTTCTCATCTGAAATAAGTTTGACTATCTCCAACCATGATCCAAACTCTCTGTTTACATTTACCTGAGTCTTTCTTTCTGAACCCATTTTTATTTCAAATGACATTAATTAAGCTGCTTTTATCCAAAGGGAATTACATACATTCAAATAATGCAGAAAACACAAGCGAGGCAGGTATGAAAAACTAAAAGTGAGCTTAATTTAACTAAGGCTGATCAGATAAACTGAAAAAATACGACAGACCCTAACCAAGGTCATAAAAACCCAAGGAAAATAAAACAGCAGAACAAAACAAGGAACAAACCGGGATGACTTGAGAAACCAAAAGACAGGGGGAACACAAGGAACATCCAGTATCAGACAGGAAAGAAAAGGAAGCACTCAAACTTCTATCAAATAAATGATATTTCTGAGGGCCGCTGTCTATAAGGAACTGAACTGAGAACTGACACAGAGACAATGTAACGTCTTGCTTGCTCTGAAAAAACTGAACCGTTGACTTTAATTAAAGGTAGGGTAGGTAAGAATGGAGAAACCAGCTCGAGTGCGCTACAATTTGAAAATACACAACCGGAAAAAATCTGCCCCTTCCTTCAGACTTCCTCACAGAGCCCCTCCTCCAACACACACGAACGCGCACATGACCAATGAGGGCACAAGGTAAGTTTGTGCACAGATGGAAGGCTGACAGGCAGGTAGGCCATCCAGTTATTTTAGCCGGGCCGGTTCAGATGATTGGTCGTGCTTTTTACAGCGCCACGGCTTCCACAGATGAAATGTTTAAATGTATTTATTGTCAAAGCACTTAAGATATTCATTGCTATCGGGATGTTAAGAGCATTCCATGGAATATAACACAAAGTGTTTCTGAAGTGAATTACCTACCCCACCTTTAAATGTATTATGTCAACAAAATGTCACATAACTGTGTTAGGTTAGTTGAAAGCAATAATATTATGTTGAACCTACTATTTCTTATTTTAACTTGATATTATTGGTTTCAACTAACCTCATACAGTTATGTGAATACTGTAGACATAATACATTTAATTAAAGTTTCATTTTTTTTTGTGTGTGTTTAGTTTTGTGTGTGTTTTAGTTTTCATTGCAATTGTTTATTCTTACATGTATTATTAGCATCTTACCTAAACTATTATTTTTGGAAGTCAGCTGCTAAAGTGCCCCTGCTTTTCATTTTAAGGAGCTTCACTGCTGTATTAGATTTGTATGGTCGCGCTTTGAGTTGCAGGAAACAAATTGGCATGCTGCTCAGATTTGGGATCTGGCCATTAGAGATGCACAAAGTCTCACTTAAGTGTCTTCTGATCTAAATCTTAGGTTTGTTCTATCCACTGTGAGGCATGTGATGGAATGGTGTAACGGCCCAACTGAAACCCTAACTTATAGATTCCTCTTTTCTATTAATGAAAAACATGTTGTCCCCATTCTGTATGTTCACATTTATACCATGGCCTGGTGTGTATCATCTATCCTAAAATGTCTTGGTGCAAGCTTTTTTTAAAACATATTTTAGAAATTATACTTTGACAAAGTAATATGGAAAAAATCAGCGATTACAAATGATGAGGTGACATGCCCCAGTGTGATTTACACCGCGTCCCCCCCTCCCCCACCCCGTCCTCAGAACTACACATGCTGGCTATTTTGTTTCGCAACATGTTCTCTATCTATGGCACGTCTCTACTGGGAGTTGTAGTTTTTAAAGACGTTTTCGTATTTCCCATAATAAGAAGTTGCCAGTATTAAACTGTGTACATCCCTGGAGGTTTAGGGGATAGGAAACACTCACATTTAAAACATATAATTATTAAATGGGTGAAAATTGCTTGTGCGCATAATGGGCAGCATTAATATATATACACACATGCCAGCTAAGGTCAGAAGAGCTTTATTTAACAGCTGGTCTTATGTTTGTGACCCCTGTTGTTAATTGATAACATTACATTACATTCATTGATGAGCCTGAAACATGCACTTGTCAAGGTTCAGAGGCACATTTTGCAAATATGGCAGTAGCCATCAATCATCTTAAGATAAGATATACTTTATTGATCCCAAGTTGGAACATTTGCGTTACATCAGCATGTGTAACAGTTGTAAATATGCAGTTGTGTTTATTTGTAAATCATTTAGTATAATCACACAAATTCTGTGTTTTATATTTAACAATTCTGTGTTCTTTATTTATTGATTGTTCAATACCTGACAAAGCCGGAGATGAAATATCTACATACATCTTATAAGAGTATAATACATTATGTATAATATCAGTTAAAATAAGTGCTTCAACATAGTTAACATTGCTGGAGGTATGCACACATATTGATAGATGTCTTGTAATGCACTATTGAGGAACCTGCGACCCAAGTTTTTCATTCAGTGCAGAACTACACCATAGTTGTGTAGGCCTATATGATATGTCAATAAACCTTAGAAAATCTTGAAAGGGATGTGCAAAATAGTCATTATATACAGTCTTTAATTAACTGTTAGTAGAGAATAACAAGTAATGAATATACTTTATAGGGATCCTATTAATATCTAATAATAAAAATAATGAAATTCAATAACATGCTTTAACCACTAGGTGACCCTTTATATCAGCTGTGCACCTTTATGGTGTAAATACAGCCTATCTACCAATTGGATCAAATATAAAAGTGAGCCGAATTAGTGTTGATACTGCAAGGAGACGTATTGTGTGAAAAGAAATGTAAGATGTTGTTTAATGGCTGATATATTTATGATCCACGTTACGTTTTCAGTTCCTCATGTTTGTCTAGAAGTCTTCTCATCAGGGCTCTATAAATACAGAACTACGGCAGATATGTAATATTTAATGCAGCCGAACCGTGTATTACAATGCCGTTATGTGATGACTTTCAAAGAGAAAAGCAAGCACACTCGGAATAAGGTATTTTATTTTTAAAAAATGTTTTCGGTCTGTTTCCGGTATTTGTTAATGACGAAGTGCTGTGAGATGTGAGACTGGAATTGCACAGGGGGGAAATAACGTAGGCTATCTCTAGATGCAGATTTTAATTTAATTTTAATATCTTTGCGCTGTGGACCAACACTATACATTGACAGGGAAGGGGGTAGCAATAAAGATAACACCATTAAAACAGTTACACAACATAACAGAAATAATATCGATAGCAGCGTCCCTAGCAACCACCTTGGTAACAATGAAAACGTCGCGATTTCCTGAAGTAATCTTCGTAATAACTAGCAAACTAAAGATCATGTACATCCACTGCACACATAATCTGAAATAAAAACTCATATTTCTCGCATCAAATGACATCAAAACGCATTTTAATGGCCAAACTAACTTTAAAATAGGCATTTTCCACCAAACGAAGTTCGGCCATGTTTTCTTTTTCTGCAGGGAGAAATTTGAAGATCACGTGAGATAGACGCCAGCCATCGGAATGAATGGCGAAAAAAAACGGGGTTTGTCAAACAGAGCACATGGTGTAGTCCAAACGATAGCTGGGGATTCTGGGTAGTGTAGTGTCTTCTGCCATCCTTTACTCCGAAAAAATATTTGTTTCTCCGAATCGAAGGGGAAAAATACAAAAGCATTGCACACAATTTAAACCAATCAATGTTGTGTAATTAACAAGGATAATCTGGTGTTTTTTAGTCGATGAGTAGTGCAGATATCACTGTAAAATCAATCGACAGTAAGAGGAATACTTACTTCCGGGTGTACAATTCTCCGTTATCCAATGGGAATGGACGCTCACATTACCTTTAAGGGCAGCCGACACAAACGAATGCCGTGCTTCCATGAGCGTCAAATCCCGCCGCAGATGGGAATACATTGCAATCAGTTGAAAGCTATTTGCGTCCCTTTATGACGCTGAAGGAGCCTAGGAGCGTCACAACTGGACGCCACGGACACTGACCAAACGTCGCTCCTGGACGCTTAGGGAGTGTGTTGCCTGTTCCCGTACGCGATGAAATCCACACGTTACCAGTGAGAGGAATGCAAACACAATGCTGCTCCACACCGCAGGGCCAGAGCAAGGTTACATGAGAAAACAGGTTGAGAGCAGAGTCCTGGGCCCATGTAAACAGAGCGGAGAGGGCCGTCATCAGATCAGGATCCACGAGTTCTCCTCCCGCTCTCTGCAGCAGAAGAGCTGGCTGGCTGCCCGCCAAGCTCATCCACTACAAAGGACTACTGATTCAAACTCCTTTTCCTGTTTAGACAAGGGCCTGAGGTATGCAACATGGCTCCCAGGACCAAATGCGTCACAGTGAGAGAGCAGCCCTGGTGGGAATCAAATTAATATATTGTACAGTATATGGTTTACAGTGTGTGTGAGAGGGAGAGAGTGCATTGTCTTCATGTGATCTGAGGACTTCTACATGTGAAGCTTCAAACAGAGAGGACAGTTTGAAGCTGTGGAAAGGTTTAGGAACGTTTTCTTCAAATCAGCTGCAGTATGGTTAATTATTATTGTAAGGTAATGTACAAATGATATATAAAAGGACACCAAAAGATATCTTCATGGTGTAAAACCATTCCTTCCAAGGCTTGGAAAGTGTCCGTTACATTTTTTCCATCCTTCATTAAATGGCGTTTTATATAGAAAGTGACATACCGTAGAAACACCTTCCCAAGTGTCCTGCCCAAGGACATTTTTGGCGCATTTCCACTGCAGGGCCTCGTACGGTATAGTTAGGCCTTGGTAGGCCAGGCTCACTTTATGCTGCGTTTCCATTACAGTTCAGTAGCTGGGGCAGTAACTATAGTAACACAGTGTAGGCGGAGCCGTGACGTCATCTTCAATGAGAACCACAAAAACAACATCAGCCGTTAGCTGTTAGCACACAGAGCTCACAGCTCCTCATATCTGTTCAGAAACTGGACAAAAGTTAAACAAGTACAAACCACAGACTGTCTGTGTCATGGTGAATACAGTCGCTGGTTTATTTATGTCTATAGGCCGTTGTTGTGAGTGTGGACGGTCAGAGCATATACTGCGTTAGCTTAGCTGATCTCCATTCAGAAAACACGCATTTTAAAAAGGCATTAATTCATGGTTTTTACTAACCGGTATCAGTATGTTGTTACTTCGGCATCATTTTGAAACATGTATTACAATTAAATCACGGTCAAATATGTTCATTTTGTTGTAGTTGTAGCCCCCTTGCCAGCGATTCTCTCTCTCTAGTTTAGCATATTCAGCCCGGTTGTTGGGAACCACGATTTTGGAGGGCCAGAAAAAGTACCCGTTAGCCGGAACTACGCCTAGTGGAAACGCAACAAAAAACCGGCCGGGTTTGTCACGGCACGCTTAAACCGCCGCTGCAGTGGAAATGCGCCATTTGACATGTTGACTGCAGGGCCCTGGGGTCAAACCCCTGACCCTCTGACTGGTTGATGCTGCAATAATCTCCTTAGCCACAACCGCCCATACAGAGTGGGCAGTGTGTGTAAGGTTGAATAGAGAGGTACGATTAAAGTACATTGGCTAGTAAAGAGTTAATATTTGTACCCAGCACCAGGGTGCTGTCCTGCAGACAATAAAGAGGAGATGAGTGAAGGGAAGCTTTACAGAAGCATGTGGTTGTCCAGTTTTTTAAGCGTTTCAGTTGTTGTGTATCCAGTTCTGTTTGGATTTGCACTGCACCGAAATATCCTGTGTTTTTTCACCTGGAATAACATCTTCTATTCTATTGAGAGGTTTAATGGAGAGTAATGTTTCACCTGTATTGTCCTAGAGAGTCACACACTTCACAGAGATGGATAAGTCACCAGCGTCTGAAGCATTACAAAAAAAAGAATATAATTCGGAGAATATAACAGCAAATATGTGACATTTCCAAGATTTACACTTAAAGGCCCTGACACACCAAGCAGTCACTAGAGAACTCCCCGAAGCCGACGCCGACTGTTGGCCATGTGTCGCACTGGAACACACCGCAAAGACTTCAGCCGAGCACGTAGGAACTGCGCATGCGTGAGTGGCAATAACTCTTCTTACCAGTGGTGGCGGTAGTGTGTATTCGTCATTCAAAAGAGACAACAACCGGAAGACAGAAGAAGAACAGACTGCGTGATATAAACGAACAACAAATAGCGTGTGCGTTCCATTTTCACTCTCGTCCATCGAAAACATGTTTTGTGCGGTACTGGAGCTATCAGCCATTGGAGTGTTGCTTGTGGAAGACATTCTCAAGCAACCGTTTCGCTTCTCAAGCACTGATTCGCTAGCTGAATGACTCTTGCATGTGTAATGTGTACTTGTAAAGCGCTTTGAGCACCTGTAAAAGCGCTCTAATAAAAAATGTAATGCATTAGTTATTATTATTATTATATGTATAAATAACATATCGAGGCACATTTCAGGCAACAACACTAAGAGCACGTTCCTTCTCTCTTCCTTCTCTCTTGTACACTAAAGTCTCCTTATTTGACCCCTCCTCACTTGCTTGACCCAGAAACACTTCCTGTCTTCCATCCTGAAAGACTCTGATGCTCCGCTTTCTGTAATGAGGAGCGAGGAGACATGGACTTTATTGACTTACGCTACAGCTGATGGAAACCATGTGAAAGCCTGAAACAACCAACTACATTTTTATGCCAAATGGATGGTCTTCAATTATTAGTAAAACTCACACACTCGGACATTCATTGTGTGTGTTTAGCAGCTGTCATTTATTTGTGTTTTCTGCCTTTTGTTATGGCAAGCATGGAAGAGAGTTAGAGCGAAAAAGGGTGAAAAAAGAGGAGAAGGGAGGAAGAAAAGTCCATAAAGTCCTTTCCCTTCAGTTTGATTTACGTTGTTTGCCATTCATTTAAACAATCCGTTTAGCTGACAGGAAGACCAGTGCTTTATACCATGTTTTGATTCCTGCTTGCATAATGGCAGTTGTCACATCAAATATACAAGTCAAGGTTGGAAGACTATATTAAGAAAAGGTTTTCAGGAGGACACGAGTGTACCATGCCAGCACAATTTGGGTAAAGTACGATCAATTCTGTTCAATGTACAGGGTAGGCCCTTTGGATCATCTTTATTGGCAAGTTCTACATTTTGATAGTACTATTTAAGTGTGATAAGCCCATGTCACCTTCCTATTGTGGTTAGTTGCTGTCAGAACTCAACAACCTGCCAGCAGCTCCTTTTAATCCGTCTATTGTTTCTTTATGTGTTTGCCCTAAGAAAGTGGTTACATAATAAATAAAGATTTCCATTCCTTCAGCCCAAACTGTGTTTTCAATTTGTTAAATGGGACCATATTTCCATTTCTGACACCCGCAATAAACAAAATTGTAACAGTGTGATGTGATTTCTAGTAGTGACTTATGGGTTGGAACATAAAAGATAGATCTTTGTTTTCTTCTATAGTTTGCGCTTCAAGCCGGTCCTAACTCCCAATCCTTCTCCATCGTTATAAGCCCTCTGCAGGGCGGATCTTGAATTATGTATGTATATTATGCTATAAAGTACTGGTGAATATCTACTAGCCCAACTATATAAGCCTGAGATAAGATAAGGAAGTCCAGCTGTGTTCAGATCTGCCCCAGATGGATCTGGATGTAGGACTGTCCATATTTTAAAGTCTTCCCTATAGTCTTAAGAAGGTCCGGTGCATTTTTACTCAACCATTTTTTCAATGGGGGATCAAATTGTCTTTCCTATATGTATTTCATGCCAATTGGTTTCCACTTAAAGGGGGGTTGTCCAAATGTGATTGGAAGGTGTGAAGATTAGTGGAATGGCTTTCCTTTTACTGAAATGTAATTTGAAGTTTAAGAGCAAGAATCAGTGGCGTAACTATCGACGGTGCAGCCGGTGCAACGCACCGGGGCCCAGAGCCGGAAAGGGGCCCATGAAAAACTATTTATTTATTTTTAATTTTTTAATATATATGGACACTGGAGGTGTGTGGCGCAGTGCATTGGTGATCGGATCAGGGGATCAGAGGTTCAAACCCCACTGCAGTCAGCATGTCGTTGTCCCTGAGACACTTCACCCCAAAATTGCTCCTGTGGGGATTGTTCACAGTATTGACTATGTAAGTCGCTTTGGATAAAAGCGTCTAACAAGTGACATGTAATGTAATATATATATTTTTTTTTTTCCGGTGCCCCAATGGCATTGGCCGGTTCACGCAGTCTTCAAAGTAACCAAGCAACCTAAATTAATTTGTCTGGCAGCAGCAAGTTCGGCAGCATACAAAATTGAATAGCCTGAATGTATAATCAGGTTTATAATCAGGGTCTTAAAAACTCTTACATTTGATAATCAGAATTTAAGGCCGTAAAAAATCTTGAATATGATAAAGAAGGTCTTAAAAATTGATGGGATTTGAAAGGTACTTCTGTGTTGCGACAGCGTCTAAATGTGTTTTGGGGGAAATGTCCGGGCTGCAAAGTAACCAGTACGGTAATAGCCTTTCAGTTCCCCCCAACAATTTGTATTGAAATAAATCAACATGGAACAAGTAACCACTAACTTTGTTCCCCCAGGCCACTTATCGGAGAACATCCAGCTAGTAACCTAGCAACCAACCAAGCTTCAGCTAGCGGCAGTCAGAAACTCAGGTATCTTCGAATCTACTTTAAAATAAATATAGGAAAGTGTAAGTTCAACCGTATTTGGTTGGAAAACATCAAATGTAGTGCTTGGTTGAAACCAGAGGAGGGGAACGTGTTTGAAGCCCGCTGCACCTTTTGCAACCAAAATTAGCGTTTGTTTTGCTCATGCAGCATTAGCTAGTGCAGCGTTAGCTAGTGCAGCAGTCTACGTCAACCCTAAAAGCGGAGGTGCTGTGGACGCTAAATACCGTAGCTAAACACCAATCATACAACAGCATGAAGGCAGCAGAACTCTGAATATAGCTCTTGTCACTCACACTCACACACACACTTTTTGTCTAACACGCTAACACAGTTCTGTGTACTGTTATGCTGTTATGTTCAGCCATCGTTCTTATGTTGAACATGAATACATTTACTGTGTAAGTAATTATGGGATGTATTTCTTCTTTCATAGCAATTTTCCTTCATACTTTCTTGCCGGGAAATAGGTCTTAAGTTCTATTCAAAGTGGTCTTAAAAAGGTCTTAAGAAGTCTTACATTTGAGTTGGTGAAACCTGCAGGAACCCTGATAATGTACAGCAAACCAAAGCACAAGAGCGGCTCTCAAAGAGAAAGGACAAGAGAGAACAAGGAGATGTAACGGCTAAACTTACGAAATTAGACAGTTTTTTTTGTCATACATCGTCCTCGAAATCTCGATTAATTCTGTAAAGTGATTGTGTGATTAGTTCGCTGTGCCGTTGTCAGGCTGTGGTGGTCTGAGGCCAGGGCAGGCTGTTGTTGATAGCCTACATGTGGCACTTCTGAGTGGTTGTGTGTGTCTGTGCGTGTGTGAGCGCATCAGCGTGCGCTTTTGTTTGGGGGCGATGGGCCCCAAAACAATATTTGCACCGGGGCCAATCGCAACCTTGTTACGCCACTGGCAAGAATACAAATAATTGGTGATGAGGGAATGATTTAAAGCCTACACCATTTGTTTTATCTAATTTGTGGTAAAGTGCCGTTATCCAATTAGTTCATTCTAGAAAGTGTATAAATAAGTATTTTTGCTCTTATCCCCAGGCTTTTTTAGCATCCAGCTTTTGTTCCTATAAATACATTTATTTAATTTTGAAGTCACACATTTTTAAAGATTTTAATTAGATTGTCCTATTCCTCTCACAATGAACTCTTTTCTACACAGACTGAGTTAAATCAGCGCTCTACCTGTCGATGTTTTCGTTGAAATTCCACATTTCTTGGAGATCACTGAGATGTGTTCAGTGGTAAGTCAGTTCAGGATGCTTTAAGTGGATTTAAACATCGTTTCCATTAACTGAGAATATGACAGGATCAATTTTCATCTTCATCACAGTTAAGACCAGAGACAAGATCAAATGCCTGAGTTAACCTTCAATGTTAGCCGGATCACCGAGCAGCAGGCATGCATGACTAACAGCTGATCAGTGCGACTGACAGCAAGTATCTGGACACTCAGTAAAGTGTGAAAACAGAGAATAACGCTGACAAAAAACAGGTCCATGGAAGCTGTTTACTTACACTATTACTGCGTACTACTGGATGAAAAACGGCAGGGTTACTCATCTAAAGGGGTTGATCCTGAGCTCAGTAATGCCATGGCACACTTCTGCTTGGATCCAAGTGGAAATGTTGGCCTGATTTTAAAAAGACTGTAAAAGAGGGACTCTGAATATGTTGTATTTATTGATATTGTGTCTACTGGTATTTTGACAGTTGATGATCCCTCATCATGTAACAGGGCGAAGCTCTCAGGATTGCAGTCTTTATTGACGGATACAGGTGAGAGTCAGCATGTGGAGACTGGTACTCTAGATTTAGTGGGGCTGTCACCAGTGGCGGCTCCAGAGTATTTTTGTTGGGTAATCTATGGTAGGGCTAACCCATACAGTGGTGGGGCTCAAGTCAGTATTTGCAATGTAATTACATACACGCTATATCGCCCCCCTTGACAGTGCACTTTTGTACGTCTTTTATACATGAATATGTGTATCAGGGAACTCACCAAGTGTCAGAAAACACAACCCTCTCTCTTTTCCTCCATACCCACATTTCTAAAAACGGGGCTGCAACGGATCTGATACAGACTGATATAGATTGGAAATATCTCTGACATCAGAAACAAGGAGCTCCGCCTATATGGCCAACTCTCCACCTATCAGGAGAATGAGAGGTTACCGTGGCATGGTAACAGCATGGTAACAGCATGGTAACATGACGCTCGTGCCTCGCCCCCCCTCCTTTGCAGGGGGGCGTGGTCAGCTGCAGCTCATTTGCCACAGAATCAGCCCTTGCAAAAACAAGGCTGGAATACAGCAAATAGAGCGAAATGAGGTGTGGCTAAAATGCATGATCTGTTTGGTATTTTGAAAAGAGAACTTCTACAATCCTCTACAATATATTATTCAAATATAGCATGATAGGTCCAATTTACATTTTATAATCAAATCCACATAGTTACTCTTTGGTCTTTTAGGAAATATTGATACACTTAAAGGTGGGGTAGGTAAGTTTCAGAAACCGGCTCGAGATACACTTTTTGTTATATTCCATGGAATGCTCTCAACATCCCGATAGCAATGAATATCTGAAGTGCTTTGACAAAAAATCGATAAAAAAATGTCATCTGTAGAAGGCGTAATACTGTAAAAAGTACAACCAATCGATTGGATGGCCTACCTGCCTGTCAGCCTTCCATCGGGGGACACAAACTTATCTCGTGCCCTCATTGGTCATGTGCGCGTTCGTGTGTGTTGGAGGAGGGGCTCTATAAGGAAGTGGCAGATTTTCTCCGGTTGTGTATTTTAAAATTCTAGCGATCTCGAGTCGGTTTCTCAAGCTTACCTACCCCACCTTTAAGTATTGTTTTGTGATGCTGCATTGATTTTTCATTTTTCATTTGATTCTTACTTTTAGAGATATTAAACATTGTTCAGACCTTGGTACAGAGGCTTTCTTCAGATGTTAACATTAGTGCGTGATGTCACAGCTAGAGTGTATGAAATCTTGAAATGTTCCTTCATATTTTTTTTTAAACTGCCATAATTCCCAAACTCTACATTCCTGAGACATAATTTTTCACATGTAAGAGGTTCATCTCTCATTCAGAACAATGGAAACCTTTGATCTCTGGAAACAAGAGAAGAGAGAGAGGGTGATCAAGAGAAGAGAGAGAGGGCGATCAAGAGAAGAGAGAGAGGGCGATAAAGAGAAGAGAGAGGGTGATCAAGAGAAAAGAGAGAGGGCAATCAAGAGAAGAGAGAGAGGGCAATCAAGAGGAGAAAGAGAGGGCGATCAAGAGAAGAGAGAGAGGGTGATAGAAGGTGCTATAAGCACTGGATATGTACATCGCGTGCATGTGCAGGTCGAGTACCAATACCAACAAAGTCACCTGTAACCCCACGTGACACCGGCTATATATATGCTGGTGTCGCCAGAGGATCTGTTCCCAGAATCTTCTCGCGAGCACACAAGAATTCTGAGTGACAGGATACTTTGGCGGTCATCCGGGACTCATACAACCGTAGTTACAGACGTAACTATCGTTCTATTTCGCCCCTAATGACCGCCAGAGGCGGTGCTTTAAGCACTGGATTACTTATACCAACAATGTCATGAAGAATCCAAGCCCTTGCTCACTACTGGAAGCAGCGGAGTTCGGCAAAAGGACCACGCCCAAAGGATGGGGAGTGTCGACATTAACCCGATAAAACCTGGAGAATGTGCCAGAAGACGCCCACGACACCGCGGCGCAGATGGTCTCCAGGGGCACCCCTCTCAGGTCAGCCCAAGATGTTGAGATGCTCCTAGTAGAGTGGCATCTCAGCCCTGGTGGCAGGGGGCGGACACAGGCCCCATAGGCATGTGAGATGGTATCGACAACCCAGTGGGGCAGCCGCTGTTTAGAGGGCACAACCTCTTTTAGTGTCGTCATGGCAAACGAAGAGCTGCTCCGACTGCCGTATACAGGCAGTAGCATCAATGTACGCCCTTAGGGCACCCACAGGGCACAGCAACTCGTGCCGTTCTCCTGAATGTCAAAGCGTGCCAGCCAGGCTTGGAATTTCGTCATTTTAGGGGCAAGGCCATTTGGCCTTCCCGTTCACATTTTTTTCAAGGGCACAAAGGCCACATGACAGGGCACAAAGGACGTTTGGTTAAATTACGCTGGTTTTACCTTTCAGATTAATACCGTGACATTCTCATTCACCAAGAAATATTAATGATGTATTAAAACATTTCTTTTAATTTAAAAACATTGAATAACTATGAACATATACACTCAAACACACAAACAAAACTACTTAGCAATACAAGCTCAATTTGAAACAGTGTGTGTGAGAGAGAAAGAGAGAGAGAGAACTATTTAGTGATTAGTAACTCGTGATGATAGCTCACCAGCTATCGCTAGTCAATCAACATGACGGAAAAGTGTAGCACTAACGTCAACGCCAGTCGTTTTACAAATGGCTGAATGAATAGCAATAGTGTTTCTTAAACGTAAACGTTAAGTTCAGCCATAAACCACATAAGTCAGTCATGTATTATATCAAAACCGCTTAGCAAGAAAAATACTAGATTCAAAGGTGACAGCTATCTGCTAGCTTGTAGAAGCAACACTAGATGTAGACCCCTTGAAGGGAAGACGTTAGCGCTATCCAAACTAGCTAGCTAGCTATCGCTAGTTTTCATGACAAAATGTACTAACGAGTCGACTTTAAATAGGCTAATACAATGGTAATTACCTATTAATAGTACTTTCTATAAACACGTAAATGTTAAGTCCTTTCAAATACTACCACATCATATCAAAACAGCTTGGTCCGCTTGCTTACCTGTGCTTCACTTGCTCCCGCGGCTGAGGAGGAGGCTGTCGGGCACCTACAGGCATGTCTGACGGAACAATAACAGCGGGACTGTGCGCACTAATATGACTTCACTCGCGCTGTTTACACGGCATGTCTGACGGAACAATCACAGCAGAGCAATCGCTCTGATCCACAGGCACGGGACTATACTACTGCGCGCACTAGTCTAACTTCACTGGCGTTATTTACACTGGAATTTTCGACAGGGGCACAAAGGCCACTTTGGCCGTGAATTGCATTTTTTTGCCGTCGTGGCCGTTGTGAAATTCCCACCCTGGTGCCAGCTGGACAGGCTGATTGAAATTGGTTTGTGGAAGCACCTTGGGCAGCAACGCCACATTTGCCCAAAGGGCAACACCGGAGAGTCCCACCTCAGGTATGTATCGCTCACGGAGAGGCCATGCAACTCCCCAACTCGCTTCCCTGAGGTTATGGCAAGCAGAAATGCTGCCTTCGTGGACAGCCACTTAAGCCCCACCTGGGCCAGGGGCACGACGGGAGGAGATGATAGGGCATCCAGTAGCAGGGGCAGGTCCCAAGCCGGGGCCCTCGGGGTGCTAGTGGGACGCTGCCGTAAAGCCCCTCTCAGGAAGAGGGACACCGACCTGTGGCACCCCACCGTGGCGCCGTCAACCCGAACATGTCGGGCATAAATAGCAGCCACATAAACTCTCAAAGTGGAGTGAGAACATCCACTATCTAGAAGGGACTGCAGTCTGGGCAACAGTGGGCATGTTGTCCGAAGGAACAAGCACATGCTTGCCCCCCAGTTGGGGTAAAAAGGTGACAGGTAGACCCTCATAGCGACTGAATCTAGGACCATCCCCAGATAAGTGACCTGTTGGGAAGGGTCCAGGCAACTCTTCCCGGTGTTCACTGTTAGACCCAACCGGGCTACGTGAGATAAAAGGCGAAACCGGCCAATCGTTTAAATACGGCAGGACCTTCACGCCCTGTGCCTGCAGGGGTGCGAGAGCTGCCGCCACAACCCTGGTGAACACCCTTGGAGAGAGGGAGAGACCAAAGGGAAGCACCCATAACTGATAGTGTTGGCCCGTAAAGGCAAACCTCAAGAACTTCCGGTGGTGAGATGCAACCGGCACGTGGAAATAGGCATCCCTCAAGTCCACAGTTGCGAACCACTCCCCCCTGTGCATGGCAGCACCTTCAGGAATACCTCTGAGGTCCAAGATCGGACGAAATCTGCCGACTTTCTTGCTCATGAGAAAGTCCTCGTCCTCCACCTCTTCATTGAAGAGGTTTCGCCGAAGCCGCTAGCGACATGGCATCCTCAAGCAGAGCTGCGGCAACCAAAGGAGGGCCAGGCGGCAAGCTAGTAGCCCTCACACCGGCCCCTGGCTGAAGGGTTAAGAGGGGCGACTTCATCTGCTCCATGTCGGCAGCTAACCGATCCACCTTAGAGGACAGCTTGTTTCTAGTCCTCTAACTGGGGGGTGAACCCATAGCCATCGCTCCATCAAGTCGCCGGGAACGGCCAGAATGAGCTGGAGGAAGTTGTGGCAATGAGAGGTGTCCGTTGGCTGCTGCCAGACACTCCACCTCTGCGACTCTAGCCACTCTGAGCGCCCGAGGCTGTTTGTCTCTTAAAGTATATTCAACAATCGAGCATAATATACCTACATTTGATTGATTTTGCGAACTTATAACTGAACTTATGAGGCAGTATATACCTCACCTCTCGTGAGGGCCCAGCCCTTCGTTAGTCTGTTTGTGGCTCTCATTGAAACAAGTTCAGACACCCTGACCTAAGGTATATGAGTATACAAAGGTTATTTTTGAAAGCAATTGAACAGTAACATTTCTCCTCTGAATTGAAGTGCTGTATGAATGGATAGACTAACAGACCACCACCCTCATAAAAGCAAGCGAGAAAATGACGAGTTGTGCATACTCAACATACTCAACACACTTCCTCCTGCTCCGTAAATCAGTGAGAACATTTTGAATGCCATAAATAAATCTTCACCTCTGACAATTCAGAGAAATTAGCAGCCTTCATTATGACACCCGCGATGCTCTCCGCAGTCAAAACAGGTGTGTGTGTGTGTTTCGATTGGCTTCCCTCAACAGTACATTCCATTGGAGCGAAACAGCTTAACCACAATACAACTTCTGTTCTTCGGATGAAACAAAGGAGGGTTGTCCTGTCTGCCCCGCGGGCAAATACTTCACACGGCTGACGCACTGTTATTGTTTATACAAGCATATACATAATATCTGCAGATATGAAAACTGTCTCCTACAGGCGGGCAGAGTACGATGCTATGGTCAAATATACATCAACGTTTATGAGCAAAGGGTAAATGTGAAGATTACAAAGCCATTTAGCATTAGCAACAGATCATGCTCCTGGTTTTTTATAAGAACTTTATAAGTATTAATGTGTTGGCTTCCTGAAAAAGTGCCAAGACCTGGTTTCATTGGATGGGAGTGTCAGGGTGTCAGTTGGGTGCAGACCTGAATGCACTTGCTTGTGAGGCGCAGACATCCTAATGACGCCCAACAGGAGGGGGGAGCTGTGTTTGACCTCTTTATTTCCCTGGTGACAATATTCAAATGTACATAAGTTAGGACTTTTAGAAAATGCTGCCTCTGTTATTGCATGTTCAAAAATATTATTCACACCGTGGGGAAATTAACAGTGTACGAGCAAAAGTGGCATAGCAGGTAAAAAAGGTATGCAATCATAAAAAGAAAAGAGGACATTAGTAATGAAATACAAATGAAGACTATATGTACACAACCATGGCTCAAATAGATTTGTAGCAGCATTTAAACTAAATCTAAGTGACATAAATAGCATATTAAAGTACCTCAAAAATACATTTTGGAACATTTACGAAAATATGTATTTTACATATAGGGATAATAGCACCGTACAATTAATTTGAAAATGAATAACCTCATCACATGATAAAAACTGAGCAGCACTTTTCTCATCCTTTCCCCTTATTATAGAGTGAGATTTCCTGTTGAGAACTCAAATGTAGGTGCTCATTGGTAAGTCTGGAACCATATTTGGTTTTACTAATGGTCTCTGTGGAGAAAGCTGCCCTACATCTGTATATGGACATCATTCTTATCACCTGAGGAGAAACAAATATCTGCACATGTAAACTACAGTTAAGTAAATGTTGGTAATGGTGATTAAAAAGGCAAATTCGATGCAGCTCTGTGACGGCATGTGATCCGTGACTTTCAAGCTCCCTCTCCTCTTTCTGTCCTTTCTTCAATCCTTTTTTTTTGTTCCTCACTTTATTTTTTCAACTCTGCAATTAATCCCCTCAGTTTGTGGGATTGAAGTACGCACAAGTAAAACAAAGAAACCCAAGTCCTCACGATGAGTGCTATTTCACTGTTCCAACATAATTCTTTTGAAAAGATTCAAATGTGGACTGCAGAATTTGGTTATATACATTACAATACATTTATTTAATTGTTCTCCTTGTGTGAATTCATATCTGTTCTATCCTGTGTTTCTTGAAGCTGCTAAGAGACCTGGACAAAAAGTGAGCAAATTTTTTTTCCTGAAACTTTCAGAATCTCTTTACACAGAGGGGACACGTGTTTATGTATAAAAGACATGACAAAGTGGATTTTGCATAATAAGTGACATTTAAGAATGCTCCTGGCCAATGTATGGTCAAAGGAATAAGGTTTACCCAGCAACCGGTCGGAGTGGATCCATCATCTCAATCATTCCCCCCATCAAGCTGTTGCAGTGGACGGTTTGACCACTGCACGGAGCGAGGGGGGATGCACCTTTGATGCTTGCTGCTCAAACCTGTTAAAGAAGCCAGCCCTGTTAATATGAACACACAATTCACCATTGATTTAGTTTGTTTACCTTCCTCCTGATTCAAATCCAAAATATGCACTACAGGAATGCACTTCTGTTTCTGTTATGTCACCTTTTTCTTTAGACGAATACTTGAGTACAATACAACTGTAGTTCATTGTGCAAACCGGTGCTAAAGAACCACTATAAAGGATCCTTGAGTACAACGTTGTTCACTGGTTCCGCATGTATCACCGATCAGGAGCATCAGACATGTGGAGACTGCGTGCAGGAGTGGTTGCAGGAAGCATCAAGCAGACATCAGCTCCTGCAGCAGGCTCTCAGCTGTCTGACAGCGGACACACACACACACACACACACACACACACACACACACACACACACACACACACACACACACACACACACACACACACACACACACACACACACACACACACACACACACACACACACACACACACACACACACACACACACACACTTAACAGAGAGAGAGTTTAGGACAGGAATTTGGGGAGTTGGTCGATGGTAAGTCTTCTAATAACAACCACATGTATGTGTTTGCTCATAGAGCTCATGGTGTTAAGAACCTGTTTTTCATCCAGCTTCTTATTGCTACGGATCAAAGCACGACTCAACATGTCCGGTCCTCCCATGCACAACGTCCTAAAACACAATTGTCATAAACACTATGAAGTTTTGCTTAACAATTGTATTTTATCTTGTATTGTTACATATTTCTAAGAAAATTCAAATATGTTCCTCACTGTGATTTGAATTGCCCCCAGCAGTCAGTCTTGTTCTGTCTCTGACAGTGGGGGGTGAACAGAGGTTACAGTTCTTGAGTAGAAGCTATTTCTCAATCTGTTTGTTTAGCTTTGATTGTTCTGTATCTTCATCCAGGGAAGGGGGGGGCAGACAGTGTCCAGGGGCTGTGTATCAAATTGCGTACTTCTGTACTACCATTTGATGATTTGAGTGTATAAGTACTGCAACAATGCACAATGAGTGTCCGGATGTTGCACTCATAACACACTTCTTAGACTTAATGACAGCCATCTTGGCTACGTGACAGAGGTTACATGAGCTAACTAACTTACAACGGCGATGGTCACTTCCACTGAGGACACAGCCGTGTGAGATTTTAAAACACTATTGAAATTAATATTACATATTTTGTATCTATATGAATATTTTCTGAACACTGACCTTACTAATTTCCCGCTGTTTACTGACAGCAGGTGTGTGTGTCTTTATACTCTCTTGTGAACGTTTGTTCACAATCAGAACTTTCTACGGCAGTTTAAGAGGGCTGATTATGATTGTGATCAAATGGTTTACTTCATCTTGAACAGGTGGCATTGCGCAGGCTAAAAAAAATGATGTTCAACAAGTTTCTGCCATTTTGTTGGATCCTACTTGAACAACACACTCTCACTCCCTAAGCGTCCAGGAGCGACGTTTGGTCAGTATCCGTGGCGTCCAGTTGTGACGCTCCTAGTCTCCTTCAGCGTCATAAAGGGACGCAAATAGCTTTCAACTGATTGCAATGTATTCCCATCTGCGTCGGGATTTGACGCTCATGGAAGCACGGCATTCGTTTGTGTCGGCTGCCCTTAACGGCAATGTGAGCGTTCATTCCCATTGGATAACGGAGAATTGTACACCCGGAAGTAAGTGTTCCCCTTACTGTCGATTGATTTTACAGTGTTATCTGCACTACTCATCGACTAAAAAAACACCAGATTATCCTTGTTAATTACACAACATTGATTGGTTTAAATTGTGTGCAATGCTTTTGTATTTTTCCCCTTCGATTCGGAGAAACAAATATTTTTTCAGAGTAAAGGATGGCAGAAGATACTACACTACCCAGAACCCCCAGCTATCGTTTGGACTACACCATGTGCTCTGTTTGACAAACCCCGTTTTTTTTCACCATTCATTCCGATGGCTGGCGTCTATGTCACGTGATCTTCAAATTTCTCCCTGCAGAAAAAGAAAACATGGCCGAACTTCGTTTTATTCTCGGTGTAAAATGCCTATTTTAAAGTTAGTTTGCCCATTAAAATGCGTTTTGATGTCATTTGATGCGAGAAATATGAGTTGTTATTTCAGATTATGTGTGCAGTGGATGTACATGATCTTTAGTTTGCTAGTTATTACGAAGATTACTTCAGGAAATTGCGACGTTTTCATTGTTACCAAGGTGGTTGCTAGGGACGCTGCTATCGATATTATTTATGTTATGTTGTGTAACTGTTTAATGGTGTTATCTTTATTGCTACCCCCTTCCCCGTCAATGTATAGTGTTGGTCCACAGCCTAAACATATTAGTTTAACAAAATCCGCATCTAAAGATAGCCTACGTTATTTTCCCCTGTGCAATTCCAGTCTCACATCTCAGAGCACATCGTCATTAACAAATACCGGAAACAGACCGAAAACATTTAAAAAAAAAATAATAATACTTTATTCCAAGTGTGCTTGCTTTTCTCTTTGAAAGTCATCACATAACGGCATTGTAATACACGGTTCGGCTGCATTAAATATTACATATCTACCGTAGTTCTGTATTTATAGAGCCCTGATGAGAAGACCTCTAGACAAACATGAGGAACTGAAAACGTGAAGTGGATCATACATATATCAGCCATTAAACAACATCTTACATTTCTTTTCACACAATACGTCTCCTTGCCGTATCAACACTAATTCGGCTCACTTTTATATTTGATCCAATTGGTAGATAGGCTGTATTTACACCATAAAGGTGCACAGCTGATATAAAGGGACACCTAGTGGTTAAAGCACGTTATTGAATTTAATTATTTTTATTATTAGATATTAATAGGATCCCTATAAAGTATATTCATTACTCGTTATTCTCTACTAATAGTTAATTAAAGACTGTATATAATGACTATTTTGCACATCCCTTTCAAGATTTCAAGATTTTCTAAGGTTTATTGACATATCATATAGGCCTACACAACTGTGGTGTAGTTCTGCACTGAATGAAAAACTTGGGTTGCAGGTTCCTCAACAGTGCATTACAAGACATCTATCAATATGTGTGCATAACTCCAGCAATGTTAACTATGTTGAAGCACTTATTTTAACTGATATTATACATATGTATTATACTCTTATAAGATGTATGTAGATATTTCATCTCCGGCCTTGTCAGGTATTGAACAATCAATAAATAAAGAACACAGAATTGTTGAATATAAAACACAGAATTTGTGTGATTATACTAAATGATTTACAAATAAACACAACTGCATATTTAACTGTTACACATGCTGATGTAACGCAAATGTTCCAACTTGGGATCAATAAAGTATATCTTATCTTAAGCTGATCGATGGCTACTGCCATATTTGCAAAATGTGCCTCTGAACCTTGACAAGTGCATGTTTCAGGCTTATCAATTAATGTAATGTAATGTTATCACAGGGGTCACAAACATAAGACCAGCTGTTAAATAAAGCTCTTCTGACCTTAGCTGGCGTGTGTGTATATATATTAATGCTGCCCATTATGGGCACAAGCAATTTTCACCCATTTATTAATTATATGTTTTAAATGTGAGTGTTTCCTGTCCCCTAAACCTCCAGGGATGTACACAGTTTAATACTGGCAACTTATTATTATGGGAAATACGAAAACGTCTTTTAAAACTACAACTCCCAGTAGAGACGTGCCATAGAGAACATGTTGCGAAACACAATAGCCAGCATGTGTAGTTCTGGGGACGGGGTGGGGGAGGGGGAGGGGGGACGCGGTGGACCCGTTCAAATCCAGTTTTGGACAGTCTGCCGTGGTTCCATCCCATTTCAAGTGCTGTTCGAGAATCGGCTTAACCCTCGGAGCACACTCTCCAATCACAGAGCTTGAGGACTATCACGGGGTTTGTCAAACAGAGCACATGGTGTAGTCCAAACGATAGCTGGGGATTCTGGGTAGTGTAGTGTCTTCTGCCATCCTTTACTCAGAAAATATATTTGTTTCTCCGAATCGAAGGGGAAAAATACAAAAGCATTGCACACAATTTAAACCAATCAATGTTGTGTAATTAACAAGGATACTCTGGTGTTTTTTAGTCGATGAGTAGTGCAGATATCACTGTAAAATCAATCGACAGTAAGAGGAATACTTACTTCCGGGTGTACAATTCTCCGTTATCCAATGGGAATGGACGCTCACATTACCTTTAAGGGCAGCCGACACAAACGAATGCCGTGCTTCCATGAGCGTCAAATCCCGACGCAGATGGGAATACATTGCAATCAGTTGAAAGCTATTTGCGTCCCTTTATGACGCTGAAGGAGCCTAGGAGCGTCACAATTGGACGCCACGGATACTGACCAAACGTCGCTCCTGGACGCTTAGGGAGTGAGAGTGTGTTGACTTGAAACCCTCTTTAAAACATACATGACACAATACTTCTAACAATACATGTTTGAAGTGAACAACTATATTATTATAATCTAGGGAGACATATGTCCTTTGTGTTTGTGATTGCAGAAAGAGCCACTGAGGATTATTTTCACAGTGAAGACATACTTTGTCTGTTTCCCTCTCGCAGAGCAGGTGTCATGCTATCAACAATTTATTGGTTTAATAAGGACTGGAGGTGGAAGTCAGGTGTTGGGTGTTGGTCACAATAATAAAGAATGTGTTGCAAGGAGGAATCTGCTTCCTGCTGCCAATTTTCAAACAATGCTTATTTGTCAAAGAGATGCTTGTGGAAAACACCTTTCATTCTTTTGGCGCATGTTGGGATCACTTTCAGTTGCCAGAGTTGGACAATATGGCTTTTGTCTGACTTTGTGTTTCTTCATCTCCCAGATACAGACAGGAGATAAGAAACAGACACAGACTGAGGTATGGTGTTTGTTAGTGTTAGAGTTATACCTGAGCGCTAATTCCAGCGGCAGCTGTCAATCACTCGCTGTTGAAACCATTTGTCAAGCAAAGATATTTTCAGGAGAATCGAGTCAGTGTGTTCTGGCAAAAGATTATGGGCTCAGAACAGTCTCATAATACACACATGCACACAGAAGGATTCAAACTTGTATTTCCGGATCCATACTTGTGTTTTTCAATGCACACACAAATGTATTCCGTTTCATATACATGTAAATAAAATCCAAATACAGAAAAAAGTTGTATGTATTTTTGATCCTCACTTATTAGTTTCCCGTTTAAATCCTCTGAACCTGCAAACACAAACCGCTTTCTGTGCACGGATCGCTTTGCATTCGTGTGTGGGTTTTTTGAGACTCCCCTGACGGTCAGCCGATTCGTACTTGTAATTTTTTCTATCTATAGCCAATCAGATGTCTCCTTCATTCTAAGCCAATCACATGAGCGCGCCCCCACGAGGGTAAGATTACTTCATATACGCATTTTGCGCAGTCCGGTCAGCTCGCTAAACAGAGGGCGGAGCATCAGGTGATCGCGGGGAGATTCCCAGTCGATCGCGAGATGTGTCTAAAAATAGAACAACAATATTCGGTTTTATTGTTAATGTCATAACATAATCTTCCTGTGCCAGAATAATGCACTTGAACGCATCAAAGCTTTGTGATTGGCCGGCGTGACCCCATGTGTCGGGGCGTGGCTGGTGGGCAGTGGACACTATTTCACTGATGTTGTCCGTGTCAACAGGAGTGACAGTCCGCACACACAAGACCGCAATTATGGCAGAAGCAAAAAAGCCAAAAATATATAATTTTCACTCCGAGCGGGAGGATGATTATTTGTGTATCTATTCCAATTCAAAGTCCATCTGTCTCATCTGCAATGCGAGCGTGGCTTTATCGAAGAAGGGTAATTTAGGAGCGGCATTTCAAAACAGTGCTCAAACGCTACGAGACGGAATTCCCTCCTAATTCTGCCCTCTGCTCCCAAAAGGGGAGGGGCCTGAAAGGACAGCTAAATGCACGGCAGTCCATTTCCACCAGGCCCAACAACAAGAGCAAGGCTGCTCCAGAGCATCTCATCGTGTCAGTCACGTTCTTGCGAAACACATGAAGTCTTTCAAAGACGGCGAAGTTGTGTCAGAAGCATTCCTGGAGGCTGCCGACGCACTTTTTGGGGACAGTAAAAAATAACAGTAGCATTTCAACAGGTTTTTGATATAATAAAAACTCAAGTTAGATACCGTTATTAATCAGCTGTAAGTTTTTGTTTGTTTGAACTTATTCATTATAATTATTGCACAAAATGGTATAAGAATACAAACATTCAGATATGTTCTGTTTAAATTGATTATAGCCTATTATCAATTCAGGTTAAGAAACTAGTGTTGCTTGCATCCTATTTTAAAGGCATTTATTTTTATACTCTACTAAAATGCAACAAAAAAAGGGTTTGATTCTATTAATGTTGTCTCTTTTATTGCATTTCGGCAGCAGATTCCTGTGTAGCTTCAGATCTGAGTTGTCTTATTAGTATGCCTAATTTATACTTTTGTTGCAACACTATTTTTATATAATGGCAAAGAAAGGGTTCAGAGTCTTTTCTTTTTGTCCTGTGTCATATGTGGCAGCACTGTTCAATGCTTCTTGAAAACATTACCCACTGTAGTGACGTGTGAATAAACTCCAACTCTGTATCAACAACACTGTTGTGTAACTTCAGTTAAATACTTGTATGTGTGTAGATTAGAAAGAGGTAAGACGTCATGAACGCAAGAAATCTACCCTCGTGGGGGCACGCTCATGTGATTGGCTTAGAATTGAGGAGACATCTGATTAGCTATAGATAGAAATACTTACAAGTACGAATCGGCTGACCGTCAGGGGAGTCTCAAAAAACCCACACACGAATGCACAGCGATCCGTGCACAGAAAGCTGTTTGTGTTTGCAGGTTCAGAGGTTTTAAACGGAAAACAAATATGTGAAAAATACACATGTAAAACTTTTTTCTGTATTTGGATTTTATTTACATGTATATGAAACGGAATACATTTGTGTGTGCATTGAAAAACACAAGTGTGGATCCGGAAATACAAGTTTGAATCCTTCTGTGCGCACGTGTGTATTATGAGACTGTTCTGAGCCCATACAAGATTATCTAAGAATCTCAGCTACTTCGTTTACTGCTTTATTCAGTTTAGTGTCCTTACACACTGAAAACAAGTGTAGGCCTATGTATTTAGAGTTGTCCATCCATCCATCTTCTCCCGCTTATCCGTGGTCGGGTCGCGGGGGTAGCAGTTCCAGCAGAGAGCCCCAAACTTTCTTTTCCCTGGCGACGTATTTAGAGTTGTGCTCATCATATTCATTTTAACAAAGATATTTCTTTTGTTCACCAACATGACATTTATACACCGATTTTAATAATAAATAATAATTAATTACATTTATTTGTACGCTTTTCCAGATGCTCAAAGCTCTTTACATTACATATATTAGACATGTAACAATTCATATTTTACACACACAATACACTTTGTGCTCAAATATGAGAGGTGTGGTTGGTGGTGCTACTGGTCCACCCTGGAGAGGCTGCTGCTCAGTGTAGCTACACCACCACCTCTGGAGAGAGCCAGCTGTGTCATTTGAGACCCATGCTGTGTCTGAATCGGATACTTCCCTTATATACTGCCAAAAGCTGATTGTTGTTGTAGCCAAATGGTTGTACTACAACCTCAGTGTCAGTGTTATGATGTCATATGGCTAGGGATGGGTATCGTTTGAAATTGATCGATTCCGGTTCTGCTTATCGATTCCGGTTCTTATCGATTCCCCGTTTCAATTCCAAAATTGTAAAAGAAAGAGGTCAAACGTTTAGATAACAAAAATATCTTTATTCATTTAAGCTTTAACTGACTTTTTTACAAATAAAAAATATACATGCAATATAAATGTATTGCACAATAGCTGTGCTTTATTTGAACTGAGCTATGTCTTTGGCCAACACACTCTCACTCCCTAAGCGTCCAATAGCGACGTTTGGTCAGTGTCCGTGGCGTCCAATTTTGACGCTCCTAGTCTCCTTCAGCGTCATAAAGGGACGCAAATAGCTTTCAACTGATTGCAATGTATTCCCATCTGCGTCGGGATTTGACGCTCATGGAAGCACGGCATTCGTTTATGCCGGCTGCCCTTAAAGGCAATGTGAGCATCCATTCCCATTGGATAACGGAGAATTTTACACCCGGAAGTAAGTACTCCTCTTACTGTCGATTGATTTTACAGTGATATCTGCACTACTCATCGACTAAAAAACACCAGATTATCCTTGTTAATTACACAACATTGATTGGTTTAAATTGTGTGCAATGCTTTTGTATTTTTCCCCTTCGATTCGGAGAAACAAATATGTTTTCTGAGTAAAGGATGGCAGAAGACACTACACTACCCAGAATCCCCAGCAATCGTTTGGCCTAAACCATGTGCTCTGTTTGACAAACCCCGTTTTTTTCACCATTCATTCCGATGGCTGGCGTCTATGTCACATGATCTTCAAATGTCTCCCTGCAGAAAAAGAAAACATGGCCGAAATTCGTTTTATTCTCGGTAGAAAAGGTCTATTTTAAAGTTAATTTGGCCATTAAAATGCGTTTTGATGTCATTTGATGCGAGAAATATGAGTTGTTATTTCAGATTATGTGTGCAGTGGATGTACATGATCTTTAGTTTGCTAGTTATTACGAAGATTACTTCAGGAAATCGCGACGTTTTCATTGTTACCAAGGTGGTTGCTAGGGACGCTGCTATCGATATTATTTCTGTTATGTTGTGTAACTGTTTAATGGTGTTATCTTTATTGCTACCCCCTTCCCCGTCAATGTATAGTGTTGGTCCACAGCCTAAACATATTAGTTTAACAAAATCCTCATCTAAAGATAGCTTACGTTATTTCCCCCCTGTGCAATTCCAGTCTCACATCTCAGAGCACACCGTCATTAACAAATACCGGAAACAGACCAAAATAATAATAATACCTTATTCCGAGTGTGCTTGCTTTTCTCTTTGAAAGTCATCACATAACGGCATTGTAATACACGGTTCGGCTGCATTACATATTACATATCTGCCGTAGTTCTGTATTTATAGAGCCCTGATGAGAAGACAAACATGAGGAACTGATAACGTGACGTGGATCATAAATATATCAGCCATTAAACAACATCTTACATTTCTTTTCACACAATACGTCTCCTTGCAGTATCAACGCTAATTCGGCTCACTTTTATATTTGATCCAATTGGGAGATAGGCTGTATTTACACCATAAAGGTGCACAGATGATATAAAGAGACACCTGGTGGTTAAAGCATGTTATTGAATTTCAATATTTTTATTATTAGATATTAATACGATCCCTATAAAGTATATTAATTACTCGTTATTCTCTACTAATTGTTAATTAAAGACTGTATGTAATGACTATTTTGCACATCCCGTTCAAGATTTCAAGATTGTCTAAGGTTTATTGACATATCATATAGGCCTACACAACTGTGTTGTAGTTCTGCACTGAATGAAAAACGTGGGTCGCAGGTTCCTCAACAGTGCATTACAAGACATCTATCAATATTTGTGCATACCTCCAGCAATGTTAACTATGTTGAAGCACTTATTTTAACTGATATTATACATAATGTATTATACATATAAGATGTATGTAGATATTTCATCTCCGGCCTTGTCAGGTATTGAACAATCAATAAATAAAGAACACAGAATTGTTGAATATAAAACACAGAATTTATGTGATTATACTAAATGATTTTCAAATAAACACAACTGCATATTTAACTGTTACACATGCTGATGTAACGCAAATGTTCCAACTTGGGATCAATAAAGTATATCTTATCTTAAGCTGATCGATGGCTACTGCCATATTTGCAAAATGTGCCTCTGAACCTTGACAAGTGCATGTTTCAGGCTTATCAATGAATGTAATGTAATGTTATCACAGGGGTCACAAACATAAGACCAGCTGTTAAATAAAGCTCTTCTGACCTTAGCTGGCATGTGGGTATATATATTAATACTGCCCATAATGGGCACCATTTATTAATTATATGTTTTAAATGTGAGTGTTTCCTGTCCCCTAAACCTCCAGGGATGTACACAGTTTAATACTGGCAACTTCTTATTATGGGAAATACGAAAACGTCTTTTAAAACTACAACTCCCAGTAGAGACGTGCCATAGAGAACATGTTGCGAAACAGAATAGCCAGCATGTGTAGTTCTGGGGACGGGGTGGGGGAGGGGGGACGCGGTGGACCCGTTCAAATCCAGTTTTGGACAGTCTGCCGTGGTTCCATCCCATTTCAAGTGCTGTTCGAGAATCGGCTTAACCCTCGGAGCACACTCTCCAATCACAGAGCTTGAGGACTATCACGGGGTTTGTCAAGAGCACATGGTGTAGTCCAAACGATAGCTGGGGATTCTGGGTAGTGTAGTGTCTTCTGCCATCCTTTACTCCTGGGAATGGACGCTCACATTACCTTTAAGGGCAGCCGACATAAACGAATGCCGTGCTTTTATGAGCGTCAAATCCCGACGCAGATGGGAATACATTGCAATCAGTTGAAAGCTATTTGCGTCCCTTTATGACGCTGAAGGAGCCTAGGAGCGTCACAATTGGACGCCACGGACACTGACCAAACGTCGCTATTGGACGCTTAGGGAGTGAGAGTGTGTTGCTTTGGCAAGCTATTGTGACGTGAATGCGCCTGCATGGGCACTGATTAACTGAACTGAAACAGGTGTGTTAATCAGCTGGGAAACTCACAGCGGAGAGAGAAAAGGCAGTGGAGAACTGTGAATGGAGGTTGGAGGACGCTACATGTGACTCAGCACTCTTTTGGGTGGGAGGGTGTCGTTCGCAGCGGATAGAGCTGCCGGCGACGAAGACAGCCAGACAGGAAAGCGTGTCAGGATCGGGAGGCCTGTTACCTCCTATAGATAGTGAGGGCCGGGGTTTTAGTGAGTGCGAGCCGCGATCCCTCCTTACGCACAGCGGTGCCCAAGCAACACGGACACCAGCTGTAGTGACTCAGTTCACGTCGTCCAGCGAAGCCGATCCCCGGGGAGTTGGACGGCGTCCCAAGCGTAGACCCCGGGGGAGGGTCTCGCCAACTGGCGAGTTACGTATACCCATTTATATTGTTGTATGTCTGATTTTAGAAGTATTTTACAGTGTATGGAAGGAGAGCAGCAGGGGAGAGGCTACCACGAATTGGAGCTCTCGCCCTAAATTGTTGGTTGGGTCATTGCAGTGTGTGTGTTCATTTTGCCTAGTTGTGTGCCTCCGGCAGAGGGTGTTTGCATGCCGTGTTCTTGGTGTGGTGTGCCGTGTTAAACGCTAGTAAAACTAGCCCTGCTGAAGTGTATTTAAAAGTGGACTCCACAGTCTAGTGGGGGTTTCTGGTGCCCGTGGACTCGCTTCCTCTTGTTCTCTCCTCTCCTCTTACCAATTAACTGTGTTGTTAAAATAAAGATTTCTCTATATTTTGTACAAAGCTGCCTCTGTATTTATTGGAAGGTTCTGACAAAGTGGTAGTGTTTCCTGCCACACCTGAAGCGAATCAAAGGTGGCAGTGGTGGGATATAACAGGGACATGTCAGACCCGGAAAATAATCCACCGAGACCTGCAGAGGCAGGTACGAGTCAGCCACATGCTGCCCCTTTGTATAATGGAAATGGCCGGGCTGTGACTCTGCGGCCAATCTTTATGCCTGAAACTTTTACTGGTAACACAACAGGACGATAATGGTCAGATTGGGCTGAACGGTTTGAAATGGCTGCTGATGTTAATAATTGGGATGAACCATTAAGACTAAAATTCATGAGTCTCCTTCTGTCAGGCAGGGCACGTGAAGTTTACAGTGGGTTGTCAGCAACGGCTAAAGTTAACTATATCTTGTTGAAAGAAGCGATGGGAAGATGTTTGGACCCGTGTGATAGCGACGACTGGAACAGGGCTACATTCTCTTCACGCCGGAGGTTACATAATGAAACTGTGCGAGAATTTGGCATTGCGCTGCGGCGGTTGGTTGTTAGAGCGTATCCCACGGCAGACCTTAACACACAAGATCTGTTGGCCAAAGACCATTTTGTTGCACAGGTGGGAGGTGGAGATTTGCGTGTTAGCCTTCGCAGCGCCAAGCCTGCTACACTGGATGATGCTATTAATCTTGCAGCCGAACTTGACCTTATCAGAGGCTTAGAGTGGTTACACAGCCCCGGATGCTGTTTTTATGGATGTGTTCTTATTTATGTTATGTATTGCATTGAGAGATGCCAACTGAATTTCGTTGCACTGATGTGTGATGACAATAAAGATATATTCTATTCTATATTCTAGAGTGCGTGTGGTTGCGGAGAAATCTGCCAGTGATGAGCGGGTTGATGCACTTTTGGGGGTTGTAGAGGGTTTGCGACAGGAAGTTAAATCACTAAAAGTTTCAGTACAGGCTCTAGTGGACCCAATGCAAGCTGTCCCTATAACACCAGGGGTAGGCCCCTCCCCTCATCTAGACCAAACACGTGTTCCTGCACCCAAGCAGGATGTTGAGCGAATGAGAGGATGTTGGGAGTGTGGCTGTAATCGTCACATACGGCGGGACTGTCCTTATCTACAGGGAAACTAGAGGGGGCGTGCACAGAGGGCCAAATGTCCGCCCCCCCCTGCTGTATCCACTGAGGACCCTGATAGTCCAAAGGGTGGTTCTGGCTATCTTAAAGCTAAAATAGGTGGGTTTGACTGTCATGTAATTGTAGATACTGGAGCCCCGTGCTCTATAATTCCTAAGCAGCTGTGGCTTTCTGTTACTAAAGGAGGGTGTGATTTGGGGAGTTATACAGGCAGGGCTACGGCAGCAAATGGTGGGGGCATGCATATTGTGGGGTGCTGGCAGACTATATGTCAATTTGATTCCCTTGCGCTTGTTGCAGAGTTTTTAGTCTCCGATATTCCCTCAGAAGAGATCCTGCTTGGGTTTGATTTCTTATCGCAATATGGAGCTGTAGTTGATCTAGGGAAAAAGACTTGCCAGATTATGGGCAAGCAATTTCCCCTGGTTGATCTTAACCCATCATTAAAGCCTCAAGTGGTTACTGTGCAGTCTGATACCATTGTTCCCCCACGTAGCGAGGCCATCATTTGGGGTCAGGTCCAGAGCGGGTGGGGGGATTATGCGGAAGGGATGCTGGAACCCTCCACCTCTCTCCCTCGACACTGTGACATATTGGTAGCCCGAGTGGTTTGCAAAGTTGAACAGGGCCTGCTGCCAGTATGCGTTATCAATGTAAACAATGAAGTGCGAACATTAAAGAAGGGCATGAAAGTGGGCACGCTATTCACCGACATTGAGGTGGGGGATGAAGTGAAGCAGTGCGAAGACGGTGATAGCGGAGATGTACATCAGTCTTGGACAGTAGACATGCTTATGAAACAGTTTGGGGTGGAAGAGAAGGGCTTTTCCCATGGGGAGCTTAGTGCAATCAGACAGTTACTGCACCACAACACTTCTGTGTTTAGTCGTGGGGAGACTGATTTAGGCAGGACTCCCTTGATCTTGCATGAGATTGACACAGGGGATGCCAAGCCTGTTAAGATGCACCCACGAAGAATTCCCCTCCACTTACAGCAAGAAGTAACTGAAAATGTAAAGCAAATGCTGGACAATGGTATAGTTCGTCCTTCCTGTAGTCCATGGGCAGCACCTGTGGTGCTAGTGAAAAAGAAGCAAGGGGGGCTTCGGTTCTGTGTTTATTATCGGAAACTCAATGATGTTACTAGAAAGGATGCCTACCCCCTTCCCAGAATTGACGATGCCTTGGATAGTCTTAGTCATGCTTGTTGGTTTTCCACACTGGATTTGGTGAGTGGCTATTGGCAGGTGGAAGTAGATCCTAAAGATCGCCACAAGACTGCTTTCATCACAGTCTTGTGAGTTCAATGTCCTGAGTTTTGGTCTTTGTAATGCACCCAGTACTTTCCAGAGGTTTATGGACTTGATCCTCGCAGACTTGCAGTGGACTACTTGTTTGGTTTACTTGGATGACATTGTGTTTGGCCGGACTTTTCAGGAGCATCTGACCCGCCTGGATGGCGTGCTCCAGAAGCTCCGGCAGGCCAATCTTAAAGCGAAACCATCGAAGTGTAACTTGTTCTCCACGCAGGTCCATTACCTCGGCCATGTCATATCTGCAGGGGGGGTGATGCCAGACCCTGCTAAGATAGAAGCAGTTAGGGGGTGGCCTGTTCCAAAAAACCAGACTGAGGTTCAAAGTTTTTTGGGGCTAGCCTCGTACTATAGGCGTTTCGTAAAAGGTTTTGCGGGCATCGCTCGCCCCTTGCATCAGCTCACAGAGAAAGGGAAGCGTTTCCGATCGAGTGAGGACTGTCAGAGTGCTTTTGACCGACTTAAGGCTAGTCTGATCACGACCCTTGTGTTGGCGTATCCTGACCCCAGTAAACCGTTTACCTTGGATACAGATGCAAGTGATGTTGGAATTGGGGCAGTGTTGTCTCAGGAGGAGGGAGGGCTAGAGCGAGTTATTGCATATGCTAGCAGGGCCCTTACAAAGGAAGAACGTAAATATGCAACTACCAAAAAGGAGCTGTTGAGTATGGTGACCTTTACAAAGCACTTTAAACACTATTTGTTAGGTAAAGAGTTTGTTTTGCGAACCGACCATAATTATTTGCGTTGGTTGCATCATTTTCAGGGCTTGGAGGGACAGTTGGCTCGCTGGATTGAACAGCTAGCACATTTTCAATACAAGATCATCCATCGTCCAGGCAAGCTCCACAGTGATGCTGATGCTCTTTCCAGGCTACCAGCTTTTCTAGAAAAAATGCCACATTGTGATCAGAATCCCTCACAGGGAAGCATAAGCATGGTAACCCAAAATGTGGGTGCAGTACAAGAGACCCCCTCAGCTTCAGTGCCATGTCAGGCAGAAGAGATGGATGAATTGGCTCAGGCCCAGATGGATGACACCGATTTGCGGCGGATAATTGACTGTAAAAAGCAGGCTGACAGTCGTATGCCAGAAGACCCTGAACTTCAGAGATATTCCCCTGTGTGGAATCAGCTTCAAATTCAGGGGTCTAGACTAGTGAGAATTCCACCTTTATACTCTGATGCTGCATCACAAGTGCAAGTCATCCTGCCTCGGTCCATGGTGCCGAAAGTTTTGGAACAGCTGCACAATGTTTCTACTGGAGGTCATTTGGGGGTGCAGAAACTCCAGGGAAAGGTTAAGGACCGCTTTTATTGGCCAGGATGGTTTAGAGATGTTACAGTATGGGTCAAGGAATGTGTGGATTGTGCTTCGCGTAAGACTTCAGGAAGGCTGCCATGTGCTCCGTTACAGCCCTCAGTTATAGCTAGACCATTTGAACGGGTGGCACTTGATATCCTTGGTCCTCTCCCAGAAACGGCTAGTAAAAATAAGTACATTCTGGTTGTTGGTGATTATTTTTCAAAGTGGACAGAGGCTTTCCCACTCCCCAATCAGGAAGCACGCACCATTGCCAAGGTTTGGCGACCGGTTCCGATCCCAACCGGTCTACTGAGCCGCACAGTACTTCCATGCGTCTGGCTCCACCCGAAAAATACTCCGGAGACTCGGAGGGCTGCCGGACGTTCATTGTGCAGTGTGAGTTACACTATCACCACCAACCGGCTGCTTTTCCCACGGACAATTCCAAAGTGGCTTTCATGATCTCCCATCTCTCCGGCCGAGCAGCAGCGTGGGCTACGGCAGAGTGGTCCCGAGGCTCCCCCATCTGCGGGTCTCTGGAAAACTTCATAGACACTATGGGAAAGATCTTCAATCAAACCACGCCGGGCAGGGAAGCAGCTCGGGCTCTGATTAAGCTGAAACAACATCAGCGGAGTGTGGCTGACTACGCCATCGAGTTCCGGACTATGGCAGCCGATAGCGGCTGGAACTCCGCTGCATTGTTTGACGCTTTTGTCAGCGGTCTCTCGGATTCCCTACAAGACCAGCTGGCGCCTCTCGATCTGCCCGCTGACTTGGACTCTGTCATATCCATGGCAATACGGATAGACAATCGTTTGACGGAGAGGAGAAGGAATAAATCCAAGGATGCGGTTGATCCGCCTCCCCAGAGGAGACGCTCGCCGCTGGATACTACTTCTTCTTGGAGGCCCCGTCACCCCTCACCTGCGTTCCGGACAACAGCGCCCCCTGGCTCCGTGGAGGAGCCAATGCAGTTGGGCCGCGCCAAGCTTTCGATGGCAGAACGTCAGCGTCGATTAAAGGAGGGTCTGTGCTTCTACTGCGGGCAGCGCGGACATCCACAAGCGGCTTGTCCGGTAAAAGAGGAGGCTCACCAATAAAGAGGAGTACGTTGGTGAGCCGGATCTCTTCCTCTGACTTTCCTCCTCGCACCCTGACCCGCATCCAGGTAAAAATCAGAGACAATGTGGTTACTCATGGTGCACTCATTGACTCAGGGGCAGACGAAAGTCTGATGGATTGGGGTTTAGTTAAAAGATTGGACATAAAAACTAAACCTCTACCCCAGCCTCTTGAAGCGAGTGCTCTCGATGGGCGGCTGTTGTTTAAAGTGACTCACCAAACAGAGCCTTTAGAAATAAGATGTGATGATAACCATCACGAGACAATGTCATTTCACTTGTTTAATTCAGCCCAACATCCACTCATTTTGGGGTTTCCCTGGTTGAAACTTCATAACCCTCACATTGATTGGCAATCTGGGAGGGTGGAGGGGTGGGGAAAGAATTGCAGAGATCACTGTGTTAAGCAGGTAGCGGAGATTGACAGAAGAGGTAACACTGGGAGGGTTAGGCAGGGAACTATCCCAGAAATATATTTTCCTGATGTTCTTTCAGTCCCTTCAGTCCCTTCCTGCTACCACGATTTAAGTGAAGTATTCAGTAAATCCGCCTCACCGCCCCTATGACTGTGCTATCGACCTGATTGCTGAGTCTACAATTCCTAAGGGTCGACTATATGCTATTTCAGGACCTGAGAAAGAGGCCATGAAGGACTATATTGATGCCTCCCTCAAAACAGGCCTTATTCGCCCTTCCTCATCACCAGCAGGAGCGGGGTTTTTTTTTTGTTGGGAAAAAGGATGGGTCTCTTAGGCCCTGTATTGACTACTCACCTCTCAATGACATTACGGTTAAAAACCGGTACCCCCTTCCTCTCATCTCGTCAGCCTTCGAGCAGCTTCAGGGAGCCAAGGTTTTCACCAAGCTAGACCTGCGTAACGCTTATCATTTAGTCAGGATCAGGGAGGGCGATGAATGGAAGACGGGTTTCAACACCCCTTCAGGCCACTATGAATACCGTGTAATGCCATTTGGATTATCAAATGCTCCTGCTGTGTTCCAGGCTATGATCAACGACGTGTTGAGGGAGTTTCTGAACCGTTTCGTTTTTGTATATCTTGACGACATTCTGATCTACTCCCCTGACCTTGACACCCATAAACAACATGTCCGCCAGGTTCTACAAGAGCTGCTCAAGAATAGGTTGTTTGTCAAAGCAGAAAAATGCGAATTCCATGCAGAGACAGTCACTTTCTTGGGCTTCATCATTTCGACAGGTCAGGTTAGGATGGACCCAGAGAAGGTTAGCGCAGTAGCTTGTTGGCCTACCCCTGACTCTCGTAAGAAAGTGCAGCAGTTTTTAGGCTTTGCAAATTTTTACAGACGTTTTGTGCGGAGGTTCAGTGCTATTGCAGCCCCTCTTCATGTCCTCACGTCCCCTCAAGTGCCTTTTTTGTGGTCTCCTCAGGCTGAGGAGGCTTTTTCCCGGCTTAAAGGAATGTTCACCTCTGCTCCCATACTCACCTTGCCGGACACCACTCGTCAGTTTGTGGTAGAAGTGGATGCCTCCAACGAAGGGGTGGGAGCGGTCCTCTCCCAGCGACTACAGAAGGACAACAAACTTCACCCCTGCGCTTTCCTGTCCAGGAAGCTCTCCCCAGCAGAGAGAAATTACGACGTGGGAAACCGTGAGTTGCTGGCCGTGAAGCTGGCACTGGAAGAGTGGAGGCATTGGTTGGAGGGAGCCGAGCATCCTTTCGTGGTTTGGACCGATCACAAAAACTTGGAGTATATAAGAAAGGCCAAAAGACTGAACTCCCGCCAGGCTAGGTGGACCTTGTTTTTCAACCGTTTTGACTTTGTTCTTTCCTTCAGGCCGGGGTCTCAGAATGTCAAGCCTGACGCTCTGTCCCGTCTGTTTGACCCTGTGCCTGCAGTCAAGGAGCCGGAACCCATCATCCAATTAAACCGGGTGGTAGGAGCGCTGACTTGGTCAGTAGAGAAGGAGGTAATACGAGCCAATGCTGGAGCTCCTGCACCAAGGGGTTGCCCGCCTAACCGGCTTTTCGTTCAGGAGGCCGAGCGACCACAGGTGATCCACTGGGCTCACACTTCGCTGCTCACCTGTCACCCCGGAGTCAAGAGAACTATGTTCATCATAAAACAACGTTTCTGGTGGACATCCATGGAGAAGGAGGTGAAGGAGTATGTGGAGGCGTGCCCTGTCTGCGCTCGAAACAAGACCTCTTCCAGGGCGCGAATAGGACTATTACAACCACTCCCTATTCCCAACAGACCCTGGTCAGAGATCTCCATGGACTTCGTCACTAGCCTGCCCCTCTCTAGAGGTAAAACCACAGTTCTTACAGTAGTGGACCGTTTTTCGAAAATGACACATTTCATTGCTCTGCCCAAGATGCCCTCAGCGAAGGAAACGGCTGAGGTCATGATGCATAATGTGTTTCGGCTTCATGGTTTCCCAAAGGATATTGTCTCCGACCGGGGCCCCCAGTTTGTGTCACGCTTCTGGAAGGAGTTCTGCTGCCTCATCGGTGCCACGGTCAGTCTCTCGTCAGGATACCATCCGGAGTCTAACGGCCAGACAGAGCGCCTAAATCAAGAACTGGAGACCTGTTTGCGCTGCTTGGTGTCCCAGAATCCATCCTCCTGGAGCGAGCACCTCACCTGGGTTGAGTATGCGCACAACATCCTCCCTACTTCTGCCACGGGCCTGTCCCCATTTCACTGTGTTTATGGCTACCAGCCGCCACTGTTCCCAGCCACGGAGAGGGAGGTCACGGTCCCGTCTGCCCACGCGCTGGTCAGGCGTTGTCGGCGCGTGTGGGCTGCGGCTAGGAAGATCCTCTGCAGGAATTCACAACTGGTGAAAAGAGCAGCAGACCGAAAACGCCGACCAGCTCCTGTATACCAGCCAGGCCAAAAAGTCTGGCTTTCTACACGAGACCTTCCCCTCCACGTACTCTCCCGTAAATTGGCTCCCCGGTTTGTGGGTCCTTTTCCCGTCACCAAGGTCATCAACCCGGTTTCAGTGAGACTACGGCTTCCCAGGTCCATGAAGGTACATCCCACCTTCCATGTAGGGAAACTAAAACCCTTGAAGGAGAGCGCTATGGTTCCCACCGCCAAACCCCCCCCGCCCCCCCGGATGATTGATGGAGGTCCGGTTTACACCGTCAAGAAGATATTGGCTAGTCGGAAAAGGGATAGAGGGCGACAGCTACTGGTTGACTGGAAGGGTTATGGTCCTGAGGAGCGGATATGGATTCCTTCCCGCTTCGTCATAGATAAAAGCCTCATTGAGGATTTTGACCGCCTCAACTCAGAGGAGCCTGGGCCGTCAGGAGCCGTCCCTAGAAGGGGGGGTACTGTCATGTCTAGGAAACTAATAGTGAAAGTTTATTCTTTATGTTAGTTTTGTCATGTCCCTTTGCCCTGTGCTTTATGTTTATTCCTTTAATTAATCATCCCTCTCATTTCAGGCCTCCACGCTCCCCGCCCCCTTCTGTCTCCTGCGTCCTTGATTGTTTTCCCTGACCTGATTGTTTCTACCTGTGTATATATTGTGGTAGCTTCCTCCTGTTCATTGTCAGTTCGTTGTCTTACTATGACCCACGTTCCTGATTACCTCACGGACTTCCCACGGATCTACCTCATTGATCACTTGCTAGTTTTCCTCGAAAGAGTATATTTGTTTTCCTTGTTTTGATTACTGTGCTAAATTCCAGTAAAGTCTTTATTTTTTGAAAACACTATCTGAGTCGTGCAATTGAGTTCATGCCTCAGAGTCTCTCCTTGACAGATAATCAGTTAAACTGGGACACTCTTTTGCCTTATGTGATGTTGGCTTACCGCAGCAGTGTACATGCTAGTACCTCCTTCACTCCATATCAGGTCTTATTTGGACGGGAAATTGTCTTGCCTGTTGACATCATGCTAAATGTGGACAACCAAATGTCATTTGCCTCAGTGAATGAGTATGTGTCTAAACTGAGGGAGACGTTGTCTACTGTAATAGAGGCAGTAAAAAAGCACCAGGCTAAGGCATCAGAACGACAGAAAACATCCTATGACTTCAGGGCTAATTTCCAATATTATTCTGAGGGGGAATTGGTCTGGGTGCGGAATAAGGCTAAGAAGCGTGGGTTGTCTCCGAAATTGCAGAGGAGGTACAAGGGTCCATTTAGAGTGGTGGATAGGGTGACCGAAGTGCTGTATAGGCTTGTTCCAGTAGAGGGGGGTCCAGAGGGTGTTGTCCATTTCAATCGACTTAAGCCCTTTACCTCTTCTTTAACAGCACCTCCAGCTTCTGGGTCCAGAGTCGAGGGACCAGAGGACAGCTGCTTTTCTGTCCGAACAATATCCTGTTTGTAACATTACCACGCTTTTTATTAATTAAAGTACCAATTTGAAACAATCTCAGAGACTCCATTTAGTCTCCTTTTTAAGCTTCTCTCCTGGACGCTAGAATAACCACACACAGATAACAACAGTCAATAACTTTGTTGTTATTAGCATCTGGTTAGCTAGCAATGCTAACGAATATAAGAAGCTTTTTCTACAACCAGTGAGGTAAAGGCACATCTTTATATGATCATTATAGTTATAAAAAATAAGAGAATAAAGTAAACAGGTATAAAATACTATGACATAAAAAAAGTTGTTATTAATAAACAAGAATACAGTTTAAAAGGGGAGTGATTTGCAAAATATCCAAAAAGAAAATTGGCTTACAGTTCTGTTTCATATGGGTGTTGAGAGATGTATCCATCGATCTCTTAATGTTGCTCTCAAAGTGCACCAGATTGATGGTTTTAACTTCAACATTAAAAAAAAAAAAATTCTTCCCGGGGAACATGCCCCCGGACCCCCCTAGAGGAGGTTAGGTCCCACCCCTACTTAAATCATGTTCACATGGATAGGACACTAGATACATTTGCACATATCTTGTGTCCATATCTCTCTGTTTTGGTGGTCATGCTGGATTAAGAGGTTGCTTTTTCTTTGCACAGCATGAAAGAAAGGCCAAATTAATGTGATTTTAGTTTTTTTAAGCAGAGGTTGAGTTCAATAATTTCAATATCGTCTATAAGGAATAGACGATAGTAGCTGATTTTTTCAGTTCTTGAGAGTCAGTCATTTTGGCTTCATGCTCCACTTTCATAGGAAGGACTGGGGCCATGGCTCAATCACTGTATCCAGTTATCTTTATACATCGACGGGTTACTTTTGTGGCAACCTTTGCTACGTTTCTGTAACTAGCTAACCGTACCATCTGATCTTTTTCTAGTTGTTTTTTCAATGTGTATTGAAATAATGTCTGTCAGACAGCAATTTATGTCTCGAGTCTGCTCCGCTCTGTTGGTATTAATGTGTGTAAGTGTGTGCCGGTCACGTTTCCAGATGATATTAATGATCATATAACATTTTCGCAGGGGCACTCAGAAATCTATTTAGTGAAAGAACTGGCGAATGTTATAATCAACTTCCCCTACATATATACCAAAGACTGATATTTAAAGAAGAAAGGAAAGAAATCTGCAGATTGTGACTGGTTGTTCTTCGTCACATGACACCTTGCTGCCGGCAAAAAGTTTAACGACTTTTACCTCAGTTGTCCTAAGAAATAGGCACTTAGGAGTGCTTATGCAGCTTGTGTTCAAGCCAAAAACCGTTCTCTGCCGATAACAAAGCTGTAGTCTTGTAAAAATCATCTGCCTGCTGCACTTCCATTGGCAGAGAGAAGTTTGGAATACAAAGTGTATCGTGTTTAAAGTGTTTTGGTTTACAAGGCAAATAAAGAAGGACAGGAGCAGCTGCCAAAAATGAGGAGCTATACTTCCAACTGCACAAATAGTTTGTTTGTGGGCCGGATGTGGGCTAGTTTTCATAGTATAGAGTTACTTTGAGTGGACGCATGTGTCCGACCTTTGAGTTTTTTTTGTTATTTTATTGCATCCTTTTTTAAATCAGTTTTTTATAGTTTTGATTTGTTGCTACTTTAATGAAAAATAAATAACCTTCAACTTAGCACTACACTGAATTGTTTCATAGCCCAGGAGTGTGTGAATCTGTGTCGGCGTCTTTGCATCTCTACGTACCGGAAACTTCTTAAAGTTTTGTGTACATCAGTGTACAAAAAACTATGACAAAATTAAAGAGCATGAGTCTGATTTGTGTTGGACAATCCCACAACTACTCTTGTTATATAGTCCTTGGCAAGTCTCTGTTTGCATAAGCAATTAATTAGTTCTCTCACTGTCTCCAAAGTCTCTTTTAAATATTTTTCAGATTAGACAATCAAGCTAAATACAGATTCAGGCTCATCCAAGGCCACTAAAAAATGCACCTTTGCTTTTAGCTCTGCTCTGCCGTCCAGACATCTTATCAGCAATTTTCCTTGGACACATCCGTTCAGTTTCCTTTATTTTCTCTGCTGCTGATTCAGAGGTTTCACTGAAACATGGCTTCTTACAACAATAACATGATGCTCTTCCCATACATCAAACTACTACAAAGCACATGTCGACAATTAAAGTGTTCAGTAAGGATTCCAGAACAGACAACCCATGTCACACAGGCGAGGCCAATGCAAAGCCATTTTAGAATCTCGCAAATCTGGATGAATTTATTTATAAACTGATCACACTCACCACCATTTACAACAGACAAAGTGACTTAGTTATGAGAGAAACAGTCCTTGTAATCTGGCTGTAATCTGGAATCAGCAGTGATGTCCAACCACAGCTGATTCAAAGTCCGGAAAAGGGAAGAAAGTATAGTTTTTGAAGGAAATACCCCTCCCTTTAGATATCCAATCAAATAGCCCTTGGTCAAAGTCCTCAAATATACAAAATAAAAATACATATATATATAGATAGATAGATAGATATACAGGGGATGAAAACACAACACAATACCTCAAATGTAGAAGAATAAAGAAAAAACAAATGTCATTTAAGTCCATTTACAGATAACAACAATAACCACCATAAAACCACTTTAAATCAATTTAAAAGATAAACCAAAAATAACTTCAGTCAGTTTTTTTTCCTTTCGAGTTAGGAATAGGAATACATAGTTTTGTTAACTAAAATGCACATACATTTATGAAATCTGCTTGTAAAATATTGTTAAACTTTTATATGAATTGTTGAAGAAAAATAATACTCGGGAAGTTCAGGTTCAATCCATTCCTTATTTTAATACGGATTATCGATGAACTTGACGTTATTCTATAAAGATTCCTACATTAAGTGTTGGTTGGCTAGTTGGATACTTGCTCACTTTAATTTGGAAGTGCTTTTGGACAATATGGTGGTCTCGTAATGGAAAATGTTAAGCATCACCAGAGATGTTTTCCCCCTGACAATGCCAACAAATGTTAGTAGATTGAGTTTCTTAAAATCGTTGGTAGAGAGGAATCACTCAGATTGGCTGTTCAGTTTGAGAAAACAGGACAAGAGAAACAAAGGTTGGGAAATCAGGCATATGACTGTAATCAAGAGGGCACTCACAGAGGGTTCTTCTTTTCCCCTTCATCACATCTGATCATTCCAATAAAGAAATGTTTTCACCTGCCCATCTGGAATGAAGCTGTTGAGTGAGAGGGGTTGGTCTTTGTTTTTTCATGGGTAAATCATAAAAACGATGTGTATATCTACAGCAACCCCCAGGAAGTGCTCCAGACTCTGAGGAAAATATTTTCGTAGTGGGCAAACGGCGGTACTACAATTCCTGTATCAGTCCGTGACGTCACTGGGCCCAGAAATACTTTGTCCCATTGACAGAGGCTGCTTCTCAGGTCATTTAATTTAATTTCAAACCTTTATTTAATCAGATTGGTCCCTTGAGATCATAGATCTCTTTTTCTTTTTCTCTTGACCTGCAGCATATAGGTTCCGCATGAAACATAAAACAATAAAGGACATCATACATTATATTTACAGGATACATTTACATAGTTATATACATTTACAAGTGCCCATAGTATCAACGAGCATTTCATTTAGCCTAGCTTTAAAGACATGCAGAGGAATGAGATTGCTCAGTTTCAATTCTTGCTGAAGATTGTTCCGAGCAAGTGGAGCTGCGCACATAAAAGCTGTCTTACCTGAGACAGTCCTTGCTCTTGGCACATCTAACAAGACTACATCATGTGACCTCAGACAATAGCTGCTTGCAACTCTCTGTGTGATCAGAGAGCAGATATAATACGGGAGTTTACCCAACAAAGCTTTATAAATAAACGTGTACCAATGACTGAGCCTCCGTACAGAGAGTGATGGCAGACCTGCCTTGGCACACAGGGTACAGTGATGAGTCAGTGCTTTACAATGTGTGACAAATCTCAGTGCGCTGTGATAGGCGGCATCTAACTTGTTCAGGCAATGGGCCGGTGCATTCATATAAAACAAATCACCATAGTCCAGCACAGGTCAAAAGGTCACAGTGACTAGCCTTTTCCTGGCCTCAAGCGAGAAACAGGACTTGTTTCTGAAACAGTTCGATTAAATGGAATCCTTGCGTCCCTCACTTGCGTCGTTTCCCTGCCTCTAGTCCCTCCCACCAGGGAAGCATGGAGAGACGCAAGGAAACCACGAGAAGCAGGGAAATGAGTTTTAAGAGCAATGGGACGTCCTTTCCTCCGGAGCGTCACGTGAAGCGACGTCCGTTTGTGATGACGCTGCACAGCTGATGTCTGCCAGCAGCTCTGTCCCTGTTGTTTTCACACACACCCCCGCCTCTGTTAATACACATTTACTGACACAAACATTTGTATCATCTGTTGTAGATCCAAATACATTAAATAAAATAAGAACTAATTCTCAAAAAGTAAAACGAAAAAAGCGATCATGAAAATGTTTCCAATAAATGAATAAAATGATTTGTGACCACTTTGTTGTTCAGATATATCACATATTTGTAACTAAATGATAATTAATTGAAACAAAACACGGTATAAACTGAGGAGTGACTCCCGTGAGGTTCATGTGTTTTCTTCACTCCGCTGGGAAACTGCTCTCATGTCAAGAAGCATCAGATCAGTGCATGCGCTGCATGCATCGTCCAATCAGTGAGCAATACACAGTAAGGGGGCGGAGCGAGAATCTGAGGATTTCATCGGAGGACGGTCTGGGGATTCCTCGGTTATCGTTCCTCCATTATCGCTCCTCGATCCTCGGTCCTCCGGCAGAAATAAGCGCCATGGCACGGTACTCAATATGGCGCAGACAAATCAACTTCCGGTGAGACCGAGGAGCGAGGAAATGGAAATAATCAACCTGAGATGCAGCCATACTCGTTGGAGATTTCTCATTTTCCATTGTTTACTTCCTGGGTGTGAATACCCAGAGGCCACACCCTGCCAGCATTTCACGAAACAAAGCTTTCCCAAACCTTTCAGCGATTCATGCTGGATATGTACAGCGTAGGGCACTGAAGAACGATGCTGTTCCTACTTTGTTTGGATCAGCGGGAGATTTGGGTACACAACCTGTAAGTAGTCATTGTTGTTTGTGTATTTATGTTGTTTAAAACAAACAAGGTATCAACCAAGACTGTTTAAATGGGTAAACGTTTTTCGGGCTGCTAAATTGGGATTGCGGAGAAATGCTCTCCGCAGACCCATGCTCACAGCGTTTTAAACCTTTTTCTACTCAATATCAAGCAACACTTATTGTTTTTCCTTCGGCTGTGAGTGTTTGTGTGTGCTCAGGATGAGTTTCGCTTGTTCTCACTGTATCGCCGACCCGGAAGCCTGTGCGCTCCTCGAAGCAGATCGCAGCAACGAGCCTCGCAACTTCCCGACCAATCAGAGTACACTGGGCTCACAGGGAGGGGGGGGGGCAGGAGCTCCAACAAGCCGTTTAGGACAGAGTGAATACAGGTGAATACACATACTTTACAGAGATGCTGTATGAGAAACCAATGTGAGTTTGGAAAATTGCACAATATAAATCTATTTTAGTAGACCTCAAAAATGGAATTATGATCAGTAGAGATGGACATGACATGGGCCCGTAAAGTTGTAAATTCACTAAAAGCCAAATCCAGATTTATTTTCTCTCTCCATTCATTTTACTGAGCCGAGAGCGGTGGCTCGGGGCTTAAAGGGAAACTCAACTATGAGCTATGAGCGAACAACTGTGAAGTTTTGCTTTCAAAAATGTCAGGCCATTTTGTCTTCATGCGCCAATAAGCATCTCTCATAGGAATGAACGAGGCCCCGCCTCCAACACTGTATCCAGTTCTTATACGCTCTGTGCACAAGATGGCGTCTATCAACTTCCGTCGGGTGGGGGTGAGGGCGAGTACTTCCGGTTTGAGTAAAGAGTTTTGACAGTTTGTTTGTTGACATAAACACCAAGAGCAAGAATGAGCGGATTTAGGGTTAAAGAAAGGCGATTGGCCTTCCAGCGGGTAAGAAAGTCGGCACTACATTGTTGTGTGCCCCTTTGTACAAATTCGTCCTGTTATAATAGGGAGATACGTTTTCATTCATTTCCGATTGATGCTGAGGTAAAGGCTCATGGCTGATCAAGGTCCGTAGGGACAATTTCAGCCCCACAACAAATACCTGTATGTGTAGTAGGCATTTTCAACCAGGAGACTTATTGGTCACAGCTGGAGGACTGAAAAGATTACAGAAAGGAGCTACACCTGTTCTCTTTGCCTGGAATAATTACGAGCTACCAACACCAAGACGAAATGTTTGGGAGCGTCGGCCGAGGGCAGAGAGCCCCACCTTGGACTTGACAGCTGAGTATGAGGTGGAAACAGTTGCACCGCCTGATCATGTCTAACGCCAGTGACGGCAGTGATGGCAAATCAGGTGGCCGACGAGAGCGAAGCCTTGAAAATTAAGATTAGGGAGCTCCAACTCCAGCTGGAAGTGTTACAACTGCGAACTCGTTTCGGGATACAACGCCTGGCAGGGTCGGACGAGGACATTCGTTTCTACACCAGGTTGGTTTATAAGGCTATCAGGGTGTTGTTATGGCTACTAGTTTGAAAAACATGTTTCATTTGGGGAAGCTAATTTAAGAAACAAAACGATGTCTAACATGAACATTATTACATTCTTAGATTTGCCACATACAAGCATTTCCAACCCAGTCTCATAAAAAAACGTGTAATAACTACGTTGGTCCACAACGTAGGACGTAGTATTTCTACAAAAAGGCCTCTGAAATTGTAAGATGCCTACGTTTTTTTTCACCATTCATTCCAATGGCTGGCGTCTATGTCACGTGGTCTTCACATTTCACCCTGCAGAAAAAAAAAACATGGCCGACCTTCGTTTTATTCTCGGTGTAAAATGCCTATTTTAAGGTTAGTTTGGCGATTAAAATGCCTTTTGATGTCATTTGATGCGAGAAATATGAGTTGTTATTTCAGATTATGTGTGCAGTGGATGTACATGATCTTTAGTTTGCTAGTTATTACGAAGATTACTTCAGGAAATGGTGTCTATACAACGTTTTCATTGTTACCAAGGTGGTTGCTAGGGACGCTGCTATCGATATTATTTCTGTTATGTTGTGTAAAATGGTGTTATCTTTATTGCTACTCCCTTCCCCCTCAATGTATAGTGTTGGTCCACAGTGCAAACGTATTAGTTTAACAAAATCCGCATCTAAAATTGTGGCATAGTGTGTTGCCGAGAGATGGGAGTTGAAGGCGGGGTATCAAAGGTACAAGCTAGACTTTTATTTAGCATCTCAAAACACATGTAAACAGCTTCATGCCCGGGAAGCGAAGACCGGCGGAGACAGGAAGTCCGGCTCACTAAAATGTCCGTGCAGAACAATACCCTAACCCATAGATCTGTGGGTGAATAATGTCAATCACCACAATAGATACGTTATTTTCCCCTGTGCAATTCTCCATGTACTCAACAATAACACATAATTATCCTTGTGTTTATTTATTTGTTTGATTAATAAACACAAGTTGGAGTCCGTCAGGACCGAGGGTCGGAGCAGCTCATTTGCTTTAGACAATTTTACACCGGTAAGTAAGTATTTTCTCCGCTTCGCTTGACAAACCCCGTGATAGTCCTCAAGCTCTGTGATTGGAGAGTGTGTCGAGCGTCGAACAGCACTTGAAATGGGATAGAACCACGGCAGACTGTCCAAAACTGGATTTGAACGGATCCACCGCGTACCCCCCTCCCCCACCCTGTCCCCAGAACTACACATGCTGGCTATTGTGTTTCGCAACATGTTCTCTATCTATGGCACGTCTCTACTGGGAATTGTAGTTTTAAAAGACGTTTTCGTATTTCCCATAATAAGAAGTTGCCAGTATTAAACTGTGTACATCCCTGGAGGTTTAGGGGACAGGAAACACTCACATCTAAAACATATAATTAATAAATGGGTGAAAATTGCTTGTGCCCATAATGGGCAGCATTAATATATATACACACGACAGCTAAGGTCAGAAGAGCTTTATTTAACAGCTGGGCTTATGTCTGTGACCCCTCCTGTTGTTCATTGATAAGCCTGAAACATGCACTTGTCAAGGTTCAGAGGCACATTGTGCAAATATGGCAGTAGCCATCGATCATCTTAAGATAAGATATACTTTATTGATCCCAAGTTGGAACATTTGCATTACATCAGCATGTGTACAGTTGTAAATATGCAGTGGTGTTTATTTGTAAATAATGTAGTATAATCACACACATTTTGTGTTTTATATTGAACAATTCTGTGTTCTTTATTTATTGATTGTTCAATACCTGACAAGGCCGGAGATGAAATATCTACATACATCTTATAAGAGTATAATACATTATGTATAATATCAGTTAAAATAAGTGCTTCAACATAGTTAACATTGCTGGAGGTATGCACACATATTGATAGATGTCTTGTAATGCACTATTGAGGAACCTGCGACCCAAGTTTTTCATTCAGTGCAGAACTACACCATAGTTGTGTAGGCCTATATGATATGTCAATAAACCTTAGAAAATCTTGAAATCTTGAAAGGGATGTGCAAAATAGTCATTATATACAGTCTTTAATTAACTATTAGTAGAGAATAACGAGTAATGAATATACTTTATAGGGATCCTATTAATATCTAATAATAAAAATAATGAAATTCAATAACATGCTTTAACCACTAGGTGTCTCTTTATATCAGATGTGCACCTTTATGGTGTAAATACAGCCTATCTACCAATTGGATCAAATATAAAAGTCAGCCGAATTAGTGTTGATACTGCAAGGAGACGTATTGTGCTAAAAGAAATGTAAGATGTTGTTTAATGGCTGATATATTTATGATCCACGTCACGTTTTCAGTTCCTCATGTTTGTCTAGAAGTCTTCTCATCAGGGCTCTATCAATACAGAACTACGGCAGATATGTAATATGTAATGCAGCCGAACCGTGTATTGCAATGCCGTTATGTGATGACTTTCAAAGAGGAAAGCAAACACACTCGGAATAAAGTGTTTTTGGTCTGTTTCCGGTATTTGTTAATGACGATGTGATGTGAGATGTGAGACTGGAATTGCACAGGGGAAAATAACGTTTCTGCACCATTTTAGATGCGGATTTTGTTAAACTAATATGTTTGCGCTGTGGACCAACATTATACTTTGACGGGGTAGCAATAAAGATAACACCATCAAACAGTTACACAACATAACAGAAATAATATCGATAGCATCGTCCCTAGCAACCACCTTGGTAACAATGAAAACGTTGTATACTGTAGACACCATTTCCTGAAGTAATCTTCGTAATAACTAGCAAACTAAAGATCATGTGCATCCACTGCACACATAATCTGAAATAACAACTCATATTTCTCGCATCAAATGACATCAAAACGCATTTTAATGGCCAAAGTAACTTTAAATAGGCATTTTACACCCAGAATAAAACGAAGTTCCGCCATGTTTTTTTTTTCTGCAGGGAGAAATTTGAAGATCACGTGACATAGATGCCAGCCATTGGAATGAATGGTGAAAAAAAACGTAGGGATCTTACAATTTCAGAGGCGTTTTTGTAGAAATACTACGTCCTACGTTGTGGACCAACGTAGTTATTACACGTTTTTTTGTGAGACTGGGTTGGCATTTCCATGTGTTTTGGAAATTGGTGGAGCCTGCAGCCAACACCAAGATGGTGCGGATCACCAACGCCAAGGCTGCCTCTGCCAGCAGCTTGGATTTCTCTCAACCAACAACAACGGTATGCAGCATACAAGCATGGATGTATATGAATAATTATGCACGCTGCATACAGCTATACCACCGTTTAACAAGTGCATCACCCCACACACACACTGAGAGAACAACAAACCCCAGAAAATGTGTTACAACTGTACCTGGTCTCCCCTATAACAGTATCTACAGCAGGGGTCTCCAACACGTCGATCACGAGCTACTGGTAGCTCGCCGCTCGATTATCGATTATAGCGTAGTAATTATAGCGTCTTGATTTTTCAGCCGCGGCCGGACAATAACGTTTTTTTATTTTAGAATTTTTCTGTCACACGAATATAGAATTGGTCACTGACGCAGAGATCAAGGAACAGATGTGACAGCGGCACAGCAACACCACACACGGAGCAGTCTGCTTTATCCACCAATACCAGCAACACCAGTCCAGATCCAACAGCAGAATGACCCGCTCTGAATCAGTCCGCGTCGCTGCGGCTCAGAGACACATGTCAGGTTTTTGGTGGATTTAATCAAGTCTTGAATTGCAGAGTATGAATGTGCTCCTGCTATTTTCAGTTGATATATACGTGTGTAAAGTTTGTGAAGGCAGGAGGAAAGCTTCCGCGATCACCGTCTCCTCTGTTCCTCCAAGCCCCGCCCCCTCCTGAAAAATAACTACTAATAAGAGTGACAGGCTGATGGTAACCCGACAGAAACGTTATTATTCACTTAATCACTGATTGAGATGATGAAGCGAACTTCTCATACAATCACGGGATTTATGTAACAGTAAGACAGAGAATGTAAGTGTGCACCCACATGCACTATTTTTTTTTTATGCTGTTATTCTCCTGAATACAAGCAAAATTATATAGGGAGGCTAGACCGACACAATTTATTTATTATGGTTTATAATTTAATGTCAAGACGAAGAAGAAGATGGCTGCACTGTTTAGTGTCAATCCTGTGGAGATGGAGGTTATCAATCTCCAAAATAATGTTCAGCTTAAGTCTCAGCAAAACTCACAACATGTCTGGAGCCTTATAGGCCCAGAAAACTATAAGAACATTCACCAAGCAGCACTGAACATGTCTGCTTTATTTGGTTCTACACATTCTTTTCTTTTTCTGACATGAATGAAATCTAAATACAGAACAAGACCGACTGATGAACATTTAAATGACTCTATTAGAGTGAACCTAAGTGGGTCCAGCATACACCTGTATGGTAGACTCCATGCAGTGCCATTCATCTCACTAACTGTGTGAATGCACTTATTTTATACATGTGCCATAAGATGTTTGTACGGTGGTGATTAAGGCGATGTATTTACTATGTGGGCCATAATAATATGTGATAAATTGTCGTTTTCTTGGGCCTTGATGTGAAGTTAAGATTTTTGATAAGCTTTAGGTATTGCAATTTTACACGTGTACAAAAGTAGCTTAATTCAACTGATGAGTGCTATATGAATAAATGTAAGCGATGCAATGCAAGTAGCTCTTGGCCACTTTCATTTTTTCAAAGTAGCTCTCAGATGGAGAAAGGTTGGAGACTACAGATCTACAGTATGCCTAACACTTATTTGTTTTCACAGAAACATCCACCCATAGATGAGCTGCTGCTGTTCCTCATGCACCTGTCAGTGGGCCTACATCTGAGGGATCTAGCAGAATGGTTTGGCATTCACCGAACCACAGTCAGCAGAATTATTTCCACCTGGACACACTTCCTTTACCAACTGCTTGGAAGCAAACGTCTGTGAATCCCACGCAAAGTTGTCAGAGCTCACCTTCCACCAGAGTTTTCAGCTTTCCCTGACACACAAGTGGTGCTTGACTGCACTGACATATTCTGCCAGACTCCATCATCTCTCCTGCTGCAGAGTGAGGTGTTTTCAACTTACAAGTTGCATGCTACATTCAAGGAAATGATAGGCATGGCACCCCATGGTGCCATTACATATGTGTCTGGCCTGTATGCAGGATCTATGAGTGACCGGGAGATCTTCAAGCTGTCTGGCATCGTGAGCCTGCTCTCACCAGACATGGCAATAATGGTCGACAAAGGGTTCCTTGTGGACAATCTGGTTCAGTGCAAAGGTTACCGGCCTGCTTTTCTGTAAAAAAAACAAACAAATGAGCAGGGAGGATGTCGGGCAGACTCAATCCATTGCACGTCTGAGGGTCCACGTGGAGAGGTGCATCAGAAGGGTAAAAGAGAACAAACTCATAGCCATACCACTGTCTGTGTGTGGAAGCATTGAGGAGCTTTTCAATGTGGCTTGCTTCCTGGTCAACTACCAGAACGGACCACTGGTAAAAGCATGGGCAAGCCTGGGCAGCAATGATTAAAAGATTTCTTCTGCCTTTCTTTAGGGCTCCCAAACCAATTGTGTATTTCATTTTGGTCATTACAAAAAGCAGTTATACTACACTATGTTTAGGTACTAATGCATTATAACTCAAAACAAACACACAAAAATAACATAGAACAATACATAATTTAATAAATCCACAATATGATTATATACATCACTTCCAGCACTATGACATTATAATGACAGACTGATAGCAGACCTGTTGCACTCACTGATGGCAGTACTAATAGTAAATGATGCTGGCTGAAAAACAATGCATATTATCAGCACTTGTGTTCCTTCAAGTTAAACTCAGGTTCCATTTCAGTATATAAGGGTATGCATGTAATCACAATTGTTGAATTGAACAAACAAGAACTCTGAACATGTTTGGGAAAACACATTCCACAAGCGTTACCGCAGCATCAGGACTAACACCACCAAACTCAGAGACCATATCACTCACTCTGCCTCTCACACCCTATTAATTACACAAAATAATTGTCAAATGAATTGAAATGGTTGTTGATACAACATACTAGATCAGCTCCTGGCACAAAGGAAATACTCATTAAACCACGGATTGGTTGTGAACACATACTGCTTACCATGGTTCTTGGCTTGTGCCATCACAGGACAGGGGGTACAGCAGCCAGGTTGAGTGTGGGGTAGTGCGCGGTCTGGAACATCAGTGCAACATTGTGGTGGCAGAGTTCTGCTCCAGCTACACAGGAACACTTTGCCACTGCAATCTCCACAGGTGAGAAGTTCTCAAAGACAATCTACACATTAAAACAAAATGTCTGTCATTTTACATTTAGGACACTGCTTCAATACAACACAGACACATTAGAAAGCTGAGAGCAGGCTGATCAGGCAAGTAGTACTCCAGGATACAACTTCTACAGGTGCACCATAGAGAGGATCCTGACCTTCTACAGGTGCTCCATAGAGAGCATCCTGACCTTCTACAGGTGCTCCATAGAGAGGATCCTGACCTTCTACAGGTGCTCCATAGAGAGCATCCTGACCTTCTACAGGTGCTCCATAGAGAGGATCCTGACCTTCTACAGGTGCACCATAGAGAGGATCCTGACCTTCTACAGGTACATAGAGAGCATCCTGACCTTCTACAGGTGCTCCATAGAGAGGATCCTGACTGGCTGCATCACGGCCTGTTACGGCAGCTGCACCGCCCTCAATCGTAAGGCTTTACAGAGGGTGGTGAAAACTGCAGAGAACATCATCAGGACGGAGCTGCCATCCATGGAGGACCTCTACTCCCAGCGGCTCAGGAAGAAAGCCCTCAGGATTATAAAAGACCCCCATCACCCCAGCCACACACTGTTCTGTCTGCTGCTGTCTGGCAGGCGGTACCGCAGCATCCGGACTAAAACCACCAGACTCAGAGACAGCTTCATCCCACAGGCAATACGACTGCTAAACAACTGAACTGTGGGAAGAACATACATTACATTCATCTGCTACTTAGTAATTATTTATCTATTTATCTAATATATCATTCCAATAACTTGCATATAGACTCTTATTGCACTATTTCACTTTTTTAAAATTGTTTCTTTTTGTATTTACTATTTACTTGCACTATATTTTGTGCGCTCACTCTCCCTGAAGGTAGATCTTTGTTTGAAACTGTGGGAAATTGGACATCATTCATGTTATCCAAAAAAAACGTAATCGTACATCATTAAAACACTTTACACTGTATCAAGTCTGTCAAGTTGTCAAAGTTAGCCAGTAACTACCGCTTTGTCCCTTACCTTCATTATTGTCGATGTAACTGGATATCTTGAACCCCTTTTCTCTTTTGCTCCTCAGGGCTGAGTTTGGCGCTTGTACCAGCCGATGTACATCACTGATGTTAACCTTCGGTAGGTCTTGGAGACATCGAGTGTAAAATTGTGCCATCTTCTTGCCTTGCTGAGGTAACGTTAACGTCACTTCGCTCTACCTTAGAACGGAAGTTTACAACTGCACACTCAATGAAGCGGAAATAGAAATACATCATCCCGTGCAACTACCGAATTATATATCCATGATCTACAGTCCTACATTTTTATGTTTCCTATTTTGAATGATGAACAAATACTACCGCCCCTGTTGGTATGGAGTGTGATTTCCTCCCACGCAGACAAAGAAGGTACGTGCAATCACGAACATGATAAGTGCTACTTTTTGCTTTTTGTCTCGGCACAGGCGTTGCAACATTCGGTCTTCGTCCTTACTACTTCAGATACTTCAGTACAGATTTTAGGACCACATTTTCACAATATGTGTCCTGTAACTAAATTGAATAGTAGCTGGAATGATAGTAAGTTCACTGACTGAAGCCCCACAATCAATGCCATACATGTGAGTGTTTCCAGTATCTCTAATAAGCATGACGAGATAAAGGGCTTTAAATAGTGTTACATATATCGGCGAAGCTATCCATAAGATATACTGTCTGTTGTGTAGAAGTAAAACCGGTGATGTAAATTGACAATGTTACGAACCTGGTCGTTATGTGTATTGTGTGTAGAGATTTCCTTCGAGTCTTTTAGTCCTTCAGAATTATTAGGTAAATCTACCTTAAGGGGTTTGTGCCCCCCTTAAGACACAAACTCACAGTTTGGGGTGTCACGGCTGCTGCTGCTGTCTGCTCGTTAACCTGTCTGGGATTGTTTTCAGCTGTGTATGTTATATGTATATGAGATGTGCCGTTGCCCGGACACCATTGGATGCCAGTTTCCTGTCCCTCCTCCGGTAGGCGTGACCGAAGATCTGGATTGGAGCAGGTCGGGCCCGACTCACCAATCCCCGCCCACACCTTCCGGGGATTCTGACAAGAGTGTGTGCATCTCAGTTAGACAGGAGAGGTCTGAATCTGTGTCAGACGGCTCTCGGTGCTCTCCTTACGTTCTGTGCTAGTTATGCTACAGTGGTTAATTAGGGTGTGTACTTAAGTGTGTTTTGTGTGTATTCTGTGATTTGTGATGGCGTCAAACTTGTGCGAGACGCCTCACTATTTTAGCCTTAAGTGCTCATAGTGTGCTATGACTGTGATAATCTGTGGCCTTTGTTTTGTGTAGCATTATTGTGAACAGATAGCTGGTTTTAAGAGCCTGTATTTTTGGTTATATCATCTTTATTTTGAATGTATTATTAAAATCAACCTCATACCAAGAACACCTGGTTTCGTGTTGCTTCCCTTTTACCCTAAGCGAGCTGGGGACGTAACAACAAACCAATAATGTGAGATTCCTTTTTTGGGGTCCTGAAATATCCCCAGAACAATTCAGAAGTATAGTATAAACAGCTTCAATGAAACACACACACGTGCAGAGTCTGTAGTCATCTCAGCGAGGCTCTGTGGGCTTCTCAGGGTTTTCTCCAGTCTTCATTACACATATAATCAGCCCTTCATCCAAGCCACACACCAAACCACAATGTCAGCAAATAGTAGTTATAATGATGCTGTTTCAATCAAAAAAGTGACAGGTAGTGTGACGGGTCACACCTCTCCCTACTTATGCAAATGAGCTAAGTCCCGCCCCCCCATTGCGAGACCCTTTGATGTGTTGATTAGGGCAGTCTCTTTGAAGTTAGGTTGTCTGGCCCTTGTCCCCTCCCATCCCTTTGTAGTCTAGTCCTTTGATGTGTGTTATCACAGGTAGGTTTGAAAAGCCCCCCTGTGTAGTGCCTTTGTTGTCTAATTCTTTGATGTGTTGATTAGGGCAGTCTCTTTGAAGTTATGTTGTCTGGCCCCTGTCCCCTCACACCCCTTTGTAGTCTAGTCCATTGATGTGTGTTATAACAGGTAGGTGTGAAAAGCCCCCCTGTGTAGTGCCTTTTGTTGTCTAATTCTTTGATGTGTTGATTAAGGCAGACTCTTTGAAGTTATGTTGTCTGGCCCCTGTCCCTCAGAGCCCTTTGTTATCTAATCGAATTAGCCTTTGATGTTTTGCCCTTTGATGTAAGGTGCTATAACAGGCAGGTGTGATTTCACACTGGTGAAAGCCTTTGATGTTAATCTAGGTGTCTCTTTGAAGTTATGCGTGAGACTGTCTACCTGCCCCCTCCCAGCCTCCCCCCTTTTCTCCACCCCTTCCTTATGGCTATGACGCCAGCAGATAGTGGGGGTGGAATTAGATGAAGATAGAAATACACTCAAACTAAATTAAAAAAGACAGACATTTACACTTACCAAGTCACCTTTCAAAAAAGAAAAATGGCAAGAGACGCCTCGAATTGGGTTTAATCAGCCTGTGACAACTTACCCGTCCGGAGCGCCAGTCAAGAAATGAATGCAGCAGCAGTGCGGGGTTCAGAGTACAGCCGAAAGATCTGTGCACAAACTTATCTCGTGCCCTCTTTTCTGGTCATGTGAGCGTTCATGTGTGTTGGAGGAGGGGCTCTGTAAGGAAGTCGGAAGGAAGGGGCATATTTTCCCCCCATTTGTGTACTTTCAAATTATAGCTCACTCGAGATGGTTTCTCCAAAATGACAGGTTTTGCATACAAAAAAAGTGTATCTTCCAGTTCCTTTGTGAGTGAATTACACACAAATCTGTAGGGTGTCACTAAAAAAGTTTTACGCAGTGACTGACATTCTGTATGGGAGTTCACATGGGAGTATGTTTTGGCTCTCGGGGGGATGGTGGGTTAAGAGACAGATTCTTAACGAAATCTCTACACATAAATCTGCCGAGTGTCTGTAAATCAAAAAACGTGCCTTTTTAGAGTCAGAATCCTAACGAAATCTCATCAAACAGAGTACTTTCATGGTAGTGGTCCGCTTTTATACACAAAAGTGTATCTTTTCAGTAACTTTCTCAGAGAATTTAAGCATAAATCTGGCAAATGTTCAAAACAGCCTTGTTTTCACTGAAATACCCTCAAAATCACAAACTGACATTAAGAGTCAGGTGCTTAACGAAATCTACTAAAACAAAGTACTTCATTATCTACTTTTTCAGCTTTTTATACACAAAAGTGCAGGGGAAGGTATGCAGATTTAGAACACTATCTGTGCGATGAGAAGGATGAGGGACGGGGAGGACAATTCAGAGGATGAAGAAGCAGAAAACAGCCATTATTTCTTCACTCTTTTGTAAAACGGACAGTTTCAAGAAAGATGAAAACCGTGTTTATGCAGACATGCAAAATATCTGAAGCCCTATAAAAAAGTTACAAGTATATTGTGTTAAATATATCAAAAAGTCGTAATATTGTATAATGTGATACCTGAGGATATTCTCTTTTTTAATTGTAACGACTGTGAACTAATGTGTAATTACTTTTTACTAACTATAAGAAAAGTCTCTCTGAAGAGGGGAAATAATAAAACTATTTTAAAAACATGATATTTGTCTTTTTATAATTACTTTACACCACTATAAGGAAACCCAATATTAAGTTTTGTGTGAGGTTGTACTAGGGATAATATTATAATTTTGCTGTACCCATAAAGAATGTGTTTCTGCTCCATTTCACTCCATGAAGCCTCCAGCTTGTACAAGGCTCCGCCTCCACTCAACATAACATGTCCCGCCCTCCTCACCAGAACATTTAAAAGTAAGGGGATGGAAATAGATGAAAATAAATACGCTCAAACTAAATAACAGGCCAGTCATTTCCACTCACCAAGTCACTTTTCAAAAAAGAAAAATGGTCAAGAGAAGCATAGATATGGGTTTAATCTGCGAGACGCCTGTGACAACGTACCGCCACCCGTTAGGAGCGCCAATTAAGAAACGAATGCAGTATCTGGACTGGATTCAGACGCCTCCAGACGAAGAACTTCATGAAGAATGGACTCTGAAAAATGGCGATGTTTGGGGTTATGTATTCAACTATATGGCGAATGAACTGCATTTCTACAATCTGAAGAATGGAGAAACGTATGGACCCCGTAGTGTTAAAGCGACACTGACCTCAACAGATTGGGCTGTGTTAACTCTGGTGTCTTCCAGAGATCTCCACGCAACCACGGTATCGGAAGAAGTAGTGCATCAAGAAAACATAGTGGAACCATCGGTGTACAAGATATTTGCAAAGAAAAGCAAAGAAACACAGACAGCATGCGAGATCAAAGAAGAGATTTCACCGCCGCCCCTCAATGTGGAGGAAGAAAGAGTTATTTCCCCGCTGCCAGAAGTGAGAAGAGTCCTGACAAGCACCGTCTGGGAAACTAAAAGCGGACCATCGGGGCGATGGTATTACCGTGCAAGCCATTTAGAAACGCTGGGGAAGGACCCCTCGGATGATTTTGTTTTGGAGTATTTTAACTCGACATGTGGAGTTTTTCAGACATCTGTGCGGGTACCTGACCTTGGCTGAAAATGATTGATGAAAAAGCTACAAAGCTTAAAGAACAGACATCGTCAGACATCGATGGACATTATACTGATGAAAAATAATCTCACCTTTACAGAGGACTCCGGCTCCCACTCAACATAACAAGTCACACCCTCCTCACCAGATCATTTTAAACTAAGGACCCCTCAAAGAAAAACATTGTGTATTCTACCTATGTAAAAAGAGTGTCGGGGTTGTCTTACGAAAATGTGTTATCTCTGTATCGAGATGATGTGTTTAAAAATGAATTTTGTGAAAAAAAACAACGGTGTGAGAGACGTCATAACGACACTCATTTTAACCACAGTGTTTGTTCTCTACAAATGTTTAAAGATTGTTACAAAATGTTAAAAATAAAAGGTGTTAAATGTTAAATTAGGGGTTAAATGTAACCATCGTGGACTTAATAGTCTAACAAAATACTTTATCTGAATACATTTGTTCTTTTTAAGAGCACTTTTTGAAATTATTTATTTATTATTTCAGTGGAACAATCCAGTTTTAGTTAACATCAACGCTTTCTTCTCTTTTTTCTTGTGTTACTAAGATACTTTTAGACACACTTTGGTGTATGCAACATTTGTTCAGATAAACAAGGTTTTTTCTTTTCTGATAAACTTACATATTTTAGTTATTTTCTGTTACCAAGATACTTTAAGATACACCTTGAAGTACGCAACACTTAACAAAGGGTATAATATGAAGTACTTGGTAAGGAAGGGGTTTTTCTTTAAGGGGTGGAAAACTTTAGAACAGGGTAAAATATTCATTAATTTGTATTGAATTGAGTTTTCTTTTTCTTTTTTGATTTTCAACATACATACATACACAATGACTTTTCCATATTTCTGACATACTATACTTTTTTGACTTTTTTCTGTAGAATCTTGACAAAACTATTACTTGTTCTTAAATGATGACCTATTGCTGGAGATGAGATTAAAAAGCTACAACGCTTAAAGAACTTTTTTCTAAAAACTCTCAATTCTATAATTGACTACCCCCATTCAACGCAATAAGCCCCACCCTCCTCTCAGCAAATCATCTAAAACGAAGGACCTCACTAAGACGACCGTTGTAAACTAGCCATGGAGCAGAGAAAAGCCAAGACTCCCCCCGCGAGTTGCAGCCAGGAACAGAGTCCACCATCAACACCACCATGTGGGAAACCCGAATCTTGCAGTACTACTGCTGCTGATGCTACTCCTCGGGTCAAGAAGTCTCGGTTTAGGGACACAGTGAAATCGGAATTGTTTTATATTCTGGAGATGGTGATGTATCGGTACAGAAAATAAATCTGCAAAGAATGCCGACGCAGTAACCCCGATTGTCGGAATGACATGCCCGATTTCTTCTTCAGAAACAATTACAAAGCGTTAATGAAAAGACTTTGGCTCGCCAACTTCGTTACAGTGATTGACTGTAACGAAGTCTTATTGAAAAAGGCATTCGCAAGGATGAACTGAGGATAGGACGCGCTTCGGAAGCTTTTCTGCACAAGCTTGTAAAATGCAGATGCCTCAAGGAGAGACTTGAAATATCCATACAGAGTTGGATGGAGAAGAAGAAGAAAAACAAACAGCAGTCGGATGGAGAAGAAGCCAGGGACTTGTTCAATGCAGTGACTTTTTTCTTTTAAGTAAAATAAAAATGGGAAACTACTATGCAAAACGCTCTGTATATATTGATCAGAATGTAGTCATTACCCTTTTTAATAAGTGTGGTGATGGGGACGATTGAAAACAGAACGAATAGTGACCCCTGTGTAAAAAGAATGGCTGAAGTTTGTAAACTGGAAGACATTTTGGATATAGTTCGTTCTGGCAGTACTATTTCGGGTCATTGGGAAACGATTGTAAACGAAACATTTAAAGTGGTCCTGGAATCTTCATTTTCCGAAACATTCTGTAACATTATCTCAGAAATGAAACAAACATCAAAAGTGTATCATGTGCTCTCATTGTATGCTCTGTTTGTAGAGGTAATGCATCTTTGTGTCGAAAACAGCATGAATATTTTGACTGAAGTGAAAAAACTCCATCACGATATCTCCAGTAATATGGGGAATTCTAAGCTGGAGACGGTCCTGGGGATGCTACAATCAGTATAACTATCGATTTTTGTGTGTGAAAAATAAAAAAAAGTGTTTTTTTACATTTAAAAACTGTTGTCATCATTATAGCAAGCGGAGCGTGTCTGATACATGTGTATTACAGTCCTTCTTTTGGTGTTTTTCAGTGTTTTCTGTGTGTCTGTACACACAAAGCACAAATCATTTAAAACAAACCCTGAATCAAATTTTAGAGAGGACCATTAAGAGTCAGAATCCTAACGAAATCTCCTCAAACAAAGTACTTCATTATCTACTTTTCAGCTTTTATACACAAAAGTGTATCTTTTCAGTAACTTTCTCAGAGAATTTAAGCATAAATCTGTCAAATGTTCAAAACAGCCTTGTTTCACTGAAATACCCTCAAAATGACAAACTGCCATTAAGAGTCAGAATCCTAACGAAATCTCCTCAGAGTACTTTCATGGTAGTGGTCAGCTTTTTTAAAAAGAAAAGTGTATCTTTCGGTAAACTTCTTGAGAGAATTAAGCATAAATCTGTCAAATGTTCAAAACAGCCTTGTTTTCAATGAAATAGCCTCAAAATCACAAACTGCCATAAAGAGTCAGATGCTTTACGAAATCTAACAAAACAGAGTACTTTCTACAGATGAGGCCTCCCACTCAACGCAAATCATATAAAACTAAGGACGACAATTGAAAACTAGCCATGGATCTGAGAAAAACCAAGTCTGATGTAGCCTACCCTTATTATCACCACGATAACGGATATGGGCTTAATGACTGGATGTTACAAAGTAGGGGAGAGGATGTTCCCGAAGAAGAGCTCTCCTCTATATCATATCCATGTAAGGTCTTTAGGACAAAAGAGGACCATGATAACATGACATATGAAGAATATCTTTCTTTAAAAGATGGTATTATAGATAACCTTTATAGAAACAGTATATTTCATACCACTCGCCAAGATCGCAAACGACAATTAGCAGAAAAGAAAAGAAAAAGTAAAGAAAAATGAAGAAAAAGAAAAAGCAAAATGAAAAGGAGAAGAAAAATGAAAAGCTTAGATAACAAAGGGCTCTGAGGGACAGGGGCCAGACAACATAACTTCAAAGAGTCTGCCTTTAGACAACAAAAGGAATTAGACAACAAAAGGCACTACACAGGGGGGCTTTTCACACCTACCTGTTATAACACACATCAATGGACTAGACTACAAATGGGTGTGAGGGACAGGGGCCAGACAACATAACTTCAAAGAGACTGCCCTAATCAACATATCAACGAATTAGACAACAAAGGCACTACACAGGGGGGCTTTTCACACCTACCTGTGATAACACACATCAAAGGACTAGACTACAAAGGGATGGGAGGGGACAAGGGCCAGACAACCTAACTTAAAAGAGACTTCCCTAATCAACACATCAAAGGGTCTCGCAATGGGGGGGCGGGACATAGCTCATTTGCATAAGTAGGGAGAGGTGTGTCACACTACCTGTCACTTTGTTTGATTGAAACAGCATCATTATAACTACTGCAAACTAATGATTACCCAGCAGCAGCAGCAGCAGCAGCAGCAGCAGAGGAAGCAATATGTTCATCTGTCAGTCAGAGACACACATCACTATTCATCACTACAGACACACATTAACATCAACCTCTAATATGACACATTCAGTGAGTGATGGGATTCACACAGGACTCATTACTTGGAAGCTGTTACGCTGTATATTCAATAAAATGGTTCTTAAATAAACGATATTGACTATACATTTTATTCATAAAATATTGCGAAGGGGTTGATAATATAAATTTGAAAGTGTTCATTTGCTCATAAAGGTTTCAAAATCGGTATAAATTAAAATAATTATAATTCTTATGTGTTATTATTTTTTATATATTTAATAATTATATTAAATGACTTAAATAACAACAGTTCACATCCAAACGATAGCCAGTTAATGTAGCCTTAGAAAGATGTCTAATAGGATATACTACAAATGAATGAACAAATCCGATAAATAAATGACCATAAACAAAAAATACAACATGCAGCGAAGAATTAAGAATTGAGGAATAAAGAATTAGGCAGAATTGATGCAAACAGGGTTATATATTTTTGGGTTTTTCAATTAATCCAAATGCTTTATTCAATGGTAAACACTAGAGGTGCGCAAACAAATTCACATTTTTCAGTCTTGCCACAACGCCGTTTTCCATTTTCTCTACGGAATGAGCTCCATAATTTCCCGCTAACATGGCACTTCGACTTTATGCAGCATCCAGGGAAACACACCAGGAAATCCTCTTCACTCTGTCCGCTCTTCACGCCTCACAGGGCGGACTCCTGAGCTCCGTAATGTCCCGCTAACATGGCACTTAGTCTATTTCCAGCATCCAGGGACACCCACCAGTAAATCCACCTCTCGCTGTCCGCTCCTGAGATATTTTGAATCGCGAATTGTTTTGAATCGACCCCAAGAAATCGAATCGATTCGTGAGATTTCCTGAATCGTGCACCCCTAGTAAATACACATTTCAGGTGATATTTAAAAAAATAACTTTCCCATGAAGGCTTTGCTCCCCTCAAAAAGACATCAACCACATGCTTTGGGAAATTCTGAGGTTTGAAAAAGATTTGGCCTCGCAGCATAGGCCACAATAGACCCACAATAGACCCACAAATGACTCTGGCATGGTTAAGCACATTAGAGTTGAGAGTATTCAATATCCTGCAAAACACTTACTTACTATGGTCTGTCAATCCTGGAGCATAAACCAGCGACAGTGTTTTTATTTTCTATTTGATACCAGGTATATCCCAGTGACATGATGTCTGACTGGAGATCCCGTCGCCACGTGTTCTGTAGCCAACTTTTTCCTTAACTTGAGGGTTTTATTTCAAAGTCTGGTGGTTTTTGACACTGGTTTCATTCCATCTACATATTTTCCCAACTTCCAGCTTGCATCTAGTAAATCACCAATCGTTATTTCTGATCTTGTTTGGCCTTGTTTTTAAGAATTATTCATTGGCTTGCACCATTAGACACAGTGATTTAACATTGGTATCCAATATTCTTATTTTTTCCATTGCTATATCCTAGATGTTCTTGAGCTGTAGAAAGCCGGTCCTTGCCATGCTTAATCTTGCTTTTACACTTGCCTACACTTTTGTAAATTATACGCCTCAAGAATGTTAAAGCCTGATTTCGTCAAGTCTGCTGCCTTCAAGTGGGATTAGGTTGACACTGGTTGCATTTATCCTCATGATCTATGTATCTTCCTTACTGACATTGTTTTTTTTTCATGCATCTTATGGTGGCTGGGTACAGTAGTGCCAAGTCATCTGCAAAGTCTACTGGATTGTGTCTTGTTTTTCTTCTGTTTTGTTCAAATTTACCTGAAAATGGCTTATTTAAACACAGGATTAAGTTAAGAGGGAACACTGTCTAACCTCAAACTGGTTGGTAACCTATCCTTCATGTTGTACTGTACATGTCATCACAGTTATTCTTTATGAAGTTTACCATTGTATCTTTCACTCTATAATGTCTCAAAAGCTTTCAAAGAGTCTCCCCGTTCACACGTTAGAATATTAAGCAACAATACACCCAAAAGTCCTGGGAATGAGCTCAGAGTAATCTCTGAATGCCATGTATTGTTTAATCCTGACATTAAACATGAACTGTGTCAGTGCTTGTCTATAAATAATAGCAGTAACTATGAGCCAGATAATTTAGTGTTGTTTCAGAATACCTTGAGAGCTGGATAGATTGGCATGTTGGAAAGGGCTACAGTAGGTTCAGGAATGTTTGGCAAATCAGTGCTGATACTTATAGCTAGCTTCTACATCATCTGCAAGTTACACCCACCAACCATCAATTAAGAAGAAACAGGCTCTAAACAGTCCTCTTAGTTCAACGTAAGGCCAAGTTAGAGAGCGGTGTTGAAGTATTAAACATGGCAATGTCAGATATGATATTCCACATCACAACTTAATATAAGGTTCCATTGCACCAGAAAAGTAACCGAATGACGTTACGATAAAACTTTATTGTCATATCAAATCTAAAATGTTTCTTCTGGCAACACAGCAGCTCCATCTGCAACATGGAAAGAAAAAGACAAATATTAATGGTGACTTCAATCCAATGCAACGTAGGTGGGAGCACCAAAGTCAACGTTATAGACACACTCCCACTCGCTCCCTCCGCTCTGCTACTGCCAACCTCCTGTCCCTCCCCACCCGGACCAACCTCAAGTCCTGGGGCGGCAGAGCCTTCTCCGTTGCTGCACACACCCTCTGGAATTCACTACCCCAATCCATCAGAGATTCTTCCTCCCTCACAGCATTCAAAACATCACTCAAAACCCAGCTGCTCAACACTGCATTCAACCACTGACCACCCCCCCCCCCCTATTTTCTGTTTTGTTTATCTCTTTTTGTATTTTTTTTTTTATTCTTTGTGAAAGTGTCTTTGAGTTTCCTGAAAAGTGCTATACAAGTCTCATGTATTGTTATTATTATTATTATTATTATTATTATTGAGAAGTTTCAGAATAAAGAGTGATAATACCTTTGAACAAAAGTAAAAGTCCATCCCGTTAGTTCGTTAGTTAGTTAGTTAGTTAGTTATTTTAGAATGGAATTTCAAATTAGAAAAAGGTATCAATATTGGCGGGGCTAAGTAATCATTATTTCATTGGCATAGCACAAGAATTTTTTTTTGTTGACTTCAAATTAAGCCATCATCACATTAGACAAGTTGTTAATTCAGTATTTTTTCATTCACAGGCTAATTGAAAGGGAAACGGCTTACCTTCACTAAAACTCCTCTTTAAAGTCTGGATGTAGATACAAAGAGACAGTCTTTTTTAGGATGTGGCGGGAAGAAATGGTTTGCTAGTAACGAAAGTGGGGACCAAAGGCCACGCGTCATCTGTCAACAGTAAAAAATGGCAATGCTCCGCTTTTAATAGAGAATCTAAGTTCCAGTTATTCTCTAGTGAGTGAATGTAAGAGTTCATTAGCAGCAACAATCTGACAGTCCCTTTGTCAACAACCTGTTATCTCGAAAACAAACGCCATGGTTTGTCCCATGATTTCCATTACATTGCTAGTATTTGTGTTTCCCTTTGTACGTGATGCTCTTTGAGCCTCCTCCTGCTTTAAGTGTTCCTCAGGTCGCTAATAGAGGCCTTCTGACACACAGCTGACAGAGTGGTTTAAGAGGATGCTCTTTGTTCTGCTAGTGTTGGTTTAAACATGACTCCTGTGTCTTTGTATCTCACATGGTGTTTTGCAGACAACACCACCTTTCTTCTCTAGGTCTGCCACGGGTAAGGTTACCTTCAAACTTGAACACATACTTAAAGGTCTTACCATTTCCAAACCTTGAAGCAGACTGTCATGTTGAAATGTTAATTAATAAATAAAAATTGAATCATTTTTTGCATCAGCTGAACACCCCTACATACCCCCTGATAACACCCCTACATCACTGGTGTGTGTTACTCCTATACACAGTGCTTTGTGTATTGTATTGCTCATCTGGTACAGGCTGCTAACCATCCAAACCTACTTTGAGCAGTCCATCATCAGACAGGCACAACACATGGTGTCTGATCCGACCCAAATAGAGTGGTGCAGGAATGAGTAGGAAAACCCAGAAATGAGTTAGCATTTTAACACCTCTGGTTACCTCATCTCAAAGTCAACGCTTATTTGAACGTGTTTTCGGTTAGAAACCTCAAATAAGATATGTGGTTAACACAAGCTCAAGTGATTTTCAAGTATTTTTCTACAACATAAAATATGTCAGCAAATACCCACCTAGTAAATGTCCAAAGAGTTATTATATCAATTTAGCTTGCCCACACTCAAATGTAATGTAAGATGATGTAGATGTTGGCCATTAGGTTTTTGTTATAGGTCCCAATTGTCAGTAGGTGTGTTTGTGTATAAGTATACTTATGTGTACTCGAGCCATGTGTTGAGGTGCAAGGACAGTAAAGTATATTGTATTATTTGTTTTATTATTGTAATATAGTCAAGAATAATAGGAAATCTGAAGTTTGAATGTTAAAGGTCCCATGTCATGCTTTTCCAGATATTACCCGTCCCCTTGTGTGTTATGAAGGTCTTTATCCATGTAAACGGTCTGCAGAGTCAAAAACCCTCAAAGTACACCCTGTAGGGAGTACAATTCTAACACAGACCTCCCCAAAACGCCTCGTTGGAGATTTCATGTTTTCTTCCTGGGCATCGTGACGTAGGGATACCCAGCAGCCACGCCCAGAGCTGTGGCCGCACTCTCTGCCAGCCGAACATATATACTATTGGAAGCTCAGGTTGAGTTCAAAACTGTATACACACATTTATTTAATTTCAGTGAAAGAAAATAAACTGAGGAGAAGTGACCCTTTACGAGCTGCTCTCTGCTCCCCTCACAAACGAGGGGCTTCGGGGAGGGAGTGTATGTGTATCCAGTCATGCCAACGAGGGTCTGTTTCCTGTCTTGTGAGGGGAAATCTTTAATGTATGCCTTACTGAGGGCAGAACCACGGCGAAGTCAGTGGTTGACATTTCTTGTTAACACTGTTCCTTCAGATGTTCGAGCCGGTATTGTACTGTGTGCGCGGCATTTCACGGACCAAAGCTTCGCAAACATTGCAGCGATTCATGCCGGATATGTACAGCGTAGGACACTGAAGAATGATGCTGTTCCTACTACACACAGTTTCATTCACTAATGAAAGTCAAACACATGTTTGTTTCCACTGTTTTATTGTGTGCATAGGCCTGTCGCGATAAGCAATTAGTTGACTTATCGTACGATAAATAAAAATGAACTCCATAAATTGCCATTTACATGACGATGTGACTAGCAGTTTGAAAGGATGTACTTGAATTATTATTATATATTATCATTATGTCAGTGGTCTAAAATGGTCATACAACGGTGCCGACAATATTATCGTTTATTGCAATAATTTCCGGGAAAATGTATCCAACAAAATTAATTATCGTGAGATGCCTATACATGAAACACACACACACAAACACATTTACAGACTTACTCCAAACTGCCAAATATATTAATTAACACACTCTCACTCTCATACTCTTTGACTCTATTTTGGCCTAGTAGAACAATAAGCAGCAAACTTTGACTTTTTATCATTTCTACTGGATCTTAGATCTGCGCATGCGCAATACGGGTCAGCAGTGGCGGCCACGGAGTATTTTTGTTGGGTAATCTATGGTAGGGCTAACCCATACAGTGGTGGGGCTCAAATCAGTATTTGCAATGTAATTACATACACGCTCCCCTTGACAGTGAAACGCCACGCGTGAGGTTTAGATTATTTCCCTGTCTCAATCCAAATTGAACTGTATGAAATAAAAAGGGCGACCTGGAGCCAATCCTGCAATTTCCCCACAGGTGAAAGAGTTGACATGCTGAAAACCCAACCCCTGCAGGGGGTCTGGGTGGATTCTCCCCCAGGAGATTTTTTGAAATACTAACATAAAATACACATTCTGGTACTCTCTTGAGAAGAAAATTGAATACATCTATTACTACACGACATATTTAAAAAATGCCATTTTAGTTTTGTGTTACTTTGTTCTGAAAGCTGAACCTGCTGCTCCTCACAGAGAGAAGAGGGAAGAAGCTGTGAATTACTTTACATTGTGGATAAGGGTGGATAGTCCCCATTGTTCTGTGTGTCAACATGAAAGACAGCCCACACACCTATCAATCATCAAACCGTGGGGTCTTATTTCATTACGTGTTGATTTCTATCAACACGTAATGTTGCATCGATGTATATAGAGATGTACTACAGCTAAAGTATTCTCTGTCGGGACTTCCTGCAACAACACAACGCCGTTATCTTGATTCTGATTGGTCAGAAGACATTATCAAAGATGTTCTATTGAGAAGACGATCACTACGTGACAAAAGTTTTCAAAACCGTTTCTAGTCTTCGGTATTCTTGTTTTTGGCGTCAGAATAGTTTGGGCAGCGTGAGAGCGTGAGATTGAGAGTGAAAGTGTGTGTCACACGCCAGATGCGTGAGAGTTGGCAACCATGTAGCGTGTATGCTACATAGCTAAACAACAAGGCTACATAGAGCTAGGCATGCTAGGGAAAACATTGTTTTTATGCCAGCTACAATGAATGACCGAACGTAGCAGACTACCCGTATAAGATTGCAATTGTAAACATGTTCTTGCTAACCTAGACTAGCTGTTGTTCATAGTAGCTTGGCATATTACACTGAACAACTAGCAAACGTAGGTTAGCATATTAATCTAGCTGGCAAGCTAATGAACCTAAAACAACTACGTGTCTCTAATATTTTGTGATTTGCATTTGATTTCATCCAGCCAGATCAGGAAACTCCTGGCGTATCCGGCAGACAACACATGACGGGATGACCACTCGTCCTGCCTCGTCCTAAAAAGCCCCGGCACCAGCTTACAAAGCTGCGATAGGCAAGATTTCTAAAAATAAAGTTTGGTGGAAATACTTAGTAGCCTTTCTTCCCTGAATTATTTGCTCCTATAACATATCATTCATATATAGCAAACCATGATTTGATTTTTCATCAAACACAGTAGTAGTTTATCACAGTCAAAAATAACTTACTCTTCTTCCGTTCTACGCCTCAAAGGTCTATAATCGAATCTGTACATGTTATGGAGGTTCTGCAGGGTGTGGGGTATGTATGGTGTATATTTTGGCGTATAATGTTGTGTGCTACTGTTGGTGTTTTCAGCTAGCTGGCTACATAATGTTGTAACTGTCAGCTAGGCTACCTTTCTAATTTCTTTGCAACAGACGTTTTCCACTTCGGTAGACATCATGGCGCAGTTTCCACAAGTGCACCTAAATAACAACAGTTGTAGGTATAGTTCGGTTAGTTAGCGTATAAAATATACGGCTGTACCGACGCCATCGTAAGACTGATGTTCCGCTCAGAGCCGAAAAAAGCACTCTTAGACATGGGCGGAGCCTCTCTGGTGGTTGACTAATTACATTACATTGCATTTAGCTGACGCTTTTGTCCAAAGCGACGGACAGTACATTCGACCAGGAAGATATAACCTTGAAGAAAACAGAATCATAGAAGTACATCAGGTTTCATAGAGACAAACATTGCAAGTGCTACTCAACTGGCTATAGATAAGCCAGTCCTTTATTAGTATATAAGTGCTCTGTTAGCAGTTCTTTGTTAGTAATTCTATCGCTCGAAGTGGAGTCGAAAGAGATGAGTTTCCAGTCTGCGCCGGAAGATGTGCAGGCTTTCTGCTGTCCTGATGTCAATGGGGAGCTCATTCCACCATCTTGGAGCCAGGATAGCAAACCCACGTGTTTTTGATGATGGGAACTTGGGTCCCCCTCGCAGTGCGGGTGCAGCAAGCTGTTTGGCTGATGCAGAGCGGGGACGTATCCTCCTGATGTTGTAAAGAGTGTATCTGCAGCAGGGGGTTGTAGCAGCGATGTTTGCTGTGAAGGACAGTTTGTTATCTAGGGTCACACCCAGATTCCTTGCAGTCTGAGTCGGGGAAACAACAGAGGTGCCGATGTTGATTGATAGGTCAAGAGTGGGACAATCTTTTCCCGGAAGGAAAAGCAGTTAAGTCTTGTTGAGCTTGAGGTGATGAGCAGACATCCACTGAGAGATGTCAGCTAGACAAGCAGAGATGTGTGCGACGACCTGGGTCTCTGAGCGGGGAAAGGACAGAATTAGTTGGGTGTCGTCAGCGTAGCAGTGGTATGAAAAACCATGCGGAATAATGACTGATCCGAGCGAGTTTGTGTACAAGGAGAAGAAGAGGGGACCAAGAACAGAGCCCTGAGGGACCCCTGTAGTTAATTGACAAGGGTCTGACTCAGACCCTCTCCAAGTTACCCTGTAGGTACGGTCTTTGAGGTATGAGGTGAGGAGGGAAAGTGCAGAGCCTGAAACTCCAAGATCTTGGAGAGTGCGAAGAAGGATCTGATGGTTCACCGTGTTGAATGCAGCAGACAGGTCCAGAAAGATGGTGACAGAGGAGAGGGAGGCTGCTTTAGCAGTGTGCAGTTCCTCAGAGACAGCAAAGAGGGCAGTTTCTGTGGAGTGACCTGCCTTGAAACCAGACTGGTGCGGATCCAGAAGGTTGTTCTGATGGAGATAACAGGAGAGTTGTTTAAAGACAGCGCGCGTTCAAGTGTTTCAGACAGGAACGGGAGGAGAGAGACAGGCCTGTAGTTTATAACGTCAGACGGGTTGAGAGTGGGTTTCTTTAGGAGAGGGTTTACTCTTGCCTCCTTGAGACTGTTAGAGTTAGAGAAGTGTTGATGAAATGGGTGAGAAATGGTAGAATATCAGGAGCGATAGTCAGAAAGGAGGTTTGAAGGGATAGGGTCCAGAGGACAGGTGGTAGGACGGGCAGAAGTAATGAGAGTAAGAACCTCACTTGGAGAGAGAGGGGAGAAGGAAGTTAGTGTGTGGGTGAAAGGTGTGTCTGGTGACCCAGCGGTGAGTAAAGGTGAGTCAGAAAAAGAAGAGCGAATATCATCAACCTTTTTTCAAAGTGGTTAACAAAGTCGCTTGACAGACGGGATGAGGGGGAAGGGGCTTTGGGGGGGTCCAGGAGGGAGGAAAAGATGGAAAATAGTTTTTTGGGATTGGAATAGGAAGATTGGATCTTATCTTGAAAGAAAGTACTTTTTGCCTGAGAGATCGAACTAATCAGAACAGAATGGCCGAGCTGACCAATCGGAGCACACTGGGCTCACAGGGAGGGGGGCAGGAGCTCCAACAAGCCGTTTAGGACAGAGAGTGAATACCGGTGAATACACATACTTACAGAGATGCTGTATGAGAAACCAATGTGAGTTTGGAAAATTGCACAGTATAAATCAATTTTAGGAGACCTCAACAAGAGAATTATGATCAGTAGAAATGGCCATGACATGGGACCTTTAACTGGATTGACAAACCATTTTTTACTATTTATTAAGCAAGTGATCCTGCACGTAGAAATATGCTACATGGAAGACTGGATTCCTAATTAATTAATAAAACAATAAACATTGTTAATGCAATACAAAATCCAATTAAGATAAGATCCCCCAGTGTTTGGAAATCCTGTGTAACATCAGGTTGTGGGAGTGTTGACTAAAGCAGAGCTCTACTAAATTGCTGGAGTGCTCCTGAAGAGTTGAACCTGGCCACAGACAGCAGAGGGTTGGAGTGGAGTGGAGCAGTGGTGGAGGATCAGGGGGGATTAGGAGCACATATGATGGGTGATGAATGCTCAGAGGTCCCTGTTGTTGTAGAGTGACAAGAGGTCCTCACAGCAGCACTTGTACCTCCAGCTCTCCTTTGAAAGCGGTGGCTGCATGTGTATACTCATGATATTTTGTACAGATGATTTGTCTGTCACCACCACAGACTTATGGAGCTCAATTGACATTAAAGGCACCCGGCTCTCAGTGAGCCAGTAAACCCACTTAAAGAGTCTGACAATTACCCATTCTAATAGTGGCCTTGTTTGATGACCACTGGTTAATGTTGAATGAATGAATATGAATGTACAAGCTTTAACAGCAAACACACACATGGATTTAAAAACAAAACTGTCTAAATAGTTGGAGGTGGGAATCCGTCCTTTCCTATGAAAGTTGCCGTAAAGCAAAAGTGGCCTGACTCCTAAGTGAAAAAACACCAGATCATCTGGGGTTTAAGGTTTTAAGGTTTCCCTAAGCCCCGCTTTACTGATCAGTCAAAAGAACCGACACCGGATCAATTGACGGAGTGGGAAAATAACTCTGGATCTGGCAAATTATAGCGCATTTTACAAATGTTAGGACCAAATGATTAAAATAGGTGCGACTCATTGTTCAAAATGGGTAGTGGATTTATTAAAAAATATAAAAAAATATGCCGATTTAATAGCTATCTTTATCCTGATATTAGTTTATTAAGTATTTTTGGGCCTTTTCTTACCACCGTTTGGCCTTGGCCCACTTCCTGGAGGCTTGAAACACACTAACTGCCTGCAGCTAATTCTCATGCAATGCCTACGATAAACTGTTGCAGCATTGAAGGGAAAATGTTTAATACAAATTCAGTGTATGAAATGTTGATGAATTTGTGAATATATACACTGAACAAAAATATAAAAGCAACACTTTTGTTTTTGCTCCCATTTTTGATGAGATGAACTCAAAGATCTAAAACATTTTCTATATGCACAAAATAACCATTTATCTCAAATATTGTTCACAAATCTGAAAAAATCTGTGATAGTGAGCACTTCTCCTTTGCCGAGATAATCCATCCCACCTCACAGGTGTGGCATATCAAGATGCTGATTAGACAGCATGATTATTGCACAGGTGTGCCTTAGGCTGGCCACAATAAAAGGCCACTCTAAAACATGCAGTTTTGCTTTATTGGTGGGGTCTGGGGGGGTCCGAAAACCAGTCAGTATCTGGTGTGACCACCATTTGCCTCACGCAGTGCAACACATCTCCTTCGCATAGAGTTGATCAGGTTGTTGATTGTGGCCTGTGGAATGTTGGTCCACTCCTCTTCAATGGCTGTGCCAAGTTCAATCAATCAATCAATGTTTATTTATATAGCCCAATATCACAAATGTTACATTTGTCTCAGTGGTCTTCACAGTTTGTACAGAATATCAGTATGACAATACGACACCCTCTGTCCTTAGACCCTCACATCGTACAAGGAAAAACTTCCGGAGAAAACCCACAGTTTAAAGGAAAAAATGGGAGAAACCTCAGGGAGAGCAACAGAGGAGGGATCCCTCTCCCAGGACGGACAGACGTGCAATAGATGCCGTGTGTTAATTGAAAAGATAATACATTTGCAACATAGGTAGTCCAGATGTTTGGAAATGCATGTGTCTATAATAAGAAGATGAATCCACGAGGATATCCATCCAGGACCGATGATCCAGGACCACAGCCACGACTCGCGATCCAGGGCTCGCGATCCAGGACACAGGACCACAGGATCATCCATGACTCCGGATCCCGGCGTATATAGACACCAAAAAGAAAGACATTTGGGGAAGCTGGGTGAATCGGAACATGAGAGTACACAGGTACAGACAGAGAGAAGGAAGAAGTAAGATGTCCCCGGACAAACTAAGCCTATATCAGCAAAACTAGGGGCTGAATCTAATCAGCCCTAACTATAAGCTTTATCAAAAAGGAAGGTCTTAAGCGCACTCTTAAAAACGGATAGGGTGTCTGCCCCCCGAACACAAACTGGAAGCTGATTCCACAAATGTGGAGCTTGATAAGAAAAGGCTCTGGCTCCCATTATACTTTTAGAGACTCTAGGAACAACCAACAACCGTGCATTCTTGGAACGCAATGCCCTAGTAGGACAGTAGGGTATAATGAGTTATTTAAGGTAAGATGGCGCCTGCCCATTAAGGGCTTTGCAGGCGAGAAGAATAATTTTAAATTATATCCTGTGTTCTATAGGGAGCCAGTGTAAGGCAGCCAGAACAGGAGTAATGTGGTCCCTTTTCCTAACTCTGGTTAGTACACGAGCTGCAGCATTTTGAATCAGCTGAAGCGACTTGACTGACTTCTTGGTACTCCCTGATAATAAAGAGTTACAATAATCCAGCCTAGAAGTAAAAAATGCATGGACTAGTTTCTCTGCATCGTTTTGAGGCAAGATATGCCTGATTTTTGCAATGTTACGTAGATGGAAGTAGGCGGTCCTTGAAATTGATTTTATGTGGGCGTTAAAGGATAAATCCTGATCAAATATAACACCAAGATTCCTTACAGTCTCACTGGAGGCCAAATGAATGCCATCCATAGTTAGTATATCTTTAGATGATTTGTTTCGTAGATTCTTCGGGCCAAGTACAATAACTTTTTGGTCGTGTTTAACATCAAAAAGTTTAAGGTCATCCACGTTTTTAAGTCCTTAAGGCAGTCTTGAATTTTATTTAGATGATTAATTTCATCAGGCTTGATTGATATATATAGTTGAGTATCATCCGCATAACAATGAAAGTTTACAGAATGATTCCTTATAATATTGCCTAACGGAAGCATATATAATGTGAACAAAATAGGTCCGAGCACTGAGCCCTGTGGCACTCCATGGCTAACTTTGGTTTGCGTGGAAGATTCATCGTTAACACGTACAAACTGAGAGCGTTCAGATAGATAGGACCTAAACCAGCCTAAAGCAGTTCCCTGTATGCCAACTAAGTGCTCTAGTCTTTGCAATAGGATATCATGGTCGATAGTATCAAATGCAGCACTGAGATCGAGCAAAACAAGAATAGAGACAAGTCCCTTGTCAGAGGCTATTAGAATGTCATTTGTGACGTTAACCAGAGCTGTCTCTGTGCTATGATGTGTTCTAAAGCCAGACTGAAAATCTTCAAATAAATCATTGTTTTTTAAGTAATCACACAACTGTTTTGCGACCGCTTTCTCAAGAATTTTTGAGAGGAACGGAAGATTAGAAATAGGTCTATAGTTGGCTAAAACCTCTGGATCGAGGTTGTGCTTATTAAGAAGCTGTTTTATCACTGCTACTTTGAATGATTGTGGAACATAGCCTGATAATAAAGACATATTCATAATATTTATTAAAGAAGTGCTAATTAATGGAAAAACTTCCTTCAACAGCTTGGTTGGAATTGGGTCTAAGATACACGTTGATGGTTTAGAAGAGAGAATCATTTAATTTAATTGTTCAAGGTTTATGGCTGTAATATTAGAACTTACGTTTCCGGGAGCTGTTGATAACACTATACTGGTCAAAGGCAAGAGGTCATTAATTTTGTTTCTAAGAGTAACAATTTTATCGTTAAAAAAGCACGTAAAATCATTACTACTGAGTGCTATGGGAATAGAAGGCTCAATGGAGCTATGGCTCTCTGTCAGCCTGGCTACAGTGCTGAAAAGAAATCTTGCATTATTCTTATTCTCATCTATTAATGAAGAGTAGTAGGCTGCTCTCGCTTTACGCAGTGCTTTCTTATATTCATTGAGAGTAATATGCCAAATTAAACGAGATTCTTCAAGTTTAGTGGAACGCCATATCCTTTCAAGTTGTCTAGACTTTTGCTTTATTTTGCGGGTTTCGGCATTATGCCATGGAGCTAATCTATGATGTTTTATTTTCTTCTTTTTCAAAGGAGCAACAGAGTCTAATTTTATTCACAGCGCATCTGTAGCACTATCAACAACATGATCAATTTGGGATGGTGTACATTTTGTATAAGTTTCCTCCCTTAAATGCAGACATGCTATCGAGTTAAGTATTGGTGGAATCTCTTCCTTAAATTTGGCTATAGCACTAACAGATAGGTTTCTGCTGCAAGAGCTTTTGACTAATGCTTTGTAGTCTCGTAATAGTACTTCAAAAGTTACTAAGAAATGGTTGGATAAAGCAGGATTATGCGGTTCGACTAATAGTTGCTCAATTTCAATACCATAAGTCAGAACAAGGTCGAGAGTGTGATTATAGCAGTGGGTTGGTTTATTTACACTCTGACAGAAACCAACATAATCTAATATAGAGTTAAATGCAACAGTAAGGCTATTTTTATCATCGTCAACATGAATATTAAAGTCACCTACGATAATTAATTTATCTGTTTTAAGAACCAAAGTCGATAAAAACTCAGAGAATTCTGATAAGAATTCTGAATAAGGACCTGGATATTGGCAGGAACTGGAACACGCTGTCGTATACGCCGATCCAGAGCATCCCAAACATGCTCAATGGGTGACATGTCCGGTGAGTATGCTGGCCATGCAAGAACTGGGATGTTTTCATTCTCCAGGAATTGTGTACAGATCCTTGCAACATGGGGCCGTGCATTATCATGCTGCAACATGAGGTGATGGTCGTGGATGAATGGCACAACAATGGGCCTCAGGATCTCGTCACGGTATCTCTGTGCATTCACAATGCCATCAATAAAATGCACCTGTGTTCGTCGTCCATAACATACACCTGCCCATACCATAACCCCACCACCACCATGGGCCACTGGATTCACAACATTGACCTCAGAAAACCGCTCACCCACACGACGCCACACACGCTGTCTGCCATCTGCCCTGAACAGTGAAAACCGGGATTCATCCGTGGAGAGAACACCTCTCCAACGTGCCAGACGCCATCTAATGTGAGCATTTGCCCACTCAAGTCGGTTACGACGACGAACCGGAGTCAGGTCGAGACCCCGATGAGGACGACGAGCATGCAGATGAGCTTCCCTGAGACGGTTTCTGAGAGTTTGTGCAGAAATTCTTTGGTTATGCAAACCGATTGTTGCAGCAGCTGTCCGAGTGGCTGGTCTCAGACGATCTTGGAGGTGAACATGCTGGATGTGGAGGTCCTGGGCTGGTGTGGTTACACGTGGTCTGCGGTTGTGAGGCCGGTTGGATGTATTGCCAAATTCTCTGAAACGCCTTTGGAGACGGCTTATGGTAGAGACATTAACATTCAATTCACGGGCAACAGCTCTGGTAGACATTCCTGCTGTCAGCATGTCAATTGCACGCTCCCTCAAAACTTGCGACATCTGTGGCATTGTGCTGTGATAAAACTGAACATTTTGTGTTCAGCCTAAGGCACACCTGTGCAATAATCATGCTGTCTAATCAGCATCTTGATATGCCACACCTGTGAGGTGGGATGGATTATCTCTGCAAAAGAGAAGTGCTCACTATCACAGATTTTTTCAGATTTGTGAACACTATTTGAGAGAAATGGTTATTTTGTGTATATAGAAATATCATGAAAAATGGGGGCAAAAACAAAAGTGTTGCATTTATTTTTTTGTTCAGTGTATATTTAAGCTATAGCTCACGACAGGCCGTGGTATATGCTCATTATATCACAGCTAAGGGGCGTGGTTTGGCCCGACGCGAAGCGGTATACTGTTTTTCTCAGACGCGGAGGGATACTGACTTGTTGTGAAAAGTAACTTACAATTCTACCCGTGGTATACGCTCAGTATATCACGGCTAAGACCCAATCAGATTGCTTGATTTGACTTGTCCGTTTTATAAATATATATATAGCGAACAAATGCCAAGACCTGATCAGTTGTGTGAAATGTACTATTTTAATATGGACACCAGATCTGGCAATGTTTTTACTTATTGTTGAAATGACAATAATGCTCAACTTCCGGAGCTACTGGCCAGGCGCGTGAAGTTGTTAAAGTACTCAGTATTCAAACTTCAGTTTGTCCCCACATTCTTTCAGTTTATTGCAACAAGAATAGAAAGATGTTGATAAGAAAAAGTTATTGAAAAGAAGACTTGGAGGCTGTGTGATGAGGAATAACATGTGGACATTTTAAATACCTGTCTACTACTAATACTTACGTTTAAACGCTTCAGTGTCTATGACTGAACAAATGGTGAACCATTTCACATAGTTGTATGTAGAGTACCAGAAGTGTGCTTTTACCACAGGCAACCAATTAATACCATCAGTACATGTACATTTTGGGGTAATACCGGGTAATACGCTTCTCTTTTGGCATTACAAATATGAGAGTAGCACACTCATTTGAGCAAGACTGGTTATTTAAAAAATGTTGCAATAATTTGTATTGGTACAACTATAAATATACTACATAAGTATGAACATGTTAATATAATCATACAAATATGAACCTGAAAATGAGCAGAATATATCCTCTTTTACCTTTTTTAATTAAAGGTTTCATTTAGTTTCTTAATGTGATTATAATCAAATGTATCAAAACCATATATGTTTATAACAGTGTCCTTTAGTAACCTACAAACATAATCAACGTTAACAACATTCAACAATATTAAAATGAGTTGTGGCAGCCTTTGTAAGAAATGTGGGAGGACAGGTGTGTATTCCATTTTGGTATTGCGACTACTAATATCATGAATTCCTATCCTTTTGCTCATACTTCTGATGTGCCTTTCATATGAACTGCTTGAACAACCTTTCAATTTTGACTTCATTTTCTGAATTCCAATGAAAACTAGAGATTCAAAGTACATTTGAAACCGGTACTGGCCTGAACAGAAGGTAGACAGATACAGTCTCCATGGAAGTGATAAGATTCAACTTGTGGGAAGTTATCGCAGCAGATTCTTTTTTGTATTTGGAAGTGATTTTTCTTGAACTTCTCTTACTGTCCAATCAAAGACAGGGTATATTTGCTTTGTCTCAAATGTCCAAATGATTCCGTTGAGGAATGAACACTTGATTAATCAAAACAAAAGGCTGAAACTGAAGCAGACCCTTCAGGACATAATGGTCCTTCTCCAACACAAATGTTAGTTTGATAAATGAATAACAATCAGTTAATAATAGTCTCAGGTTAGCATGTAGAAACCGCAGATACAGTGAAGCAGTTTGACAGAAAACTGGGTTGCCAGGCAGAGTCAAAGTCTGATAGTAATAATTATTATTATCTGAGTATATACAGTGCAGAAGACACATGAAAGCTTTAGCGCAAGTTCAATAAGGAAGACCTATCACGAGTCACTTACACGTCACTCTATGGCTCCCTTCCCCCCTTCATTAAATACGAGGGCGTCACCCCTCAGCAGCCAATTGCTGCACAGGCTAAATTCCTTAAATGCCTGCTCTTCCTCCCTGTCAGTTGTCATTGCAGATGATCACACGCAACCCGCCTCCACCCCTCTCTTGCCTCCCGTCTCCTCCAGGACAAAGCTAAACCTTCCTTCTTCAGACCGGTCTCACCTACTCAGCACCACCACCAGTGTCTAGACCCCGGGGATTTCATCGGAGCGGTGCTTTCCCTCCTGAATGATTATCCTGCAAACCGGGGCCTAATCGCCAAACACCATTACATTCTCCTGTTGTATTATCATGGCAATCATTTCATTCATATGACGTGTAAACAATAAATATGTAATTATTACATCACGTCTCTCCGATTTGAAATGTAGTTCTCAGTAACTCATGACCTTTGAAAACACTGAGCAGAATAAGCCAATAGAAGGCATACAAAGAAATGCCTGCACACTGATCTGAGTACACCCGAACAATGCCTGATACAAGAAGCTTTTATACAACCAAGTTAACACCATTATATTTAACACATTACAACTTTTATGTGCTTATTACTGTATATTGAAGATGGAGGAAATTAATTGTGCTCGATGGTGTCAGGATTAGTGTGTTATGTCACGTTTTCTATGTCTTGTTTTGGGTGTTTTGCTGTTCTCCCTGTCTTGTTTTCCTCTGGGTATATTGTCTGGTCCTTTCCCTGTGTTTTTCCTCCCGTCGTTAGTTTCCCTGGTGTGTCTAGTTGTCTGATTGTGTTCACCTGTGGCCCTTGTGTTTCTCCTCCCCTGCCCGGCTGTTTCTCGTCTTGTGATTACCCCTCCCTGTATTTAGTCTTGTCTCGTCCTGTGTTCAGTGTTGGTTCGTCTTTTGTTTGTGATGAGTTCACCGGGGAGTGTTTTGGTTTGTCCAAGTTATTTTTCATTATCCTTGAAATAAAGGTTAATCTGAGTTATCTGCATTTGGGTCCTGCTTTCTTCACTCAACCGTAACAGTACAAACCAATCAAATATGGCCCCAGCAGATCCTTTTGAGCAGGAATTATTGGATTTTTCCTTTTTTTGGCTAACTGCTCTGATCGATGGAGGGGAGCGTCCGGGGTTCAGCAGTGAGAGGCAGCTCTGGCAGAGGCACGCCAGATGGCTACGGAGAAGCCAGGCTTGGTGAAATTCTTACCTGGCTGGATTTTGGATTTCCTCTCGGTGTGTTGTCCCCTGCCTGCTAGCCCCAGCCATGCTGGCTCCCTGCCTCTCAATTCCCATTATGACACCACACGCATCGGTGTGTTCCGTCTGGAGTCAACCCTTGCTTCTGCCCCAGTTCCTGCTCCTGTCCAAGAGCCGTTCTCTGGAACTCGTCTGGCTTTTGGAGGTCCACGGAGCCTCCAAAAGGGCTCCTAAGAGAAGGAGTCGCAGGTCCAGGCTAGCAGCCCTAGCCACAGAAGCCATGCTTTGGGCTCCAGTACAGGCCCCAGCAGCCATGGTTCCGGCCCCAGTTCTGGCTCCAGCGGCCATGGTTCCGGCCCCAGTTTTGGCCCCAGCAGCCATGGTTCCGGCCCCAGTTCTGGCCCCAGCAGCCATGGTTTAGACTCCAGCCCCTCGTCTCTGGCCAACGTCAGCTCCCCCTGTCCTGACGGCATACCAGCCGACGCCAGCTCCCCGTGCCCTGTCGGCATTCCGGCCGACTCCAGCCCCCCGTGTTCTGTTAGCGAACCAATCGTCTCAAGTCTCCTCTCAAGTTCCCTCTCAAGCCACATCTCCAGCTCCCTCTCGGGTCCCCTCTCAAGTTCCCTCTCGAGTCCCCCCTTGAGTCCCCTCTCAAGTCACCTCTCGAGTTCCCTCTCAAGCCTCCTTTCAAGTCACCTCTCGAGTCCACTCTCAAGTCACCTTTCGAGTCACCTCTCAAGCCTCCTTTCAAGTCACCTCTCGAGTGTCCTCTCGAGTTCCCTCTCGAGTCCCCTCTCAAGTCACCCCTCCAGCTCCCTCTCGAGTCACCTCTCGAGTTCCCTCTCAAGTCCCCTCTCGAGTCACCTCTCGAGTTCCATCTCTAGTCCCTTCTCGAGTCCCTTCCCGAGTCCCATCTCAAGTCCCACCTTTAGTCACTTCTCTAGTCCCATCTCAAGTTCCCTCTCGAGTCCCCTCTCCAGTTTCTTCTCAAGTCCCCTCTCGAGTCACCTCTCAAGTTCCCTTTCGAGTCACCTCTCGAGTCCCCTTTCTAGTCACCTCTCGAGTTCCCTTCTCAAGTCCCTCCTCTAGTCCCTCCTCGGGTCCCCTCTCGAGTTCCCCCTAGGTTCCCCTCTCGAGTCTCCTCTCGAGTCTCATCTCTGGTCCCCTCTCTAGTCCCCTCTCGAGTCCCCTCTCTAGTTCCCCCTTGGTTCCCCTCTCGAGTCACGTCTCAAGTCCCTACCCAATGTCCTGGTCCGTTGGAGGTTCCGCTGGGGGTCCTGCCAACTCCATGTCCTGTCCTGTTGGAGGCCCCGCCGACTACTCCTCTGCTGGGGGTCCTGCCAACTCTATGTCCTGTGCCGTTGGAGATCCGCCGACTACTCTCCTGCCGGGGGTCCTGCCAATCCTATGTCCGTGCTGTTGGAGGTTCCGCTGGGGGTCCTGCCAACCCTATGTCCTGTGCCGTTGGAGGTTCCGCTGGGGGTCCTGCCAGCTCCATGTCCAGTCCCGTTAGAGGTCCCGCCGACTACTTTCCTGCTGGGGGTCCTGCCAATCCTATGTCCTGTTCCTCTGGGGGTCCCGCCGACAACTCTTCTGCTGGGGGTCCTGCCAACCCCTTGTCCTGTTCCGTTGGAGGCCCCGCCATCACCTGTCTCGCCGGGGGTCCTGCCAACTCCTGGTCCTCTTCCGTGGGGCATCCTGCCGAAGCCTGTCCCACCGATACCGGGTCCTGCCCGGCCTCCGGAGCTGTCTAGTCTTCGCCCTCGACCCCGGCCCCCTGAGAGCCGCGGTCTTCGCCCTCGAGCCCGGCCCCCTGAGAGCTGTGGTCTTCGCCCTCAAGCCCGGCCCCCTGAGAGCCGCGGTCCTCGCCCTCGGGCCCGGCCCCCTGAGAGCCGCGGTCTTCGCCCTCGAGCCCGGCCCCCTGAGAGCCGCGGTCTTCGCCCTCGAGCCCGGCCCCCTGAGAGCCGTGGTCTTCGCCCTCAAGCCCGGCCCCCTGAGAGCCGCGGTCTTCGCCCTCGGGCCCGGCCCCCTGACTATTCCTGCCGCGGTCCTCGCCCTCGGGCCCGGCTGGCTGACTCTTCCTGCCGCTGCCTTCGCCCTCATGCTCGGCCCCCTGAGTTCGCCCGCTGTGGCCTTCGCCCCACCATGGACTCTGCCTTTCCCCCGGGCCGTCCTCCCGAGACCCCCACCATGGACTCTGCCTTGCCCCCGGGTCGTCCGCCCGAGTCCCCCTTCTCGGCTTCTGCTGTCCCGGGCCGTCCGCCAGAGATCCCTTCCAGGTCCTCCACTGTGCTCCTGGGCTGTCAGCCCAATACCCGTCCTCCAGGCCCCCTCCACCCACCCTGGTGGCCCTAGTTTGGCGTCCCTCCTCCGGACCCCCTCCACCCACCCTGCTTGAGGTTTTGGACTTTTGTGGGGGGGTTTTTAGGGACGTCTGGAATCCGTCCCTTGAGGGGGGGGTTCTGTCACGTTTTGTATGTCTTGTTTTGGGTGTTTTGCTGTTCTCCCTGTCTTGTTTTCCTCTGGGTATATTGTCTGGTCCTTTCCCTGCGTTTTTCCTCCCTGTCGTTAGTTTCCCTGGTGTGTCTAATTGTCTGATTGTGTTCACCTGTGGCCCTTGTGTTTCTCCTCCCCTGCCCGGCTGTTTCTCGTCTTGTGATTACCCCTCCCTGTGTTCAGTGTTGGTTCATCTTTTGTTTGTGACTGAGTTCACCGGGGAGTGTTTTGTTTTGTCCAAGTTATTTTTCATTATCCTTGAAATAAAGGTTAATCTGAGTTATCTGCATTTGGGTCCTGCTTCCTTCGCTCAATAGAAGGTAGAAAGAAACAAAGGATTCTGTAGGCGAGAAGCATTCTTTTTAAAAAGGGTATTGCAAAACTTCTCTACAGATGTTCAACCCAACATGTGTAATAGTCAACAAAAACTAATAGGCAGACATTTTCTTGGGAGCTCCCAGAAATTGGGCATGTCAACTAAAGCATCTTGTTGGGTGTGGTCGCACCGGGCTGTTGCTATTCTCCAGTGACCGTGTAGCTTTTAGGTTTGTATTGACCTAGACAGTTCTTGGCATCCCTGTTCATTCTCTTGCAACTACTAAGTGAACAACCTATAGAAACATCTGTAGCAGCTGTGGGGAGCAGAGTTGTTGGGGACTTAATGGATGGTTCTAAGGGGCAGCTGTACAACACTGAACTTTGTCCTCAATGATGGTGGTTTTTTTTGAAAAATGAATCAAAGTGACTTCTCTGTTTTCCGTTTCACACTTGTACAGTTGCTGGATATCCTTCCTTGGAATTACCCCTGTTTGGCTCTTTCTTGGTAGTAATTGTATATATATATATGTGACCCGCTCTATCGAAATCAGTCGGAAGTCGCAACGGCTCATTTCAAAATAAACGTGGATTTGCGTAAAAAACTATTTTTTCGGGGTTCGGGTGTTTTGTTTGATTTTAAATAAACAAAGTCTTGGCTTTCAGAATATGAAACTTTTATTTCCAAAATCACACGATAAATACATGTTTGAAGCTTGTAAAGGAAAGATGACAGGCACCTCTCATTCGCAATCTGCTCTTTCGCAGCACCGCCCCCCCTCCCTCCGGCTGACATTATGAATGTACGCGTATAGTAATCATAAATAACACGGCAGGGTCCGTTACAGTTTGTTTTCATCTGATTTCAATTAAACAAAGTCTTGGATTTCAGAATATTAAACTTGTTTCGGCAAATTCAGATGATAAATACAACTTTGAAGCTTAGAACGGAGTAACTCAACGTCACAGCAGGCATAACAACAGCCGGTGTCTCTCGTGAGGGTTTTCCCCGGGAAACAAACACAATACACACAAATGCAAAATTACACAAACACACACACGTATACACGCACACACACTCGCGAGCTTCCCCCAGACCAGTAATCCAAACGAAAATATCTTCCCTCCGTAGTATTTTGATAATTTGCTCCGCTAATAATCAATCAGATCGATGGATTCCAGAGAAGAGAAAACTTTGAAGGCCTTTTTCTCAAAATGATGACTCGGTGACAGTCATTATATAATGTGACATATTTCGCTTAGTATTTGGAGTACAAAAACAATCCTGATTAGAAAGCTAGGAATCTCCTCTTTCTAGCAGTGTATACAACTCAAAATGTGTCTTCGGGTCAATGCGACTGATCAAGTCACTATATGTTAATACTACTAGGCTACTTTAATCTTGACTTAACTACAGACAACTTCGTTTTTTTATTTCTGTTCTGTGCAATCCCCCAGGAAGTGCGCCGGAAGTTGAAGCAAATAATCCTAGTGACCAAACGGCAGTTCTACAATTTCCGTGTCAGTCTGTGACATCACTGGGCCCAAAAATACTTTTTTTTCCATTGACTTACATTGGGAAAGAGACTTCTGTAAATCAGCGGATAATTGTTTTTAAACTAGGTAAACTACACAGCACAAACACTTTTATAGCCCTTATTTGAATCATTAGGGTTTAAAAGTTGTAAAATGCACAGAAAGCGGAATCCAAAGTTATTTTCTCTCTCCATTCGTCTGACTGAGCCGGGAGCGGGAGATCGGAGGCGGGGCTTAAGGAAAACTCAAGTTTGCATGCTCTATGAGGTACAGGTCATTTTGTTAAATGTTGCAGTATTGGGAGTCAGGCCATGTTGGCTTCATTGGCCAGTGATCAACTCTAATTGGAAAGAACAAAGCCCGGCCTCCAATGCTGTATCCAGTTCTCTTAATACATCCATGGTTCTGTGTTTGCATGCAGCAGGTCAGTTATCATATTTCTCCCCTTGGCAATGTGTGAGACCACTTCAGATTGAGAGATAAAATGGGAAATTGAACACGGTCAAAACATCAGACCTGATACTTGATGAAAATGGCATTACAAATGTAACCTTCATTGTTACTTGAATATATGACTCTTTAAAATAGTTTTTTATTGCTGATGATCAACACCCTTAATCGACTTTTTGCATTATCATTATTTCAAAGTCTTAAGGAGTCAGTGCCTTAATCTCTTACTTTGCTGGAGTCTAGTAAGCATACTCTATTGGATTTCAACCTCGATGCACCCCTCACAATAGCCGCTTTCACACCAAGTACTTTGCCGTACTTAGTTCCCAGCACTTAGTTCCCCCATGGAACTAAGAGCAGATTGCATTCACACCGGAATAAGTCCCTGAGGGAAGATTACGCAAATGAAGCCGCTGACGTCACTTCTTCTACTTTGGGTTTACTGGCAGGCCGCTAACAACTTCACGGCGTATACTGCCACCCGAAGTCCCCGGAGTTGGGGACTGGCTTCAGTAGAAGCTGCTGGGACTAACCTTCCGAGTGAATCGCCAGAACGCCGACACCTCCTCATCACTCCACCGCTCCCATGTTTTTTTTTGTGTTGCCATAAGTTATTCTCTCTCCGTTGGTGCGCTGGGCTAATGCTAATAATGCTAATGCCAGCAAATACAATGGCGGCTTCACATAACTTTTCAGAGTTTTACGGGCCGCGGTTTGCAATTCGCCCAGCCAATCAGAAATTGGAACTTTTTTCTCCCCACGAAAGTACCTGCTCTCTAGCAGGGACTGAAAAGGGGGGAAAAGTTCTCATGAACTAAGTTCTCTTTTTGGTGTGAATGCAAAATCCCAGGAAGTATCGGAACTAAAAGGGAAAAGTACGGGGAAAAGTACTCCGGTGTGAAAGCGCCTGATGCAGAAGCCAGACTGAGACAGGAGAGTCCCTCAGTGGAGGGGACATCCTGGAGTCTACTCTCCACTTCATCCTACCATGCTTCTGTTGACTCAATGACTCTTTACTTGTCGGAGGTCTTTTACCCCTTTCATACAAGACAGGAGAGTTGTTCTAACCTAACTAAGACAACATTACCATGGGATGTACAATTCAGCCTTTATAACGTCACCATGACAATTGTTTTGTCTAGAGCCCCACAAAGTGCTGGTTTCATCCAGACACTCCGGGTGCAAGGAGTAAGGAACATACAAGAACGTGGGGGGGGGTTGTTTAGCTAAGGTTACCCAAGTTGCTCTTGGAGAGGGATCAAACCTTGAGGAGGCCCTTTATCGTAATCCTTCATCCACGCTGCTCTTGTTATGCTTCTGCTTTTAGCTAAACTCTACTCTGGAGGGTCAGCACAGCACTGGGGGCTTCTCCTTTTTTTCCTAGTGCATTTAGAGAAACAAAACTCTCATGGAGTTACCGAACGGAAGGTTCCGTGTGAGGGAGTTGTGGGGAAGATAAAGCTTGTCATCAGGAAGCCCTCTCCCGCTCGTATGAAACAAACATGTCTGTCATTGGGGCTTCACAGTCTGTGAAGGAAAGACATTTCTCTTTTTGCTCCTGCGTTAATCCAATTATCAAACACCTGCAGACATGCAATAACACTTCCTGTACCAAGATCGCACCTCCTTCCCCGACACCCAGCTACCTCTCACTGAAAAAACACTTCTCCAGGACTGGGTTTCCCTAGCTATTAGGCGCTTTCACACCAGAGTATTTTTCCCAGGAATAGCGGTGGAGTGATGAGGAGGTGTCTGCGCTTCTGGCGATTTACTCGGAAGGCTTCAGTAGAAGCTGCTGGGAGTCCCCAACTCCGGGGACTTCCGGCCGGGAACTTCGGGTGGCAGTATACGCCATGAAGTTGTTTGCGGCCTGCCAGTCAACCCAAAGAAGAAGAAGTGACGTCAGGGACTTCTTCCGGTGTGAACGCGATCTACTAGATAGTTCCTGAACTAAAGATTTCCGGGGAATTAAGTTCCGGGAACTATTCCTGGGAAAAGTACATGGTGTGAAGTTCTATTCCTATTGATTGTTAAATACCTAGCTTTGTAGTACTTAAACTAGTTCTGATTTACAACTTAACAAATGTCTTCATTGGTACGAGCGTCATTTATACATGCTGTAATTAGCATAGCTTCAAAGGTTTTAGACTGGGCAACCATTACTTTAAATGTAACATGAGATCTTTGTAAATGTAGAACTTATTATACATTTATATGCATAAATGGAGGAATATCGATGATTTTAGAGTCATTATAATATGTTTAGTTTAGAATTAAAAAGGGATCGTTGTGCTATTGTTGTGAAATGTATCTTACATTTATTTTTGCATTGCACATTTTAAATTATTCCTATACTTTAAGGTATCTCAACGGCTCATATATTAATCGGATATGTCACTTTTGTCAATTCAGCTGGCTATTAAAAAGGGACCTGAACTGATAATGTGTGAACTCAGAGGATATTAATGCATCACTAAATCGATAGGGGTTGCACCACACAAACTAGTGTTATGCAGAAATGTGTCATTAAATGTTTGCACCCAGTATGTTCCTGCTGGAACCGCTTCATAGGAAATTAAACCCATTAACCTGCAGTAGCGTGGCATGGGGGAAAAAATAGGGGAAGCCAATAATACGTCCTTTCTTTTGGGTCGGGGGTTACACACGCCTGTTATCTAAACGACAGGTCCGCACACTCTCCAGCCCAAACTCTAATAAGCATTCATTCACAAACTAAATCAGGAGACCTTTAATGTTTTACGTCCGATTCGCTCCTTTTTTCCTCGCTGTACACAGCTCCAGTTTGGGCATCGGCCTGTCATCAGATTTTATTTGTTGTTGCTGCTGTAACCCTCCATAATTGCACTTGCTTCAGTTGCTTGCTACTTTATAACGGCGGTGAGAGTGGTGCAGTGACGCTATCTATTTTCTATCGATTAGATTTATGATTCGAAAATTATACAAGTAGGGTAGACATGTGGATATTATCCGACTGAACAAAACGTGCATTTATCTAACAGGTTCGTTTTCCACTGACCTTATTTCGATCTATTTTCCAAAATCCTAAGGAGAAATCACATTGCTTTTTTGTCGAGGGAAACCGAGCGCAGCTTACTTCCGGGTTTTAGGACGCGTCACTGCAACACTAAATTGATGCGATTTGATTGTGAGGCAAGGGAAGCCAGCCGCCTCTGGCTTCCCTTGACATGGCCCTGACCAATCACAGGTTGGCAGGGGCATGACGTGAGCCTCATCTGATTGGTCAATCCCTCCATTTTTTTTCACCAAGGGAAGCCAATTTCGGCTGGCCTCCTCTCGCAAAAAAGAGTGTAATCTTATGTTTCACCATAACATCTAGAGGGGCGCTGTTTCACTCTTTGTAAAATACTCAATGAGAATGGGGGAGAGACGGGCCGGGCTGGCAGCAACACGCAACAAAGAATTTCCGAAACTAAACGGAACAAAGTGTTTTTATTTATTTATTAAAATTATAACTACAATCCGAAAAAAGAGGGGAAGCCTGGCTTCCATTGGCCTCCAGGAGAAAACGCCACTGTTAACCTGTTAAGCCCTGAGCCTGTTTTTCAGGTCTCAGGCTCGAAAATGACATTCCTAGAACAAATGACCATATATTCCCTTCTAAAAGGGGTATATTAATAATCTTTTTTCTCAAAGTAATGATAAACCTGTGAGTTGGATGTAGAACAGTCAAAATCAATATAAATATTTTAAAGAAAATTCCGATTGAACATAGTAAAAAACTGTAAATTATAGTGTCCGTCCAAAAAATATTGTTTACTTGAAAACTACCCTTGGATTATGGTAAGGTAGACTAAAAGCTTTAGAAATCCAAAGTACAACATATAATAAGTACCCTGTATCAAGATTGATGCAAAACAAGTGACATTTGACCTTTTTAGAGAGGTTTAGCAAAAATAACTCCATCTCTGAGGTGATTTGGGTGGAAATGGCCGTTTTTACCGTTTCTCTGGAACCCATTAGTCGATTTTGGTGATTGACATCTCTTTTTGACCGTTAGAGCCAATAGAATCGAAGGGGAATTTCCCCATACACACATATGGTAAAAAAATAAGGTGGGGGCTTTGGGCATGCAGGTTTGCATCAGAGTGAACCTATCTCTTGCTCTGACATCTGGAAACGGAAAAGCAGGTTTATTGCTTATGGATTATCAGAAATCATTTAAAGGGACACAGACACATTGGATTAATCTATGGATTAACTTCAGCAGCATTGTTATCGTTTTAATGCCATTGAAGACAACTTTTGACCAGACAACGACCAAGGTGAGCCATATTGCCGATTTTAGCTAGCGCCACATGTTTTGATGTCTGTTCTTGTTAATAGCTTCGCGAGTTCTTATGATGGATTGATGATGTATGTACCCATCGATTCTGTGTCATCTCACGATCCTATCGATGGGTTGGACGTGCAGCTACGATAAGTAATAAGGGTGTTATGACTGAGTGAGTTTCTGTGCAACACACCGTTATCATTTTTCGACGCGTTTTCCCCTGTTATCAGGGGTGCGGTGTAGAACAGAACTAACAACTTGTAAATGTGTGACCTCTTTAAATTGACGAGTTAAATGGGAAGTTGAACATGCTCAATGTATTTGACCTGATGTCACCTTGATCGTTACTTGAAGTTGTGACTCCTTAAAACTTCTCTTTTTTTATAACAAAATATGTTTATTTTTGACTATGAACACCCGGAAAAAACTATTTTCAATATCAAAATGTCAAAGTCTCGAGGCCACGTGTCAGTAAATTGTCCATGTGTGCGGGGAGTAAGAAGAAGTCAGCCAGCGGAGGACTTTAACGTGACTTGGCAGAACTCAAAAAAAGATTATAAAATGATATCAAGCAAGGGTCTGGACCTTTTCGAGGTGTGCTCCAAATGAGAAAATGTCATTGGAATGAATTATTTAATCGTTGAACACGGTATCCAAAGTTCTGTCCAAAATCACTCTACTGTTCAATATTACACTGGCTGCGGTCAATAAGACTGTGCAGCGGTCAGCCAATTACGTGTTTAGACCCCACCATCATGGTAAATGGTAAATGGTAAATGGACTGCATTTAATTTGCGCTTTTCCATTCTTTATGTGCTTTTATAGTCAGCTTTCACCCATTCATGCAGAGGCTGCCACCTGCCCAGGAAGCTAACACTCACACACACTCACACACTGCTGGCCATCAGGAGCTATTTGGCATGTTGATTCAATCCCACTTTGCATCGTCACTGACAGATGAAATGTAGCAGGACTGTTATCTTTGCATCAACAGTAACAAACACTATGCCATACACAATACCAATACCAACACTAACCCTAACCCTCAACCCAGTCTCACGGCATTTCGTGTTCACCAACACGATTTTCCCCTTTTTTTCGTGTTGCACAGCACGATTTTAAAAGCAATGTATTTCTACTGCCTGTAGCACGTCTTTTTCTCCGGTCGGGTCGAGGAAGACCGGAAGCTGTGTGGTTCATAAAAACATGTTCTTACTCAATATCAAGCCACAGTTATTGCTTTTATTTGAAATCGTATAATTTCGGACTTTTGTTGTCGTCTGTGAGGAAAATAAATGGGGCTCAGAGCCTCAGGATACTGAAATCTGTATTTTTTAAATCTTTTTTTCCTTCTAATTTGTTATTCTTTTCAAAATAACACACTGTTATTTACTCACCAATAACACTCAATTATCCTTGCTTTTATTTATTGGTTTAATTCCATAATCTCGGGCTTTTTTGGCGTCCGTCAGGAACTGAATTTCAATATAAAAACAACCGGAAACAGACGTAGGCATTTCGATCGATTACCCAAGATCCTCAGCTATGGTTTTAAGCTCGCTTATTGGATGTTTTAGCCGCAATGCATGCTGGGATTTGGTGTTTATATGATATGAAATCCGGAAAACATTTTAAAAGAATAAAATAATACTTAAATCCGAGTGTTCTTGCTTTTCTCTTTGAAAGTCATCACATAACGGCATTGCAATACACGGTTCGGCTGCATTGTATATTACAATGCAGCAGAAGACCTTTGGAAAAACTGAGAAAATGCCGCCGAAACTGAATACTTGACGTGGATCATAAATATATTCAACAATTAAACAACATCTTCAATTTCTCTTCACACAATATGTCTCCTTGCAGTATCAACACTAATTCGGCTGACTTTTACATTTGATCTAATTCACAGATATATATTTACACCATAACGGTGCACAGCTGATATAAAAGGACTGTCGTTTTTAAAGATATTACTGATTTTCTTTGAATGTAAGAATGTAAATACTGAGTCTGAAATAGTATAGCAATATGCTGTAAAATTATGTGAAAGCATGAATAAAACATGTCCTACACTAATAATACAAAGTTATTATGGCTGTGTTTACCTTGTGTGCACCGCCTAGTGGTTAAAGCACGTTATTGAATTATTGTTTTTATGTGTTATAATATAACACACACAAATAATAATGTAATATTTTTTTCATCAAATATTATTTGAATATTTGAATAAAAATATGAAGAGTACATACTTTCATAGGGGGAAAGTAAAAGGTCTGTGATAGAAATATAGAATATAAAAAATCAAGAAGATACTATAAGTGATCTCTACAATAAAACAGTTTAGTGCAGGATGTACAAAGATATTAATAGGAGGAGGTGCAAAACAGAAAAACGAATTAACCTTTATTTAAACATTAAATAACAGATTAAGGTCTTCTTTTAAATAGGAAAAAAACTTTGGGGGTATCTATCTACAGATAAATATTAAGCCTGACAAAGTACTTAACGTCTAATATATTGCTTTCCTGCAATGTTAACTATGTTGAAGCACTTATTTTAACTGATATTATACACATTAATTATACTCTTATGTATGTAGATAGAATAAGAAATGTGCAGAATATGACAGTTTAATGGTGGAGGTACACACATATTGATAGATGTCTTGTAATGCACTGTTGAGGAACCTGTGAACCAAGTGTTTCATTCATTGCATAACTACACCGTAGTTGTGTATATGATATGTCAATAAACCTTTGAAATCTTGAAAGGGATGTGCAAAATAGCCATAATATACAGTCTTTAATTAACTATTAGTAGAGAATAACGAGTAATGAATATACTTTATTACTCGTTTCCATTCATGTCAATTGCAGATACATGTTTAGTCTTCTCAAGCACCAACTATCAAATATCTCTCCTGATTGTTGGCACTTGACAATCACCTTCCCTGAATTTTACTCAGGTGTAACTAAAGTCTGATTTAAGGGTTGTTTATATTTCACATCATTAATCAGAATCTGCAAAGTAACTCAAATAAATGCAGTGGAGTAAAAATACCAGGTTAACCTCCGAATTGTAGTGGAGTAGAATTACAAAGTAGCAATGAGCTGTCATGTGGGTATATATTAATGCTGCGCATTATGGACACAAGCGATTTTCACCCATTTATTAATTATATGTTTTACATTTGATAACACCAATGTGTTTAATACTGGCAACTTCTAATTGTGAGAAAAACGAAAACGTTCAGTAGAGACGTCCCATAGAACATTTTGCGAAACACAATAGCCAGCATGTGTAGTTCTGGAGGGGTGTTCGATTCCAGTTTTGGATAGTCTGGCGTGGTTTCGTTCCATTTCACACAGCTGTTTGACGCTCTGCGTAACCTTACGGGGACTGTAGTCCTAAACGATAGCTGGGGATTATGGGTAGTGTAGTGTCTTCGGCCATCCTAAACTCAGAAATGTTGACAATCGCAATGATGCTCGAAATGTCCCTTAATGTTTCCGGTTATTTTTATTTTGAAATTCAGTTCCTGACGAACGCCAAAAAAGCCCGAGATTATGGAATTAAACCAATGAATAAAAGCAAGGATAATTGTGTGTTATTGGTGAGTAAATAACAGTGTGTTATTTTGAAAAGAATAACGAATTAGAAGGAAACAAATATTTAAAAATACAGATTTCCGTATCCTGAGGCTCTGAGCCCCATTTATTTTCCTCACAGACGGAAACAAAACTCCGAAATTATACGATTTAAAATAAAAGCAATAATTGTGGCTTGATATTGAGTAAGAACATGTTTTTATGAACCACACAGCTTCCGGTCTCCCACGACCTGACCGGAGAAAAAGACGTGCTGCAGGCAGTAGAAATACATTGCTTTTAAAATCGTGCTGTACAACACGAAAAAAAGGGGCAAATCGTGTTGGTGAACACGAATCAATAGATTAAAATGCCGTGAGACTGGGTTGTAACCCTGCAGTAGATAGTAGTTATCAAGAACCAAAAAGAGGACCTAACCCACAAACGTACTCATGGATTTATAAGAAGCTTTGCAATCAAATCCTTGCCTCTATTGGTATTAATGCTTAGAGACAACGGATCTTTTAAAATATTTAATTTGGTTGTGCATAATATCCACACACACTGACTTTGTAACTTGACTTAAACTTGGCACATGTTGGCTTCATATTCCATGAAGCCAGCTAGAGTCACGTTACACCTGCCGAGGCCTTAAGCTGGAAACACAACAAGTACAGGTTTTGAGGTATTTGAGAAAGGCTTAAAGTGAACTTCCTCTACAAATCCTGCCATCGAGCTTCAAATCTGGGTGCTGTGACGACCCCTCCACACCACGTGGGGTGCCGTCTGGTTGTGGGTGTGCTTTGTGGGTGTTCACAGGTTCATGGCTGATGAGTCGCACCGGTGGGAGGATACCTGCCTGATGAGCTGCACCTGGAGAAGAAAAGGATATAGGAGGAGCCCAGCCGTTACGTCGCTCTGTCTCCTCTGGGCACTTGTCCTGTGCCAGCGTCAAGGACCTGTTGCTGTTGCTGGTTCTTGTTGCTTGTTTGTTTGTTTGTTTGTTTGGTTGTTTGGTTGTTTGTTTTGAATAAACCTTCATTATATCATACCCCTCGTCTCGCCTCCCCGCTTTATGTTGCAGCCCAGGAGCGGGTTGTAACAGTGCTCAGTCGCTCTGATCCACTCTGCTCCTCCTAAGTTTCTTTTATGAGTCCTGTGTTTACAGTAGGACATGAGAAGAGCACAGAACATTTTGCCGACTGCAATTATTAAGAAGCTGTGCATGGAATGAATAGTTAGGTTAGGCCAGCCTACAGGGGGTTGGAACTTAAGGGTGGGGGCTGATATACTGTAGATCAAAGTCTTAGGATGGAGATATATTAGCATGCTAAACAAAATGGGCTGTTTGCTCAGGCTGCAATTCAAGAAGTATGGAACAAGTCAAACTGTATAACAGAATACAGGAACACAGCAGAGGAACATTCCACTGTTTTCCATATCAGTGTGGGATTTTCAGTGCCCTCCAGGAGTTACTTTGTAATGATGGGTGGTCAGACTTCAGTTTGTTGCCAACCTGCCAAGACTTCAGTTATGGATTTCTTTCCTTTCCCAAAAACTCTTTAGAAATCTCCCGAGCACGTCCATGGTCTCACTGCATCCAGCTGGGTTTAACAATATATAATGTCAGTAATGGAGAAAAGGTGAGAATATCCAAGAAAAAGATGGAGCTGTGCGCTGGTCCATGATCCTGTTGGTGCACATACTGGTGTCTTTGCCACTTCTACTGTGGATGACCAGATGGACCTGTAGAAGTAGTAGCATGTGAGTGGAATGGAATGAAAAAGGATTAATCTAGAAAAAAAAGGCCACTGAGAACTCGAAAGACAAATTAAACTGTTAGGGATTGTTCAGATTATACGACATTGGCTTTCTGTGTAGGTCACACGCAAGGTTTGCACATAAGTCTGCAAAGTCATACATTTTAGCTCTAATATCTACATATGCAAACTGCAAAGGTTCCAAAGATCCACATTATTTCCTATATCTATGTCTCAGATGGTTCAAACCATGTGTGTGTGTGTGTGTGTGTGTGTGTGTGTGTGTGTGTGTGTGTGTGTGTGTGTGTGTGTGTGTGTGTGTGTGTGTGTGTGTGTGTGTGTGTGTGTGTGTGTGTGTGTGTGTGTGTGTGTGTGTGTGTGTGTGTGTGTGTGTGTGTGTGTGTGTGTGTGTGTGTGTGTGTGTGTGTGTGTGTGTGTGTGAAAATAACTTTTGTGGATTGCTCGTGTAGTCTGAACAGAACGTAAATGTTTTGGAGTATTCAAGACATTTGGAACATATACTGTACCCGGACGGAATGTAGTTTTGTTTCAAACTACTACAATGCATTGCAACCTTTTATCTCTTAGGCATTTGGTAATGATGGTTTTTTAAGGCAACCTTGTTGTTAGTGATGGTACAACCAGTGTGTTTTAATAATACATCTCCCAAACTACTTCTTTAAATTAAACATGTATCAACTGCAGTAGCGTAAAGTACTGGCGAACCAGTGTCTTTAACCTGTTACACCCCGAGCCTGTTTTTCAGGTTTCAGGCACGAAAATGACATTCCCAGAACAAATGACTATAACTTCACTTCTAAAAGGTTTATATGAATAATTGTCGTTATCAAAGCAAGGTTACATCTGTGAGTTGGATGTAGAAGTGTCAGACAGGGCCTTCAGCAGGGCCTTCAGCAAACTCCAACAATTCTGCAGCAAGCTGCTCCCTGAAAGTCTTCTGGGTGTGTGGCTTTGTCCTGCTGGGGGCACACCTCATCTAACAAATGTGGAAAAACAAAGAGATTAGATTAATTCACTGGCTTATACTTAGAGGATACTATTGGACTATAAATGAATAATATTACACCAAATAAATAAGTAAACACATGTATATTCATTGACTGGCCATTCATTTAGAAAATGTAACTCCAAAAAGACAAGTAACACTATTTAGCATTTTGGCTAATCATTCCTGTTGGCTAAGCTAACACTGTGATGCAGTTCCACCAAACACAAAAGTAATACATAAAAAGGATAATATTGGACAATAAATGAATAATATTACACCAAATAAATAAGTAAACACATATATATTCATTCACTGGCCATTCATTTAGAAAATGTAACTCCAAAAAGACAAGTAACACTATTTAGCATGTTGCCTAATCATTCCTGTAGCTTCTTGGCTAAGCTAGCACTGTGACGCAGTTCCACCAACCCACATAAGTAATATATAAAAACAGAGAGATTACATACCTTTCCCGTGGTGGAAGTTCAACATCCGAGTCACTACTGTCCGGATCCAGGTCTGGCTGGAGGAGATCTTCATCATCCGACGAAGAGTCATCTGGTATGATCATAGCTATCGTCAGCTAGCATCTCTTGCAGCTGCTCTGTGGTGAAGCTCTCCCTTCTGGCTGCGTAATGCGTAATGGAGCCGGAGCGGGCGTAATTTATACTACGCAGGATCATATATTTAGAACCCATTGGTCGATTTGGATGATTGACACCTTTTCTGAACCGTTAGAGCCAATAGAATCGAGTGACAGTTAGTAAGTCCCGCTAAACACTTACGTCAAGTAGAGAGAGGTTTGCGTAAACAGCATGTGAGACAGCATTAGCTCCGGACTGCGAAACTTTATACCTACTCTGCTGCCATGAATGTAATGATAGATTATCAGGAACAATTCTAAAGTGACTAAGATTGGATTAACCTTAAACAGCGTTTTTATTCCCTTGAACAAGAGCTTTGATCACAAAACAGCAACGGTAAGACATAATTATTGTTATGGTTTTGAAAACTGCTGTTTTTTTTCTTCTCTGTTCTGGCTGCTAGCTCAGTAAGTTTGTGTCCTAGAGTGATGATACTTATAACCAAATAATCTGTGGAGTATCAGCTTTCAGATGATATGTAGTTTGTGCAGAAAATATTAAGTTGTAAAGATCGTTTTTGCTAGTTAGCACCGGAAGTAGCATCTGCCCGTTTTAGCTAAGGGCTAATGCTAACGCTTCTTGTGAGACTTGTGTTTTGTTTCTGTAAAAATGGTTCGTATTGTCAGTTAGCTGAGATTCTTCTCGTTAATCTGGTATAACACATTAATAGGTTTTTAAATATTAAGATGCCCTGTGGCACAGTGTTGTGAAAAAAAAAACCAGGGTCCCCGTCGGCGGGGACCTTCGGGCTTAACAGGTTAAGCACTAACCTCTTTAATATCAAATGCCAAGTCAAGGACATTCATTCATTTTTTCAATACATAGTCTATAACAACCTCCATCTCAACGTCAGCAAAACCAAGGAGCTGATTGTGGACTACAGGAAGCAGCAGGGAGAGGGACACGCCCCCATCGCCGTCAATGGGTCTACGGTGGAGAGAGTCAGCAGCTTCAGGTTCCTCGGGGTCCACAACACTGAGGACCTGACATGGACTCTTCACACCACCACCATCACCAAAACAGCTCGACAGGGGCTCTTCTTCCTGCGCAGGCTGAGGAGGTTCAACATGGACTCCAGGATACTCTGCAACTTCTACAGGTGCACCATAGAGAGCATCCTGACCTTCTACAGGTGCACCATAGAGAGGATCCTGACCTTCTACAGGTGCACCATATAGAGCATCCTTACCTACAGGTGCACCATAGAGAGGATCCTGACCTTCTACAGGTGCACCATAGAGAGGATCCTGACCTTCTACAGGTGCTCCATAGAGAGCATCCTGACCTTCTACAGGTGCTCCATAGAGAGCATCCTGACCTTCTACAGGTGCTCCATAGAGAGGATCCTGACCTTCTACAGGTGCTCCATAGAGAGGATCCTGACCTTCTACAGGTGCTCCGTAGAGAGGATCCTGACCTTCTACAGGTGCTCCATAGAGATGATCCTGACCTTCTACAGGTGCTCCATAGAGAGGATCCTGACCTTCTACAGGTGCTCCATAGAGAGGATCCTGACCTTCTACAGGTGCTCCATAGAGAGGATCCTGACCTTCTACAGGTGCACCATTTATTTTATTTGTATACTTTATGACCTACAGTTCTGCCACCTGACCCATGACCCATCAAGTCCTGGCAAAGTAACAGGGTTTAGGAATACTCTGACAAAGTATACTATGTCTTAGGAAATTAGATTTAAAATTACCACGTGTACCCTTAAACAAAATTACCATATAAATAGCTGATAAAAGTTAAAGGATTTCGCAAATTGTTGTAGTCCAAGGAAGGCAGCAGGCACGCAAATTACCCACTCCCGACTCGGGGAGGTAGTGACAAAAAATAACAATACAGGACTCTTTGGAGGCCCTGTAATTGGAATGAGTACACTTTAAATCCTTTAACGAGGATCCATTGGAGGGCAAGTCTGGTGCCAGCAGCCGCGGTGATTCCAGCTCCAATAGCATATCTTAAAGTTGCTGCAGTTAAAAAGCTCGTAGTTGGATCTCGGGATCGAGCTGACGGTCCGCCGCAAGGTGAGCTACCGTCTGTCCCAACCCCTGCCTCTCGGCGCCTCCTCGATGCTCTTAACCGAGTGTCCCGCGGGGTCCGAAGTAAAGTAAAGGTTGGCAATAATAATTACATGTGAATCAACTTCTCTCTAAAGCAGGGGTGTCAAACTCAAGGCCCGGGGGCCAAATCCGGCCCGCGACTTCATTTTATGCGGCCCCACAAGAGCTTGCAATGAACGGTTACAGGCTGATTTACAGAAGCACACAAACTACATGTCCCACAATGCATCTCTCATTTGACTTTTTTCTCAGAATTAGACTGTTATTTCAAGATTTCACTTTTTTTCTTTTTAAATCATTTTGTGAAATGCTTACTGAAGAGACTTGCAATTATTTGCCCTAGACTTCTGCTTTCAGACGTAGTTAATTATGAAGTTATTACCCTGTCCGATAATAATCCAATGCAGAGGCAATAACATTATTTTATATATATATATATAACATTTTTATATAGTCTTAAAGTTACAACCGGCCCTTTAAGTGCAACCATAATGTTGATGTGGCCCGTGGTGAAATTGAGTTTGACAGCCCTGCTCTAAAGGGATCATTTATCAGACTGTGGTAGTTTTCAAATAATACACTGGCTAAGGTGTGATAATTAAAGAGAGTGTGTAAAATGTACGGCGATCTATTAGGATAAATTAATATGATAATTAAAGCTATGTTTTCATAAATGTCTAGACTAGGGTCCTCTTTCACCTGCAATGCTAGAAGTATTTTAATCCTTCACAATTTCCCTTTGATTAAAAGTCATATTATATATATGTTGTGCTCCAGTTTATAGATTGTGGATGTCATCCAATCACAGCTGCTTTTTTCTCCCTCCATGTCCAAAATGTATATTTGCTTCTCTCGTTACTTTAATCTGTACTTTTTGAAATACAAAATAGAACAAATATAACACAGTTTATTTGAGTAGTTGCAACTTTGATGAGCGAAGGGGTCTGTAACAACTCAACCTTTCAACTCTCGGATCATGTAGGAGATGTATTATGTTTTAAACACACCCTGATCTAAACTGTTCTGACACATGCAGGCTTCTCATGGATAACCATCAGGGCTCTGCTGTGTCCACATATCAATATGACAATGAGCTGATCGGATGCAGAGGGGAATGTGCTGGTGGGGCTCTGCAGTCCACTTCCCAACACCAGGAGCTTCAGATAGAAGGAGGAACGTGATCCTCCGGACCTCGCTGCACTCACTAGAGAAGCTGTTTGGCGTGGGGCTCTTGTGCTGCTCTCTGTTATGATTGGCTGCCGAGGGTTAGGAGCTGCAGGCAGCAGGAGCCACCTGCTGCTGCTTCACTGAACATCCCTCCATACACTGTATGAGCAGAACAGAAGAAGGTGTCAGAAAGGATCGTAGGAGCTTAACGAGAAAGGGGATGAAAGTGAGATGAATGGCAATCACACATTCAAGAATTTCATTTTCTGAACACATATTGTACAAGTTGCTACATCCGCCTTCTTCAGTTCACAGAGTCGGTTCACCCTGATTACAACATAATGTGTATATTACTATTTGTACTATACCAAATAGTTTTGTTTCCATTGTCTGAAACGTCTGCCTCCCCAGCAGAAATGTAACGGACATGTGATTTCAACACTAAAAGACAAAGATACAAACTGAAGCCAAACCCTAACCCTCTCCGCTGGGGAAGTTCTTGTAATAGAATCAACCATTTTGGAACGCCTCTTAAATGGACCTTGAGCTGTTTGTTAACTGCTGCTTTTAAAGTGAAGAACCTCCAAACCTGCCCTTAAACAAATGGTTAATCCTCGTTAATGACCGTGGCTTTTTCCAAGATCGTATTCCGGTGTGAATCCTGTTTGCCATGACCCTCTGGAATAAATTCATACAGACAGACTTCATCGAAAAAGCAGAGTTACAGAGCAACTTATATCTGAAATCATTACAATTACCGATTGTTATGTTTGAAACCGTATATCCATCCATCTTCATTCACTTTCCCAAAGCTGGGTTGGGGAGGTAGCAGTTCCAGCAGGGACCCCTACACGTCCCTCATCCCTGTCCACATCATTCAGCTCTGACTGGGGGATTCCAAGGCTTTCCAAGGGGTCTCCTCCCAGCTGGTCAACCAGGGAACAACTCCCTAGGGAAGGGACTCAGTAGCACCCTCACGAGATGCCCAAACTGCTTTAACTGGTTCCTCTCTACGCAAAGGAGCAGCAGCTTTCCTCCAAGTCCCACATGTATGACTGGACGTTCTCAGTCACCCCCTGGAGAAAACCCATTTGGGCTGCTTGTATCTTCAATCTCGTTTATTTGGTCGTGACAAAATGTTCATGACCAAAGGTGAGAGGAACAACAATGGACCGGTAGATCGAGAGCTTTACCTTCTGGCTTAGCGTTCTGTCTATCACAACGATGCAGTACCGCTGCTCCAGATACTTTAACTGCTCCATCTGGTAAGGACCCAGTCCACATGTGTCCTGCTTTGTGGATTTCAAAATAATTATCTCTTAACAGTCGAAATACTACTATTATAATATATGTGTTCTATCCTAAATTGGTACTGGGATGCATAACAAAGCTCAAGCCCTTCTTTTTCACAGCAACTATTGTGTTTAATGATGTCACTGAGCGCTGCCAAAACACATTGTATACATAAAGTGTGCACCTGGCAGGCAGGGAAATGAACATGGAGACGCAAAAGCATGCATTGGTTGAAAATATAACATTCATTATTAACGTCTGATGTCAGAGAAGACATGACTGATTGTTGACAACAAAACCACTTAGTAAAGTGCCGACAGAATCTGATTGAATGGTCAACTGGTTCAACAAACTGCCAACAAAAGTCTTCACGTGGATGTTTGCCATGGTATGCGATCTTTTCCTGCCAACTGAATGTACATTAATTCTCCTTAATATTCCACATTAGCATTCAGCCTTAACTGATTAGCTTAGCCAGCCTCAGGCGATGGCAATTAGACGCCTTGCGGATGTTGAGAAACATACTTCTCCTTTACATAAAGGCTCAAATATCAAAAATGACAAATAACATCAAACAATCTTTCATTTGTATGTTATATAATATGGCTCTTCCACCAGGCTCTCCTTCTCAACTACATGAGTGAAGTTGACATGAGGAAACACTGCCCTACGGAGCGGGATGACAATGGGGAAACTGAGTGGAGTTTGGATGTTGGTGAAAGACTTTGAGCTATGCTTTCAAGCATGGGAGGGAGCCTGGTGCAAAGTACTCAGGCATAGCAGTTTGATTTCCCAAATGTTCATAATTAAACGTTTACTATTTGAATAGCCAGCAGGGAACTCCTCGGCTTGTGTTTTCGTAGTGGCTATTGTGTTTGTGGAGCCAAATATTGGAAACTTTGATACCGAATCCCCTGGTGTATGTTAACTTTGGCAGCGACCAAAGGATTCTGGGGATGCTTTTCCTGCATATTGCTTCGCCTCCACTGTTCACCACCCACCATCTCCTCAGGTCGTGGAGTTCCCAGAAGCCCCTGCTCGCTGCGCCGAGGAGGGGGAGGCACAGGGAAGACATTGTGAAGCATCTCGGAGTGAAAACTTATCTCGAATGTCTCAGAGGTTTTGAGAGAAAACACTTCGATGTTTTTTGGAGAGGCCTATCTCCTCTCGCTGAACCCAGCCTCATCCTCTGTCATACCTTACGGCGGCGCGGTCTCTACAGGAAGCCTTCAGCCCCTACAGCATGCATGGTTCATGAACCGCTCACCCTGCGACCCCTCCCTCCTGCCAGGGGATCAGTCAGTGCTCAGACTACTGTGGACCAGAGTGCCTGATGGGAATGTGAGCTGAGGCTGCACAGGAGGAAGGGGAGAGTCAACAAACAAGCGGTAGAGCAAATAAGCCACAGATACTGTTTGTTATTAGGTTCTCTGTTCGTGTGTATTGCTTACACAGTACCACTGATAGCAAGAGCATCCAGCACTGTAGTGGTTTCACATTAAGAGACCTCCTATGTTTGAGGTCATTCTTGTTTTAAAAATAAATGCATGGTAGAGCTCTGACCTCCATTGGCCCCTGGGGTACAATTTCAATAGGACCCCGATCTGTAAGATTCGATATCAATTGGCGCGTTCACACCGGAGTACTTTTACCTGTACTTTTCCCCTTTAGTTCCATTAGTGCCTGGAGTTTTGCATTCACACCAAAAAAGAGTACTTAGTTTCGAGAACTTTTACCCCCATGGAGTCCCAGCAGCTTCTACTGAAGCCAGTCCCCAACTCCGGGGACTTCCGGCCGGGGACTTTGGGCGGCAGTATACGCCGTGAAGTGGTTTGCGGCCTGCCAGTAAACCCAAAGCAGAAGAAGAAGAAGTGACGTCAGCGGCTTCATTTGCCTAATCCTCCCTCAGGGAACTTATTCCGGTGTGAACGCGATCTGTACTTAGTTCCATGGGGGTACTAAGTGCGGGCACTAAGTACTGGGCACTAAGTACGGCAAAGTACTTGGTGTGAAAGCGGCTATTAGGTTAAGTTGTGTTGTCATTACTAAGTACAGGTACTGAGACAACACAATTACAAAACAGTGAAATGAACAGACATGTACAGACTATACAGAATATATAGAATAAGCGGTAGATAAATAAAAGGTACATTTGATGGGTAAGTAGTTTTGATAATGAATTCCTACCACTTTAAAGGTCCCATGTCATGGCCATTTCTACTGATCATAATTCCATTGTTGAGGTCTACTAGAATAGATTTAAATTGTGCAATTCTCCAAAATCACATTGGTTTCTCACAACATCTCTGTTTAGTGTGTGTATTCACTGAATTTCACTCTGTCCTAAACGGCTTGTTGGAGCTCCTGCCCCCCCCTCCCTGTGAGCCCAGTGTGCTCTGATTGGAAAATATTGGAAAATTAGAAACCTCCAACGAGGCGTTTTGGGGAGGTCTTTTCTGTGTTAGAGTTTTACTCCCTACAGGGTGTACTTTGAGGGTTTGTGACTCTGCAGACCGTTTACATGGATAAAGACCTTCATAGCACACAAGGGGTAATAACCAGAAAAGCATGACATGGGACCTTTAATGCTTTTTTGTGAAAACGCACCTATTGCCTAACTGTAGTGCTACTCATATCCAACTCTTTATATTCCATAAATGAACCCCAACGTGTTGGTGACCTCTTTCGAGCCGTAGTACTGTCAACACTTTTAATGCCAAGAGTGAAGCGTGACACCCAAACACAACCAATATCATATAAGATGAATTTGTGATCACTGACACATAATCCTTATAGCAAATAGGTTTAATATCTATACTGTGTGTGTAAAAACAAAGGTGTGAAGGTTACCAACTGGTATGCGTAGGGCCAAATACATGTTATTTTGTGCTAAAAGACTCAGAGGCAGTTTTACATCAATTAGTATATTATAATTCCCACGTAAAAGAAGCTTGTTCCTGGACCAGTGTGGAGGACCTGGACCTCCACACCGCTTTAAGTAGATGCTCAGAACTTCTTGTACTATGGATTAGCTCCTACAACCCACCCAAACGCTAATCAAATCATCTTCTAATATCGCCATCCTGTCTCTTTGTTTCTTTAGTTGATGTTAAATAGATAAAGCTTGGGTGTCATAATCCAAATTATTTTTGGTTAATCTGTTTCCTCTTTTATTTTGAAAAGTCTTCTCTCCCTGTATGATGTCTCTTTTAACTGCCTGTCTTTGTGTGTTTTCCCGCCTGGTTTGACTGTCTGTCCTGGCCCAGTTGCACCTGTTCCCCGTCATCCCAACAGTCATCTGACCTCCTGTTCCCTCATTGGTTCACTTTGTACTTAAGTCCTGCTTTCCGTACAATGTGTAGTGAAGTTGTCCTTGTTTTGCTTTGCCATTACTAGCTCCGCCTCCTGCATCTGGTACATCCCTGCTCCACTCGTGTTGGCACTGGGCTTTCAGAACATAAACCTAGTTTTGCCATATTAAGATAATACATATATTCTTATAGGTTGTAAAGGCAGGATGACAACTTCAGTGCTCAGGAATCAGGATCAACTTGCACTCTGCTCCTTCACAGCTTCAGAACCAGAAAGCCTTTATTTAGAGAGTTAGTGTTACAGCAACAAGTGGCTTAGCAGGAAGGCATGCAACAATACAGAAGCTGCTAACTTACTACATGTAGAGAAGAAAAGCACACATTAGTTATACTAGAATACACATAAAGACAAATAAGGAGTTAAGTGCACATCCATGGCTAAAAATGATGAGCAGCAACTTAAAGATAGTGACACAGGTAATGTTAGGTGTTGAGAGATTATAACAAAGGTTGGGACATTCATTAAAATGTAGGTTTCTTTCTCCCACCCTCCTCTCAATCCCCCTGAAGTAATGAATGACAGGCTCCAAATAACACGGCAGAATCCAGGACGGTGAGTTTTAAAATTAAAATCAGAGACTTCTCTTTCAGGATATTAAACTGTCATCACAACCTCTACATGTTAATCAGCTTGAAGCCACACACACACACACACACACACACACACGCACGCACGCACGCACGCACGCACGCACGCACGCACGCACGCACGCACGCACACACACACACACACCATGTATACATCACTTCAGGGGACATTACATTGACTTACATGCATTTCCTGGAGACTTATCCTAACCTTAACCATAACCAACACATGCCTAACCCTTACCCTTACCCTTAACCTTACCCTAATCCTAAACCTAACCAAGTCTTCACCCTAAAAGTAATGATTCCCCTTATGGGGACCTCCAATTTGTCCCCATAAGGGAGGCGAGTCCCCACACGTGACTGTGAAAACAGATTTAGGTCCCCACAAGTATAGTAATGCTTGGCCACACACACACACACACACACACACACACACACACACACACACACACACACACACACACACACACACACACACACACACACACACACACACACACAACCAACTTTCTTCAGGGTAAAAAAAAATCTCGTCCTTTATGTTTTGCGTAGGTTATTATGGTCGGGGGTCCAGGGGTACGGTGTTTAAATGTACTACGAACTTTGAAGGCATTTTCTCCTCCTCATAATTGTGGGTCAGTAACAGTCATCCTGTTATGTGACATATTGTACTTAATATTTAGAATACAGAAGCTAAACAGATTGCACAGAAGTATTTACAACTCAAAATGTGTTTTAAGGTCAACACGACTGATTTGGATAGAGCAAGTCACAGATGCTTTAGTAGTGCGACTTCCAACCATTACATGTAATGAATATATACCAGTAGACACAAGCTTCTGAGGTAAAGAGATAAGAGTCGCTGCTTCTCTAAACCTTTCAATGGAATGCCTTCATAACTGACTCCCATACCGTATAGGAGACCGTTCCAATACAGTTCCTATTGTGCAAACAATGCCAATCATTTCCAATCATTAAACACGTTGGGACACGACATCGAAAGTTTCATTTTGACACACAGATTATTTCCATTGTTGCAATATGTACACTGAATGGATGATAACAACAGACAGGGGAAAAAACTGTTTTTATGGGAGTAGTACGGAAGAGGAGTATGGCAACATGAGAAGAAGAAGAATTGGATGTCACCAAAAGTTGTTTTTTAAATGTCCAAAGGTTTAAAAAGGTTTTTGTCTTTGTTTTTTCAATTATTGTTACTTTTGGTTACATCCCCACATTTCCCCCCCAATTGGCCCTTATCCTTTTCAGTCGTTTTAAAACCTAGCTTGTTTTGCTTTACTTTTAAAGCTGTATACTATAACACAATAGAGTCAAATACTACCATAACTGTCACAAACCAACACAAACATGACATTTTAAAGTGTCATATTATCATTGGTTCTATACTTCTCCTGAACCATGATTGGGGACAAAATGGCATCCATGAAGGTCAACGTAATAAACGTCTCCATGGCTGTCAGGGGTCTCTGAGGACCCCTCAATGGGAGGCCAGGACTCCTGCAGCCCCATCTGTCAGCTTTCCCACATCAGGATCTGATGTAGGCAGCCACTTCCCCCTCAGCTGGGCAGCCTGCCATCTGGACCGGGAGCTGCTGGTCCAGACTTGGATGGGGTAAAGTCAGCCCACGGGACATTACAGAATGCACAAGAATGATATAATGGGAGTGACATGCTAGTGCACTTATTATAATCAGGTTTCTCATGAGCTAAGCAAGCCACAGTTCCAACATCTGGTTCACAGTGAAGGGAAAGTTAAGTTTAGGGGTACAGATGAAGCAGCAGCATTTGTTACATTTGAATTTCAAAGTTAACAACAAGCGATAGGTCTAAACCCCATCCAACACATCCAAACAGCGTATTAATGGGTTGGCTCTCCTGGGGTTCTGCACATCAGAATCCCTTTGTGCTGATGTGATCTGTGTTGCTCTATCGCTGTAGTAAAGACACCAAACCTTTTGCAGCCGTATCTTGCTTTGTATTCCTCTCAGAGTGGCTCCCACCACAAATAGTCAATGGGATGTTTCCATGTGATATGGCAACATAAGATCTGTGGCAAACAAACGTTTATGTTCTGACACGTTTTGTTAAGCAGGATCGTTTCCACATATTAATACCAATTTATGATTTTTGAAGCAGCCAGAAGTAAAAACGACATCAAAGTCACATGGCTGCGCATCACCGATGCTTAGCTAGTCAGCTAATGCTCAGTGTGACGGCGTTTAGTCGTCTCATTAAGCCACTTGCTAACAACCGACGTTTTTGGACATTCACAGGTGGAGTATTTACTGACGTATTTTATGTTGTAGTACAAGACATAGAAATCTCTACGTTTTTCAGGCACCTACTGTAACTAAAAACATAAATGACTTTGAGATAAGGAACCGGAAGTGGTAAAATGCTGACTCATTTCTGGCTTTTAGGACACTTTTAGGAATCCTGCACCAGTATATTGTGAGTGGTGGCATGTGCCTATGGCCCAATCCCAAACCACGCCCTACAACCTACCCCTACACACTCCCCCTCCGTGACGGAGTGAACTCCGTGGAGTGACACATGAGGCTCCCTCCTGTCAGGTGGAGGGAGTGAACACAGCAGCAAGCTTTGGGATGGCCTCCCCTCTCTCCGGCAGAAACAGGAAGTGCCGTAACTGTTTGTAACAACGGTTTCAAATCAGCATCTCTTTGACAAAAAATGTAAATGAATAACTCAAATAAAACTCCAAACATCTTTCATTGTGTTCATCCTAAGTTAAAACATATGAGGTTATCATGAGGTTGTTAACATCGCAGTTTATCAGTGGATGTTTGCTGGAACTACTTGTCGCCAAGTTATCAGCACCGAAACCCCTTCCCTTCAGGCCTCCCCCAAAAGCCCCATCCTCAAAATGATCGATATGAAGGTATCCAACAAAGCTGGCTGCTGCGAGTACTTTCCTGACTCATCAATGCATTCAGCCAATACTGCCACAACAGTTGTAACTCTAGCACTGACACACACACACACACACACACACACACACACACACACACACACACACACACACACACACACACACACACACACACACACACACACACACACACACACACACACACACACACACACACACACACACACACACACACATTCCATAATGGCATGAGGCTCAGAAGCTTGCCGAGCCACCAAAATAAAAAACTAAACTATGTAATGATCCAGTCCCTTAATGAATAACTACATCTTGAGAAACAGGCACATATAAATGTGTGTCTGGGAACAAATGACTGAGAGGGTCTGTGGAGCTAACGCAACACACATTTAGACACTAAAAAGACCAAACAGAACTCAGATCTCTCTTGCTGATTATTTGCTGCCAAACCATCTGGAGTTAGGCAATTACATAGGCAACCGTTTGAATCCTGTTCCTGACATCGGCTGTAATATGTCTGTTTCCCAGTCAACAGCAACAATGGTCAAAGGCCCCAAATGGTGTTTGACAAATAGCAATACCAAATGTAAAACACAAGTGTGTGTCAAATACTGTATCTGTACACTTGTGTTTATCTTAGAATGGACTTCACTTGAATACCCTATGTTCTTTTTTAGAAACAAGCCTGTGATAAAGGTTTCTTTTTGAAACTACTACTGACAAGTTTTCATAAGATAAGAAAATGTTTGTTCTAAATTGTAACTTTTCTGAAACACATGTCAGATGTATGCATAGGTGAAACGCAAATATATGCTACAGTGTAACATTATACTGCTGTATTATAACTAAGCATAAGAGTGAAATTCTCCATGGTGATATTCCACATTTAACGTATGAGCAAGAGTCAACACCATGCCATTCATTCAGCTGGGTGTTGCTCTTAGTGTTCGATTACTTTGAACACATTCAAACAAGTGACTTGTATTTAGTTTATTTAATGTTTGTTTAACTCCAAAAAAGAACACTTGAACATATGAATAGTTAATAGGAAACTTCCAACAGCTTGCTTTGGCTGGAAAAATACAGTGGCTGCCGGGGCATAAGTGCAATATCATAGTTTACATTTGGACCCAGAGATATTAAGTCATGTCTGTGTTAGATCTATATATGCATGTGTTGGTAACATGATGGCGCTCCACTTGTTTAGGCATGGACAATCTGTGCTGAGGTTCTCTCTTTAGTCACTTCCATTCTTTCTGCAACCACCAGAATGGTATAGCTGAAACCAACCAACTACGTATAAAATAGTACATTTTCTAAACAACAACAGTCAAATAAACACACAAAATAAGTTGTAATTCCTTTTATAGTGCCACAAACACATGTATCATATTTGCAATATATGTCTTTACATTTAACAGGGTTTCATCATTGAAATGTCTTATTTCTACTTTTTGCGAGAAGTCTTATCCGGTGCTCTGTCATACATGTCTCATCAGGGTCATGGGAGGAATGGTGTCTTCCACACAGTCTAACTTCTTCAGGGGTCTTTGTGCCACGTTGAGGGACTAATGTGACACGACTGCTGTAACACCACCATGTCCCCAACGGGAGCGACGCTGGCTGTGAGGAAGTGTGGTGGTCTTCTAATCGGAACATTGGGGGTTAGGGTTACAGCCTTTGAAGTCAACATGTCACGGTGTCAAGACACCGGGGCTAGATACTTAACCCCACGTTGCTCTCAATGACTTGGCCAACACCGTGTGGATGTGCTCCTGATCAGGTGGCACTCTGCCTCGTGTGGCGACCTCTGCCTCTGTGCCATGCAAGTGCATGAGTGGGTGAATGTTGAGTTGTATACTTAAGCGCTTTGAGGCGATGTAAAGACTGGGAAAGCACTGTATAAATGCAGTCCATTCAAGTGCTTGATTTATGTCATTGTAAATTAAATGCAAAACATTCTCATCAAATGTTTTTGGGCAAGGCATTTCTGAACAACACCATTTCTTCTCTACAGGGACACTCTTACAGTATGTGTCTGTTTTGCATTGCATCTTGGGATGTTATCTATTCACAACTGCAGAGTGAACAGAATACACGAGTGTTTGATGGATGCCACTGGAACAAAGCACACTGTTAAGGTGTAAACAACATATAGTGGCTTTGGCCTGAATGTCATCGCTAATGTCTATTCATGTGTACACCAACAACAGCTGGGAGTACCCCCCCCCCCCCCCACACCTATCTGGAGCCTTGGGCATACTGATATGATCAACACATTATTGTAGAACTTGTTGCATTCAATGATACCACGCACTTGTTCAACAGCAATACGTTGTGTTATGGGACGACCTGAAGTTACATGTTCTATGGAGCTGTTCATAACGGGCAAAGCGTAACATTGAAGAAACATTTATGAGCTTTATAAATATCGCTGGAGGAACCAGAACACTGGGCACGGTACCATTTCCTGCGCTAAGGTTTCTCTTGATCTTTATTGTACCACACTTTGTGGCCCACTGCAAACACACGCTAATGGTTCCATAGGGATTGCTAAATGGCTCTGAGTTATTTCAAAGGTTACAAGGTAAAACAGACTGGTTTGATACACTGGTGTATGCTCATTCCATCTGGGCTTTCTTCCTCCTGCTCACAACATTCCCATGTTCTGGGTCTCCTCAAATAGGCCTGACCTAACTCCCTTTCCATGTATTCTCATAATGACATTGAAGAGATGAAGTCTGGGTCTTTACCAGTCTGGAATCACCTCAATTATGGAGCCATTTGGAGACCTATTTTAAGAGTAACTCTGAACCTCACATTAAGGGGCAAACAGTCAAGCGTGTATTCCTTTCCCCTTTACCAGAAAGTCCTGCAAAGGGATTACTTAAAGAAATACGCTACTTTGTTTTCCGTGAGCAGGATGATGGTGTTAGGATCTCCCTTACCAATAAGATGCATCACCGTTTCTTGATCTGCAAATGTTCCGATTAGGGTTGGGGTTAGACACAACGCCATGTTCTTTATTGTTAAAAGACTCACTACTCGGTCTGCATACGCTTGGAATGTATACTTGAAGGTGGAAATGGTTTTCAAACATACTCCAGTGTTTTTCAGGGGATTGAGTTTGATTGTGTGTACTTGGAGCCAGTTGCACATTTTTCATAGACTAAAAGACTAAGCCTATTGACATAGACATGTCAATACATTCGAACAGTACCACATTAACTAATTCATCTGTAACGATTAGGTCCAACATACTTTCATCGCCTGACACGATCTTATTAAATGTTTGAAAATATATGTGATCTAAGATGAGACAATAGCAGTCCGTAGGGACTTGGCTTGGCAGTACTTGTCCTGCTTTGAGCCAGCCTCGTTGCTCTGGCACCTCTCAGTAGGTGAAACAGTGAAATCATTCATTTCCCCTAGGAGACAAATAAAGTGGCTACTTCTTCTACACATCCAAAGGAAAAGTATATATATATATATATATATATGATGTGTATATATATATATATATATGATGTGTATGTATATATATATATATATATATATATATATAGCAGTTACCGTACAATCAGATCAGAATCACACCTAGAAATGTCTACGTTCGGTTGTGGTTCGGTAGTTTCCATAGTGTATTAGTTCACATCCAGACTTCCAGGCAAGTGGAACTGGATTTAAGGATGTCAAACATGAACATCATGATATCGTGAAATACACTCTTCCTATGAGCTTTGGGTCCCCGAAAGGCCCCTAAAGGCCCCGAAAGGCAAGGCCCTACAATCCAGACATGTCTGTCTGACTCAGACTGACTCATCAGCTGTCCCAACATGTATGACTATCTTTCAGGAGAGACATTGGCCTGACAGTAGCACTAGAGAAATAGCAAGGGAAATAAATATCCTGTGACCATGAACAACATAGAAAACGTAAATGCAAAGAATACATTAAACACATGTAAAGAGCTAAGAGGAAGAGGCCATTGACCAAAATCATTTTCAGACCAAAATATCCGTACCAATTTCCAACTTTGGGTGTTTACTGACAACTGACATTAGCATCCACATTGATCCCTGGGCAGCAGTTACACTATGTGTATGCTGTATCATTATCCCTATCACCCATTCAATCACTGCTGATTGTCCACAGCAGCTGGTATTATCGTCCCAGTGGCATTATGTCTGAGAGGGGAGGCCATCAACCAGGTGGAAGTGATTTTCATCAGGACCTGCTTTCACCTTCCTGGCCTGCTCTGATCCTGTTCTATAATTGTTGGAAAGGGGGGGCTCTTCCTCCCCCTTGCCCTCCCTCTCTGGAGGAAGCCTGGGGGGGACAGCCTGTGTCTGTCGGTTCACTGTGCGTCCATCCTGCCACCCTCCGACTCACCCTTTCAGTCGGAAACCATAAACGTGTCAGTGGCACAGAGCGAGGTCTACTGTGTGAAGCTCCCCCCCCCTGCCCTCTGCCAGCCCTTCCTTAATCATTCGGTTAGACAGTAGCAGTGAATGACATTTCCCCTAGGCCCAGTGGGCACAGAGGTAAAGCCAAGGCCAGGGGTGGGGGGGTTATAAAGTAAAAGTGTAAACTGCCACTTTACTGGCAAAATACTAAGTAGTTTGAGCATTGTTTATAGCTCTCTATATATTACAATTAAAACAGATTAACTCTCCCATTTAGTTTGATATATGTTTATGTAGTTTAGTGAGTCGAAACAACTTTCTGCTCCTGGTTATCAGTGGTGTAAAGTAACTAAGTACATTTACTCAAGTACTGTACTAGATTTGGGATACTTGTACTTGAGTATCTCCAATAATAATAATGTTACGTTTCGGAAGAAATTAGGTTCAACTTAATATTATTGCTTTCAACTAACCCAATACCTTTATGTGAACTTTTTATGACATTTAATTAAAGTCAAAGTTTCAGTTTTTTCAGTGTACAAGCTTTGATGAACAGATTAGTAGATCCATAATTATAATAAAACATATAATATATGGAGTCATACGTCATTTTACTTTCGGTACTTTAAGTATATTTTGATTGTAATACTTTTGTACTTGAGTAACATGTTGATTGCATGACTTTTACTTTTAACAGAGTATTCCTACGCTCTGGTACTTCTCCTTTTACTTAAAGGTGGGGTAGGTAAGTTTGAGAAACCGGCTCGAGATACACTTTTTGTTATATTCCATGAAATGCTCTTAACATCCCGATAGCAATGAATATCTGAAGTGCTTTGACAAAAAATCCATTAAAAATTGTCATCTGTGGAAGCCGTGGCGCTGTAAAAAGTACAACCAATCATCTGAGCCGGCCCGGCTAAAGTAACTGGATGGCCTACCTGCCTGTCAGCCTTCCATCGGGGCACAAACTTATCTCGTGCCCTCATTGGTCATGTGCGCGTCCGTTGGAGGAGGGGCTCTGTGAGGAAGTGGCAGATTTGTTCCCGCTGTGTATTTTCAAATTCTAGCGATCTCGAGCCGGTTTCTCCAAAATTACCTACCCCACCTTTAAGTACAAATTGTGAGTTCTTGAACCACCTCTGCTGTTTATTGAGTGAATACAAATGGGAACCATGAGTTGTCACCAGGATGAACTGTTCCTGACTTCCCTACATCACACATCTGGGCAGCGGTGGAGCAGGTCTCCTTTGGGTGGGACACATAGGCGGCGCGTGAGGCTCAGGTTTGAGAAGGCTAAATCACTTTTTTTTACCTGACGCTGCCCGCCTCCGGCGTCTATAGAAAAGAGATCAACTCAGTGAAAGCACCGCCTGCTGACCAATCAGAGCTCAGTGTGCGGAGTTTAAATCTCTCAAGTCATATTACAGGATAAAGGAAATACAGTTTAAACTGCCGTATGCAGAGAAGACGCCGACGTGTCGCACTTATCATTCATATTACATCATCAATCAGATCATCGATCATATAATATCATAATATATCATATATTTCCTTATCTGAGTCAGCTTCTCCAGCCTCATCTGGCCGTGCAACACTTACAGTGTCACATACTGTATGCAGAAGCATTATTTTAAGCAACACATTATGTTGACGAAACACTCGAGTCAAATGTAATTAAAGTCAGATCCACACTTTTTAACCAGTTGTTCTGTATTCACCTTGCAGGTGCAGCTAGTGGCTTGTATCTTGGATTATATGTTTAAGTCATGGATGTTTAAAGCTCATATTTGTCTAATATTAGTTTACTTTTCATTAATGAAGTATGACGCTGCGCTGTCAGTACACTTGTCCCTGTTTGTGATTGGTCAAATGTTGCTAATCCCACCCCTTTCACGTGAATGCGCTCTCAGCTGGAGAGAGAAACCCTGGCTTGATTTACCGAGTTGATAACCAACGTCGAGATCTCGTTTGTTAGGGTTAGTTTAGATAACTCAAACATATCCAGGATATGTTGAACTGGCTTCATAGAACAGGGCACAGGTGGCTGCATAGCAGTGCTAATGTCAAAGACACAAGCATTATACATTATATTTGTATTTTACCAGGATGCAGTGACACAAATATTTGGGAAGGCTTAGCCTTCCCTAGCCTACAGCACCCGCCGCCCCTGGTGGGACACTTCTTGCACCTTTCAGAAACCTTCAATCCAACAATAAAATACACACAGCAAATGAACAGCAGCATGGAGGTGTGGGAGTAAGGCAGGATTTGAACCTCTGCTTCAATCTTAATAGAACTGTAGAACTGAGAGAAACACATGAGTACCCTTTAGGAAGGATTGTCCACATGGTGTGACCGTTGTACAATACCATGTTGATGACAATGCGCTGGGGTTAGTTTTAGTACAGAGTCTGTTCAACTTGTGAACCACCCCAAGAACCAGTTTGCTATTTGACCAACTGAACCCCTGATGGCGCAATATGTTGGAGTTGTGCTCACGTTGCCCCCCTTTGTTGTATTTTCGATGAATGTGTATTTTTTTTGTTTTTCATTTAAAATGTGTGCATATGACAATTTGTGTATGTAGTGATTAAATCTGTACGGAGCCCTGGAGGGTTCATTGAGAGAAAAATAAATAAAACGTGGCCACGCTTTACTTTCTCGTTCGCACGAGTTAATAAAGCGTGCGCACGAGTTAAAAAGCGTGCGCACGAGTTAATAAAGCGTGCGCACGAGTTAAAAAGCGTGGCCTCGTTTTATTTAAATTGAGGGATTCCTGTCCGTGACTCACAGAATCTGCTGCTGCCCACACCTGTTTTATAGAAGGAAAACCTCCTTCACTTTATGAAATCTCTGTGGCACCAGTGGCCTGTACTACGAAGCAGGATTTGCTATTTACACTATTCATTCATGAAGTATGACGCTGCGCTGTCAGCACGCGTCTCCATGTTTGTGATTGGTCAAATGTTGCTAACCCCGTCCCTTTCACGTGAACGCGCTCTCAGCGGGACAGAGAAACCCTGGTTGATTTACTGAGTTGATAACCAGCTTCGTAGAACCGCTTATCGACATCACGTTTGTTAGGGTTAGTTAAGCCGGGTAAATCGAACATATCCAGGTCCAGGGTCTGTTGAACTGGCTTCGTCGTACACAACACACTCTCACTCCCTAAGTGTCCAGGAGCGACGTTTGGTCAGTGTCCGTGACGCTCCTAGGCTCCTTCAGCGTCATAAAGGGACGCAAATAGCTTTCACCTGATTGCAATGTATTCCCATCTGCGTCGGGATTTGACGCTCATGGAAGCACGGCATTCGTTTGTGTCGGCTGCCCTTAAAGGTAATGTGAGCGTCCATTCCCATTGGATAACGGAGAATTGTACACCCGGAAGTAAGTATTCTCCTTACTGTCGATTGATTTTACAGTGATATCTGCACTACTCATCGACTAAAAAACACCAGATTATCCTTGTTAATTACACAACATTGATTGGTTTAAATTGTGTGCAATGCTTTTGTATTTTTCCCCTTCGATTCGGAGAAACAAATATTTTTTCTGAGTAAAGGATGGCAGAAGACACTACACTACCCAGAATCCCCAGCTATCGTTTGGACTACACCATGTGCTCTGTTTGACAAACCCCGTTTTTTTCACCATTCATTCCGATGGCTGGCGTCTATGTCAGTGATCTTCAAATTTCTCCCTGCAGAAAAAGAAAACATGGCCGAACTTCGTTTTATTCTCGGTAGAAAATGCCTATATTCTGCCATCCTTTACTCCGAAAAAATATTTGTTTCTCCGAATCGAAGGGGAAAAATACAAAAGAGTTACTAAAGCGTGCGCACGAGAAGGTATCTCGTACGAACGAGAAAGTAAAACGTGGCCACGTTTTATTTATTTTTCTCTCTATGAACCCTCCAGGGCTCCGTAAATCTGATACCCTGTGTGTAAAAACAAAAAACAACATATCCAGGAGTGCCCTGCCGCTGTTCAAACAGCTAATGCCACAGTGATACAGGTATTTAAAGTATGGTGAACTATAAACAATGTGTGCCTTTTTCCTGGTTAACGTTCCACAATGTTTCTAAAATGTTTAATTTAATTGTAGCCCCTTTTTGGTCTTGGTGCTTTCTTGAACACATTTGTACTGTCAGTCATACTCACAATGAAATGCTCACATACATAAAACCCGCCCCATCCTCTGACGTAGGTTTCGCCCGTATCCAGCTGTGGACTCTGGGTGCCAACAAAGCAAATAGTTGGTTCTCGAGGTGAACCAATGTTTGGGGCTAGAGCAGGTGTCTTTGCAGTGGAAATACAAAGAACTGATAATCAGGCTCTTCAGCTCAGGAAAAGGGGAAATGGAGTCATCAGAACTGTTTTTGAAAATTGCTTCAGCTTAAAGCATAATTACAACCAAATGGAAAAAATTAAATTGAAATATGAGATTTTTCTTTTTTTCTTATACGTTTTGACAGTACTTACAATGTTGCACCAAATGGCTGTTATAGCCCTGTTTTTGATGTTATTGGTCTAGCGATCCCACTGGAAATGCATCATCCAAGTAGCCTTATTTCGACACAGATAAAAGCATGGCAGCAGGGTATGCTATACGCCTTTCAATTAAGGAAATGATAACCGAGCACAGACTGTAATTCAAGGTAAAACAGCCCCACAAAAAACACAGTACCCCTTCCATGAGCCTCCAGGAGCGGACCCCTGAACCCCCCAGCAGCCTTGGATCCTCCTTCCAGTTCTCTTTGTTTCCTACGTCTCCGTTCCGCAGTGTTCCCAGCAGCCTTCGGGACAGGAGGCCATGGAGCAAAAGTTCTCCACAAGCCTTATGTCACGTACACCATCCCCTGCCACCTGAAGCTGTGTGTGAGAGTGTGTGTGTCTGTGTCTGTGTCCCTGGCAACTCAGCGCGACGATGACAGACTGATGAGTTCCTGACTACAAGAGAAACGGTGAGCAACAGGCCGGCCATCCGCTCAGCTCTCCTCCTTCCCCTGGACAAGCTGCCTTCTTCCTGCAGGACACACACACACACACACACACACACACACACACACACACACACACACACACACACACACACACACACACACACACACACACACACACACACACACACACACACACACACACACACACACACACACACACACACACACACACACACACACACACACACACACACACACACACACACACACAAGGACACACACGGACACAACCCATTGTTTACATTTCTTCCCTCAAGTCAGCATAGAAGTGCACTTGAATTAGACGACCTTTCCTATAATGTGTAAGTCTGCCTTCTATACTGTCTTGTTAAGAATCCAAACTGTGGTCACTAGAGGAAATCAACTTTGCACAGGAAGGGCTCGTAAAAAGTGAAAGAAAACAGCAGTAGATGGCAATGGAAAAATACATGGTAATATTATATGTGATCAAATCTAAAACAATTACAACTTTAAAGAGCAATTTCTAAAAATAAACAAGTTATAAAAAACCACTAAGAACTACCAGGCAATTTAATCTAGCTTGAGGGTGGAGGGATGATGATAGAAAACAGTTAACAGCCATCTCTGGAGTAGGAGGAGGGGCAGATCATTTCTGAAATGTAGGGCCATCCTTCGTATAGTTTTGAAATGAAATAAAAGAGCCTGAAAATCTGTCCTAGTCACTGCAGAGAAATATACATGATGTTTTAGTGCTCTCTCTCTCTCTCTCTCTCTCTCTCTCTCTCTCTCTCTCTCTCTCTCTCTCTCTCTCTCTCTCTCTCTCTCTCTCTCTCTCTCTCTCTCTCTCTCACACACACACACACACATACCATGTATACATCACTTCAGGGGACATTACATTGACTTACATGCATTTCCTGGAGACTTATCCTAACCTTAACCATGACCAACACATGCCTAACCCTAACCCTAAGTCTTCACCCTAAAATTAATGATTCCCCTCGTGGAGACCTCCAATTTGTCCAAATAAGGGAGGCGAGTCCCCACACACACACACACACACACACACACACACACACACACACACACACACACACACACACACACACACACACACACACACACACACACACACACACACACACACACACACACACACACACACACACACACACATGCAGGGTGCTGGCCTGAACAGAAGGAGGTGGGCATCAAACTAACAACCTATAGGCCCCGTTATCCTCCCTAACGCCGGAATGACCGGTTCCCTTGTCTGGAAAGGCAGTGTGTTTTTTAATGAGTTCCAAAAACAGGTGTTGGCGCTATACATTTATGTGTTATTTAGTAATGAATCATTTATTTTCCAGCTGTTTTTCTTTATATAAATGAATCATTATTGATTGTAATTATTTGAGTTACTTAAAGTAAGTGCTTTTATTTTGAAGGCGGTTTAGGCCACAGAGGGATTTGGGCACCTGGTGATTATGTATTTACTGGAGACGGGTACATGGACTCTACTTATAGCACTTTATCTTGTTTACCCCTCACAGTGCTTTACATACTACGAGTCACTCACCCATTCACACCTCATTCATGCAGAGCAGTACCACTTGCTCTGGGAACATTCACACACACCCCGTTGGCCACCTGGAGCGACTCAGGGTTCGGTATCTTGCCCAAGGACACATCGACATGTTGACTGCACGGTGGTGGGATTGGTTCCCCAGAATGAGCAAATGGTTTGTTACCAGGGGAAACCCAGGAGAAGCCAACGGTGAAACCCCTTCTGTATATATGTTGGATTATTTCAATTCTAAAAAATAAAGCTCTTACCTGGACAATGAATCATTTCCCCCGCGTAAGATCGGCTTACTGGTGCCGGAGCGGCAGCTTTTGTTTGAGTAAAATGATCGGTGTTATGTCTTTATTTCAGTACTACAACAAGCTTACAAGATATTCACGTTTAGTTGTATACGTCTTAATGAAGGTGGTTCCTAACAAATGGCTGAATGAGACCACTTAAAGTCATCATGACCAACATTAGCAGCCCTTAGCTTAGCGGTGGTGATTGGTAAGTCATGCAATCATGATGTTAATAGCATCACATTAGCATTTTACTCCTGGCTATTGCATTTACGCTTCAACTATTATAAAAGTGGTGTTATTATTAGGAGATTATCCTGCTGAACATAACGTGTACTCGTCATAAACATGTGTTTGCCACAGATCTTATTTTTTGCAATATTCTAAAATCCAATGGATAAATCCCATTGCTTTTGTTGAGGGAGCCTTTCCATGCTAACTTCCTGGTTGGCCTACGAACACACATCACTGCTGCATTATCATTGTCATGATGAACAAGTAGTCCCTTACCCTGCTTACATGTTAGCATTTAGCAACACACTCAGACACACAGACAACCCCATAAAGTAAAAATATTTTATTTAGAAATGATTATTCTTTTTGAAAATAAGTTTAAGAAATCCAGTGATATATGAAAATAATCAATAATCAGGTTAAAGTGCAAAAATACAGTTTTGATATAATGCATCTATACAAAAATAACATTGGGATGTGATATTGAAAGGAGAACATATGTTAACATGGCTTTGATCATTCTCAGTTTGTAAAAAAATTACAAGAGTTGTGTACCTTTAAAGTCTTTGGATTACAAGCTTAGTATTTGCACTGAGCAACCGCAAGGTCGTGTTTCGCTTAACATTCCACACATCCGTTGCCAAGTCAGGCTTTGATAACTAAGTATACACTTCTCCGCTAAGGCTTATTTCTGTTTTATTCCTTTCAGAATTGGCTGGTGAAATATTTCATCCTTGAGGAGTATTCCCACGGAAGCAGAGCGCTCTGCCTCCTTGACTGTTGTTGTCTTTGGTCGTGTTTTTCCAGTGTCCCCGTCCTCCCCTGCTGGCGGAGTGACTCATTTGATCTTGGCTGGCTTCAGTTCCTTGACCTGCATGTGTAGTGTTTTGTGGACCGCCAGCGTCCTGGACTGGCAGAAGCCCTTCCCGCACTCCTGACACTTGAAGGGCTTTTCTTTGGAATGAATGTACCTGTAGCGAACAGAAGAGACGCCGGTTAGTATTAAGGGAGTGTGACCACGACAAGGGGTCAACATTCAGAGGCATAAGTGTGTAGACGTGTTTTGTGTTTTCCACAGTCTAAGTGAAATACCACTAGGGCTGTGCAATTAATCGTATTTTAATCGCGATTACGATTTTGGCTTACAACGATTACGAAAACAACGTAATCGAAATAAAATTATTATTATTTTTATTTAAAAAAAAAAAATTATTATTATTTTTTTTTTTTTTCAGTTGAATTATACTTAAAGTTCAGGGTAATCAACTCTTAAAAACATACGGTTCACATTTTTTTTTCAATAAATGGATGTTTTCAAAGTAAATAGATAATCGTTTTTAATAATCGTGATATCGATTATTGACCAAAATAATCGTGATAATGATTTTTGCCATAATCGCACAGCCCTAAATACCACCATATCATTCTATTCTCAAAAATCTCAGAGAACCAAGAAATGTGGGATAAGATTTATAGAAGTTTTGAGGAGGAATACAAAAAAGGGGCAGCATTTTACGTCAATCCCCTGGGAACAGATCTCCGAGCAAATCCCAGAGCTAACCGCTAACTGACGGTGTATCAGCCTTCCGGAGATGATGCTAATTTTACTTTTTTAGGTCGACAAACCATCAGGTCGTAGACAAACCATGAACTTTGAATGTGATTGAAAACTGCTCACATGTTTGGTACTTTTAACGTTTGAAGTCAGATTGGTGCCACAGTGAGTCTCGATCAGGCTAGTCAGCTAGAATGCTAATTTCAGTCGATTTTTCCGAAACACAATACATTGACGTCTTTGACATATTTTCAACACTGTAACCTTCTAAACTGTTGAAGATGGTAGAAGTGATTCTAGCATACCTTACACATTGTCCCTTGAACGTTTAGAGCTTTTTACACTAGTTAATGAATGTATCATTGATGCAATAAAAAGCATGCCTATGTGTGTTTTGAATAAGCAGGGACTTGAATACACTTCTACAATAAACTGTTGCAAAAAGTAAACATTGAAGCTCCAAATGTTCACTCACACCCCCATGTCCTTGAAACAATCCCTACACACTTGTCACCTTGTGTCAGGTTTGACAGTTCTTACACATCATGTATTTCATCCTGTCATCGTTAGGAAAGGTGTTGCCCACCCTGAACGTTCTGCACACAGACTACTGACTGTGCAGTTATTGTGACACATTCAACATCTTATGTCATCTCATTACAGTGACAATATTTTTCATAATGGACATAAGTCACCTTTTGAATTAAGCATTTAACAAAGAAACCTTTCTCCATTAAGCCTTCCAGCTAGTGCTGCGTACCTGGACTCACATGCAAGTCATCCACACCCAAATGTGCCTATTTGTACTTGTATTTTCTAGTGTGGATTGAAATAACTAATCCTTTTGAGTGTCTATAGGCAGAAGTGTGTATAACCCAACTCTTAGGCAACTCAATTTAAGAATTAGCACGCAAATGTGATTATTATCATTATTATTATGTAAAATGATGTGCTAATTTGGACGGAAAGTTGACTATAGAAAGGGGACATACACGGCCCTGTATGAAGACTGTAAATAAAGAAGACACATTCTGCTCCATTTCAGGGTCAAATCACTATGTTGGTTAGCTGGCCAGCTCTGTTGTGATTGGTCAACTGCTTAGAGATGTCCCGCCCCTTAGCCTATCACGTACAATGAGTTGTAGCTAGGGATGCACGATATTGGTTTTTTGAAGCCGATACCGATAACTTCCTGCTTCTCAAGACCGATAATAAAAAAAATGTTACGCCACTAATTATTTTAACGCGATTCACGCATGTGTATTTTTTTTCCTCGGCCGCCCCGTAGTTTCAGAGCATCGACTTTAAAATACCATCTACAAGCTGATGGTGCTGACAGCCCCGCTCCTGCCGCCCGCTTGTGGCAGACCACACTTCCACGCTCACCGGCAGGCACCGACTGGCCATCGGGAGGACCGGGAGGGTGTGTGTGTGTGTGTGTGTGTGTGTGTGTGTGTGTGTGTGTATGTGTGGCCCGAGCGAGCGAGAGAGAGACCTTACGTGCATTGTTGTTGTTAGCATCTGGTGCTAGCTAGCTGCGCTAACGGATATAAGGAGCTGTTTAAATGAAAACAGAGGAGCGACATTTCGCCACAACAGCGCCGAGCACTTGACTTGATGCAGGAAGCAGACAGTGGGACAATGTACGAACAGTCAGCACACTCAGCTCGGATAGTGCAACATGATTGCAGCGTCCAGGCAGCTCCGGTTCGAGCATATGCCTTGAGTTGCACATAGCTCCAACGCGCACACACACACACACACACACACACACACACACACACACACACACACACACACACACACACACACACACACACACACACACACACACACACACACACACACACACTTTGTATTGTATTATTGTCTTCGTACATTTTTAACACACCATCGTAGCGATGGCGATGTTTCAGGTGACTGATCAGGTTCGAAGTATTAGGGAGCGCTGGATTTGTGAAGAACTCCCCTCTTCCTAAACCACTAATACCACAGTACTGGCAAAACGGGAGGAGCCGAGTGAAAAACAAGCGCCCCTCATCCCAATCCACCCACACCGCAGGATTTTTTAGTTTTTTTTTACCCCAAAAATACATTGTATATTATCGGGGCTATTAATACTGGTATCGGGTTTATCGGGATGACGTCATAATTCCTAATATCGTGCATCGCTAGTTGTAGCGCTAGCCAATAGAAGCGCAAGTGTTAGAAAGTGATGTCATTATGTTCTGGAAGTTCTGTAAGCAGGTCTCCCTTGAAAAAGAGATCTATGATCTCAAGGGACAATCTGGATGAATAAAGGTTTGAAATGAAATGAAAAGGAGTCCAATGGAGGCGTTTCAGGCAGGGGGGGTGAGGGGTGTTCAGCCTTTGCAGACCATGTACATGCACAACAACCTACAGCACACTCCAGGAAAGGGAAACCCCACAAAGCAGAATCGGGCCTCTTTAGCCGAACTGTTGGGACCTTGCCTGTTAACACAGCGAGCCAAGTATGTTCAGTGTGTAGTGCAGTGTTGGGTTTAAAGAACCAATAAAGCCTTCTTCTCACCTGTGGTCCCGGAGGTGGTCCTGTCTTCTGAAGGCCTTGTGGCAGATGTCACAGGTGTACGGCCTCTCGTCCGTGTGCGTCCTCTCGTGGATCAGGAGGTTGTAGGATTTGGTAAAGTGGCGACCACAGAACTTGCACACAAACTCTTTCTTGGTCTTGGACGGCAGGCGGCCTCGGCTGGACTTGCGCTCGGGGGAGGAGAGCTTGGTCAGGTCCAGGTGGAGGCCGGCGGAGGTCTGGTGGAGAGATGAAGCCTGAGCGGCGCCCCCCCCCATGCTCAGGTCCTCCGCCTTCAGGGGGTCCTCCTGGGTGGCTGCGGCCGCCAGGTTGGCAAAGTCAAAGCGGGGTTTGTTCTTGGAGCTCTGAAACAGAGCCGCTGAGTCGTGCTTGGGCTCCAGCAGGTGGGGGAACAGGGGGAAGGAGGCCATGGAGGAGAAGTGGGCGGGCAGCTTGGAGACTGTGCAGCGGGGCAGGGCGAGGTGGGGGTAGCCCAGGGTCCACTGGTGCAGCTGGATGGCGTGGAGGGCGCTGAAGCTGTAGAGGCTCTGGAAGTGTTCGGCCGGCAGCTGCAGGCCCGTGGAGCTCTGCAGGAGGGCGTAGTTGGCCAGCTGGAGCGACGGGTGCAGGGGGACCGGAGCTGGCAGGGTCTTGCTGCCCATGGCTGCTACCCAGAATCCAACAGAGCCTTCTGGAAGAAACACAAAACATTAGCAGAGAAAAATATGCAACTGTCGGGCCAAGTGACATCGATATATTTCTAGTGCTGTCAAAAGTCAATTAATTGAAGATGACCAGGAGTTTCTGCTACCCGCACACACGCACGCACACACACACGGACACACACACACACACACACACACACACAGACACATACATACACACACACATACACACGCACGCACACACACACACGCACACACCCGCGCACACACACATACACACACACGCGCACACACGCACGCACACACACACACACACACACACACACACACACACACACACACACACACACACACACACACAAAACCAGATTAGTGTGACAGGCATCAGGCAGGAATTCAGATAACTCTTCCATACAGGCTTTTAAAACCCACATTCTCCCCTCAGTGAGGGGTCCTTACATTTTACATGTAAATAATATCCTACTTTTACTTTTTTTTTTGCTGCAATTTGGCCCTTCATAGTGTTTATTGGTCAGACAGTCTACAGATGTTTCTCTTTTTCATGCTACAGATGTTAGTGCAACATCTACAGCTCCTCTGCCACAACCATCAGCTACAAGTGGACATGGAACTACATGAACGACATGTTGCTGAATCCACCGCGGGGCATAACCAGAAGGGCAGCCAGACCACCATGGGGGTCCTTCTTCGCTGCTTTTGGTGTATTTTGTGGCGGAAGTACAGCGCCACTTACAGGCCCGACATATGTACTACAGCGTCTCCAGCGCTCCCGAGCGGTCTCGTGTGGACGGAAGACCTTTTTGATATCGTATTCGTTTCGTATGCGTCTGCGTGTAAATGGGGTCCAAGTGGAATGTCTTTCTGGCATTGACGCACACACAGAGACACATTCAAGTCAGACAGAGGAGTAGTAGTGTGTGTTTTTTTTGTATGTGATTGCGGTTGTTTTTGTGTGTGTGCCTCTGTTGTGTGTGTGTGTGTGTGTGTGTGTGCGTGTGCGTGCGCGCGTGTGTGTGTGTGTATGTGCGTGTGTGTGCGTGTGTGTGCGTGTGTGTGTGTGTGTGTGTGTGTGTGTGTGTGTGTGTGTGTGTGTGTGTGTGTGTGTGTGTGTGTGTGTGTGTGTGTGTGTGTTTCCAGCAGCAGAGCAGGTTTGATGAGCAGGATGACAATAGACAGACGCTGCATTCCTGCTCACCGTCAGGTTCAGTTTAACTTCAGAAAGAATGAGGATACTTACATCGGGTTACTTTACGGTCCCATTCTCAACTACTGTATACTTTTACTCCAACACATCTGAGAGGGAGATTGTTAAATACAGTTGTTGGTGTTTGAAGATGTTTGAAATATATATTAGAAAGGTAATTACGGCCTGTTTAACTCACACAAGCTCTAAGCAGTCATTAATAAAACTAATAATGCACATTTGAAATTGGGTATTAAAAAACATTCAAACATTGTACTTGTATCAAACTGCATTTTGAGGGATGTCCATAAAAGCCTGGACATTTTTTTATTAATTTAAAACAGTTAATATAACTACATTATGCATAAAGCATTTACATTTGTCCACTTTCCAGTTGAAAAAAACGAGTTAAATTATATTAAAATAATACAAATAAAATAGTGATAATAATGATAGTGATGAATATATCCTAATCAGAAAAGTCCTACTTTAGAGAGTGATAAAGTCATCAGAGTAGTGCGGTGTTGGAGCTGAGGGAGAAGCTGTCTGTTACATGTGTTTTTAATAACCACTGTTCATATGCAACATACGCTTGATTTTAAAACATTGCTTTATCTGGCTCCCTCAATTCCTACACTCAAACTTATTTAAACTTCTTATTCTTTTTTACCATCAATGTTTACCATTTCATATTTGACTGTACTCTATTTGCCTTCTATCTGTTGCTGTTGTCGCTGCACATTTCTCCTCTGCAAACACATATTCTGATTCTAAGAATGAAATTGAAAATGAAAATTGTTCTTGCTTCCAGCTTTTCTGTTCTTGGCTCAAAGCCATCCCATTGTCCTGAACATGATGGTACAGACGGAGCGTTTACACTGAGCAGCTAACACAGGGAGTAATAAAGAGGATGCCTGCGACCTGGCCATGCAGGGAAGGGTCTGTAACGAGGACCCCCGGCCCCCCGTGGTGCGCTCCTTTCTGATCATCAAGCAGAAGTAATTGACTTATAGTTAGGGGGTCATTAGAGATAAGCGCTGCGCCGCTGAGCGCTCCTCACCTTCTCCCCTTTCATGTCTGCATACCAGGGGCCTCCAAATCCAAACAGCCATGTGGCCCTTTAACTTCAGCGGACCCTGTGAGATCTGACGCCTCCGAGGGCCTCGCTGTGGGGCCTGATGCCTCTCACCTCGGTGTGAATGCGATCAGACCGGCTGAGATACACATGTGGGCCCCGGGTGTTTACCTCTGCAGGACTGAGCAGGTTTTATAGCGAATTAGCTTTTAGCGACGTGCTAATTAACAACTCGCAGCGGTGTGTATTTTGTCAGCTGATTCCAGTCGTTTGTGACTCAGTACATTTACATGGGACCATTATCTTTCCACTTCTACGCCTGAAAACAATAGAGGGTGTGTATCCCTGTATACCTTTCACGCATGTCTTCCCCTAACCCTAACCCTAACCCTAATTACCCCGTCAAACAGTGGCAAATCTGGGCCAACAAAAAATTGTAATTATTGAAATTGAGGCTGCAATAAAAAACCACATAGGATAATAATGAATAAGTCCACCACTTAGCTAGTTAACCACTAGTAACATGTAAGTAACAACACTACCGTGGCACCCCCCCCCCCCCCGCAGTCAACATGTCCATTAATCCGAGGGCAAAATTGCTCCTGATTGGCATTCAATCCCACTTTGTAATCGGAATACTGGGGTTAGCTGCATTTTATATATTTCAATTTCAGACATGCTTATATATTATAGTTAAAACCAGCTGTTCTCAATTAAAAACAATTATCAAAAAAAAACAATTAACCTCGAGTTGCGCCAGTAGGCATTGCTACGGTATTATACTGTGATACAATATTATGAAAAGAATCATAATAATAAACTGAAACTAAACTGTTTTATTTAGTACTGATTTTTTACTTAATACATGTTTTCATAGTTAAATAAAAAAGGTTCAAACCAGGCAGAAACATAATGAACAGAATTAACGTAGTTTGAGGAGGACCTTTTTTTGATTTGTTGAGAACTAGTTGAATCTATAACCGTTGATATACACGCATGTATAATATGAACATATGAAAATACAAACTAACTCCAGAAATCAGAAAAAGTCTCAAATGTGCGTAAACATGTTATTGCGGGTATGGTGATAACGTGTGGTGTTCCGTATGAGTCGACACATTTCCCATTGCATACAGCTGTTATTAATATGTTTTACATGTGACGTTTGCAAACATGCGCTGAGTTGAGCGTCCTGGGATCTGTCAGCCTGCTCTCTGCTCATGTCTCACTAAGTCACTAATGCTCATAATGGTACCGGGTTAGCGCCGAGGTCTTTAGGTGTGGTTACACGTTCTGGGCTCTTCATGAAAAATATGAAATATCTCAAGCTGCCAGAAACGTACGGGCTCTGTTCCACGTTACAGATGACTTTTTCTCCTTCTAAAATCAAGTTTGTTATTTTAGAGCATGTGTTGGAAGACATCATGTCTGAAAAAGCTTCACTTACAGATAAGATAAGAACAGGAATTACATGATAAGTGAGCTGATATGTTCAAAACACAACGGCAAAGAAGCTGCCAAGTCCATAAAACCATTTGTAACCGTCAGCAGTGGAATGCATAAGTAGTACATTAATAAAGACTTCAACTATTTCTCAGTATTTCCGCTATATGTTACTTTAAAATCACTTTGCGGGACAACTTCTCCTTTGTTACTGCGATTCATTTATAATAAGTTGTGAAAATATGATATAAATGCATCGTACTAAATAAAGGATTTACAACGAGCACTCTCAGGGCTTTTTTAAACACAATTCAACAACCTACTACTTACATCACTCCCAAAAACTAATGTTACTACACTTATGGAAAAGTCAAATAGGTACAGCATAGTGTGGCAGCTTCTTCTTCTGTGGTATCTAGTTAGTAAAGTCTTACCATGCATGGCCCCCGCCTCACACACACTCCACTATGATCTGATCTCCAGCAGTCACACCTGCAGCCTCACGCACGCACGCACACACACACACACACACTCTCTCTCGTGTCCTTATCTTCACATTAATCACTGCGCTTCACAAGTGTTAATGAGCTCATGCTCATTAGTTTACGATGTGATGCCGATCAGCTGGAGGCCTGTTTGGAGCTGTGCTTGTTTAGTTAAAGAAACCATGTCTTCAACTCATTCCTACGCAACATCTGCTGAGGAAAAGTATTCATATGAATGTGATGACTCTGAAAGTTGAATACAAATAAATGCGGTTACCGCTAAATATATTTTAATGTTTAAAGAAAACTAGTGCTGGATGTAGCCTACGCTTGTGATACACCTGTTGATATACACATTCCTCTAAAACATACAAGATCTCTACACATTATTATTTAAATATGGAAATATGGAGGTGTGGAAGAAGTTTTCAGATTGTATGGACACTTTGCGTAGTACTCAGATGTTTTACTTAAGTAAAAGTAGCAATACTAAATTGTAAAAAAAACTGTACTCCAAGTAAAAGTCATGCATTCAAATCCTACTTCAGTAACAGTCATTAAAAAAATAAAATAACTCATAAAGAATGATGTTCCATTTAGAAATATTAAATCACTGGATTATGTTTATTGATGCATTCATGTCTCGATCACAGATGGTAATGGTGGAGCTCATTTGAATTACTTTATAAACTGTTGATGCTATATTTATTTTTGTAATAGGCCTAATCTTATTTTGTAGAGGAAACAAAGCTGATAGATAAATGTACTGGCGTGAAAAGTGGCTTCCAAAATGAAGTGGATTAGAAGTATAAAGTAGCATAAAATATAAATACTTGCTTAAATTAGGTAAAATATATGTATTTCATTGCACTTCTGTAAATATGTAATAACAAATGTGATATGAGTTTGGTTTTCGTTTTGTGGATTTAAAAAGTGAAGACTTACCAATAAAATATGTGTGTAAATGTTAAATTGTCCCTGGTCCTGCCGGAGGGTCAGGGTGAGCAGCCCGCGGAGCAGCCTGTGTATCGGGCGGAGAGTCACTGAGACCCTGGCAGCGCCGGCATGTTCCTCCGCTGAAACGTCTTCCCTCCGGGGTGAGTGGCGGTGGTGTGGGCGGTGCAGCGTGCTGCTGTGTGGCGGTGCTCAGGGTGCTGTGTGACGGTGCTGCGTTGAGCCTCCTCTGCTCTGCCTCTCCGCGGCCGCCGCCTCTTATTGCGGAGGAGTCCGCCTGAAGAGCCGCGTCACTCCGCCAGCCCACATCCACAGCCCCGCAGGAGACCATCCGTCATGTCGCCGTGTGGAGCGGGACTGTTTGATATGACAGCGGTGGAAGAATCCAGAGGTGGAAGGTAGTGAAGTAGGCCTACATTTACTTAAGAACTGTACTTAAGTACTGTACACATTTTAGGTACTTTTAGTTTCAGACTCTAACCCCTCCCACTCAGACATTTTACCGAAGTAAAAAAAGTAAAAGTAAAAGTAGGCCTACCAAATTGTGCAGTGAAAATACTCAGTTACAAGTAAAAGCTGGTAAAAGTTGAGCTTATTTACTTTTGACTTTGCTTTTTTGTATTCTTCAATTTGTTAAAAACGTGTATTTATATTTATCAACTTTAAAAAGGTTTTTTAAATAGCTTCTTGGCAGTGTTATCTAGTTTAAGTGTTATTTTCTCTTGTCCAGCAGCAGTAGCCTATAGATTAATTAAAATGAGCTCCACATTTACAATCTGTAATGAACACCTTAATGCATCAATACAAAATAAACCACAAAAGACCATTAGGCCTACACTTAATGAGTACTTTTGTTATGTTGCATTCAGTATATTTTTCATGCCAGTATATTTGTACTTTTACTTAAGTAAAATGTTGAATGCAAATTTGTAACAGAGAACTTTTAAAATTCAGTATTGCAACTTGTATTTCTCCTGACGTGAATTACTATGCCGACTGATGACTTCTACCTTTACTAGATACGCATACTATTCTGCTCAGATACTTTAAAAGGTAGAAATACAATCTAAAAATAGTCCCATTTAAGGTAAAGTCCTGAATTCATTATATTAGTAAAAATACAAATGACAGAAGTATTATCTGCATTGCACTTAAAATAATAAAAGTAAAAGTTATATTTTATACAGTATAAATGTGTACGGAATGTATAAATCACGGCTGGTATTAATACTGAAGGATCAACATTAGGCGATGATTAAATGAAAGATCCCTGTCCGCCCCACACCTCTCTCGAGCAGCACAAGAACACTCAGGCCCCGGCCACACGAGGACGATAACGGTCGTATCTGCTGCAGTTCACTATCAGATAGACCAGGGGTGTCAAACTCAATTTCATCGCGGGCCACACGGTGGTAACTTTAAGACTATATATATCGATAATAAATATAAAATAATGTATAATTTTACAATATTTCCTCTGCATTAGATTATTATCGGATAGGGTAATAACTTAATAATTAACTATGTCTGAAAGCAGAAGTCTGGGGCAAATCATTGCAAGTCTCTTCATTGTGTATGTCACAAAATGAGATGCATTGTGGGACATGTAGTTTATGAGTAACGTTCTCCTGTAAAGCGGCACGTAACATTATAATAAACTTATTATATTCTTTGCAAGCTCTTGTGGGCCACATAAAATGAAGTGGCGGGCCGGATTTGGCCCCCGGGCCTTGAGTTTGACACCCCTGAGATAGACGGTTCGGCCACACGAGGAGAAGAACACATCTCTGGAATTAGGCCTTAAATACACATGTGCATTGTATGGAGAAGTGTCAGAGCAAAAGGGCTGTCATGTGTTGGTGTCCGGAAGCAGTGAGGGGTTCAGTGCCTTGCTCAAGGACACTTTGATGCAGGGAAGATGGTATTTAGTATTTGTATTACTCACACAATAAGTGCTCCTCTGTCTATGAATTGGGGGGGAGTGTTAGTACTCTTTTTATTTATTTATTGATTTGTGAAGCACTTTGCGTTATTTTGTGTGTATGTACCGTGCCGTATAAGTCAGGTTTGATTGATTAACTCGTACTGATTTGTTGCTTTGTATATAAACATGTGGATAACCCTGGGCTGTAAGCTTCCTGGAGCCACCTGAGGTGAGGTGACGGTGTCTGACACACACTTCCCAAAGAACAGCACACAGAGAAGTTGTTTATACCCAAAAAACTATTTATTCAAACAATAAACAGTTGACTTTTAGAAAATAATCAACAGGCCCATGTACTTGGGCTCAATCCCTGCCGCGGGGACGCAGGTCTGAATCCGGCCTGGGTCTGTTCATGCATGTCATCACCTCTATCTCCCCCTTTCAACACTGTCCCCCTAAAGCAGGGGTGTCAAACTCAAGGCCCGGGGGCCAAATCCGGCCCGCGACTTCATTTCATGTGGCCCCACAAGAACTTGCAAAAAATATGATATGTTTATTATGCGGTTACATGCAACTTTACAGAAGCACATTGCCAATAAACTGCATGTCCCACAATGCATCTCAGAATTTGACTTTTCTTTTTTTTAAATGTCACTTATTTTATTTATTTTTTGACTTTTTTTTCAGAATTTGGCTTTTCTTTTTAAATCATTTTGTGACATTCTCACTGAAGAGACTTGCAATTATTTTCCATAGACATCGGCTTTCAGACGTAGTTAATTATGAAGTTATTACCCTATCCGATAATAATCCAATGCAGACGCAACAATGTAATATAATACATTATTTTATATATATTACATATTCATATATGTATTTTTATATAGTCTTAAAATTACAACCGGCCCTTTGAGTGCAACCTTAATGCTAATGTGGCCCGCAATGAATTTGAGTTTGACCCCCCTGCCCTAAAGGTTCATCTGGCTAATCTTTAAATACAAAAATAATAATGTAATCTGCTTAGTAAAATAAAGTTGTCTTCATCATACCTGACGTCACGCATTCACAAAAAAAGATAATCATCATCAAAGCATATTTATATAAATACCAAATAAATGAAGCAAGGCGATATCTACTTACAGATGCAACCGCTCTGCAACGGCCCAACACGTCCATTGGGAGTAACATACTGCCGCTTCAGAAACAATGCAAACAGAAAAACACAAATGTGCCGAATCATATGAAGAAACATCTTCACCAACTTGAGGGAACACGTGCAACACTCCCGAAACAGGCTCAATGTTGCTGCACAAACTAAACATTGCAAATATAACACGCTTAAGAAGTTGAAAGCACAACGGACATGGGGACACTAAAAAGTGACGCCCACAGCTGGGACCGGAGTGCTTGGTGACGTTCAGGATTATCAAATTGGCCAACTGTCACTGATGCAGAGTTAGCCTGTTTCATAACGCTAAGTGTTTAGTCCGTATATTTAAAATCACTAAGTTAGCTGGTGGCGAGCTAGCAGAGTTGCAAGGTAAGATTCCGGAGACAGTTGTCCAGCTTTATAATCCTGAACGTCACCAAGCGCTCCGGTCCCAGCTGTGTGCGTCACTTTTTAGTGTCCCCATGTTCGTTGTGTTTTCAGCTTCTTGCAGCGTGTTGTTCTTTTAGTAAACGCTGCGCATGTGTTGTCAAGTTGGTGAAGATGTTTCTTCATTTGCATGTGTTCTGGAACATTTTTAATAATAAATATATACATTATTATATTCATCTGTTTATATAGGTTTTAACAAGGAGAGACGAAGAGGAGATGTCTATGACATGACTTGTAAACGTTGTGTGAAGCAGTAGACACACACACACACACACACACACACACACACACACACACACACACACACACACACACTAAACATTGCAAATACACACACACACACACACACACACACACACACACACACACACACACACACACACACACACACACACACACACACACACACACACACACACACACACACACACACACACACACACACACAGTAGCAGCACACGGAGGCTTACTTAGTGACCCTCCACTGACATGATGTTTAGAGGTCACTTACACACACTGTACCAGCTGTTTACATCACTTCACATACACCCAAACACTGAGCAGCCAAGAAGAAACATCTGCCAGCCCAGCCTCAATGCCACGTGTTTTTAACGGTACAACTTTTTATTTAAATAAAGGATAAGGAATGGTTAAATCATCCATAGTTACATCAAAGAGACAATAATGATATACCAGTTTGTAGTAGTGGCAAGCACACATTAATACCATGTTTTATTTAATTTGAACACATTTTAATAAACAAAAGTGAAAAGAGGAAGTGAATCAAGTTGGAGTAGCTGCAGGATGACAGTAAGTAGTTAATTTACTACTATATAAGTATATATTGCACAGTGTTATCTTACAACATGTTGTTACACGTATAGTGAACAAAGAGAAAGCAGCCAGTAGTTGCATTTTAACATATTGCACAACCACAATGTCATGTGTGTTATTGTGTGTGTGTGTGTGTGTGTTGTGTGTGTGTGTGTGTGTGTGTGTGTGTGTGTGTGTGTGTGTGTGTGTGTGTGTGTGTGTGTGTGTGTGTGTGTGTGTGTGTGTGTGTGTGTTATTGTGTGGTGGTCTACCAGTGTTGCTTATACAGTCTGCAGGAAGGAAGGACCTTCATCAACAACCAATCTCTCTCAGTCTGGGTTCAGACTTAGTGTTTCATACATGTACTCAACTGTAGTGGGCTGTATGAGGAGACACGTTCACTGCATCAGCTGGAAGAGGTCAAAGGTCACAGGGCAGGAGGCAGTGGATGAAAAGGTCAGTCAGGACGCTGACATATGACATCACAGAGATACACTGTATGCTACCAGCTGCTACCTGTTTACTGATGGTCCTACTTCTATGTGCAAGAACCACTCTTCTCTCACTGCCACACTGCCACTGAATCATTTACAGCCATCAGTGGATTCTCAATGCAGGTTCAGTGGCCCCCCCTGGTGTTCAGAGGGAGAAACGTTGACATTTAAATTCCTAATGAAAGACTGAATGGTTTTGCAACATTATGTCATGTATTTTGTCTGGTTGGTAATTATCATACTCTTAATGTGTTTGGTGTCACTTATTTATTATACTGTATAACCTATGAAGGATGTTCATTAGAGCAGGAATCTTAGTCCTCACATGTGGTAAAGCTGCATGCCTTAAGAACATTTTAAGTTTGGAGCCATGAGCTCATGCAGGCAACCACACAGTAAGGATATATTTGATTTTTTAAAACACACAAAAAAGTCAACACTTCTCAGACTCAAACGTTCTGTATTTATTGCAGGGCACATTACATGTAGACCACAGCGATCACGGGTCCACCCCCTCTGTATTAGGTTGTTCCTATTTAACACCAAATGTGGGATCCATTACATTTAGCCCATTTGTTACCAGCATAGTCCTTTTAATCAAGAGATGGAGGAGTATGTATTTTCGCTATTTAGATGACGATTTTATCCAAATCGTCTTGGATACATTTCAATGCCGGCGCAGAGAGCAATTTGGGGTTAAGTATCCTGTGCACATTGCCTGGGGATTGATCCACTGACACTCCGATTGTAAGACGCCCATTGACCCCCCCGAGACATATCCACACTGTGAAAGTATACGAGTACATGTCGACTGAAAGTCACTAGCCTAAAACACAAAAACAACAACAATACTTTACTACACAGTTTACCCAAGCTGTTCCTAAAACTAGATTCATTCTTCATACAAGGGATTAAAGAAAGAAAGAAATACTTGTATTGTTGTTCTTTATTAGGATCCCCATTAGCACTAGCATGAGCATTAGCTCCTGGGGTCGTCACACACAGTCAAACATACATCAAAAAAAGAACAACTCTGATGCAATTCACAATTCAATATGAAGGGAAAACTAAAATGATCATCCTATTTTGCAGCCATGGTCCCAGACCCAGTTCTGGCCCCAGCAGCCATGGTTCCGGCCCCAGCAGCCATGGTTCCAGAAGCAGTTCCGGCCCCAGTAGCCATGGTCCCAGACCCAGTTCTGGCCCCAGCGGCCATGGTTCCGGCCATGGTTCCGGCCCCAGCAGCCATGGTTCCAGACCCAGTTCTGGCCCCAGCAGCCATGGTCCCGGCCCCAGTTCCGGCCCCAGCGGCCATGGTTCCGGCCCCAGCGGCAATGGTTCCAGACCCAGCTCTGGCCCCAGCTGCCATAGTCTCTTCTTGAGTCCTAACTCAAGTCCCTTCTCTAGTCCCTTCTCTGGTCCCCTCTCTAGTCTCTTCTCGAGTCCCCTCTCTAGTCCCTCCTCTAGTCCCTTCCCAAGTCCCTCCTCTAGTCCCTTCTCAATTCCCTACTCAATTCCTTTCTCAAGTCCTTTCTCAAGTCCCTCCTCTAGTCACTTCCCTAGTCCCTTCTCAAGTCCCCTCTCAAGTCCCCTCTCCAGTCCCCTCTCAAGTCATCTCTCGAGTTCCCTCTAAAGTCACCTCTCGAGTTCCCTCTCAAGTCCCCTCTCAAGTCATCTCTCGAGTTCCCTCTCAAGTCATCTCTCAAGTCACCTCTCAAGTCCTCTCTCAAGCCCTCTCTCGAGTCCCCTCTAGAGTTCCCTCTCCAGTCCCTACTCAAGTTCCTACTCAAGTCCCAACTCAAGTCCCTACTGAAGTGCCGTTGGAGGTTCCGCTGGGGGTCCTGCCAACTCCATGTCCTGTCCCGTTGGGGGTCCCGCCGACTGCTCCTCTGCCGGGGGTCCTGCCAACCCTGTGTCCTGTGCCGTTGGAGGCCCCGCCGACTACTCTTGTGCTGGGGGTCCTGCCAACCCTATGTCCCGTGCCGTTGGAGGTCCTGCCGGGGGTCCTGCCAATCCTGTGTCCTGTCCTGTTGGGGGTCCCGCCGACTACTCTTCTGCCGAGGGTCCTGCCAACCCTATGTCCCGTGCCATTGGAGGTCCTGCCGGGGGTCCTGCCAATCCTGTGTCCTGTCCCGTTGGGGGTCCCGCCGACTACTATCCTGCCGGGGGTCCTGTCAACCCTGTGTCCTGTCCCGTTGGGGATCCCGCCGACTACTCTCCTGCCGGGGGTCCTGCCAACTCCATGTCCTGTCCCGTTGGGGGTCCCGCCGACTACTCTCCTGCCGGTGGTCCTGCCAACCCTGTGTCCTGTCCCGTTGGGGATCCCGCCGACTACTCTTCTGCCGGGGGTCCTGCCAATCCTATGTCCTGTTCCGTTGGAGGTTCCGCTGGGGGTCCTGCCAGCTCCATGTCCAGTCCCGTTGGAGGTCCCGCCGACTACTCTCCTGCCGGGGGTCCTGCCAACTCCATGTCCTGTCCCGTTGGGGGTCCCGCCGACTACTCTCCTGCCGGTGGTCCTGCCAACCCTGTGTCCTGTCCCGTTGGGGATCCCGCCGACTACTCTTCTGCCGGGGGTCCTGCCAATCCTATGTCCTGTTCCGTTGGAGGTTCCGCTGGGGGTCCTGCCAGCTCCATGTCCAGTCCCGTTGGAGGTCCCGCCGACTACTCTCCTGCCGGGGGTCCTGACAATCCCATGTCCTGTCCCGTTGGGGGTCCCGCCGACTACTCTTCTGCCGGGGGTCCTGCCAACCCTATGTCCTGTGCCGTTGGAGGTCCCGCCGACTACTCTCCTGCCGGGGGTCCTGCCAACCCTATGTCCTGTCCCGTTGCGGGTCCCGCCGAATACTCTTCTGCCGGGGGTCCTGACAACCCTATGTCCTGTGCCGTTGGAGGTTCTGCTGGGGGTCCTGCCAGCTCCATGTCCAGTCCCGTTGGAGGTCCCGCCGATTACTCTCCTGCCAGGGGTCCTGCCAATCCTATGTCCTGTTGCTCTGGGGGTCCCGCCGACAACTCTTCTGCCAGGGGTCCTGCCAACCCCTTGTCCTGTTCCGTTGGAGGCCCCGCCATCACCTGTCTCGCCGGGGGTCTTGCCAACTCCTGGTCCTCTTCCGTGGGGGATCCTGCCGAAGCCTGTCCCACCGGCTCCGGTTCCTGTTCGTCCGACACCGGGTCCTGCCCGGCCTCCGGAGCTGTCTGGTCTTCGCCCTCGAGCCCGGCCCCCTGAGAGCCGCGGTCTTCACCCTCGAGCCCGGCCCCCTGAGAGCCGCGTTCTTCGCCCTCGGGCCCGGCCCCCTGAGTGCCGCGGTCTTCGCCCTCATGCTCGGCCCCCTGAGTTCGCCCGCTGTGGCCTTCGCCCCACCATGGACTCTGCCTTGCCCCCGGGCCAGCCGCCCGAGACCCCCACCTTGGACTCTGCCTTGCCCCCGGGCCGTCTGCCCGAGATCCCTTCCGGGTCCTCCGCTGTGCTCCTGGGCTGTCAGTGCAAAATCCCGTCCTCTGGACCCCCTCCACCCACCCTGCTTGAGGTTTTGGACTTTTGTGGGTTTTTTTTAGGGACGTGTGGAATCTGTCCCTTGAGGGGGGGTTCTGTCAGGATTCTCATGTTATGTCACGGTTGTAGTTTTGTATGTCTGGTTATGGGTGTTTTCCTCCTTGTATATTGTCTGGTCCTTCTTCCTGTGTTTTTGCCCTGTCGTTAGTTTCCCTGGTTTCATTTCATTTAATTTCAAACCTTTATTTATACAGATAAAATCCCATTGAGATCATTGATCTCTTTTCCAAGGGAGACCTGCTCAAGTAGTTCCACATGAAACATAAAAGCATAAACAGAACAACAAAAGGACATCATCCAGCATCATTTACATAATTATCCACATAAACAGGTACCAATAGCTTCTGATTGAGTAGCATCTAACCGAGCTTTAAAAACATTTAGTTGCACCAGATTGTTCAGTTTCCATTTAATTTGCAGACTGTTCCAAGACAGAGGAGCTGCGCATCTAAAAGCTGTCTTCCCTAAGACAGTCCTAGCAGTTGGCACATTTAATAAAACCACAGCATTCGATCTCAGGCAGTAGCCACTTACAATTTTCCGTGAGATCAGGGAGCAGATATAAGATGGAAGTTTCCCTAGCATGGCTTTGTATATAAAAATGTACCAGTGACTGAGCCTCCGTACAGTTAGTGAAAGCAAACCAGCCCTTGCATACAGGGTACAGTGATGGGTTAATGCTTTACAGTTTGTCACAAATCTCAGTGCACTGTGATACGCAGCATCTAACTTGACCAGGCAATTGGCAGGTGCATTCATATAGACCAGATCCCCATAGTCCAGCACAGGTAAAAAGGTCACAGAGCCTTTTCCTGGCCTCAAGCGAGAAACAGGACTTATTTCTGAAAAAGAAACCTAGCCTAACCGTTTTTTTAGCAGGTTATTGACATGAAGTTTAAAAGAGAGACAATCATCAAGCCAGATACCAAGGTATTTGTAACAGGCAACAACTTCAAGTTTTGTTCCTTGCGTAGTTACAATATCTAAAACAGGCTCTGGTGTCTTTTTTGCTTTTGAAAAGAGCATTACCTTGGTTTTATCCACATTTAAAAGAAGCTTTAATTCAGAGAACTGAGTCTGAATAGTGTTAAAAACAGCCTGTAATTTAACAACAGCCTCTTTAATGGAGGGACCTGCACAGTACATCACAGTATCATCCGCATAAAAATGTAAAGTAGCTTCATCCACATTATCACCTACGCTGTTAATATATATGGAGAATAAAAGTGGTCCTAAAACAGAACCTTGTGGTACACCATTAGAAATGTTTAACCACTCAGAAGACAGTCCATCAAAATGAACGCATTGGGACCTTTCAGAGAGGTAGTTCACAAACCACCCCACTGCATGGCTGGATATGCCTATACTGAGTAGCCTCTGCTTTAAAATGCGATGATCAACGGTGTCAAACGCTTTGGAAAGGTCAATAAACAGAGCTGCACAACTCTGCTTATTATCTAAAATACTAGTAATGTCATTCACCACTTTCATTGTGGCAGTGATGGTGCTGTGTTTCTTTCTGAATCCTGACTGATGTTTAGACAGGATGTCATTTGTACATAAAAACTCCTTTACCTGTTCACTCACTAGGCGTTCAAGAACCTTAGCCAGAACTGACAATTTAGAGATTGGCCTATAGTTATTTAAAATAGTTGCCTCCCCTCCTTTCAGTAAAGGCAAGACTTTTGGAATTGTATTTGTGCTGAGGGAGAGGTTAAAAAGAGAAGTAAGAGGTGGAGCAATAAAGTCTGCAGCTATCTTTAAAAAGAAAGGTTCTAAGTTGTCCGGGCCAGCCGGTTTCCTAGGATCTAGCTTAGATAAGGCTTCATGAACAACATCAACAGTAAAAGGGGTAAAACTGAAAGGGTTTTCCAGAACACGTTGTTCAGAGTCATAGACTGTGGTGTTACAGAAGCAGAGTTAGTGACAGAATCAAATAGAGAACCACAGGACACAACATGCTCATTAAAGCAATTGAGCATAGTAGCCCTGTCCGATATAGAGCCAGATGCTGTGGTAATGCACGGAGGTAGCTCATTACGGATCTCACCGGTTGATATCGATTTTATTGCTTTCCAAATTTTGTCTGATTGTGTTCACCTGTCACCCTTGTGTTTCCCCTCCCCTGCCCGGTTGTTTCTCGTCTTGTGATTACCCCTCCCTGTATTTAGTCTTGTCTCTTCCTGTGTTCAGTTTTGGTTCGTCTTTTGTTTGTGACTGAGTTCACCGGTGAGTGTTCCGTTTTGTCCAAGTTATTATTTTATCCTTGAAATAAAGGCAATATCAGTGTAATCTGCATCTGGGTCCTGCTTGCTTCACCCACCGTAACACCGGCATCACCACCGTAACCATAGCAACGTAAGTAGCGTAAAGATTGCAGCGCCGCCACCAGAGATGGGGTCGTTACTAAAAAAAAGTAATATATTACATATTACATAGTACTTTAAAAAAAAAAGTCATATATTACACTACTTCGTTACTCTCTACATAAAGTAACTCGTTACTTTACTCGTTACTTTACTCGCGGGGCCAGCCCGCCCCTCCCTGCAGGCAGATCACGCAGACTGCTAAAGTTTCAAATGTTCTCTTTAGTTCAGTTTCCATTGTCGCATAAGACTGATCCAGATCCTGAATGTTTTCCTATCTGACCATGGCTGTCCTCTGTCTCCTGCTATCTGACCATGGCTGTCCTCTGTCTCCTGCTATCTGACCGTGGCTGTCCTCTGTCTTCTGCTATCTGTATATTTTGCGCAGTCTATCTCTGCTCACGCTGTTACGTCTGCGTGTTCTCCTGCGTGTTGGCCATGTGTTGCACTGGAACCAGACACCGCAAAGACTTCAGCCGAGCACGTACGAACTGCGCATGCGTGAGTGGCAATAACTCTCCTTACCAGCAGGTGGCGGTAGTGTGTATTCGTCATTCAAAACAGGCAACAACCGTAAAACAGAGAAGAAGAACAGACTATGTGATATAAACAAACAACAAATAGCTGTGCGTTAGCTTCACCTTAGCATGTGTTCTTTGCAGGTGTTTGTTGAGGTTTGATTATGACTGATTTTAGTAATTAACGAAGTATTGCGTGTCGGGGCAATGTTAGTAACTGTAGTGTGATTACTGAATTATAAAAGTAGCGCGTTACACTACTCTGTTACCGACAAAAGTAATATTATTATATTATATTATATATTATACACCGAACTCTGGCCGCCACGTACAGATGGCAACACCCAGAAATATTCACAAATATTAAACAAATATTCAGAAACTGTAATGAACAATGACTATAATTTATTTCAAGAACTTTTATTTACAGAAACTCAATATTTCTAATCTGTTTGACACAAATATGCACGATTGTTTTGGGCTCCCCCAATTTATTTCAAAGTCGGCCTTCAGGGGAGCTCCCTCCCTCTTCGGGGGAGCCAAGCTCCCCCTCGCTCCCCCCCATTTCGAACAGTGGATATGGGGATGATTTTTAAAGTGGACCTATTATGCTATATTATATATGTCTGTGAAGTTTTTTGCTTGAAATACCAAACAGATCACCCATTGTAGCCATGCCTCATACCGCTCATACCCCTCTTTTGCAGCCCTGTTAAGGCCCTGACACACCTACCCGATTTTGGGAGTCAGAGGCAGTCGGGCATTCGCGGCGCCCTACTCAGGTTGGTGTGTCCCACACCGTCATTGCTTTACGGCACATTTTCACACCTCCCGTGGCCGATTCAACATGTTGAATCGGCCAAAGAAAGTTGGCCAAAGAAATCACTCTGATTGTCTGTTGCCTCTTTTGAATGACGAATACACACTACCGCTGCCTGCTGGTAAGGACAGTTATTGCCACTCTTCGACTGAAGTCTTTGCGGTGTGTTCGTAGGCGGGCGGCGTAGGCGGGCGGCGTAGGCGGGCGGCGTAGGCGGGCGGCGTAGCCGACGCAGGCGACGTAGTGGACGTAAAAGTCGGGACGCCTTCGGTACGCGTTCTTTGGTCTCAGGTTGGTGTGTAGCGGCCTTTAGAGAAACGCAGATTTTGGGTCCTTAGTGTGGCATACAGAGCCATCAGTGGGTTGATATACCTACATTATTAGTAATTACATGGTTAACATAATTTGCATTTAGTACAGCTCATTTTCAGAGTGTGGTGAGAATTGTCTGTGTGTTTTCTGATAAGGGATGGTTGGTTTATTGTTTGAAAAATGTAGTGTTATCTAGCTGTATGTAGTGTCTAACTCCGACCAGCAGAGGGCGCGTTCGCTACACTGTGTTGGGGACAGTGTTGGGACTAACGTGTTACTGTAACGCCGTTATTTTTGGCAGTAACTAGTACTCTAACGCATTACTTTTTAAATTCAGTAACTCAGTTACCGTTACTAGATGGTGCGTTACTCCGTTACTGCGTTTTTTTATATAGTCAACAGCCAGGTGAACAGAGATGAGAACTGTACTTAAGTACAGTAGCCTACTTGAGTAAATGTACTTAAATACTTCCTGTGTCACTTGCGGAGACGGGCTGTGGGCGTGTTTGTGTTGTTTACTAACAAGACTATGATGGCGGCGGCGGAGCTCAAGTCTAGTTTCTCCACCTGGAGATATTCTCACTATTTCACTTTTGTCGAGCACAAAGAAAATAACGTTTTAGTTAAATGTAAGTTGTGTCCTGGCGGGTCAAAGAGCCTATCTACTGCCCAAACCAGTCATTCAAATCTCTTAAAACATCTGCAAAAACAACATGCTGGGACGAAGCTAGTAGCTAAGACCACAGAGACTCAGCCGACGCCACTCCACCTCCACCTGCACCTAAGCAACAGCGGCTGGATTTTAACCAAGGGACTGCTAGCCAGGGAAAAGTCGATAGAGCCATTGCACGGTATGTTGTAGAACACATGCAGGCTATTGCTCCAGTGGAGTCACCCGCTTTCAGGGAGCTAGTTAGCATGATAGCATGTCCGGGTGGCACACGGCATATGAAACGGAAAACTTTTTCCAACTACCTGGAGAAAGAATATACAAAAATGTAAAGCCAGCTAATATCGATGCTATCCAGATTGCATATAATGCATGTCAAGTTGATCAACAGATTGTATTATTCTCCAATGCAATAACAGTACTGAAATGAAGGCTATAAAGGTATTATTATAATGGGAGCCCTTTTTTAAGTAACTAAAACGTTACTTTTCACAGTAACGCGTTTACACTTTTTGGTGTAAGTAATCAGTAAAGTAACTGAGTTACTTTTGAAATGAAGTAACTAGTAATGGTAACTAGTTACTGGTTTTCAGTAACTAGCACAACACTGGTTGGGGACAAAGTGAAGTCTCGCGTGAATACGTTCAGACAGGGTCGGCGTCATGGGGGGTCATTCGCGGGCCATGCCCCCCCAAATGAGTCACTGTGCCCCCCCAACGCAGGGTGGGCAAGCCTTGCCACTTTGCCGTTTTTTTTTTTTAATCATATAAGTGAAAACGTTTCCACTAAAGGTTTTTTGTGTGAAATACATCAGACATAAAGAATACAAATATAAAACACAGCCTGAGGTGTGCTCACTGCTGCTCTCTGATTGGTGTGTTGCTTGACCAATGACCCCCGACTTTTGTTTTGTTATCATTACGTGGCTGTGTGTTTAGATGAAAGTCGGTGGCAATCTGTTCATCTGTTACACTGATTATACAGTAAAGCCCTCGAAAATAATATGATATACAGTACAGTACAAGTAGCCTATACTTCTGGGTCTCTGTGTTTCATTTAACGATCGTTCATGAACGCGTTCATATTTAGGGAGAACGTGAACTGAACGTACTGTATTTCCGCTAGATGAACGTAATTGAGAACGCGTTCATTCTCAGCGCTGTATAACGGCGTTCAAAAGTGCGTTCATTCTCAGCACTGTATTATAATGGCGTTCAAAAGTGTGCCAGATTTCATATGCCTTTCAGCCGAAAACCCAGTTAAAACACACCGTAAACAGGCTTCAAAATAATGCGGAAAACCACCCAATCTGGCAACAGCAAGCTGCCTGTGACGCGTACGCGCCTGTCACCCCTGGCTGTCGCACTAAAATATAAATATACTAAATATATCAGACTCCTCACAACAAACAATGTGGAACCGCGGAACCGGCGAGCATTGAATGAATGAATGAATAAATTAGTATGGACGAAGCCGAGAGCAGCTGCAGCAGCACTCGCTCAGAGTGAGACTCTACGGCAGTGGTGGGGAACCTCCGGCCTCCGTCCTCCGTCCGTATACGGCCCGCGAGACAATTTGGTACGGCCCTCGAGGTAATTTATAAACACACGCAAAAAATTAAAAAATGAAAGAAATCTAGACCGCAAACAAATTAAACAAGCTGGTGCCTGTTTTTCCTGGCCAAGGTCAGGGTCCTTGAACACAACACGAGCCTAACGTGTCATCACGTGGTATATGTCTCGACTGACAGGGGTGCAGTTCTGACGGAGAGCACCAGAACGCCACTCCAGCACTTCAGAAATTGCAGTAACGATAAGTCCATACACATGCCGCAGTTTCTGCGTGTCTGTGTCTTTAGTTGAAAGCCCAGTGGCGATCTGCTCATCTGTCACACTGATCATACAGTCAATAACTTTGTTGTTATCATTAGCATCTGGTTAGTTAGCTATGCTAACGAATATAAGAAGCTTTGTCTACAACCAGTGAGGTAAAGGCACATCTTTATATGATCATTATAGTTATAAAAAAAACAAGAGAATAAAGTAAACAGGTTTAAAATACTATATGACAGTTATTAATAAAGAAGAATACAGTTTCAAAGGGGAGTGATTTGTCAAATATCCATAAATTAAAAGAAAATCTGCTTACAGTTGTGTTTGGGTGTTGAGAGATGTGTCCATATAGATCTCCTAATGTTGCTCTCAATGCTGCTCTCAATGTTGCAAACAATCTTGCCAGGGGAGCATGCCCCCCGGACCCCCCTAGAGGAGGTTAGGTACCCCCCATTTAAATCATGTTCACATGGATATGAACTAAATACATTTGCACACATCTTGTGTCCATATCTTTCTGTTTTGGTGGTCACGCCACACCCTGCACGTGCATGCATACGCGAGTCATGGTGAGATATCTGGATTAAGAGGTTGCTTTTTCTTTGCACAGAATGAAATGAATGGGCTGTGATTTTAGTTTTTTTAAGCAGAGGTCAATAACTTGTACGGCCCTCTGAGGATATTGTAAACATTGAAATGGCCCATTAACATCGTACAGGAGACAAATAATAGCTCGCAGCAACGTATTGAAAAAATAACTATGAACTATAAATTAGTTCATTTTTGAAACCATGAACTTTAGTTCAACATTTTGAATTATGAACTATGAACTGAACTAGTTCATTTTAAAATGTGTGAACTGTGAACTGAACTAGTTCATGTAGAAAGTGAACTTTCCCAACACTGGTCGTGCCACAACCGTGCATCAGAGTCCTGCATGGGTCTGATTTTCAAGACCCGCTCCCGCCCCGCACCCACGACATGCAATACCGAACCCGCCCCGCTACGCGCACATATTGCCAATTAGTTCGGCAACCCGACACGACCTGTCAGCACAAGATCCGCAACCCGACCCGAACCCGCATATATAGGCTTTGAGCAGTGAAAACGTGCAATTATTAACACACGCAGTTGCATATTTGTCTCAAAAAGCGTGGGATGTCGGTTATTTCCTCCATCTAGGATGACACCAAAAGCCTCCCAGACGTTGGATTTCGCTCTTGAGGAAGTGTTATTGAAAATGCTGTATTCTCCGCTAGAGAGCTTCACCTCAGCCATTTCGAATGTGGCGCGCACAGCAGCAGATTGATGCGCTGCAGAGGTTATGATTATGCGCGGTTCCGCAGGGGAAAGGTCTGAGGATTTTAAACATTAAACTAATTTATTATTATTTTAATATATTTATTATGCAATACCCGCGACCCCACCCGCATCATCTTTGTTTTACCCAGAACCGAACCCGGAAAAAAGCGTTTGAAAAAATACCACCCGCGAATCACCTTTTTTGCGGGTCACCCGATACAGGACTCTGCCGTGCATGCATGCACAGGTCATAGGTGCGCTAGAAAATATCACTACACCCCTGCAATGTGTGTGAAAGACAATAGACTTTACAGCATGTTTTTTTAAATTGAAGTTGCGTTTGTGTGTTGGTTGTTGACGGCAGTGTGTGCCCCCCCTTGGTAAATGATTGCCCCCCCATTCGATTTGTTCTAGAGCCGACCCTGCGTTCAGAGAACGTAAACACACACTTGAGTGAAGTCACGGTATGTGTGTGCGTGTGTGTGGCGAACTGTGATAATAAGATACATATTTTTGCTCTTTGCAGGTAAGAACGGAAAGTTGAAATTGTGTAATTGATGAGTGAATATGTTATGTGTGAGTTTATGATCCCGGTTGGACTTTATGTAGTAGTGTTTATGAACGTTACTTGTTCAGCAAACGTAACGTATTGAAAATGGCAAGCCAGTAGTTAGCACTGGTGACCTAGTTAGCTTGAGCGAGCGTGAGGCGGGAGAGTAGAACTATGAGCACCTCATAAAGAGCCGGGACTGCTCTTGTATAGTTAATAGATAAATAAATAAGTAAGTTAAAAGAGATACATAATTGATTTGGTTAATGTGACAATATTCGGTAGACATGATTATTGTTTGGATGTTGATGCAGATGTTCATTATGTTTCTGTGTTAGGATAGTGAATACGTTCAGAGAACGTAAACACACACTTGAGTGAAGTCACGGTGTGTGTGTGTGTGTGTGTGTGTGTGTGTGTGTGTGTGTGTGTGTGTGTGTGTGTGTGTGTGTGTGTGTGTGTGTGTGTGTGTGTGTGTGTGTGTGTGTGTGTGTGTGTGTGTGTGTGTGTGTGTGTGTGTGTGTGTGTGTGTGTGTGTGTGTGTGTGTGTGTGTGGGGCGAACTGTGATAATAAGATACATATTTTTGCTCTTTGCAGAACAAAATAAAAGACTTTCAAATTAAATGTGTAGTGGAGGGCTACTTCACTCTGTACCACGCTACATTAGCTTTAAAAAACAAAACAAAAGAGGAGGCGGAGCTAATGCCTGGACAGAATTCTTCCGGAGATAAAGTTAAATTCTGCTGTGATAAAACGCCATCCTGTTCTAAACCACATCAAAGATTATTTCTGAAACATAATGGAGCTCAAATGCTTTGTCTCTTGCGGGTTTATCACAAGGTGAGTTCCTTTTTTTATTTCCTGCTTTTTAAACACATGTGCTCTCCAGCACAGGTTAGCTCTGAGTGTTAGCGAGGCTTGCTAATGTAAACAAAGACGAGATTACGTCCAAAACACGTCAGGCATTGTTTCTGATAGCAACTTTCTGTGGGTCCGCTGCCGATTTGACGTCAGATCGGCAGCAAATCTGTATCCGCTCGTTGGACCCATATATAAATGGACGTAGGGTCCGTGACGTCACCCTTAGGATTCTACAGACTTGCAGAGAAGCCCTTAGTAGGCGGAGTCGGCCACTAACGGCTCGACAGTGACGTCAGAGTTCAACTCCAGCCTGCTCCAAATAAGGGCAAAGAGGCGGAGCCGAGGCGAGACCTGCTGCCTCCGAACTGAAAGTTCCAGAGCTAGCTGAAGCTACCAAGCAAAGCTAACATGCTCCCCATCTGCACACTGCCGTGGCATTTTACGTTTCTAAGGTAAGCGGACATTAAACTATTCAGCAAAACTATAAATAATAATCTAAGTTATTGAGTTTTTAGCATAATACTTCAGAATCTTAAAATCCCTTAACGTTTGTATGCAATTGTGCTAAATTCAACACTGGAATCAAGCAAATATTAATATGTTTGCATGACATTAGTTATTTATATTTTGATATCACTTAACTATACGTTTAATACATTTAAGTCAAGCTAAGGTACATGTGATGGTAGCTAGTTAGTGCTCTTACCTGTGAGGCCTCCTCCAAACAGCATAATAACCAGACTGTATCATTACAACTAAGTACCAGTTCTAGATCCTTGACTTTAGACAAACAATTCAAAAGACAAAATGTATTTAAAGACCAATCTTTATTTGAATATGCCTCTTAACCTGAGATATTAGTTATACAGTAATAGTATTGACAATCTAAAAAAACTGAGCAACTCAACAGTCAACTTTATGTTTCTTATTGTCTAAAGCATTTATTATTTTCATTTTTTCCCTCTCATATTCAGTGTGGACGGATTGAGACAGCCTGGTGTCCAGAGAGCTGCAGAGATTTCAGGGAGAAACCTCCGTGTGATGGACGTCCTGTCTGTTGGTTTGGAGAGGACTGAGGGTCTTTCCTCTGCGAGGAGGACCAGGCCTGATGGAGGAGCCCATGCTGGGCAAAGCTGATACCAACTGCACAGGCCTAGTCTGTCACTTTATTTGACTAAATGTGTTACTTATACATTTAATAGGTTTACACCTTCTGTCCATATGTGCTTTTTATTTAAAACATGTTTTGGTTCAAATTTCAATAAATTGTATTTGTATTTGCACTCCTTTTGTCCATTATTCTTACTGAAAATGTTAGATTACACATTCACATCTGACTGAAGATTGGCCCCATTTATTTGTGACGTTGCAAACTCTGCGGTACAAGGCACAGGTGATGTGAAGTTCATAAAGTGAGGCAAATAGAAATAATCAGCTGATGGAGTGTAGATGTGGAAATAAGTGCATTCGATCAGCTGACTGTTTTTACAATAAAAGTAGTTTCTTAGTGAATGTCCTGTACTGGTCTTAAAATCTCATAACATCAGCTTTTAATGTTCCTCTTGGATGTTCTTCTTGACCCTCAGAGAAGGAGAAAATGTTGTGTCTTTCAGGCATGTCCTTTCCTACAAAAATGACAAGAAACATAAAACATATTATTGCAGAACAAGTGTGTTATTTATGAAAGTGGTGTGTCTGTGTGTTTAGGGGCTGTAGATATAATTATTTTGTAATTGTAATGTTTTTTTTTTATTTCAACAGAGCTACATTGACAATCAGATAATGAATGAACAGTATGAAGTTCATCAACATTGAAATATATGTTATTAATATCAAATATATATCAATATAATATTTAACTGTTATCAAAACGTAGTGCAACTGTAGAAGCTTGCTCCGTTGTCTCACTGAAAGAATAACTTTTACCACGTTTTCTACAGACAATATTGAGAGATAAATAGTAGCAGTTCTCACTATGTGTTAAATATATTTGCCTTCAATACATTAAATTAGAAAGCTGACAAAGTCATATTGCTAAATATCTAAAATGTAACTTTTTGCATGGAAAAAACCCTCAACTTCACTGATGTGTAGGTGATCTAGTATTTAGTATTGTTTAATGGAATGTATATCAGTGTATTAAAGTCAATACTTTATTCATTTAAACCAATATCTTTCTTGATTCTTTGTACAGTATGAAAAATATTGTCTTTGTACCTGTGCTGAAGTTCACTGCTGTGAGGAGTCCAGTTCTGTCTCTCACTCTCTGGTCCAGCCTGTCTGCATCACCTAGACACCTTAAAGGGGACCTATCATGCAAAATGCACCTTTGTACGTCTTTTATACATGAATATGTGTCCCCGGTGTTCCAGGGAACTCACCAAGTGTCAGAAAACACAACCCTCTCTATTTTCCTCCTTCGCCAAATCTCTAAAAAAGGGGCTGCAACGGATCTGAAAAAAACGGATCCAGATTTAAACACTTTTCTACGTCACAGAGAAGTCCTCGGCTTATTGGTCAACTCTCCACCTATCAGGGGAATGAGCCACGGCCACGTGCATTGCCAAACCTCTCATTCGCATATAGGCTATCGGCAGGCTAAATCAACCCACATCTGTGTTTTTGCCTGCTCTTGCCAGGATGTCTAAGATAGTTAAACGTTGTGCTGTTGTTGGCTGCAAGACTCGGGACAGGGGACTGCATGCAATGCCATCAGTTGAAAAAGAAATGAATCTGTGGCTCGACCTTCATTTACAAGGGACATGTGCCAGAAGACCACGGCAGATTTCTGTTTGTGTGTTCCAAACATTTTACGACGGGCATGTTTATGAACTTGTCTCAAGTCCAACACGGATATGCCTCCAAAGTAATGCTAAACCCGGGATCAATACCAACCATCTGGGACCAGGCCAGTGAGGACACATCCAATTTTGAAGCTGTACGTTTTTATTTAGCGGTGTTTTTCCTGATAAAGCTATCTCTAGCTTGTAGCATGTAGCATGTAGCTTCGCCATATCAATGTCGCCTCAAACCCAAATGGTAATCGGTTAGGTGTTTATATATTTTTGTAGCATTTTATTTTGTACGCTCCGCAGTCTTTGCTTTGTCTTTTATTTGAATTATCAGGCATTTGCTAACATGTTCAGACATACTGCCGTAATGGCGATCTGTGTGAAGGCTGTAAAGCCACGCCCTAGGCGATAACACAAGTATTTATTCTCCTATTTATTAGTATTTTGTATCCTCTAAAATCATATTGAGTAAGTTATAATAACAAACGTAATCTTCTGTAGGCAAGTGCCGTTTTTTCCAGTGTTATATGTAAAAGCTTTTGTGATTGTAGTCTGTAAGAACGATCAGATATCATCGATCTGTAAGCTAAGCTACGCTACGCTAATGAGACATGCCGTTTTTTCCAGCGTTATATTTAAAAGCTTTTGTGATTGTAGTCTGTAAGAACGATCAGATATCATCGATCTGTAAGCTACGCTACGCTACGCTAATGAGACATGCCGTTTTTTGCAGCGTTATATGTAAAAGCTTTTGTGTGTTTACTTGTTTGCGCACATGAATATAAATGGGGGTGTGTTAGGATACAACACTGTGTATGTATGCGAGGGGGGACACACACCACGAGTAAAACTGAGCTAAAGCCCCGTTGGTCTGTTGTTGTTGACAAGGCCTTACCTCTAGCAACAGGCTAATTAGTGGCTAGCACTCATTACAGTCAGTCTACTGAGCTCAGCCCCTCTCCAACACATCATCTGTATTGAGTCAGAAACACAGCATGCACGTTACGGTTCAAAACTAACTCAGATTGGAAAAGGCTAAGCAAAGAGCTTTGCTAAATAGAGAGTTTTAGCCCCATCTTTTGGGATTTCAGACTATATTTATCCAAATAGTATTTTCTCATCCTGAATACTAAGTTGAGATGATTTTGTTCTAACTATGTGTTCTTCTTTACAGGCCAGCACCTCACATACTTACTAATTAGTGACAATTTGTACATCCTTTGCTATTATTTACATTTTTTTTTATCATGGCCGAAATGAAAGACTGTACCTGGCAGCCCTGCACTACAATGAAAACGCTGAGCGTGCACAAGCCACTACATCCACTGGAAACCCTCTGTATAAACTGCAGTTCCCAAAGGCCAGGAAGGGAGAATGCAGAGCAAAACCAGTAAAGACTGACCCCACATTCCGTAAGTGTTTAAAATATTTATTATACAACTATTTACAAATATAAAATAAAAAAATTAGAAAGAAGTTTCAGTTTTTTACATGCATATACTAATCTAAACCACATTTTTTGTTGTGCTTTTTTTACCATTGCACAGCCCTACGTGGCCAACTTGATGGACCTCATCTTCGACCAAGTCTTTGTGGACCCTGCACCATTATGAGCGACCTGACGGGGAGGAGGTCATCGCCGGGTATGCTACACGGTTCAATTTGGCTGCTGTCTGAACCCAACATCGACATTTCACGGATCAGGAAACTCCCTGCGTATCCTGAGGACAACGCAGGCCGGAATCACCACTCTGATCCTGCGTCCAAGGAAGCCCCAGCACCAGCTCACAAAGCTTCTGTAAAAAGATTTAGTGTCATTTATACAAAATACAAGTAGGCTACATTTAGTTTTTTTTTATGGGTTTTTTTAACCGTTGATTTTGACAATAAAGTTCCGAGTTGATATCAAAATGTGTCGTGATTATTCATGTTTGGATGGGTAAAGAATATTCTGATTTCAAAAGCATAAGGTTGTGTGTGTGGACCTTTTTGTCGTACACATGGGTGTGTTATGCCATTGCTGTGTAGTATATAATAGTACAATGACAGAATGAAAGATTGCATAAAGCCATATACACCAGTATTTATTTCCATGAACAATATTAGCATTCGTTTTACAATTTCAGTCAAAACAAACAAACCACTCACTGCTCTATTTGCCTCAACTGTAGTCCACCATGTTCAGCTCTGTAAATATTCAACGTATTCTGCAGGGAGAACACATTTAGGCACACAGGCTCCAATCCAGGATGGTCCACCATACAGGTTACAGAGTCCTCAAGTTACTGCATCCGTCTTGACACATTGTGATAAACATATATTGAATGACATGTGAAAAATGTATTCTCTAAACAGACAACTTAGTGAAGCTATCAAAAATGTTAGCTGTGGTATCTCCATGCAGCACACGTTCTCCGTTCAGAAGGCATCGTGGCGCAATTTGCACAAAGAAGTCAATAACTGAGCTTTTAAAAACACATGAAACTACACATTGCTGACAACTGAGGTGTTGTTGGAGTTATACTTTTTATCATCCTAAGTTATTCAACTTTCCAACGGTTGTTGCACGATGTTGGAAGAAAAGGACTGTAAACTATTAAACGCAATGAGGCCATTGTATATATGCTGAAAATATGAATGTCTCCCTTTATAAATATATATATCGCTGTTTTTGCGTTACAAACTGTACACATTGCATTCTTGCTAATTAGCCAAAATATGAACGGAATAAGGAGCAAGCATCGTAACAGAGTAAAATAAATAGGGACAACAGCTTGTCAACTAACCATTCAGAAACGTCCTGCTGCAACCGAGATTTTTGCACCTCCACCAAAACCTCCGCTGCTTCAGGGTCAGTTTCTGGATCAAATTGATAGTATGCTTGAACACATACATTGCTCTGAGATGACATGTTTATTCGACACTCGTAATCACAGCAAGCATGGTAACATGACTCTCGTCGGCTCATGCCTGCTCTTCTGCAGGGGGGCGTGGTCAGCTGCTGCTCAGAATGTTCAAAGACGGGCTTGGAATAGAGCGAAAATGAGCGAAACGAGGCATGTCTAAAAAATGATCTGTTTGGTATTTTGAAAAATAAAATGTATAAATATACCTTATATGTATGGTCATACACTATATCATTTAAATATAGCATGATAGGTCTCCTTTAAACAAACAGATATATATGTAAAGTACCATGTGTACAAACAATATAACTGATTCTCTTCTGTTGAACATGTTGGATTGTGTATTGTCCGAGTCAGGGTCCTTTTTATTTTACTGTAACTTTGGAAGTTGTGTTACCAATGCTTACTGTTTATTTGATACCCGTTTGGTAATGCAATTAATAAAAACAAGGTTTGGGTTCGTTCTTCAGATGACTGTGACGTTAACGTGTAAGCTCAATAATTTCATTTCAAACCTTTATTTATACAGATAAATCCCATTGAGATCGTTGATCTCTTTTTCAAGGGAGACCTGCTCAAGTAGTTCCACATGAAACATAAAAACATAAATAGAACAACAAAAGGACATCATACAGCATCATTTACATAATTATCCACATAAACAGGTACCAATAGCTTCCGATTGACTAGTATCCAACCGAGCTTTAAAAACATTTAGTGGCACCAGATTGTTCAGTTTCCATTTAATTTGCAGACTATTCCAAGACAGAGGAGCTGCGCATCTAAAAGCTGTCTTCCCTAAGACAGTCCCTAATGAACTCCAGCTCAACCAACCATATTGTAATATCTAAGTAATAATCTTGAAATATGACATTAATAATTGTAATATACACACATATTATTGTGAGGTTGATTTCACGTACACTACTTCGACGTTAGCTTGTCTACATACTTGAGCATAGCCAATTTAAATTAACCTTAGCGATGCATACAGTTCCTAGCTACATAATAACATATCTCTCTAAGTTACAAGGATGACCTTATGTTATCAACCTCAAACAGAAGCCGTTTGTTCTACAGTATTATCCCACTTAACGCTTAACACTTGTCTATTTCGTTTTAACCTTTATATACACAGTCTATGATTTTAACTTGGAGGCTACGATTAGCATCGTTAGCACCGATGTAGCTACCACTCACGTACGTAGCCGATTAAAATCATTAACACATAAATAAGTACTCGATTTTCACTTACCGCAAAACCACATGCATGCACCGTCTGTTTTAACCGCAGAGCGAGTCACAATAGTCCGATATATAAGCATGAAGAACAAACAACCACGGCCGGCTTCAAGTTGTGTTCCCTGGATGAGCTGAGCAGGCAGAGTCCCTGTAGCTTCACGGAGCTGCTAGCAGAGAGACAAGAAGCTAACAGCAGCAGTCACTTGACAGAGCCGTCACTCAATGTGACCACGCCCTAATTTATGCAAAAACGTTAAGACCTAATATAAATAAAAGGGTCGTGTTAGAAAACAATTCACTCACAGATCCATAATCATGAAGGTGTAACCTAACTATATTCATAATAATATGTATTGCATCCATGGGTAGAAACATGTTTTTTTCTGCTGTAAAGTTTGGCATTTTAACATGGGGGTCTATGGAAATTGCTCCTTTCTGCAGTCAGTCCCTATCGGCCAATATATGAACTGCAGTGTGTGGCACTTCCGTATTGGCGTCCCGGCTCTTCCCCAGAGTTTGCCGCTTGGTTGTACCCCTGTTTTTAAAAGATTTAGGTCCGGAGGAAAAGAGAGAGGGTTTTATTTTCTGACGCTGCGTGAGTTCCCTGACACACCGGGGACACATATTTATGTATAAAAGACATCACAAAGTGCAATTTGCATGATAGGTCCCCTTTAAACAAACTTTTGAAATGTACTCGGGGAATTTTCCTGAATGATATGAACCCGCAATGACTTCCAGCTGACCATGGCTCTGTAAATTACTGTTATCTGTTTCATATTTGATTTAATTCTGGGTAACATGAACCTTCCTTCGATTTGATGTTGTGTTTCATAGTTATGTTGAGCAAAATGGGACATAAACCTGCGATAATATATGTTTATTAATCAGGCTTTTACCTTTGTGTTTTCTACATTAGACACATCGTTTTTGATTAACACACATTCACAAACAGGACCAGGAATTGCCATTTCTTGTCAAATGTATATGGAACCACCACAAGTACACTTTATTTTTTCCATCTGTAGAAACCTCATTAGTTCTGAGCCCAGATCAGCTGTGCCGCATTGGATTGGAGGCGGGGCTTAAGGAAAACGCAATTTGCATGCACTATAGACCCAAGAGCACGGATCATTCTGGATTTGTTGTTCTCGAGAATAAGGCCAATTTGGCTTCATGAGCCACTGAGAAACGTTCACAGGCATGAACGTGGCCTCCAACGATGTATCCTGTTCTCTTTATAAACCCATTGTAACGGCCCATACCTGTGGAAATCAGTTCAATTCAGTTAGGGCAGTTGACTGAAGCCGGAATCATCTTTTTTAATCATATTTGACGTGTGTAATGTGCTTTCCCCTGCAGGGCATACATTTGATGATTACTCTCATATAATAGTCATATTATCAGTGGCGTTTCTATATGTACAAAAGTGGTTTTTGATTAACACACATTCACAAACAGGACCAGGAATGGCGGCAGAGTGAAGGGCTGCCAGTCATCGAGTGCCTGTGAGCAGTCGGGGGTTCAGTGTCTTGCTTAAGGGCCCCTCAGCAGTGCCCAGGAGGTGAACTTCTCTAGTTAACCACAATCTGTAGGTCCGATTGGGACTTGAACCGGCTCCCCTTCTGTTACCGAGCTAAGTCCCTACAGACTGAGCTACTGCCTTACTCTCGAGAGGGAAACTTCTTTATTTCAACCTGACTCATATCCCTTGAATATTGCCATGGTGACTCTTTGGGTTGTGCTAACTTTACTGTACTCTTCACCTTAATTGTACAGATTCGGGAGGAAAAAAAGGACAAAACACGTCCACATCCTCCTGGATTTTCAAATGAACACGATCTTCACATGAACTTGAACTCACCACAGAATAGTTACTAATACTTCCTTTAGCTTATGGTAATTTATTCAGACCTTGTTATCACGCTTAGAATATGTAAAGTCCTCACAGTAAGTTATAGATTTCCTCTCTTTGTTTAATTACTGAAGAGTTATGTCGTTCTCCTGCCGGATGTTTTGCAGCTTTGAAGAGAAGTGTGTTTGAGTAAAGCAACAAGATGACTGAGCATTGTTTCAACCTGCTTCATGTTATCTGCACACCACTGTGCACTACCACCAGAGACATGTAGGCTGACCAATCAGTTGTGTCTGTGTGTGGTATCTCTTTACCACCGTAACCCTGTGGTGTGATGAATATTTTCTGGAAATCACGACACAACGCAACATTGACAATCTTGTATAACTAATGTAGAGGACATTTGGGAATGAAACACAGGTGAGCAGTATTGCTGGGGGAAGAGGTCAGCGGGCGTCAGGGGGACAGGTGGAGAATGGAAGGTCTGAATTATTCAGAAACGTGATTTTATGTTCCTTTTTCATCAACATCTTAGTAATCCATCCCGTGCAAATTCAAAATGCAAACTGATAGAATACAAAAAGAAACAAAAAACGGAGGGGAGAAATATCTACAGAAGACGATAAGGGCTATATAAGGGTCAACATTGTTTTGAGATCTGACCAAAATTGAATTAGCTTAGACTTATTTCATATTCATTTGTCCCTTGAATTGAATTCTGACTTTCAATCACTTTTGGTCAGATCTAAAAGAAAGTTTACATGTGGCCCTAATCGTCTTTCCTAAAAATATAAACATTATAAAATAAACTGAATGAAAATCAATAGACAAAATAATACAGACATAATGATAACAACATTAAAAACAATATAAACATAACTTTTGATTCTAACATTAAGTGAACGCCCATACAGTCATGTGAGAGGTACATGTTGGTCACAGTTGTCTTTAGCAAATCTGTTTCCTAATTTGGTTTAAATAAGAATCAGTTACAGAAGAGCATACAGTATTAGCGTTTTCAGATATGTTAGAAATGGTTGCCATTTCTTGTCAAATGTATATGGAACCACCACAAGTACACTTTATTTTTTCCATCTGTAGAAACCTCATTAGTTCTGAGCCCAGATCAGCTGTGCCGCATTGGATTGGAGGCGGGGCTTAAGGAAAACGCAATTTGCATGCACTATAGACCCAAGAGCACGGATCATTCTGGATTTGTTGTTCTCGAGAATAAGGCCAATTTGGCTTCATGAGCCACTGAGAAACGTTCACAGGCATGAACGTGGCCTCCAACGATGTATCCTGTTCTCTTTATAAACCCATTGTAACGGCCCATACCTGTGGAAATCAGTTCAATTCAGTTAGGGCAGTTGACTGAAGCCGGAATCATCTTTTTTAATCATATTTGACGTGTGTAATGTGCTTTCCCCTGCAGGGCATACATTTGATGATTACTCTCATATAATAGTCATATTATCAGTGGCGTTTCTATATGTACAAAAGTGGTGGGGCACAACAAACTTAGATGTTATGAGCTTCTGCAGTGAGGTTCATGGCTGGTGAGGCACTGGCACTGACTCTACAGGTTTACAAATATTATATTTTGACCTAAATCAAAATATAATATTATTTTCAAAAGCCTCTTTGGTCTGATGCTTCAATTAATTTTAAACAGACAGTTCAACAGAAGGATACCCAAAACATTTTATCATTTAAATATTGAATTGTTCTCTCTTAGTAAGATCCCATTTAAAATTGCGGTCTTACCTTGACTTGAAGATGAAATCCATTTGCCTATCCCTCTGGACAAACATCTCTATTACTTTTTTGTAAAAGTCCTCCTTATCTTCTTGTAGTTTTTTACGCTTGGCGTAACCCTCGGCGCACACTCTCCAATCACAGAGCTTGAGGACTATCATGGGGTTTGTCAAGCGAACGGAGAGAATACTTACTTCTGGGTGTAAAATTCTCTAAAGCAAATACTATGAGCTGCTCCGACCCTCGGTCCTGACGGATTCCAACTTGTGTTTATTAATCAAACAACAAAATAAACACAAGGATAAGTATGTTTTATTGTTGAGTAAATAACAGTGTGTGGTTTAGAAAAGAATACAAAATTAGAAGGAAAAAACGATGAAACAATACAGATTTCAGTATTCTGAGCCCCTACCCTCCCCATAACTGACGGCAACAAAAGTCCTACATTATTCAATTAAAATAAAGAAGTAAAAAAAATAAGTGTGGCTTGATATTGAGTAAAAAAAAAGTTGATAAACGCTGTGAGAATGGATCTGTGGAGAGCATTTCACCGCGATCCCAACTCCTCTATTACCAACGTTCAGGGAGCTCTATGCAAGTCAATGGGACGCCCTGCCCGTTGAAAACTGACGCTCAAGGGGTACCCTGTGCGTAATAGAGTGACGGGGAGGGACCCGGACCGTCCGTCAACATGTGACGGGTTGGGAGTGAGAACGTGTTGCTCAGGAAGGATTGTGGTCCACTCCTCTCTGAAGATCCTCTCCAAATCCTGAAGGTTTTGAGGCGGATGCATGGCATCTCCCTCCACAGATTTTCTATGGGAGATTCCATTGGTAAAAGTCTCATCACTGTACGACCAAAACTCACTGAACTAGCAGCCAGGAAAGAGCAAGAGAACAACTTCCGGTTTCAGAGCCATAACATTAAAGATGTCTTACCTTTGCTGTTTTGTGATCAAAAGTTGAGTTCAAGGACATAAAAACGCTGCTGAAGGTTAATCCAATGTCTATGTGTCACTTTTTGAAACGATTACTGATAATCCATCATTACATTTATGGCAATACGGTTTAGCATGGTTAGCAGTCCGGGGCGTCAGCTTTAGGACAGTCTGCATACGCGTCATTCTAACCCCTAATTTCCACCGGGTCCGTCTGCGTCGCGTTACGGCTGCATTACGGCTGCGTTACGGCGGCGTTACGGCCGTATTGTTACGGCCGCGGCGTTCGCAAAGATCGCAGCCACTCTAGTCAATGGGTGCTATTCCACCACACGCGGCGTGTTACGGCTCAGAAGCGTCCCAGAAGCATCTCGGCGCAGGGCTTCTATAAAATTAGGATGAATCCTATTTTTGACACGACGCAGCCGTAAGGTAATGTCAGGCAGGCAGGAAGTGGAACGTTCAGAGCATATATATATATATATATATATATATACACACGCAGACCCTATCCCTCCGTAGTCTTTCAAGTAGGAGGAGAAATGCCAGCGTTCTGTAAATTATATATATATAGAATAATTATGATGATGAATGCATCTTTTTACCACTAAAATACAGCATCACATCTTTGATGTGACACATCATGTCGTTTATAACTGGGATATTATTATTATTAACTTTGTCTGTACAAAGTAGCCTGTCCAGGAAATATGCCCAAATCAACAAAAACTGCGATCCAGCAGGCAAGACGCTCCGCTTCGGAAATGCTTCTGAAACGCGCCCAGTGGGTTATGACGCTAGAGGAGGTCGGACCAAAACCGTGGCGCAGCCGTAACGCGGCGCAGACGGACCCGGTGGAAACTAGGGGTTAGTGACCAATGGTAATGTTTATATGGATGTATGAACTGCCCCTCGATTCTATTGGCTCTACCGGTTAGAAAGAGGTGTCAATCACCAAATTTGACCAATGGGTTCCAGAGATAGGGCCCTGCTGTTGTAGTTAGGCTGAACTTTCCAAAAAGGTCAAAAAAAGTTGTATTTGGATGGAATGAATACCTACAGATAGTGCTGCGTACCGGTACGCCGAACCGGTACTGGACTTGTAAAAAGTTTCGGTTCAAGTCCGGTTAAAACCGGAACGTCGGGAACCGGTACTTGGACTCGCAAAAAAACTAGCACTTACGTATATTCTGGTGTCTGTGGTTATTTAAACATTCCCTGATAAACGTTATTCAGCATCAATAAATGAGTGCTAATCCCAGTGTGCTCAGTGTACAACATCACATGTCATTTCACCTTCGATTCACGGTTTGAAAACGTAGCATTTCGCCACATGCTAATGCTAACCGGAAGTGAATAATTTTCAGAATAAAAGTATTAAGTTAATAGTGTGAACTTCCGGTTTTTTCAGAATAAAAGTGATTTAAATTAAATAGTGTATTTAATTCAAAATTACGCCATATCAACATTGATTTTAATTTCTAACAGTATGTATGTACATCACTATGTATGTAGTATGTACTGTATAATGTACATACTACTACTAAGTGGCAAAACGTTTTTTTTTTACATTTGTACTTTGTAGAGAAATGTAGACACAAGTTGGAAGGGAGCACAATAAACCTGACGAGTTTGAATTTGAGTTGATTATGAGTTAATTTTCAATTGATAATTAGCTCACAATAAGTTCACTTTAGTTACTCACACAACTTGACACAAGCCATGGGTTCAGGTCCGGACTTATAAGTCCGGACCTGAACCTGAACCTCTGGACTTGAGTCCGGACCTGAACCTGAATGTAAGTCCAGGTACGCAGCACTACCTACAGTATAGTGATATTTCAATGAAATCAAATGAGTTTTACAGTGTGGTACCTGAGAATGAGAAAGGTCAAATGGCACTGATGGTAACCAAATGTACCCAAAGGTGAGTCCGCCTAGACCTAGCTGTGCCAAAATATTCTAAGAAAATTCAAGTTTCACTAAATTAGCATCTATCTTGACAGAGGGTACTTATGATATATTGATACTCAGATGAGTACCTGGAGTCAGTGTTTGGTACTCCAACTTCTGGCTACCCTCAAAGTTCCCATGAAGTCCTCTGTATCGCGAATGTCAACGGGGGTGGTATGATGAAGCCCTCTGTCGCGCAAATGTCAACGGGTCACAGAGCGTTGTGATCAGCTGTTTGAGCACAGTGCTGCTGTACAGACCGACGTTAACAGCAGCCCTGTCTGTGCACACGGAGACCGACTCTGTCGTCCGGTGATCTAACCGCCTTCTGGAAAAGCTTCACAAGTACGTCGGTACGCAAATGCGCTTTGTGACACAAGTGACGGTACGCATTTCAGATTGTTGCCGTGCATGCGTACCTGTGTACCACTTATGTGCACCCCTGGATAGATTGTAGTTTGGATCACTAAAGGTGTTTAGCTACTATCCCATTATTCAAGGGTGGTTTTCACTATAAGTAATGTGGTTTTTTTAGGCAGAGATTAGACTTTACATTTTTTTACTATGTTCAATCAGAATTTACTCTGACACAGAAACATCTATATTGTATACACTTCTACAGCCAACTCACAGGTGTCTCATTGCTTTGATAAAAAAGATTATTCATATACCCCTTTTATCAGTGAAGATATAGTCATTCATTCTGCGCATGTCATTTTCGAGCCTGAGGCCTGAAAAATAGGCCCAGGGCTTAACAGGTTAAGTAACTTTAGAAAGCTTTGGAACTTGTATTGTCCAACGATACCAAACATGTGATTGCAAACCGACAAATACATTCATAATAGAATTCTACGCATATCTTCTCTAAATAGACCATCTTCTATCGTAACTTTTCTGTAACCAAACCACAGGCCAGAGCCCGGTCCGGGGTCCTTCAGGGTCAGGGGGAAGGAGTAGGATTTTCCACTGCTGCAGATCTTTCACCCGCACCTCCCTTCTACTCTCCCCTGCGGAGGCTTTTGGCTTTGACACTTGGCTTTGGCCTGAACATTTTTCGTATCTATTACATACCTTATCACATAATTTCCTGATAAAAAGCCGCCCGCAACGATGAGTTAATTTACCGAGGAGCACAGTAAATATTTCAATTCCCCCTTTGCCATGTCAGGGTTGTATTTATATTTGGCATTCTTTGTCGTTAAATGCTTTGCTGTTGCAATGACTCAACGTAGCCATGAGCATTAATTACGTTTGATCTCATCTGATCTTATTTGTTGTTCGGGGTGCTAGTTAGTTTGAGCCACTCTCAAACAGCAGGACATGATTAGAGCTGAACAGAGAACACATGACGCCAACGCTCCATCTGTCTCTCCTTGCTCCTGATCATCTTGTTTGTTTTCCTCGCTAAGTGCCAGTAATGCTCCTCACCTTAAAACAATATGCTCGATTCATTTTAGCACTTGCCTTTGGGTCGGAGCCAGAGGACTATAAAGGAATGTGTAATTTAATGATCCTATGAAACCACAGAGGGTGGTTGTTCGTGCACAGCAAACACCACCGTGTACATTGTGCTCTGTAAGAGTACATCTAACACCGGTCTTGGGGTGTATATAGGTCCAAGAGTTTGGTGTTCTCTGAACACTGTCAAAAGTGTGAAATATAAACTCCAAATAAAGAGTTAGATTTGAACACTTTGGGAGTCAAAATATACTCAGAACCCAACACACTGTTGACTCACAGTGGAACTATTTGTGGTTGGAGCTGCTTTTGATTTGGACACATTTAGGGCTGTGTGCAGGTGAGCTATTCCACATGCACGCACACACACACACACACACACACACACACACACACACACACACACACACACACACGATTAATGCATTCATGCATTAACTATTGGCTCCGAGTTTAAGCCTCCTAACTGCTGCTGGTGGTGAAGAAGAGAGTTTTATTGCTTCGAAAGTATTTCACGTTGTTCTCTGTTGTACAGTGTGTTAGTTGGAACACAAGAGTGTGTATCAGCTAGCGGTTCAGCGCAGCAGATGTGAAAGCTAATGGTAGGATCACCAGTGGGGACCCTAAATGGGCCCAAAGATACCCACTTCACAAATTCCTAATCACAAAATCAACAACATGGTGACCTTGGTCTGAAGGCAAGTTGAGACAAAACGTGCACAAATAATACTAGATTCTGATGAGTGGTCATCACTTTCTGAACATACAAGGTCCCTTTATGGTTAGACCTCTCGATTGTAACAACCCCAGAGTCATTAACCCAGCGTCAGGACACATTTCCAGTGTTAGCGTCATGACAGAATCTGTGATTTCTCACCATACATTCTGTTGAATTTATAGTCCAGCGTGGGATTTCACATGTCAATAGCAAAGGTGGCGGTGAGCAGAAACAGGGTTGTCCAGTTCGAGGACAGCAAACTTTCTAAAAAAGATAAATGGAGCGTCATGATTGATTTGCAGTCATTAATCATGCTTGATCGACCACAAGTGGTGCTTACACTTTGAGATCTCTACGACTCTACGGTGCCGTCTTCACTATCTCCTGAGCGACTTTAAACCAGACTTTTTTACTGCAGTGTTTTCCACCAGACGACAACCCAGCCTTTGACGAGCTGTACTGAGTACAGCACCAAGACCTCACAGGGCTGCTGTCACCGTGCCTGGGGAGTTTAACAAAGCCAACTGAGATCACGTCTCAGTTCTGCTTCTGATGCCTGTTAGCAGAAACTGATGACGAGAAAAACTCAGCTCTGGTCCCAACAATCAGTATCAGCCCTACTTCAATGCTGCTTTCTGCACTACGGGGTGGTATGTGTTTAAGGACAATATCATTGACCAAAAAGACATCATTGTCATTGGGTAGATTGACATATGTTGATGAAGTTGTACCAAGGATTACATGCATTCGTGAATTAGAATCCTCGGGTTAACAGGGAAGTCTGTGACGATCATAAAGAACAGGCCGAGGAATTATTGGAAGTCATATACGGTTTATGATAGAAATGTGATCAACATCAGCGAACACATGGTGGGCATTTGATAAAGTGCAGCAGTCCTTGAAACGACAAGCAGGTGGAGAACTCCTCCTGTTCCAGTGCTGTGTCCGGTTCCAAACGGACAGAAGTGGTTATCAGTTCAAACCATGTTCGCAACATATATCAAACAGCAAGGCCAACAGCATTGCGCAAAGACGCACACTTATCGCAAATACATACACAAATAAAGGGCAACATAGAAACCACTATTGAAACATTGTGTGTGTGGCAGCACACACAATGTTGGTTGACAGCTAAAAAAGCTATAATATCAATGACAGCTGACGTAATAACGGTTCCGTGCAGCTGATCTGCACCAAAGTACTAGTTTCCTTATTTGTTTCCTCGCATATCCGTCTCTCTCTCTCTCCACAAACTCTCACATGAAATGTGTTCTTTTGATGCGGCATGCCTTAGCGGTCCTTTATCAGTCTGTAATGCGTGTTTCCAGTCGCAAAAACCTTTGACAGTAAAAGCCGCATCAGATGAAGACCTATTCACTTTAAACTGTCTACAGGGGAAACAAAAGGTCTGATTTTAATGAATATTCAAGTGCGCTTCTTCCCTGAAAACAATCTCCCTGGATAACGATCCAGTTTCACCTGGCTGGGTTTATTAACCCCAAGATCATCTGGGGCTGTTGGTCTTTGAGCGGTTGCTGGCCCAATAGTACCTGTCGATGTGCTGCAAGGTAGCGTCTGTAGTGGAGGCACCGGCACGGAGCAGGAGGATGCTGGCGGGTGTGGTACAGGGTGGCAACGCAGGTAGAGGAGGCAAGGAGCTGTTCCTCGGAGGACAGCGTTGGTGGCGGCCGCCTTGATGAGTCAAGGATTGGGCTCGCTAACTCAGCCCCGGGGTTTGCCAAGGTCAAGCTTGTGACATTTAGGCGTGCAGGTGCAGGGTCGCCAGCAGCTGCATCGGCTGCAGTTCTTTCATCGCTATTTCGTTTTAATAAATCCTTAGACCTTTTAAGCCAATTTCTGATGTCCATTTTGTAATTCAAACAGAAATGGGAGTCTACAGAATACACATTAAACAAATCCAGAATAGGCGGCAGAGTGTGATGCTGTGATTGGTCTAAATCAAATCAAATCAAGTTTTATTTATATAGCACATTTATAAACGATTTTTGGTCGAGCCAAAGTGCTGCACATATAATAAAAATAGCCTACAGTAGAGACACTTAACAGCAGATACAACAGCACAGATTGTTCAGAATATCAGTATGAGAAAAACAACACCCTCTATCCTTAGACCCTCTGTCCTCAGACCCTCTGTCCTTAGACCCTCACATCGTACAAGGAAAAACTTCCAGAGAAAACCCACAGTTTAAGGGAACATGGGAGAAACCTCAGGGAGAGCAGCAGAGGAGGGATCCCTCTCCCATGACGGACAGACGTGCAATAGATGCCGTGTGTAAATCCAAGAGATAATACATTTTACAGCATATAGACCGAATGTTAGGAAATGCATGTGTCTGTAATGAGAAGATGAATCCACGAGGATGTCAGCTACAATCCTGTGGAAGCCATCAGGGAAGCAGCATGACGAGACCCTAGGTAATTGTGGACGAATCACAAATCACAACAGACACATGAATTTATTTGACGTAGCCTGCGATTTTTGTAGTTACTATCTGACATCACATACATCGTAGCATAAAAGTTCACAGTTTATTTATAATTAAAAAATATATACGTATATAATTTTTTATTTTATTTTTATAAATAATAAAAATCGTGTTTATTGGGGGAGGGCAGGAATGTCAAATGGGAGGGCCTGGCCCTGGCGCCGGCATGCGCGCTGGCTGTAGTTGTTGTTGTAGTTGTAGTGTTACAACTACAACAAAATGAACATATTTTACCGTGATTAAATTGTAATACACGTTTCTAAATGATGCCGAAGTAACAACATACTGATACCGGTTAGTAAAAACCATGAATTAATGCTTGACACGTCTGCAGACAAGACGGCAGGCGAAAAACCTTTTAAAATGCTTGTTTTTCTGAATGAAGATCGGATCGACCAGGCTAAGCTAACGTTGTATATGCTCCGTCCACACTCATAACAACGGCCTACACAGACATAAATAATCCAGCGACTGTATTCTCCATGACACAGACAGTCTGTGGTTTGTACTTGTTTAACTTTTGTCCAGTTTCTGAACAGATATGAGGAGCTGTGAGCTCTGAGGGCTAACAGCTAACGGCTGATGTTTTGTTTTTTTGGTTCTACGTCAGTGACGGCAGGCTTAGATCCTCACCACTGATTAGCTACTGCGAGATCGCATCACGGGAATTTGACGCTCGAGTTGAAAAAACTGAACTCGAGCGGTTGTCGCAGCCCCCTCCAATCGCCTGAATCGCGCCGCGACATTCGCATCAACCGCTTCATGCTTCCGCATCTTTGCATTGACTTTACATGTAATCGCACCGCCCCCATACCTCACATCGCGTCCGGTGTGAACGCAGCATAACATTAGCTTTATAATTCTGGCAATTGCATAATGCTCCACCATTTTTAAAAGTGGTGTCCATTGAGTAGCATATACTGCTGAACAAAACGTGTAAGTATCATAAATGTGTGTTTACTAGAGATTATTTCTGCAATTTTCCAAAATCCAATGAAAAAATGCCATTGTCTTTTTGTCGCAAAAGCCCTTGCAATGCTTACATCTGGGTCGGCCTACCAAAAACATCACTGCACCACTATAAGACTCTGAATTAAACCTTTTCTGAGTGGCTTAACCAACTTAAATCATGTCTTCTTTTGGTTGAAAGCAATCTTAACCAAGCTTTGTGTCTGGAGTCAACTCCTAACCCATTGGCTGTTGTCAGCACAACAAGGCCTCCCATCATTGCTGTTTGGCTCCCCCCCCCAAGTCGCCCAATAAGAACCCCCGATGTCATTATTCAAATGTGTATTCCAATGCATTGGGTGTACATGTTGGAAAGGATGTTTATAAGTGCTTTCTAAACAATAGCTTGACCCAGTGTTCCCAAGGTGTTCTGATTTAGGATGTCGGCAGCTTTACCTCAGTTATCCTGTTATATTGTTATGGAAAATGTAGCACCAGCTTAACATTGTACAGGACGTGTGCAGACCATCGCTACCCATGTCTGTAGCACATTAAGGGATCTGGGTGAGTGGTCAGGTTGGGAACTGGCCCGATTTAAAAACTGATAGATCATATTGCTTCAATTTCATGGACTGTTCCACTATGCCTCCCTTTCTCCATCACAACACACGCACGCACGCACACACACACACACACACACACACACACACACACACACACACACACACACACACACACACACACACACACACACACACACACACACACACACACACACACACACACACACACACACACACACACACACACACACACACACACACATTTATTGTAATGCTGAACAGTTGTTCTCCCTGGCGTCCATCATGTTTTATCACGCTCTTTCATAAAATGTGTTGCGAGCAATAACTTTTTTTTAGGTCTTGTAAATGTTATAATATTTTGACATGGGAAAAACAGTGCAGAGCTCAGATGTCTAGCACATGATTCATATTTTCCTCTTTTTTTGTGTAAAAATCTCAAACGCTTCTTTTTTTCTGCTGGGAAAAAAGGAAATATTTTCCACTGTCCAGCACCGTCCAGATTCTTATTGTAAGGAATGTCGGTCACACCCTTTACTACTGTTTTTTGGAAAGAGGGCTGCTCTTGAGCAATGGTTATTCATTGTTCAGCATATGTCAGTGCACATGGATCAGATTCAGCTGCTGCTCTCAGGTCAAGTGCTCTCTTCGGTATTCTCCAGCGTATGGATTGCAGTTCGGCATGTGTGGGAAGTGTTAAGGGCAGCGACCATGTACAGGAGTTGGTTATCATCTGCAGTCATGTAGAATAAAGTTGAGCATAAAGTTTGACATAGGGAGCAGTCTTAGCAGTGAGCGCCTACATTAACCAGAGACAGGAAAACTCCTTGTGCTGTGTCTCAAGGTGCGTCCCAATGTGAATGATTGCCAAATGCACAACTACCCAGATGGTGCCTCTCATAATGGTCAAACAGTTCAGATAAAATAAGTTAAGATAAGATAGACCTTTATTGATCCCCTTAGGGAAATGCAGTTGTTGGTAATGTAGCAGAAGTTAAACGACAGCCGCTATTGCGTTTGCACCGGTAAACACAGCTCTATACAAATAAAATGTATCCATTTGTTTTTGTTTTTCATTATTTAAGTTACATACCACTACACTGATGACGATAAGAAGCCACTTTAAGTTTTCTTGGGTTAATTGAGCAGTCTGTAACAGTTTGAACAATCATTGCTAGCTTGCTAGCTAGTTGACAGTGGCCATATGCAATTTGAGACAATGTTACCCTTGTCAAAATGCACGCACTGCATAAGTGTTCACAGTGTAGGACATGCACTGTAAAAAGAGAAGTATCCAAATTGAGGCACAGCACAAGATCTTTAGCTTATACTTGTTTTATTTTTGAAAGGTTTCCTCTTCTTGTGTCATGTCTGTTCCTACTTCCTGTCTGTTGCCCCTTTTCCACCAAACGGGTATGTTTTTATCAAATATAACACATTCAACAAAACATGCAGCAGACCTTAGGCAAGGCAAGCAAGGCACGTTTATTTATACAGCACCTTTCAACACAAGGCAATTCAAAGTGATTTCCAAAAATGAAAGACATTAAGAAAAAGGCATTTTGAAACAGTAATTAAAAACACAATCTACCTGCATTGCAATTACTCTAAACGTGTAATAATGTGCTTTAACCAGTAGGTGGTTTGGGTTCAAAACGTTAAAAAGCTGTCAAGTTTACAGTGTTAACACAATAAAATATACTGCTGTTTCCGGTTTAGTTTACGACGGATATTTTTGTTATCCACACATAAAATTGTTTTGATATTTGTAACACAAAAGCGATGGAAAAGACCCACAGCAACACAGAAAAGATGGTCTTAACATTACCCAGCTGTCTAGTTAATACAAAATAATAATATCAAAACGAAATATTACTAGTGCTAACTTGTGAAATTAAAACAGAACGGTAAAAGAATAGTTTCCAGCCTATTCTGAAGCCCGATCTCTGTAGATAAATAAAGAACTGCGGCAGATCTGTAATATTTAATGCAGCCAAACCATTTATTACAATGCATTCATGTGATAACTTTCAAAGAGTAAAGCAAGCACTGCTGAATAAAGTATGATTGATGAATATGATTGATGAAACGACATCCTCCTCTCCTCTAACTACGGCAACCTGAACATCCTCATCCTCCTCGACCTCACCGCAGCATTCGACACCATCAACCACGCCATCCTGCTGTCCCTCCTGGAATCATCACTCAACATCACCGACACTGCACTCTCCTGGCTAAAATCAGTTTGTCAACATCAACAACTGCACCTCCTCCACTGCTCCTCTGTCCCAAGGCGTCCCCCAGGGTTCGGTGCTTGGCCCCCTCCTCTTCATCCTCTACATAAATAATAAATAATAAAATAATTCCTCGCCACAACCTTCAATTTCACTGCTACACCGATGACATCCAACTTTATATCTCAACAAAAACCATCACCCCCACAACACACTCCACTCTCACCAAATGTCTCTCAGAAATAAAAGCATGGATGCAAACAAACTATCTCCAACTGAACAGTGTCAAATCAGACATCATCATCATCGGCCCGCATCCCGTACCACCATTTCGAGACTTCACCATTGACAGCCACACTCTATCTCCTCCCCCCTCACATCCGCAACCTCGGAGTCATCTTCGACAGTCAGCTCAAATTCAACCACCACATCAATCACATCACCAGGACCGCCTTTTTCCACCTCAAAAACATTGCCCGTCTCCGCCCATCACTCTCCTCCTCTGCTGCTGAAACCCTGATTCATGCATTCATCACTTCATGACTCGACTACTGCAATAGCATCCTCTACGGCATACCATCCAACCTCCTCAATAAACTCCAACATATCCAGAACTCTGCTGCCCCCCTCCTCACCCACACCCACTCCCGAGACCACATCACTCCCGTCCTCCAGAACCTCCACTGGCTCTCCGTCCGTCAAAGAATCGACTTCAAAGTCCTCCTGATTACTCAAAAAGCCCTCAACAATCAGGCCCCCCCTACCTCACAGACCTGCTGCACCACCACACCCCTTCTCGCTGCCTCCGCTCATCAGAAGCCAACCTATCCATCCCCACCCGCATCAATCACCGGACCTGGGGGGACAGAGCCTTCTCCGTCGCTGCCCCCTCCCTCTGGAACTCACTCCCACAACCCATCAGAGACTGCACCGACCTCACCACCTTCAAAAAACTCACAAAAACTCACCTCTTCAATCTGGCTTTTAATGTGTGATTGTTTTTGTATTATTTGACTTTAACTTTAACAATAGATTTATTTGTTGTTCCTTTCTTTTATTTTCACTATATCTGTAAAGCGTCTTTGAGCACCTGTAAAAGCGCTAACAAAATAAATCTATTATTATTATGATTTAATCTTTTAAGTTTTTTTTCATATGGAATACAGTTGGAGGTCAACCAATCACAGAGCTTGAGGACTAATCACGAGGTTTGTCGAGCAAAGCGCATGGTGTAGTCTCAAACGAGAGCTGAGGATTATGGATAGTTAGTGTCTTTGGCAATCCTAAACTCAGAAAAAATATTTGTTTCTCCGAATCGAAGGGGAAAAATACAAAAGCATTGTACACAATTTAAACCAATCAATGTTGTGTAATTAACAAGGATAATCTGGTGTTTTTGAGTTGATGAGTAGTAGTAAATTAATCGGCAGTAAGGAGAATACTTACTTCCAGGTGTAAAATTCTCCGTTATCCAATGGGAATGGACGCTCACATTGCCTTTAAGAGCTGCCGACATGGACCGATGCGGTGCTTCCCTGAGCGTCAAATGCCGCCGCCGATGGGAATACATTGCAATCAGTTGAAAGCTCTTTGCGTCCGTTTATGAAGCTGAAGGAGACTCGACGCGTCACAACTACACGCCGAAGGACCTTGACCAAGCGTCGCTATTGGACTATCAGGGAGTGAGACTGTGTTGGTTCCAGGGCCGGTTCCGGGCTAGAGCCTGATTAAGCTCTGGTTCTTCCTGTTCACACCGCAGCGGAGCCGGCTCTAAGCACCGATACCGGTTCTTAGCTGACCCCACTCGGCTGCCCGGCAAGAACCAAGAACCAATACTTCACGCTTACGTCGGAGGGGGGCGAGATTAACCTGAGCAATAACAGTTAATGGCGAATACGCCAAATAAAGTTTTAATAAGCAGTAGCGCTGAGCAAAGTGACTAGAATGCAACCACACACTTATTAAAAAAACACACTTTATAAAGTCAGGCAACACTACCAGCCTTAGTGTGATTCTGTAAATGTTTACCTTACTTTGTCCATCCGTTAGCTGTTATTAATCATTGTGGAGAGCAGGCAGACGTTTTCTTGTTGTTTTGTATTATAGCAGCTATCGGATGGAATCAATACATGGGCTGCACAGGTTGTCTTGTCCGACTATCACAAGTAGAATCATAATGAAAGATACGCCGGTAAAATGTGCCTGTAGAAAACGGCTTATGCCACAATAGGATAGCAACAAGTAGTCAAGATATTCAGATTAGCTTCGGTTGCTATGCTCACATCACCCATTCTAGCGTTGTGATGCCAAACAGCGTCAATTCATACTGAAACACATTCACTTATGGGGATGGGGGATATTTATCAGCTGCTTGTGTGACAGCCAGACAGTGAATACTTTCCAGCGGCCGCTGCCATGAGTTAACGGTAGACGAAACTCCGGTGGACGAGCATTACTGCAGCGGTCGGTAAATGCCGCTGAACCAACCACATTAATAAACAATGAACCACCGCACTCTGGAGAAAAGTATATGGGTTGAGAAGTAGCTATTTAATCTGTCTTTGTATGATTAAAAGCAACACGATCATTGACCCGACGCAGTCCCCCATCAGTTTTTCTTTAATAAATGTAACTTTTTGTTCTTAATGACGACTCCATTTTTTTGTTGCTTTTTGGTCTTACCTCCAGCTAAAAGCTTGACAAAACCAGTATCACCACTTGCTATTTATAGCATACTACCAGTGACGTGCGGCGAGGTTCATGGCTGGTGAGGCACTGACTCTTTCAGAGTCAGATTTACAAATATTATATTTTGACCTTAAAGGTGGGGTAGGTAAGTTTCAGAAACCGGCTCGAGATACACTTTTTGTGCGGCCACTTTCACCAGTCTGCTGACGTCATGTGCACGTTCATGTGTGTTGCAGGAGGTGCTCTGTAAGGAAGTCTGAAGGAAGGGTCAGATTCTTTTCGGCTGTGTACTTTCAAATTTTAGTGCACTCAAGCCGGTTTCTGAAACGTACCTACCCCCACCTTTTCAAAAGCTTTTTTAGTCTGATGCTTCGATTCATTTTAAACAGACTGTTCAACAAAAGGATACCCAAAATCTAAATATTGGATTGTTCTTTCTTAGTAAGATCCCATGTTCATTACAATTAGGGTCTTACCTTGACTTGAAGATGAAGTCCATGCTATCCTTCTGGACAACAATCTCCATTACATTTTTGTAAAAGTCCTCCTTATCTTCCTCTAGTTTCAAAAGTCTAGTTTGTTGTTTGCGTCTACCGTCTCTGCGTAGAATAACAGTAGCAACAAGAACCTGTGGGCTCACTTGCGCCCCCTTCAGTGCGGCAGAGGTTATGGCTGCCTCCCCTGATGCTTTTTTCATTGCTGTTGTATGATGAGCCCAGCGATCCTAAATATCATACGTGAAATAAGTTATATAGAGACTATGGATGGCGAGGACACATGTAATAAAGGGATCTACAAACATTACATTGGTGACATACAGTGAGATGGTAACAGGCATAGGGCTTAGGGCCCGCTTTCCAGACAGTTTCTGTGGGGTGACGCATTCTGAGGTGAGGCAGATCTCATCTGTGCCTCACCTCACCCCACAGTGACTGGCTTGAGCGCGCTCACAAAATAAGTGCCCGCGCTACATTAGTGCCCGCGCTCCAGCCAGTTACTGTAGGCTTACGTGAGGGAGAGCTCGTCCCTGCCTCACTCCTCATCGCTCCCATGTAGTTGTAGCGGAGCTCGGAAAATTTGCTGATTTTGACTATAAAAAGCGATTGGAATCATACAGAAATCACATTTACAACACAGATCAGTGGAGACATTTTATTATTATTACTATTTAGTTTTTCTTTAGTTGTTTTTCCGTTACATTGGACTATGTACTATGAACTATTGTTGTCTATTGTGTTAATCTTGAATGCATGAATACTGTGGCTGACTCGCGATTATTCATAATGACAGCACACTTGGACAGTGTTTCTTGAAATGTAGTTTGCTGCAAATGTTTTGGTTTATTTATTTATAGACGATCAAACCATTCCTCAAGCAAAACAATAAACTGAAAAAAAGTATGATTGCAGACCTTGGATTTTGTTAGTTATATTGGAATCAGATGTGTATATAATTGTGTCATCTACATATTACTGAAGAAAACAAGTTCAACACATTTTTGGAAGATTCTTACGGAAATACAGAAACAAAAAAGGCCCAAAATTGATTGATGTGGTTCCTTTGAAATTAATCAAATTGAAAAAAAAAAGGAAAACACTGAATTTAAAGTCATAATTCAACAAAAATGCCTGTTCATAAATTACTTTAGCACAGTTTATGAAGAAGAATCACAAGTCTTGGTTGAGTCAATAAAAATAGTACCTGATGACAATTAGATTGAAAAATGTGCTTCTTATAAAACCATTTCCATAATAGAATGCATTTAGCAGCTAAATAATGACTTTTAGATGGCTTGTCAACATAACGTATTAAATAAAGTGAAAGGAAATTCAAGAATCTTGTAATCTTTGGAGAAACTAAAACAAGAACTCAAACAAGATTCGGTGGACTGCTCAATTTGAATCCATCTTGATCTTAGCTTATCTTTCGATACAGTTGATCATTTTATATTATTAGATCACTTGGAAAGCGTGAGGGCTCTTAAATAGTTAAAATCCTATCTATCGGATTGATCGTTTTCTGTATCAATTAGAGATGCCTCCTCTACTGCGGACCCACTTAACTGTGGTGTTCCCCAAGGTTCTATCCTTGATCCTCTACTTTTTTCCATTTACATTAGGTCATATCATACACAAACACACCATGCTATATCACTGCTAATCTGATGACTCACAAATGTATCTTCCAATAAACTACAGTGAAGAAGGCAATGTGAACAACAATCGTGTTAAGCTGAAAGGAAGTGCTGGGAGGCCCTATACTTGCTCCAGTTAAACGACAAAAAAATCATTTTTGGCCATCCTAAACCCACCCTGTCTCGGCAAATACATCTCAGCTCCCTGTCCTAAAACATAAAACCTGTAGCTATAAACCTTGGTGTGATGATTGATAGTGACCTCCCTTAGTTATTCAATCATTTTATCAGTTACGTATCATTTCAAGAAGTAAGTCCTTCATCTCTCAGTCTGATTTGAAGACAGTCATCCATGCTTTTAACTCATCATGTCTGGGTCAATGTAACTCCTTATACTCTTGATTAGGCCAAAAAGCATTTCCCGCCTTCAACTCTATTCGGATCCTGATTACATCACTGACTTGCGATGCTCTCATGAGCCTGAACGCAACCTCAGATCCTCGGGTATAGCTCTGTAGCTCTTTGGCTCTGGAACTGCCTGCCTGAGAATCTGAAGGTAGCACAATCAGCGACATCTTTTAAATCACTTCTTAAAACGCATCTCTTTATCAAAGACTTTCATTAATAATGCCACTACTCAATTTTACTCCACATCCATGTTTTATTAGATTTTTTCCATTTTCATTATTGTTGTAACATTGTATAGTTTACGGGGTGGGGTTGGGATTGCTGACCTCATGTTCTGTTGCGGCCTGAACAGCTTGTTTTAATCCATGTAAAGCACCAATTTCATCTTTCTTTTCTTTATATTTATGTTATAATTATACATATGTCAAAAAAACATTATAATAATTTATTTTTAGTGATAAAAACGCCTGGACAGACGTGATCACTGAGCGATCCACTGCAATGTGAAACCACAAAGCCCCTCCTTTATGAAAATCATAGCGAAGCACTACAGGAAAAATATGCGTCCCCACAGGACCCTCTGAAGGTCAGGCCTTCCTATACATTTCAGCTCTGACATTCACTATAAACATGATGGAGAGCACATCATTGACAGAGGTGCATACAGACATCTGAACATTCTTCTGAATATCTTACATATAAACTGTATGTTTGCCTCTTTCACTTTGCTACATGATTGCACATGTGTTAGATAACTATTTAAATATGATTATAATTAAAGCACCTGATCAAGATTATTGGCTGAGTCTTAATAATCGAAGTTAGTTCTGCTCCATTATTTGACAGCTAGGCCTATCATTACTCATGAACAGGAACTTCAGCAATTTGTTATTATTGTATTTTGATGGTAGTGCTGAAGACACGTGTATTTATTAGTTCCTTATACAAACATAGCATCCTCTTATTTACTACAAAGAACAAACATTCATCAAATTTGATCACGCTCTTTAATAAAAAAAAAACAGCTTTTTTTTTGCTGGAAAGAGAAACATATCCACGAGTATTTTGTCGGGATGGGACGTGGATGATTGATTGCTGTTTTTTGAGCTACCGTGAAGTGTAAATGAGTATGTTTCTGCTTCCGTCTTATTCTCAGGTGGATTCATCCAAGCATGACTCCCCACATGTACAGAACACTATTCTTATAGTGAGTCTGACATCTTCTGGAGATCCAGTCAATAAAACTATTGGCAAATCTCCATCTTTCAGTTAGCACATTGGGATGGCCCACCCTCAGTTTTCTTCTTGCTGCTCTCTCAGGCTCAGCCTTCTTGAACATTTTTTTTTTTTTTTTTTTAAGATTCTTTAAAATATGTTGGGCAACCAGTGCCTTTGTTGTAGAGACAGAATAGAAGAGGGGAGACGGATGGGATGACACGCTGCACATGGTCCCAAACCGGATCTGAACCTGGGTCCTCCGCATGGGACACCCGGGCTGAAGTCGAATAGTCCATTTAGTTTCAAACTTCCTTTATAACCTCCTTTAGCTTAGGAACCACTGGACCTCCCAGGAGAGGAGAAAATGCTGCCCCACAATGCCTTGCAGCCGCAGCATTTGCCGTCACACAACAGTCGGCCGTTCACGGAAACAACCGATTATGACCGAGAAATTATATCATGAAAGTTACGGTGCTTATTAAGCATTTTAAAACGTATGTGGTAACTTGCCAAAGTGCTTTGTTTTGAACGTTCATCAGTATTATAATCAAAAAGAGAAATATGAACGTTAATTTTTACTGAAATGATCAAATAAAGTCAACATTTCACAGTCTTTACTGAGCTGTGTGGGGTTTGTTCAACTTTTAAAAGATGTTTGAACGGTGATATACACACTGATAGATGTTAAGGACTAAAGTTTATAATAAATACATCTGTATTGATTTTAAAATATTTTCATAGTTACATTACATTACATGTCACTTGTTAGACGCTTTTATCCAAAGCGACTTACATACTCAATACTGTGGGCAATCCCCACAGGAGCAATTTGGGGTGAAGTGTCTCAGGGACACAACGACATGCTGACTGCAGTGGGGTTTGAACCTGTGACCCCCTGTTCCCAACACCAAGGCTCTATCCACTGCACCACACGCCCAGGGCCGCCTTAATGCACGGGCTGACCTGGGCTGAAGCCCAGGGGCCTACGGAGATCAGGGGCCTATCATGAGCCAATACAAAAGTTTAAAAAAAAATGTAAATAACAAAAAAAAAAGTTTTTTATTTCGGATGTTTTTAAAAAACATTTAAATAAACAAAGTCTTGGCTTTCACAATATGAAACTTTTGTTTCCAAAATCACACGATAAATACATTTTTGAAGCTTGTAAAGGGAAGATGACAGCTCTCACTCGCCACTCACTGACATTATGAATGTAAGGCGTATAGTAATCATAGATAACACGGCAGGGTCCGTTACAGTTTGTTTTCAACTGGTTTCAAATAAACAAAGTCTTGGCTTTCAGGATATTAAACTTGTTTCGGCAAATTCAGATGATAAATACAACTTTGAAGCTTCGGCATAATTACAAGCGGAGAACGGAGTAACTTGACGTCACAGCAGGCATAACAACAGCCGGTGTTTCTCGTGAGTGTTTTCCCCGGGAAACAAACACAACACACACAAATGCAAAATTACACAAACACACACGTACACGTACACACACACACACACACACACACACACACACACACACACACACACACACACACACACACACACACACACACACACACACACACACACACACACACACACACACACACACACACACACACACACACACACACACACACACACACACACACACACACACACACTCACACTCGTGAGCTTCCCCCAGACCAGTAATCCAAACGAAAATATCTTCCCTCCATAGTATTTTGATAATTCAGAATGAGAATATGTTTCACATGTGACTTATTCAAATTGCGAGTGATTGAGTGACAGATGAAGGTTGTTTAGGAGAAAAAGTTTGAGAGTGGCGCTCGGAAAAGGAAATTGTTGAGGGAAAAGGAGTTTCGAGACCAGCAGCTATTACAAAAAATGCCGAAGCTTACAGGTTATTTTAAACCTGTAGGCCAGGATGAGGAGGAAGGACAGATGAGTTCTGTGCCGAGCGTTAGCGGTGCCGGCCGCGGGGCCTCGGAGCCATGTAGGCCGTCTGGTTCTGATAGCGATAGACTAGCGGGAGAGGAAAAACAGACAGGAGGGAGGGAGGGGAGGAGATGGAGAGGACGACGAGGAGGGGAGCCAACGGCAACCGGACAAATACATGAGGGAGGCCCGATACGTCACTCATCTGGAGCAGAGAAGTGCGATCACAGAGCCTGCCGAGGCTATAAATGACTTTGATTTGTTGTTTAAATAGGGGGCCTACAAAACCATCAGCCCGAGGGCCTGATGGCAGGTTAAGGCGGGCCTGCACACGCCTCCCCAGTTCATACAATCATACGTATTGGGATCATTTGTATTAATGTGGACCGGAGGGAGAGGGGGACGAGCATAAGTTTCACTTTCCTTTTTTATTTAAATTCCAACTTTGGTCATGAAGAATATGTTTCTCTGTTGTCCACGTTCATAAAGCAAAGCAGCAGCATCAGAGCACGGTGCAGAGTCTCTAGATGAGTTCACAGGAGTCCCTCGTTCTTATTAAACATCCATGTTGTAGTCCGCTGTATAGAAAACTGTGGTTTCCATGGTTTCCCCACAGCAGCAGACGCACACAATGACGTCCGCTGGCGCATCATAAACACGTCGGATAGAGAAAGTGCAGTCGGATTCTCTAAAGTACCGCAGTCTCTTCTCCTAAGTCCTTTTGAATTCTCCTATCCACTATCCCTTAACCCCGTGACCTTTCACTCAGAGGTCAAGGGATAGACGATAGGGTTAGAATTTAGGAGCTGATTTTTGGATTATCCGACCGCAACCCAGCTCTACCAACTGAGCTATAAGGTGGCCCTTGAACATTCTTTAATGACATTTTTTTTTTCTTTTGCTGATGCTTTTATCAAAACCAACTTACATACACTTTAATAGCGTAGACATGCATACGAGAGAAATTCAGGGTTTACTATCTTGCCCACGGACACCTCGACATGAGGACTGCAAGAGGTGCGATCGAACCCCCTGATTGGCAGATCAGCACCCTCACTGACCCCCCTCATGACCTTTTTCAACACTCATGTATGCCTTACACCTATTACTTGTCATATCAATTAAATAAAAATAATAACGAAGTTAACGCCTTTGAGTAGTTTTGGGTAAGCATTGCAAGAAGCGATGTAACAGTAACATTGTTGATGGCGAACAAAAACAAGCCTCAAGTGGAGAAAGAAAAATTCACCAAATATGTACCGTCAATGTGAACTGAGTTATCTCTGAAGTAGGTTGAGCCTCAAACACCACTCACCAGCAGCTGATACAGTGAGCACCCCCCCCCTGAAAAACAGAGACAATATAAAAATCGATATGATAAGTGGTTAACTTTTTTATTATTAATTTATTTATGATTTATTTGTACACCTCATTTTTACTATACTTTCTTTTTGGGGACAGGTATACTTACTCCACAGCAGCATCCCATCATGCCTCTGTGGAGCTGTCACTTCTCATTTCACAGACGAGTGCAGTCTGGGCCCGGCTCCTGTGTGAGCCAGGTGTCTGCGCTAACATCTGATTCCAAAGGGCAATTTCCTGCATTAGTGTAGACAATGAGGTAATAATTGACATAGGTAGAGATTCGTTTCTCCTCTGAATAACTTTAATCACTCACAGCAGCTCAATTTAGCACAATTAGAGAAATGCTCCTAAGCTGAGGCAGATGGGTACAGGCTCAGATGACAGGAGCCTCACGATGTTGGAGACTTCTGTCTATTCTTTCACTCAACTCATCTTTCTACTTTGTTATTTATTAATAACTTGGATTCAAAGGAGCCATATCGGTTTTCAGAGAGATGAGGGAACAATAAAACATTAAGACAATAAGCAGAAGACAGGGGAGTTCTGGTCACCACATGTAACCAACCATGTTAACAAAAGTCACAACAACAAGCTACCTGATCTTTTATTACTTATTTTGTCCTTAAGAATTTAAATTTTAAAATAGGATCTTGCTGTCCAATAACATGTTACTGTGAAGTAAACAAAGGTAACTAGTAATTCAGTTTCTTTATATTTGTAGTACTGTGATTAGTAGATATATACAATAACAAAGCTCACCACAAAGAGCACACAAAACAACATGAATATGCTTTTGGTTGTGCTCTGTGATTATTAACTGTTTATATGGAACCATACTTAAATGTGACATTCATATTTTTAAGATACACACACCTAATTGTAAAGTTAATTGCACACAAAGTATGCCACTCTTTAACATTTTGTTAATGCTGAGTAATCTAGCATGTCAAACAGTACACTTGCATAACACCATTACTAACTGACTAACTTACTAACCAACTAACTAATGGGGTGGATCTTTTAATCAACCTCACACTGATGGCTATTGTACTTTATCACTTTAAATGTAAAACTTCTTTATTATTACATTTTGAATATAGTGCAACATTAGCATCTTTTGCACACATGTGCTTCTCATTCAAATGCTTCTCTTTATGCATCTGTTAGGGGTGTCCAAACTACGGCCCGGGGGCAAAATGCGGCCCACGGACCATTTTGAATCGGCAGGCAGCAAATTCAAAAAGTATAATGGAATATGGCCCACGGATGAAAATGTGCTTGTCTTATATTGTACTTCTTAACTATAAATGTAAAAATATATTACACAGTAGTATTCATGTGTTAATAAGACCACTCTTCAAATAAATTCAGTCAATTCAAGTTGGAAACATTTTCTAACATATCTTAGTTGATAAGAAAAAAGCCCAATTATTTCTTTACATAACAAACTTGAAATACACCCTTCCTATTTCTCCTTATTATAATCAATCTGAAGCATCATTAACCTACATTTGATTGATTTTGCTAACTTATAACTGAACTTATGAGGCAATATACCTCTAGTGAGTGGCGCAGCCCTTCGTATATTTTTCTGTATGCGGCCCTCGGTGGAAAAAGTGTGGACACCCCTGTGTTAACACAAGCCAAGCTAAATACAACACAAGCTGGCTAAATACAATAAATACATGCTCATTAGTGGCATATAATCATAAACATATACACCCTAATAATAGTCTGATATTTACATGGAACATTCTCATAAAGGCACCAACACTGCAACATGCCGAGAGGTGAAGTTTAGTGGCTTGGATTAGCTGAACCTGGAGCCGCCTAGCGGATCAGACAAAGTGGCTAACCAGCAGTGACGCACCCACCTGTCTATCAAAGTGGCCACGCCCTAAATTCTACATTAATGTAACTTGACGGGTGAGCTGTTTGAAATCCACCTCCTACACAGTTTGCAGTCACAACAGGCTGAAAACATGTTTATTTCGGCTGTAAAGTCAGGTATGTTAACATGGGCGTTGGAAGGGGCCATACACTTTGGGGGTTTGTGGTTAGGATTGAATTTGACTCATAAGACTCATTTTGTAAAAGTAGCACAATGAGAAGTGAGTAACTGATACCTACAAATTCACATTCATAAATAAACCCAGAAAAGCCTCTATTCCTTTTCATCGCGGAAATGAAAAAAGTTTGTACTTCTTTTTAAATGTCATGGTTTACTCTCCTTGATCAGAGTGGGAACACTGTGGGGAAAATGATGGGCCCAGCAGGACATGGGGTTGAAATCAGATCCCCCTTTACAGCCATTTGCAAAATACTCTTCATAATATGATGCAGTGTTGAGCAGAGCCCTGCTGAGCCAGCAGGCTGCAGAGGCATTTTTAATTGTTGCAGGTGGTCTGGCTCAGGGAACATAGCTGTGATGCTCAGGGATCTGCAAATAAAACTCCAAAGCGTGCATGTGCGAACGGGTACGCAAACAAGGGAACCGCGTCCAAGACAGCTGTGCCGAATTTGCTGTGCCAAGGTTCAAGGCCTGAGGTAACAGCATGGCCTCCTTTTGCCTCATGTCACTGATCCAGAGTCTGCAGAGAGCCACTGTAGATTCAATCTGTCTGACAGGGATCCTCATTATTGTGACAAATAAAGTAGACTGGGATTATGAAGGAATAAATGTCTCTTGTCAACAGAGTAGCAGTCAGTAAACTAGAAATATTCATTTCCTGAGATTGCTGCATCTGCTGCTTACTGGCGCAGCTTCTGAAAGAGTCCCGGTTTGAGTGATTCACATCAGAGGATACCACCCAAGTTCAGTGGTTATTGAACGATGCAATCAAGAGATAGGGTGTTCTATACTAAGAACTAAGCGGTGGAGGTATTGGTGACACTCTGTAATGTTTAACTTTATGCCCTAGCCACACGGTGACGAAACAGTTCTCTATCTTATAGACGGTTTGGCCACACAGGGAAACGCGGATAATGATAACAATAACGATACCGATAACGATAGCAATAACGGTCCCCAAGGTGGGTAGATCTGGGGACGCAACGCTCTGGGGGGCCAAACGGCTCTGTGATTACGCCCTATACGATAATTTCCTGATAACGAAAATACTGACGGGCTGTCAGGAGAGGGGGAGGAAAAGAGAGACTCTGTGTATTATTCTTATATTATTATATAGAGTCGTTATTAATTTGTTCTAAAGCTCAATAAATAACAAAGAAGACCTTTGACCGGCACTTTTATAATTTTGTCCGGAAGATTTCAACTTTAACGGACATGTTGAACGGCAGAAAAAAATTATAATGGAAACTCTGCCGCACGTTTCCCTCGTCCCTTGGAAGAGGCGGAGAGGTGGGTGTTTTTCATCTGCTGGTGGACTACCGGGGAGATTTACAGCAGGAGCACACGCTTGCCTCGGGGAGGGAGAAAAAGAGCCAGAGCCCTGCCTCTCCCCACCTCTGCTGCTAAATCCACCCCGGAGAATAAACAGAAGGGCAACCATGGCAACCATGCATGCTCGGTAAGTATTTTTCGCTGCTTTTGGCGTATTTTGTGGCGGAAGTACAGCGCCACTTACAGGCCCGGCATATGTACTACAGCGTCTCCAGAGGGTCGAGCGGTCTCGTGTGGAAGGACACGTTTCTGGTGCCTATTGCGTGTGGACGGAAGACTTTTTTGATATCGAATTCGGTTCGTTTTTCGTTTCCGTGTGGCTAGGGCCTTAATGTCTTCAAATGCTCATGGAATATCTGTTTACCAAGATTCACTTAATTAAAGTCAAGGAAAGATTAGAGGATTGTTTTATTAAATAGTGGAATTTTCTTTTTAGGCACAAATAGGTATGGTATTTATAAGTCAAAACGGAATATCCAAAGAACCCACTAAGCAAATAGTATAAGAGGAAAAGTAAAACATATTATGACTGACCTCACAACAACACATTAAAGCCTTATTACTATCAGGTATAAGGCAATGAAAACAACAATGATTGTTGGTAGCAGTAAGAAAATCCAAATATTAATAGTCATCATTTCAATTAAAAGAAAGAAACTCACGAAAATTATCATATTCCAAATGTTAACCACCTCTGGTGGTTTAGGTGTCTTAAATAACCATTTAAATAAAACATTACCCCAACCTTCCCCCCCACAGACCCCTTTATACATCCAGAATTCCTATTATGTGACTATCAAAAAATATATAAATCACCATAAAATCTCACTGATTGAAATAAAATGTTAAAGTAAGATGTTGTTGATGTTGTTAAAGGACCAATATTATTTCCAAATACAATTTTGGCATTTAAAAAAACCCGGACAGTTACATGTATTGTGTTTGGGGTCAATACTGAAATATTGCCCTTCCAGTGTCAGATAGATACCAAAGGCTTTCTGTTGCTTCTCCTTCTGGACACTCCTATAGATGAGCAAACCAATGTAGGCTTACAAGTGGGTCCCATCCAACTCCTTGTAACTGTCCCCATACATGCACCCCCCCCCCCCTCTAAATTAGTCATCTCAAGTATATCATTCTCAATTGTTTTATGAAGAGCTTGAATGCTGACTTTATGTCTTGGACATTGCTGACAGTGTATCTTGTGGGGCCTGTAACCATTTCCATGACATTAGCAGCACTCCCCTTCATGGGGAGTGAGACCATGATAACTTTATATTTGGAAAGTAATGTGTCTGCTTGTGGTAGGGAGACATGAGGGGCGTCTGTACTGGGGTCTCATTGTCATCAGAAGAGGAAGCATGAACATGGTCCTCCTCAACATTAGCCCCTGTCTCAGACACATTACATTCTCTTCTATGCCACTTTCACCGTCAAAGAGCTGTGACAAAGCTTCACTGACAGAAAACCTTTTCTTTGATGTCATCTTTAATTGAGAGAGAAACATTAGGAACAATCACACAGAGCACCAAGAGAAATGGATTAGAAGGCTGCTATGCAGTATGTTGTATAAACTACTGTCCTCTGGGGAACGATATATCTCACAATGTAGGCATTATGCCCCCCGCCCCCCCACCACTGTGTGAGCTACCAATGTCCTCGTGGGAAGCATATGGCCCCGCCCCCATTTTGCAGGACATATACAGTATATTATTAATTATAGTATATAGTAGTAGTATAGAATGGTATATTGTATAGTAATCTCCCCTCCCCTATGTGAATTATGAGTGGATCTCGCTCCTCAGGTATGTTATTAGTAGTGCTGTCAAAATTATCGTGTTAACGGCGGTAATTAATTTTTTGAATTAATTGCGTTAACATATTTAACGCATTTAACGCATGTGCAGAATGGCCCGCCCCATACGTGCCACCAGTGGCAGCGCCAGGGTATGGCTGGGGTAGGCTACACCCATACCAAGAAATGGCTTAGCCCCACCATGAAAAATGATGTTAAAGTAAGCAAAACAAAGTCTGCCAACTCGCGCGGAGTAAATTGCACAGACAGCAGTTAGTAAGATTGATTTCAGTAGCCACGGTTTTGAAAACTTTTGTCACGTAGTGACCGTCTTCTCAATAGAACATCTTTGATAACGGCGTGGTGTTGTTGCAGGAAGTCCCGACGGAGAATACTTTTGCTGTAGTACAGGGCAGAGCCATATAATAGTAATAATATGGCTCTGGTACAGGGGTGCACATAACTGGTACGCAGGTTATGGCGTAATCTGAAATGCGTACCGTCACTTGTGTCACAAAGCGCATTTGCGTACCGACGTACTTGTGAAGCTTTTCCAGAAGGCGGTTAGATCACCGGATGACAGAGTCGGTCTCCGTGTGCACAGACAGGGCTGCTGTTAACGTCGGTCTGTACAACGGAACTGTGCCAAAACTACGCCAACCGGCTGCGGAGGGAGACTCCCCCCTTCACTGGAGAACTGCGCTAAAACAGCTGATCACAACGTTCACACTCTGTGGTCACGAAGTGCTCCACTAGCCCCCCCCCCCCCCTAATCATGATTAATTAATTTTTAAGCTGTGATTAATCTGATTAAAAATGTTAATCGTTTGACAGCCCTAGTTATTAGATAACTAAAGCAGAGGGTCGTTTTTTTTTACAATGATACAATTGCATGTAATAGTCACCTCAATATCATCCTTCACAATCAACACAAATGTGTAAAATCTTGAAATTGTTATATGTTTGATACTACTAAAACAGCCTGGGGTCAAATGGACCCCAAGGAACACCGATGCGTACAATGTGCGTAGCCTACAGGACAATATCAACATGTTCATTTTATGTTTACCCATTTGTCCTCACTAAATTAGGAAAAGTCACTGAACAAAGAAAATATTGTGAACCATTTTTTAGATACTTTAAACATTGAATGGGGTCAAATTGACACGAAGGATAACAGGAGGGATTAACTGCTCAAAAATGTGATAAGTAAACTGGCCTACTAGCTAAATAGCTAATGTTTGCTAGTTTGCTAGCTTATTAGCTAAATGGCTAACGTTTGCCAGCTAAATAGCACACTGACAGGTTTGAGTTTTTGTCTACCCTTCTGGCTGCTGCTAAGACAATGCTGTTGTACCTTAAGTTCAGACTCATTCGGTAGTACTTTATGCTGTCAGGAAATATTTAACAGTGAATCAAACAGTTTACTTTTGGTCTCGAGAGCTCATTACTGTGATGACTCAGTGTAATTATACTTTAATGATACATAGAAAAGCAAACCATCAATGTTGTGTTAAAACCGAGTGGACCTGAGAATTTTGAACTCTAATAATGATTTAGGTTCACTGGTGACATTTATTGTGGTCTCTAAATGTAGCGCACTTCCCTGTCTGCATGAGAGATGAGTTTTGTCTTCACAACACCCAGTATGGAAATTATTTGAAAGAGCCTAACTAAATGCATTAGTTCCACTGTGCGTGTCCCATGCTGACGCTCTCAACTCACATGTGCACAAGAGCTCAACATGTCAACAGATTCCTCTGAAATAATATTTCCAGTCCATACAGATTGCATGTCTATCCAAACACTAAACAGGGAAGCTAATTCATAAATGTTAGGATGTTCACTCCTGAAATCCAACAAACAGCAGGACATTAAGCAGAATTCTGATTTCTACAAAAATCTCCCAAAATGTTTTTGTAATCAATAACAAAAGTTTATTAGCACCTGCCAGGTGTCTGACTCTGGGGCTCTGGACCACTTTTCTAATTTGTTTTGAAACAAAATACTATTTTAACTGTCCTGAAGTAAATGTTAACCTCCCAAAAGATCTCAATTTTGTCATCATCCGTATTTTTTAGGCATATTAATTACACCACAAAAATGTTGAGGTAATAAGTAATTGTGTTTATTTGGCTGGCTCTGCAGAAAAACAATGATACAAGACATAGGGGAAAAAAGGATTGTAAATAATCCAAGTTATATCTGAGTTGACTCCTGCATCTTATTGCTTCATGTCAGTTTAATGTAAAGCCTTTGAACAGCTAATGTTTTTGGGTGGCGGGGCTGCTGTGTACCATGATTAGAGTAATCAAAATAAACTCTAAAAATATCAAGAAATATAATATTTGTACTCCTATTTCCCTTAGTAAATCAGTTTACCTTTCACTTCTCCAACAATCAACAACTGCGGTCTGTCGGAAGTAAACACTTTAAGTGAAAATGAACCCCTCTAAATGAAACTACTGCCCTGTTGTTCTTTGAAGTCAAATAGAAAAATAAAATATCAAGAAGCATCCATATAAAACCTACAGGCAATTGACTCTGCCACTCCATAAACTGCAGTAGTCCTATACTGTGATTGCTTCCTCTGAACAGAAACTGTAAGTCCTTTGTGTTTAGTTTGTTCAGCTCTAAGCTCTGTTAGCTGTATTAGGAGTGTTAGCTGTTAGCTCTGTTAGCTGTCAGATAAACACAGCCGTAATCAGTTCAGTCTGAAGCAGCAGCCTAACCACAAAAGGGAACTCAACAAATATTAGTATGATTGTTCCAGTAGTTCACAAGTGTCTTTTAGCTGTATAAGCACCTGTTGGCTCTGTTAGCTTTATTAGCACTTTTAGCTAATAGCTAAACATTGCCATAAGCAATCCAATCTGAAGCGGTGGCCCTGACCACAAAAGAGAGCACAATAAATTGCAGGCTGATTGGTCCGGTATTATTAAATGAGATTAGCGTGGACATAACACAGACACGCTAACTCACACACAAACAAATAGTTCACTGTGCTGCTTTGGAACCCTGATACCCCTCAGGCCCATGATATCCCGGTACCATTCATCTCCATACATTCCCATAAGACCACAACAATTGTATTGGACTTCCAAGTGGAATGTTGAAATTTATCATTTTAAGCAAAGTAAAAATGCAATCTGAATTGTTTTCTTTAAAGTAGAACATGACAAATAAAACCCTTTGGAAGTACCTTCAAATGATTACACAGGCAGTGTTTATTGCATTACATTTGTAACAAAAGGCCGTATTTTGCCACCTGTCATTTAGGTGAAGTTCAAGTGGCTCGCCTACACTTGCAGCACAGTGACTATTGCTGGTGAAATGCACACAGCATGATGAACAACTTCCCTTTCCTGCCGTTCTGCAGCTGTAGCCGCAGCTCCTCAGGCTGTAAATCAGAGCCTTTGTACTCCAGAAGGATCCGATCAGCCACAGGTGCGGGCTCTACATGGGGATTAGACATCCCCGCGCTGGAAACACTGAGAGCCCCGTTTAGCTCAGCCAAACACAGGAGGCGCAGCGAGGATAGTGAAGCAACAGAGGCAGGAGAGCAGGATCCAAGAGGGGAAGAAAGTGCCAAGGTGTCAGGCAGATTGGTATTTTTCTCAGAGGCAGTACAGAACTCTGTTCACTGAGGCGAACATCAGTGGATGGAACCAAAGCAGCACCCATACTCTGTCTTAAAAAAAGTTCACTTTCCTATACGTCCATAACAGGTACAACGAATGATCTTGTATGATTAGAGTTTGGTTAAGTTTAGGAGACTAAATCTAATTCTGGAAAGAGCGGTTGAGATTATGTGAGAAATGTTACTGATGAATGTCATTGAATGAGTCAGAATCAGGTTTAGTGCCAAGAAGGCTTACACATGAAGCCCCCAGGAGGAGAGCCGAAGGTTAAAGTTAATTTCGGTAGCGGTAGTGGCCAAACGTCGGTAAAACAACTTTTTCCCATTCAATTATATTGGGATTTCTGTCAATCAGCGGGTGATATTTTTTAGCTAAAGCAGCCAGTACAAAGACTTCAATAGACTTGTTAAATCATTAGGTCACTTTATAAAATGGGCTAAAATGAAAATCCAGGTTCATTTTCTCGTTCTATTCAATGGACTGAGCCGAGGGAAGGCGAGTCACAGCGGTTTGGAGGCTAAAGAAAAACAATAGCACACGCTCGATGATCTAGTATTATACATCCTATTTATACATCCGTACACATACAAATGTACACACTTTTGTGTCGATATAATCTCAGTAGGAGGAATTACGTTTTTTAAAAAAGCAACAAATAAATAAAAATATATAAATAAATAAAAATGTAAGACATTTTTGCAAGAATGATATTCAATTAGTTTTCGTTCGAATAATTACCTCAGTCGAGGGTAAAACATGGAGGTGTTTTCTTTATCAACCATTGTTCAAGTTAGGGTTAGGGTTTCTGTTGCACTGGCTCATTGTTAAGTTGTTGCTTGCACTCTGCATCCTGTTAAAAGAGTGGTGCAGAAATGACCCCTTAACCCCAAAATGAGTCAATGGTTATTTGAGTACTTTTTTTTTTTTTTTTTTTTTTACAAATATTTGTATTGGTATTTCGTTTTTTCAGCATAAGACATTGTACAAGTATATATCCCATAAAGGAAAATCAAAAACAAAATAATACAAGAAAGAAATAAAAAAAATAATAATAATAAAAAGAAAGACATACACATACATACACAAGTGGACATGTGGTAAACATTGTAATTTAAACATTGCAAGTTACAGGGCCGGTAGACAAGCAGCCATATCACATCCAACCAATATAGAGGACAAGGTCAATTAGGAGGCACATTTATTTCCAGAAACTGCAAGAATTCCCCCCATATTTGATGGAACACTTCAGGCTTTCCCTTTATGGCAAATGTCAATTTTTCTAAGGCTAGACAATGAGATTTTTTAACCAGTGATTGATCGAGGGGTTTTCTGGGTTTTTCCAAAAGACAGCTATTGTGTGTTTAGCTTGGAGAAGAGAAAAGACTACCAGTCTTTTCTTAGTGATATTAAGTCTGGGAGATAGAGGGAAAACCCCAAGAATACAGAGTTTTGGGCATTCTGGTAATGTGGCGGAAATTATTTTTGATAATGTGCCCAGAACATCTTTCCAAAATGATTTAATATTTGGGCAGTCCCATAAGCAGTGGAACAATGTGCCCTTATCATTATCACACTTTATACAGTGATGCTGGAATATTTGCATCAAAATGGTGTAGTAGGGATGGAGTTATATAGGTACGCATAATCCATTTGTACTGTAGGAGTCTAAACCTCGTGTTAATAGTTTGAACCTGGGCTTTGTGGCATATCTGCCCCCATTCCTCAATTGTCACCTCTGCATTCAAATCAGTAGACCAAGCAAGTCTTTTATTCTCTGAGGACTCTCCTGATTCAGCTTTGCAAAGGTCATAGATCAAAGACACCTGTCCATGACCAGAGGAGTGATGTACTATAATTGTTTCCAGCTTTGACAGAGGTGGACATAATAGTGAGTGATCTTGTGCCTTAGATATATAACTCCTTAGCTGCAGATACTTAAAGAAATGTGTTGAGGGAATATGATGTTTATTTCTTAACATCTCAAAGGTCATCAATTTGTTGTCATCATATAGATCACTGATCTTATTGATGCCTCTGTTGGCCCACATTTTAAACCCTGAGTCATATGTTCCTGGTATAAATCTTCTATTACCCCATACAGGAGTAAACGAGGATATCTGTGACTTTAAACTTAAGTGGCTTTGTACTTTGAACCAGACATCAATTGTGTTCCTGACAAAAGGGTTTTTTGTATTCTTTTTAAGCTGTTTTGGAGAGTCAGAGAACAAATACAAATTCAGTGGTAGTGGAGTTGTTGTGTAACGTTCAATTTCAACCCATGGTATGGGGGTTCCGTCCAAGAACCAACACATTGCTGCTCTTATTTGGGCTGCCCAGTAATACCAGGACAGAGTGGGTACCTGGAGTCCTCCTCTCTCATAAGGTAGATATAAAAGGGATAGCCGTAACCTTGGTCTCTGATTGTTCCAGATAACATTTGTAAAGATTTTCTTCATTTTGGGAAAAAATGAAGATGGTGGGTGCAATGGCAGGGATTGAAATAGATACAGAAATGTAGGTAGGACATTCATCTTGATAATATTGATGTGTCCGATTAGGGATAGAGGGAGTGATGTCCACCTGTTAATAGAATCTGTCACAGACGCTATTATGGGGTCATAGTTTGTTGGAACAAGGTCTTCTATTTCAGGTGTAATCTGTATTCCTAAATATTTAAAGCCTTCCAGGGAATTTTGGAAATCTGTTTGGAGAGGTGGATTAAGTCTTTCCGATTTTTTAAGTAGAAGAATGTTAGATTTCGAACTATTCACTTTATACCCTGAGAACGTACCAAAATCCTTTATCAGTTTATTGAGCGCTGGCAATGACACTGACACATTTTTTATAAATAGAACGATATCATCAGCGTAAAGGGCCAAGCGATTTTCAATGCCCCCAACTGTTATTCCTGTGATATGAGAATGAGTTCTAACCGCGATAGCCAGGGGCTCAATTGCCAGTACAAATAGTAATGGAGATAGAGGGCACCCCTGACGTGTACCTCTCGATAGTGCAAATGGTGCAGACACTATGCTATTGGTTAATACTTCTGCATTTGGGGTGCTATACAACATTTGTATCCACCTACAAAAACCCTCCCCGAACCCAAATCGGGATAATATCTTCGAATAGATACGGCCATTCCACCCTGTCAAAAGCCTTTTCAGCATCCAGGGACAGAATGGCCGTATCTGGAGCCCCCCTTTCTGTATGTAAAATATTGATCAACCTCCTAATATTGTGGAAGGCCTGTCTGCCCTTGACAAAGCCATTCTGATCCAGGCCCACCAGTGTAGGCAGGTGATTTTCAAGTCTTAAAGCCAGTGCTTTAGCGATCAATTTTGTATCTGAATTAAGCAATGATATAGGCCTATAAGAGCCACATCTGGAGGGGTCTTTTCCTGGTTTTAGGATAACTGTTATTAATGCACCCTGTAAGGTTGGGGGAAGACAACCCTTTTCGAATATCTCCTCGACCATATTCAGGAGCGGTGGCAGCAGTATGTTTTTAAAGGCTTTATAGATGTCTATGGGGATCCCATCAGGACCAGCTGCCTTTCCACCCTTCATGTTAGTCATGGCCTCAGACAATTCTAATAGTTGTATTGGTTTATCTAAATTAGCTTTTCGTTCCTCAGACAAACATGGAAAGTGTATCCCGTCCAAAAAAACTGACTGAGTCTTTGGGTCGCCAGGGGGCTCAGACTTGTATAGGTGATTATAAAATGTTTTAAATGATTCATTAATTTCTTTAGGATCTGATGTAATATTTCCAGCATTGTTTTGAATTTCGTTTATTGCTCTTTCACCATGTAATGCCTTAATTCGCCAGGCTAGTAATTTGCCTGCTTTCTCCCCTTGGTCGTAAAATGACTGTTTGAGTTTGTTGATACTTGCCAAGGCTTTATTGGACGATAGTTCATTGTAGTGGGCTCTTTGTAATGTCAATTTGCATTGTAGATCAGGTGTGTCGTTAAGGGCTATGTCCCTTTCTAGTTGTTTTATTTCTTTTTCTAAATCAGACATTTGACGACGGAATTTGTTCGATTTAGAGCTTGTGTAGCTAATTATCTGACCTCTAATGTACGCCTTAAATGCCTCCCACCTGACAGAGGCAGAGGTCTGCGTAGTGTGTACTTGAAAGTACATATCTATGTGAGAATCCAGGAAGCTTACAAAACTTGGGTCATGCAGCCACTTTGTATCAAAACGCCATCTCGGTGGACCCTTAAATGGCTTTACTGCAATGTAGTCCAAGGTTAATGGGGCATGATCCGAGATTACTATGCTGCCGTAGGTACAATTCTTAATATTTGGCATTAGGCTTTTGGAGATTAAGAAATAATCAATGGGTGAGCAAGTATGGTACGTGGAAGAGTGGCATGAAAATTCCTTCTTGTCAGGGTTTAGGACTCTCCATATGTCACATAGACTCATATCCGTCATGAACTGTGAGATCACCCTCCTTGTCTGTATGTGGGAGGCATCTATGCCTGAAGATCGGTCTACAAGAGGGTTGAGGGTGCAATTAAAATCGCCACCCATTATAATGTTACCTCTAAGTGAAGAGATATTTAGAAAAAGATTATTGTAAAAAAGTTGGTCATCAATATTTGGCCCATAAACATTTATTAAATTAAGTTGTTCACCCAATAAGGTACCTTGTATTATTATATATCTACCCCCCCTGTCCGCATTGATGTCCGTCACTTGAAAAGGGACCGATTTATGAATGAGTATTGCCACTCCCCTTGAGTGTGACGAAAATGACGCAGTTATGACCTGTCCCTGCCATCGTCTTCTCAAACGCAAAATCTCAGTGGATGTTAGGTGGGTCTCTTGCAGGTATACTACCTTGGATTGCAACATTTTAATTCTAGTCATTACTTGTTTTATTTTAGATAATCCCCCTAGCCCTCTAACATTCCATGATGATATCTTAAAAAGGTTATCAAGTGTCATTAACCCATCTCTCCAAAATGATCAAAAGGGACCTCATTGTAAATATTGAAACAGCAACTACTCGTCTACCAAACCACATTGTCACATCAAGGATCACATATAAACAAACATAAAAATACAAAAACACACCATAAGAAAACATGAACCCTCCGTCTCCCCAAACGAGACGTGAAACACTCTCACCAACGGCCTTAACGAAACGCGCCGTCCTCCTCACCTCCTCCATGTAAGAGCTCCTAGGCTATTTAACCGATCCTTTAAGAGGAGCAGCTAAACCAATAACTAACCACTGCAAGAACCCCTCATCTTCGACCAATATATATTCGAGGGATGAAAGAGACCAAGAGCAACAACAAATCCGAAATATTGCAAAAACATTAAGACAAATTAAACATCCATTCAGTATTTTTAACACACCCTAAACATGAAATGTGGTGCATTCAACCCTGTTTTAAATCACGACCACAGATCGAGATAACGGAGATAAGCTCAAAAGTTAGTTGGGCGTTACAATGCATGAATGAGCTGTAATAAGCCTGAACAGAGATATGAATGCAGATGAACCTTCAAACGACGTAATGTGGATCGTATCATTTCCAAGTGAAAACTAGTGACCGATAGTATTAGCTTTTTATCTTAATTCCAGCAGAGCATCATTATTCCGTCCGGAACAAACTAGGGGCATAGCGGAGTGTCAAACCTAGTGAAATTACAGTGCGTCCTTCATCAGTAACGCCAGGATATATCCATAGGCTTGAAACGTTGAAGTCGGTACAAAACATAGTTCAAGTTGTACAGTCAGTATCGGAACAACAACAACAACAAAAAAATGCTCCGCTGGATGATCCAAATTATGTAAACTCACCACATCTAGCCGTTGTCTGTATCCTTTCCATCTCGAAGAAATGACTCAACCTCTTCAGGAGTATTGAACACACGTCTTTTCCCGTTGTGCAGCGTGTACATCCTGGCAGGGAAAATAAGGCCGAATTGTATTCCCCGGGTACGGAGCTGTTGCTTCACTTCGCCATACTTCATACGCCGCTTCGTCACCTCCGCTGAGAAGTCTGGGAAAAACATGATATGGTGAGTCCCGTATATCACCTTTCCTTTGGCTCGTGCCGCCTGCATCACCCTGACTTTATCCCTAAAGTTTAAAAACTTTACGATGAGAGGTCTCGGGGGATGAGGGGAGTTGGGCTTCGGTCTGCCACCCGGGATTCTGTGAGCTCGCTCGATTACCAACGGTGTTGGGAAGTTTTCGGGACCGAGTACTTCTGGTATCCATTTCTCCAAAAACGATTCCACGTCTCTACCTTCGGCGTTTTCCTGGAGACCAATGACACGTAGATTTGACCTCCTATCGCGATTCTCAAGATCGTCTACTTTCTCGGTGAGTGCTGTAATCACTTTCTCCATCCCGTCACGTTATCCTCTGTCTCACCAATGCGATCCTCGGCCTGTGTTAATCTTCCCGAGTAGGAGCTGAGATCCGTTTTAATTTCCGAGATTGCAGCCAGAATCTCATCATTACGGGTGGTAACGTCTGCTCTTCGGGAGTGGATTGCTTCTAATATTTTGCCGTTAGATTCAGCTTGGGCTGAGCTAGCTATGAGGTTCGCGCTGGCTCCACCGGCATTGGCATTAGCCGTGTCCATCTTTAGCTTTAGCTTAGCTTGCCTGGTTGTTGGTGGAGTCCTTCGTGTTCTGGAGCAATTCGGCTTCAGCTTTGGTATTTTTTGGGGCATATCAGATTGCCATTGCTTTATGTCTCAAACTGTGGGTTTTTATGATTATTTAACTGGTCAGTATTAGGTAAAAGGATGGAATTGATCGGAGAGTCGGGGCTCGTCACCTGTTCAGCAGTCCGCCATTACAGGAACCCCTAATCTGTCCTTGAGTACATTTTTGGTTCGATGTCCAAAACAAGATCTGTTGTTAACACAAGTTTAAGAGATTTTAACCCTTTGTTCTACGACATAAAGTCTTTCGGTAATTACTACACTTGTAATGTTTGCTAAAAAATGATTTAATAAAACTATACATTGATGCAGAAACCACCATCAGTTTAGCGGTAGTGACATAAAGTAATGTGGCATTATATATGCTTCCGTTAGGCAATATTATAAGGAATCATTCTGTAAACTTTCATTGTTATGCGGATGATACTCAACTATATTTATCAATCAAGCCTGATGAAATTAATCATCTAAATAAAATTCAAGACTGCCTTAAGGACTTAAAAACGTGGATGACCTTAAACTTTTTGATGTTAAACACGACCAAAACTGAAGTTATTGTACTTGGCCCGAAGAATCTACGAAACAAATTATCTAAAGACATACTAACTATGGATGGCATTAATTTGGCCTCCAGTGAGACTGTAAGGAATCTTGGTGTTATATTTGATCAGGATTTATCCTTTAACGCCCACATAAAATCAATTTCAAGGACCGCCTACTTCCATCTACGTAACATTGCAAAAATCAGGCATATCTTGCCTCAAAACGATGCAGAGAAACTAGTCCATGCATTTGTTACTTCTAGGCTGGATTATTGTAACTCTTTATTATCAGGGAGTACCAAGAAGTCAATCAAGTCGCTTCAGCTGATTCAAAATGCTGCGGCTCGTGTACTAACCAGAGTTAGGAAAAGGGACCACATTACTCCTGTTCTGGCTGCCTTACACTGGCTCCCTATAGAACACAGGATAGAATTTAAAATTCTTCTTCTCGCCTACAAAGCCCTTAATGGGCAGGCGCCATCTTACCTTAAAGAACTCATTATACCCTACTGTCCTACTAGGGCATTGCGTTCCAAGAATGCAGGGTTGTTGGTTGTTCCTAGAATCTTTAAAAGTACAATGGGAGCCAGAGCCTTTTCTTATCAAGCTCCACATTTGTGGAATCAGCTTCCAGTTTGTGTTCGGGCGGCAGACACCCTATCCGTTTTTAAGAGTGCGCTTAAGACCTTCCTTTTTGATAAAGCTTATAGTTAGGGCTGATTAGATTCAGCCCCTAGTTTTGCTGATATAGGCTTAGTTTGTCGGGGGACATCTTACTTCTTCCTTCTCTCTGTCTATACCTGTGTACTCTCATGTTCCGATTAACCCAGCTTCCCCAAATGTCTTTCTTTTTGGTGTCTATATACGCTGGGATCCGGAGTCATGGATGATCCTGCGGTCCTGTGTCCTGGATCGCGAGCGCTGGATCTTGAGTCGTGGCTGTGGTCCTGGATCATAGGTCCTGGATGGATATCCTCGTGGATTCATCTTCCTATTATACACACATGCATTTCCAAACATTTGGACTACCTATGTTGCAAATGTATTATCTTTTCAATTTACACACGGCATCTATTGCACGTCTGTCCGTCCTGGGAGAGGGATCCCTCCTCTGTTGCTCTCCCTGAGGTTTCTCCCATTTTTCCCTTTAAACTGGGTTTTCTTTGGAAGTTTTTCCTTGTACGATGTGAGGGTCTAAGGACAGAGGGTGTCGTATTGTCATACTGATATTCTGTACACACTGTGAAGACCACTGAGACAAATGTAACATTTGTGATATTGGGCTATATAAATAAACATTGATTGATGATTGATTGATTGATTGATAATGTGACTGTGATGTAGTTTGTATATGGCATTACGCTAGCTATATACTTCAGGTTATTGCATTTATGCTTCTATCATATAAAATTAGTTTTGAGATAATCCTGCTGTGTTTGCCACTGATCTTATTTTCGGCAATTTTTGAAAATCCAATGGATTTCATCAACTGGCCCTTGCGAAGCTAACTTCCGGGTCGCCCTAAAAAAGAATCTGTCATCACTGAACCACTTTATACAGTCTGGATTTAATAAAATATCCATATCTAAAGTCCTTTCAGATGTAAGTTTTCATTATATGTGTTAAACAATTTCTTTACTGTATACAATTTTTTTTTTTCTCAACTGATTAAATAATCAATGAGGTGAGGTCTCCTTACCACAGAAAGAAAAAACATGGAGTGCAAATTATGGTGACAGCCATGGAGACAGTCATCGTCAGTAGGGAGCTTCAGTCACGTAATAACAGGTGAAATGAAACAGCTGTAGGGGAGACTCCATCAGAACAGAACATCCAAAGGTCGTGGACCAGGAGTCGTTCACATCTGACACCAGACACCGCCCCCCGTCAGTACAGTAACCTGGTATTAAGAAAAACAACCCCACCTAAGAGATTTAACGTACCCATTATATCTGCCTCTAGCGAAGCCCCGCCGCCAACAAATGTTTTGAGGAGGTAAAACTCCTCTGTGCTGGCCAAGTAGTGAGGGTTAGGGTGGGGGTCTGGGGCACGGTGGGGGTTACTAGGGCTGTGTGCAGCCAAGCCCCCTTTTTGGACACCACCAAGGGGAAAATTCACTGATGAAATGTGGCACCGGCCCAGGGAATGCAATTTCAAGCTTCCACATCTGCAGGAAAAATGAAACCAGGTTCCTAATTTTACAATGATGATGTCATTGAGAATACATGACAGCACCGGGTCGGGTGCCAGGTCCCCCTGCTCATGTTTTCTCCTCCTTTCAGTTCATGTATTTATATTGAAAGATGTTCATTTATTAGGATAGGTTGCAGTTTACCAATCTTGAAATGTGCTACATTTAAATAAATTCAGATTTTTTCAGATGAGGGATAATGTTTTGTTTGAGGTGGACAGAGGTTTAACTTTTACGGCCATACTACAGCCTAACAGTGCAAAGTCGAAGAAAAGAGAAAAAAAAGTTCTATATTATTTGTATTTCAATATTGTTAACATCTCCTTATGTTTTTAAAACTCACAGGACTTCCTGTTGCTGTTAGGACAAACGATAAATGACAGTTAGACTTTTTTTTTTTTTCTGTCTTCTTTGCTTAACCCTTACATTTAGGATAACAACGGCCCTGAAGGTGCACAAGCTGATTTTGAAAAAGCGCCATGATCTAATCGACGTAGGCTTTTCTCAGGTACGAGCACAAACACAATGCAAATGTATTTCAACTGTGCACTTCCAGCTATATCTGTTCATGGTAACTTCAGTATGGTTCCTTATTAAGAATATAGAGACACAAATAAAGTATGGTTAAGGTATAGTTAGGGATAGGTAATTAAACACACTATGTTGTTTGCCATGGTCGTACCTCTAGAAGATTCCCTGGCATACTATGTGTCTCCGCTTCCCTGTGTTCCCAATTCCAACCTGTTCCCCTGCCTCTCATCAGCTCACAGCATATCTAATCTGAATTGCTGTTATAACCTCAGTGGTAGCTACACTTCAAGGCCAACTAACTAAATATATATTTGTGTGCTTTTTATTACAACATGTTTCTCGTCACCTGTCTATCTGCCCTACTGCACAGCAGACTTCCAACTATCGGCTCCTACGCTACACTCTTAAATAGTTTTTTTTAACCCCTGATACACATAAAAGTACTTTATTGCGTTTTGTTATAATTCCATCAGAGAAGGTGCCGTTTTTGATTGCAAGGCATATATTAAAAAAAACATTTCTATGCATAAAATAACTTTATAACAATCCACAAATCAGGAGAAAGTAGAAAGAAAATTAGATTTGAATTTGTTATGTTCAAACTTTATAAATGTTTTGTGTTCTTTAGCTCACCCATTTTCCCTATCTTTTATCAAAGATATGAACTTGGTTTCTAATTCTCATATTATCTTATATTTCCCATTCCATACATTTAATGTATTAGATTCTTCCATTGTGAGTTCATTAAGTTATTGTCTTTTAAACAATTCCTTGCAATTTGTTTAATAATTGCTATTCTTATTACGAGAAATGTGGAGGAATCTTTCTTTTTGTAATAAAGTAAGTGGGTTCTTGATTAGAGCAATGGCAAATATATATTATATATATCCTATCATATCTATACTAATCTATCATGCTTATCAACCACCCAGAAGTCCACATGCTTACCCATTGTTGGCTTTAGGTATAGACATTGCAAGGTTCAAATTGTCAAAAATTTACACTATGCATGCCAGTTAAGAGGCCTCCCCATCGCTGGCCGGCTGCCCCTTTTCTTACGTGTAACAGCTCCTTGGCCAAGGGCGTTGTCAAGTTGTCTAACTCTTGAGCAGTTTGCCTTCGACATTCTGTCTTATAATTGAGTGCATTGCCAACTCCTTGACAGCCTCGTAGTTAGGGTCGTACTTGAAGAGGATCATCTCTCTCCCAGCGGCCTGAAGGAGGAATCACGGTCATCCTCTGTCCAAGCTGGACCGGCCCATCTGAGTTCCAAGGAGGAGGTTCTCCACCACTGTCACACCACACAAACCGAAACACACTCACACATACAGTTCATCAAACCGCACTGGGTTTACTGCTCCATGGGATCCGGTTTCACGTCCGTACGTTTGGAATATCTGAAGGGTTCTTCTGAAGTTAAGGCAGGACTGGGCGCGGGAAGGGGGGTGCTGGGGGTGCTGAGGGCGCTGCAGCACCCCCTAGCGGCAGGCAGGGGGTGCGGAGCTCCCCCGTCTGAATTATTATTTGACGATTATTGCTGCTCCCGCTGTGCATAATCTGTGTAATATGGAGCCAATAAATTCCACATTGTTGGTAAAATAATATTTTGGCCTGCCCCGAATGTTTTTTCCGTAGCACCGGACAATTCTACTTCAATAATATAATACATTAACCGTGTTTTACATGAACCTCATCATGACACTCGAGAAGATGGCAGTACTGTAATTTCCCGTGTTTGGTGAATGCAACAGAGGCCACCACACCAATCAGAGAGTTGCATGGAAATAAAAGTGTGCTTGTGTCATTCAAACCCTGTGTGTGTGTGTGTGTGTGTGTGTGTGTGTGTGTGTGTGTGTGTGTGTGTGTGTGTGTGTGTGTGTGTGTGTGTGTGTGTGTGTGTGTGTGTGTGTGTGTGTGTGTGTGTGTGTGTGTGTGTGTGTGTGCGTGCGTGCGCGTGTGTGCGTGTGCGTGGACATAGCGCATTTAGTGTGTGGGGGAGAGGGAGAGAGAGAGAGAGAGGGACCGCTGCCAGCAGCAGGGACCGTGTTGTTAGCATCTGGTTAGCTAGCTGCACTAACGGACATACGGAGCTGTTGGTTCCACAACAAGCTGGAGGAGAGCTCTCCTCTCAGACTGAGAGGCTCAGGTGAGCTAAAGGACTCTGAGTGTTTAGATAGTTCACTTTAGTCTAAGTTATCTCAGTGGGTCTCAAACAGTTTGGTCACAAATTATTCAAAAGATTATTTCCGTGGCACACCTTCATATGATCATTATCGTTATAAAACAAATAAGAGAATAAAGGAAAAACAGTTATGAAATACTATATGGCAGTAAAACAAGAATACAGTTTGAAAGGGGAGTGATTTGTAAAATATCCATAAAGGAAAAGAACATCTGCTTACAGTTGTGTTTCATCTGGGTGTTGAGAGATGTATCCATAGATCTCTTAATGTTGCTCTTAAAGTGCACCAGATTGATGCTTTTAACTTCAATATTTAAAACAAATCTTCCCGGGGGAGCATCCCCCTGGACCCCCCTAGAGGAGGTGAGGTCCGCTCCCCACTCGTAAAAAAAAAAGTACTTTACCCCTGCCTATATGCCGTGAGCTGATTATCGAGCCTTCATTGTAACAGTCGCGGGTGTACTGTGTGTAACTTGCGTGTGGGGAGTGCTGTTGTGCGTGCTCTATAGTGCCCGTAATAGTGTTCACTGGAGTCCAGCCCCTCAGCACCCCTTCCCGCGCCTCTGGGCAGGAGTGCATGTGGTGTGGGCAGCCTGGCCACTTTTGCCGGTCCAGGAAGGAATGTACTGTTCACCGTTATGGATACAGTGGGCTACCATTAAGGCCCCAGAGTCAAAGAGAGACCTGCAACTGAGAAGGAACGCCGGAAGTTGACTTCCCTCAAAAAAGTCATGACACATATCTAAAGGTCACCATCTGGGCACTGATCATACTTGGCTCAATCAATCAAATTGTGATTGTATAGCCCAATTTCACAAATTCCAAGTAAAGCTTGGGGAACCTTACAAACTGTACAGCACAGACATATTAGACTAGGAAAGATTCCCAAAATAAACTATTAATGGGGGAAACTTCTCCCAGAAGCTCAAGGAAGTAATGATTGATGAGGAACCCTTCCCAGAATAATAACACAATAAAGTAAAACGTAGACAATCTACATGACAGAAATGATTATGAGAACATTATTGAAAAAGATGGATGTCAAAAAGCTTCTGGGTACGCTGGAAGCAGCCGTCATCCAGGCACAGTTTACAGAGAAGATGGTGAAGTTCACCGAGCTCTGATCGACTCCTGATGATGTCATGCACTCGGACACGACAGTTTTATGCGTACTGACATTTGTGGGACTTTCGCAACATGTAAACATGTTACATTTTAATAGAATAAACCCATAAAACCACAAGCTACGTGCAAAGAAGCTCAGAGATGACCGTATTGTTATTTCACGGTGTATCATTACAGCCTGCAACAAATGAGAACAAGATGTCAAACAACAATCTATAACAATTCTACATGAATGCAAATGAGTCATGGCATTAGCAAACAAACAGGTGCGATACCATAAAATGTCCCCCCCCCCCCTTGAATACAAACAGCAGCAGGACCACAAGCCGAGATCTTCGACAGTGACCTCAGACGGAGAGAAGTTTCAAATACTGAGTCACTTAAAAGCAATGTTGCTGCTATAAACACAAACCCAGGCTTTCAGTGGACAAACCACAATGTTAGCCATAATGAAGTTAGGTATCTAAACAAGCAGGAGATGTGAGGATGTGTTCATGATGTCACTGGAAATGTTGTTTTACAACAGGAATAAACCCTTGTTCTTTGTCATTATCTATGAAACAGCCTTGACCGATAAATTAATGATGGCAAGACTGATACATCAAAATAATAACAACCCCTCATGAAAACTGTGCAGCTGGAAAAGCCCAAGGCCTGCAATATACCATGCGTTGAAGCGTTTAAAAATGTGCCACCAGAACTTCTTAACTAAAGCATTACTAAAGGCCTGTGTTCACATAGTGCTTTTCTCGTGGTTGTAACGTCTTTTTCCATTGTTTCCAATGAGGAATGAGTAAATGCTCTTACATGCTGCCTCGTGAAAAAGTGCAGCACCCGCAATGTATTTATAAGCACACCGCCATTTTTTGTGCAGTCACACATAGTAGTCCTAGTTTAAAATATCTTAACTTTTGAGAAAAGCGCTGGTGTTGTCGCCGCAGAAATTTGAGGAAAATCGTGCTTTCGCCCGACAGATAAAATCAGAACAAAGAACAGAAAACTTCTTGGTAGATCTGGCAGCAGAAACTGAGGCTGCGGCCACACGAGGACGAAAACGGTCGTTTGCGTTACTGTTTAGTGTCATATAGACCGTTCGGCCACACGAGGACGACCGAATACGGCACTAAACGACTGAGGAAACGATAACGGGTCCCAAGGTGGATAGAATGGCATACGCAATGCTCTGGGGGGTCCAACAGCTCCGTGTGTATGCCCTATACGATCATTTTCTGATAATGATGAGGCAATAGCCCCGCCTCTCCCCACCTCTGCTGCTCACCCCCGCGTCAAAGTAAACTGCACACTGAATTCAGATGATTTATCTTTCTCTGGATATGGACCTAAACGCGAGTGAAGTCTAATCTGACAGGACGGAGACACGCAGCTCTGCTCACCTGCAGCTCCTCCCGCTGCAGCAAGACACACACTTCAAGTCAGATCATCACCCTTAGCTATTTTAATTACCTCTCAAACTCCCTAAGCTAGTTATAAATATGTTTATTTTTACTGTCGGCCGGGTCACTCATTACTGGATCAGCTGCTGCATGAGACAGACACTGACGCTGTCCGAAGAGAGGGAGGAAAAAGAGAGGCTCCGTGTATTTTATTATTATAATATATAGAGTTGTTATTCATTTGTTTTAAAGCTCAATAAATAACAAAGGAGACCTTTGACCGACACTTTTATCATTTTGTCGGAAGATTTAAACTTTAATACACGTTGACTGGCGAAAAACTCTGCCCGGTTCCCTCGGCCCCCACCGCGGAGAATAAACAGAAGGGCAACCATGACAACCTTCTTCTTCGCTGCTTTTGTGGAGGAAGTTACAGCGCCACCTACAGGCTCCTGCATATGTACTGCAGCTTCTCCAGCAGTTGGAGCTAAACGGAGCGGTCTCGTGTGGACAGAAACTATCTGGATAACTATTGCGTGTGGACGGAAGCTTGTTTGCGATTGCGTTAATCCTATGCGTTTAGCCGTTTTCGTCCTCGTGTGGCCGCAGCCTTAATGAAGCTGGTGGAAAATTCATACTTGTTTGTTCTTCTCGCTGTACGGCTGTCAGACTGAGCGGTGACGCTTATTCATGCAAAGTGTGAGAGCAAGAATCTACTGGTTTATGTTCACAGTGATGCTAGTCATAATAAAATGGTGATACTTGTAAAAACAACAATACAAACAATAAAAAAAGTGCAGCCAGCACTTTCACCCAGCATTAATTGAAATGCTGTGTTAAAAGAAACTGTCTGTTTGCCATTTTCTTTCTTTTATACCCCTTATTATATTTTTTACGTTAGCCAGAGCAATTTCTTCAAATTAATCAAAGAATTTTGTACATTTAAGATTTTATGGGTATTTCAATTTACAACAACCTGTACATCTGTCTGGCTGACATTTAGGCCTTTTGGTAGCTTGCTTTGAAAAAATATGTCAATATAGACCTATCAGGAAGCCGTACTGCTTTTGTCAGTATAGCTGGGAGTCCCCATAGTCTTCAAATAATACATACTGTAATGTGGGATAAAAATAAGTTTTACTGTCATAGTTAGCATGTTTTCTCAGGTCTAGGAAACACTGCACAATTCAAATGTTTAGCTATTGGCTTTTCTTGAAGGGTGAAGGAAAAGCGTTTTGCCCAGGCTTAGGGTCAGGTTTAGGGTTAGGCTTAGGGTTTGGGGTTGGCCTGCCCTAAAGCACTATAATGGGAATCTCATCCACAGAGTATTTTCTCCAGTCTTTATAGTGTTTCTGTACAACATACTTGTTTATACCACTCGTAAATGGTGTGTTTGCTATCCCCATAAAACATTCCTCCCTCTCACTGACATTACTACCACAGGACTTGAAAACAGATGCAGTCATAAAGAAATTTATTAGGAAGGCCTTAGTTCTTGCTTTAATGTGAAGGTTGCACCTGCTAGCCTAATATGATCCCTCCCCTGCTTTCTGGGAGAGGGCTCCTGGTGTTTTAACACCTTCTGGGAGTCCCAGGTGCATTCTCCGGCACTTTGCCCAATTCTTCCTCGGCATAATGTTTTTTCTCTTTTGTTTGGAGATAACGTCAATAAAGTGGTTCGGAGAGAGGAAGAGATTAAACAAAAACACAGGACTGAAGGCCTTATGTTTTGTTTCTCTACTGGCAGTTTAAAAAGGACATGTTTCTGTTTTCAGTAGAACTTGTCCGTTTTCAGTTTCAAGCTACGTATCATACTGAGTAGGAAAAGGCTGTATATTCACAAAGAACAGAGAAATGTTTGAACACAAATGGACATGACCATTGAGGAGTCAATCGAAATCAGCACCGCAAATGTGGTCTCTGCATTTAACACTTCCCAGTATTATATGGTATACAGCGTCCTGGTATTAGTGTTGTGGTCCGGTGCCTTCCTTAACGGCACCTCTGCATTGCCTAGGACGTGAAATGTTACCTCTAAGAGCACCAGTCCACACTCCACACTTGATCCATTCAAGGACTACAAGCAGGGACCCTCCTAAACCAAGTTCCTAAGTTACAGCCCCCCTTAAAGAACGTTGGGCCCATATAGGTTTTGAACCAGTGGCCTTGGCGTTATTAACATCACACTTAAACTAAAGCAAATTAAACCCATAAATACATGTTGCTTTTTTAGAGAACCAGAACGATTTGGGATCTAAATGTACTCAAAGGTTGACGTGACTGTGGAAGGAAGGAACCTATAAAGTATTAAAATTGGTTAATCCTCTGGGGAGCTTGAATAATATGTAACGCACAGAAAACTTTTCTGGTAACCTAGACAGTTGTTTGGGAGATAACTCATTAAGGATCGTCAAGGGTTCAAGGCAAACATTTAGTTTGATGGTCAGGAGATCGCCAAACAGATTTGGGACCTGGTTGTTATGGTAGCAAACGACTTGAGATAACCCTTTGTCCAGCATCTTTGTCAAGCTCTTCTTGTGGTTGTCAAGGTGGACCGAGAGCAGATGGGTCATGGTTTACCTCCTGCATGGTCTGGCTCCCTTAAACTAGATGTGCTTGCATCAACACCTCCAGATGTGCACACCAGCAACAACAACTCCTTTAATGCCAAGAATCAACAGTTGTAGTACAAGCTGTTCCAATTGTCTGAGTTCCTCACCCTAACCCTGAGGGTAACCCAAACCCAAAGGACTCATTATGTCTGTACTGATGAGATCACAGATACAGAGGTCTAGTGGTCATTTAGAGCTTTGCCTATTGGGCAGCCGGGTCGTTCAAGCTGGCAACATGACCTCACAGCATCAAAACTCATTTCATGCAGAAAGTGTGGTACGTTTATTACAAAGAATGTGCATGGATGTTGTTAATGAATAGGCAGCAGAGCCGAAGTAGCATGCGGACAAGAGCAGGGGTGTGAGATAAGACTTTAATAATAACTGTTATAGTGGAAACTACAGGCTCTAGGCTGTGGTTTAAGGACCGCATTCAACCCTCTCTTACACCTGCTCTCTGCAAAGTAAACAATGCAGTTACGGTTTTACGAGTCTGACTTCATAGCTCACTTTAAAAGCTTTCACCCTGCGAGTTAATCCGTAACTCCTGCAGGGGTCATTCAATGCTAATCATCTTTCACAACGAGCTATAGACAGGTACACATGTCTACGGATAGACAAACTGAATTGGTTTTAAGATTAAATAACATAAAGAGGCTGTTAGTGAACTCAGACATGCCGAAAGGAAGGTACCGGTCTTTATGTTTCACAGTTTTGTATGTGTTAAGATTGCTTGGGTCTGAGCAACTCAAAGTCAGATGACATGACATGATACAGCCACAGGGAACATTTCGTTGATTTCCCTTCACCAACTACCAATACAAAAAACAAGGGATAATGTGAAGCGAGCATTTAAAAAAAAAAATCCTAGGGGCACACATACCCCAATAGAGTGGTGCAAAAATGGGTCCGTTAGCATTTTAGCATTTGCGAGCTACCACGCCTCAAATTAAATCTTTTTTTTTTAAATTCATTGTTGGTACAATTCCTAAAATAAGGTCTGGCTCACAAGATTTGTAGGTGGTCCTACGACATACAATATGCCAGTCAACACACCACCATTGAATGTCTGAAGCTTGTATGTATCATTAAAATGGTGGTTGCTACCAAGTGGCTAAATAAACGTCATCACGCCCAACCCAGTAGGGCAGGTCATACTCAGGTGTCAACATGAATCTGAAGGAAATCCTAACATGTTTAAAGTATGTGTTTTGTATGGGGAATTCAAATATGAGCTTATTTTGTGGATAGGATAACTCTAACATACTTCGTTTTGTATTTCTAAATTGGCAATTTTACCCTTTCAAACCTCTATGTAAGATAGTAAAAGATATAAGGGAAATCATTTATATTGACAAAGCCAAATCATTTTTACATATTTATTAACAGGTGAACTGCGCATATATATATATATATATATATATATATATATAACTGGATAAGATTACAAAGATCCATCTTCTGACTTCTTGGACTTTGCCAGATGGCACAAGTCCTGCTTTGACTCATTCTTGGACATCAGTCTCCTGCTGGTCTCCGGAGCTCTGATCCCTCCATCCCTCTTTTCGTGTGAGAAGCAGAAGCCTCGGTCACCATTTTAACAACCCTCTCAATGCTTTGAGTATGGCAAGGCCAGTTGAGTACCTCCATGGGGGTTTTGATGACGTTGTTCACCTCCGAGGTGCTTAGCAAGCAGGCGAGAGGTGGCTCTGACACCAGCTGAACAAGTCCCCAATGCTGGAAGCATCACAATTGATGTCAGGTGTCCTTCTGGTCCTGACAGAGGAGTCCCCCAGCTGAGTGTCAGGTTCCCCCTCTCCCCAAATGGCCAGGATTCTCTCCACCCCCTCAATTCTCTCCTTTTGATCCTCAGAGAACAGCAGTGTTCGGAGGATGGCCACTGTGGGCATACCAAGCAGATCTTCTCAGGTCCAGCACCTCCTTCCTCTGGGACTTGAGGCAGTCCAGCTGAAACAGGATGTGCCCTGGCCCTTCGATCCAGGAGTGCTTGACCTTCACGTTAAACCAACATGGATAATAGTGTTCTTCTTTGATCTTTGCAGGAAAAGATGTGTCACTGCCCTCAGCTTCCATCAGCACATTGGTCAGGTCAATCCGCCCATCAAAGAGGATGCAGGAGATCCCCCCATCTCCCTGCACTTCTCCTCAGACTCTTCTCCCAGCTCTCTCATCAACTTGTCCTGTGCTCTCTTGACCTTGTTCTTATCAATCACTTTACTTGTGTTGTCTTCTGTGATGATTCCTGCATCAATCAGAGCTGCAGTTGCTATCGCTGCGGTTGGTCTCAGCCCTATGCCATACCTTACACTAGCAAGCGCAATATTTGGAATATCATCATAGTTTTTCTGTACTTTTGTTGAAGCTGCAGGTCCTCCTTTCCTCAGCCTTATTTTCCATCCCCTGCCTTTCCAATGTCCTCACCTGTCTCCTGTGTTCCTGTAGATCAGGGGCCCCCATTTGGTGGGGGCCTTGTCTTCCAACCTTCTCTTTCTGTCCCTTGTTGTATGCAAGCTCTTTTAATGGAATCCTTTTGTCTCTGCTGCAGGAACAGTTAATGTGGGCTTGGATCACACATCACAGCCAATCGGTTGATCACAGTTGACCCCCCCCAGCTTGGACATGATGGTCAACTTTTCATTAATAACAGGTGGCTTGAAAAGAGCATTCGCTTTGCTACACTGACCAATCAGACCAGGGAAGATGTCACCCACCAGCCAACGATTAACTTTCAATTCCTGTAAGTTTCACTTCAGACAGGAACATAAAAGCATTTTTTTCGTGTCACACAGAACGATTTTAAAAGCAATGTATTTGTATTGGTAGTGTTTCGTCTTTTTGTCCGGTCAGGTCTTGGAAGACCGGAAGCTGAGTGGTTCATACAAACATTTTCTTATTCAATATCTTTAAATAGTACAATATCAGAGCTTTTTTGCCGTCCGCGAGGAAAATAATAGGCTCAGAGTGTTACGGTAGAGCGAAGGAAGCAGATTAAACTGATTATACCTTTATTTCAAGGATAACGAATAGAACTTGGACAGACAGAACACTCACCAGTGACCCAGGTCATGACACAAGACGAACCGACACTGAACACTGGGAGACAGGGGAATTTAAACACAGGGTAACTAGACACAGGTGGGAACAATCAGGGACGGGGCCAACACTGATGAGCACAGGAGACACACAAGGAGTGACAGGTGAAAACAATCAGGAAATTAGACACACCAGGGAAACTAACGACGGGAGGAAAAACACAGGGAAAAGGACCAGACAATATACCAAGAGGAAAACATGACGGGGAGAACAGCAAAACACCCAAACCAAGACATAGATAACGTGACATAACACAATAATCGTAACAGAACCCCCCCCCTCAAGGGACGGATTCCAGACGTCCCTAAAATACCAAAACAGTCCCATAAACGTCCAAAAAACAATGTCCAGTAGGGTGGGTGGAGGGGGACCGGAGGAGGGACATAAAACTAGGGCCACCAGGGTGGGTGGAGGGGGTTAGGGGGTCAGGAGGACGGGTTTGGGCTGACAACCCAGGAGCACCGCGGAGGACCCGGAAGGGATCTCGGGCGGACGGCCCGGGGGCAAGGTAAAAGCCGAGAAGGGGGACTCGGACGGACGGCCCGGGGGCAAGACAGAGTCCAAGGTGGGGGTTATGGAGGGGCGAAGGCCACCGCCGCCGGGAAAGTCAGGGGGCCGGGCTCGAGGGTGAAGGCCGTGACTCTCAGGGGCCCGGGATCGAGGGCGAAGGCCGTGGCTCTCAGGGGGCCGGGATCGAGGGTGAAGACTCCGGCTCTCAGAGGGCCGGGCTCGAGGGCGAAGACCGGACAGCTCCGGAGGCCGGGCAGGAGCCAGTGTCGACCGGACAGGATCCGGAGGCCGGGCAGGAAAGCGCTGATGGGACAGCTCCGGAGACCGGGCAGGACCCGGTGTCGGCCGGACAGAAACCGGAGCCGGTCGGACAGGCTTCGGCAGGATCCCCCACGGAAGTGGACCAGGAGTTGGCAGGAACCCCGGCGAGACAGGTGATGGACATGGGGCTGGCAGGGCCCCCGGTAGAACCTCCAACGGCACAGGATATAGGGTTGGCAGGACCCCCGGCAGAAGAGTATTCTGCGGGACCTCCAACGGCACAGGACACAGGGTTGGCAGGACCCCCGGCAGGGGAGTAGACGGCGGGACCTCCAACGAGACAGGAGAAAGGGTTGGCAGGACCCCCGGCAGGGGAGTGGACGGCGGGACCTCCAACGAGAAAGGAAAAAGGGTTGGCAGGACCCCCGGCAGGAGAGTATTCTGCGGGACCTCCAACGGCACAGGACACAGGGTTGGCAGGACCCCCGGCAGGGGAGCAGATGGCGGGACCTCCAACGAGACTGGATCTAGGGTTGGCAGGACCCCCGGCGGGGGAGTGGACGGTGGGACCTCCAACGAGAAAGGAGAAGGAGCTGGCAGGCCCCCCGGCAGGAGAGTAGACGGCGGGACCTCCAACGGGACAGGACATGGAGCTGGCAGGACCCCCGGCAGGAGAGTAGACGGCGGGACCTCCAACGGGACAGACATACGATTGGCAGGACCCCCGGCAGAGGAGTAGTCGACGGAGCCCCCAACGGGACAGGACCCGGAGTAGGGACCCGAGAGGAGACTCGAGAGGGGAACCAAGGGGGAACTCGAGAGGGGAACCAAGGGGGAACTCGAGAGGGGAACTAGAGAGGGGACTAGAGGAGAGACTAGAGGAGTAACTAGAGAAGGGAACTCGAGAGGGGACTTGCGAGGGGAACTAGAGGAGGGACGAGAGGAGGGACTAGAGCAGGGACTAGAGCAGGGACTAAAGGACGGACTGGAGGAGGGACTAGAGGAGGGACTAAAGGAGGGACTAGAGGAGGGAACTCGAGAGGGGACTCGAGAGGGGACTCGAGAGGGGACTGGAGAGGGAACTCGAGAGGAAACTGGAGAGGGGACTCGAGAGGAAACTTGAGATGGGACTGTGGCAGCTGGGGCCAGAGCTGGGTCTGGAAACATGGCTGCGGGGGCCGGTATTGAAGCCAGAATCATGGCTGTAAGGTCCGGTTCTGGAGCCGGAAACATGGCTGTAAGGTCCGGTTCTGGAGCCGGAAACCTGGCTGTAAGGTCTGGAGCGGAAGCCTGGACCCTGGCTGTGTAAGCCAGGTAATCCAGTGTGGACGCAAAGCTGCGTGGGCCGGTACTGGAGCATGGAGGCATGGAGGCATGGCTGCTAGCTTGGCTTTGCGCCTCCTTCTCTTAGCAGCCGCCTGTGGCATCAAAAAAGCTGAATCCGCTGTCATCTTTTTTTCATTCTAATTTGTTATTATTTGGTGCAGGCACGAAACATGCTACCAATATAAATACATTTGCTTCTAAAATCGTTCTCAGAATCGCTTTCAGAATACTGAAATCTGTATTTTTTAAATCTCTTTTTCCTTCTAATTTGTTATTATTTACATTGCTTTTAAAATCGTTCTGTGTGACACGAAAAAAAATGGGGAAAACGTGTTGGTGAACACGAATCAATAGATTAATTTCGTGACTATGACACGAAATGCCGAGAGACTGTGTTATCACGCCAAACATGAGCCGCCTTTACCTTAGAGGTGGTGACGTGGTGTTCCTAGTCTAACGTGAGCCCTACGGATGCTAACCTCAGGGTGGGCCTACAAGAATATGTAATTACTGCAACATTCTATTTGAGAAACACGGCACTAGACTGTGCTGCTTCACGTTGTTGCAGCTGAAGCTCAATCTGGCCAACATGCCTGAAGTATCACTGCTCACCTGAAAGCTCTGCCGACACTTGCTGCTGCCGGATATATAGATGTTTTTAGCTTGCCTCCACCTAAGGACAGGCTGTAGCTCCTGAGTTCACTTCCCTGTGGGGTGTTTAAGGGTCTCTCCTCACTCCCTGTTGTGCTCATTTAGCTGTTGCCTTGTGTGGGGAGTGAAGAAGTCAAAGACCACACATATGCTTCATTTACATAATAATCCATTTCAGAGACGTCTGACTGAACTTTACTTTCTGTTGAAATGCTGTACGGATGTTGTGAATAAATGACACATTCTTTGGAGAGATAACACAAATATCCGAAATACACAATGGTTCTGAGTAATGGACTGTAATGGACATAATCAGACCTCATACTGATATAAGATGTAATGTAATTGCACTATTCTAATTCCTCTTTTTACATTTAATCTCACAAAGGAAGACAAATTAAATAAAACCTTTTTTCAAAAAACCTTCGTAAAAGCTTTACTTAATACCTTTGCAAGTAAAAACCTTTGGTGTGTCTCAACTGCAATATACTCACACGTGGGTGTTAAGTGTTCATCAGATTAGATTAGATATACTTTATTGATCCCAATTTGGGATTTTATTTACAATATGTACAAAGTCGATTTTATGTGTGCACTATTGAGCCACAGGGCACATGTTAGGGTACATGTAGGATACTAACTACACAGACATCAACACACATATGTAACACTCATCTCACTATAGTGTCCTTCCAGATTCCATTTTGTGGGGTTATGGTGTCACCTAGTGGATACATGGAGACTGGCAGCCATCACTGAAACTCCCCTGGTAACTGTTTCCTTCCTCCTCACTGACAGCATTCCCAAATAAAAAATGAAACTAAAAGATACAAATATTTGTATAAACAGATATTTCTCAGTTTTTTAAGTACATGTCCTTTTATTATAGTGGCCCAATGATCAATGTAAGTATTTACTTTTTAGGCTTTATGTTACATATTTTTGAATCCAAATGTATCTGACCTAACATTTTAGATTTAAATTAATTGCCATTTTGCTGGGATGTATTCCCTATCAATCACTGAACCAATAGAAGATTATGTAGTGATCATAGGTCTGGAAACAGACTATAGGATGTTAAACACAATGCCTTTTTATACTGTAGGTTAAACTTGCCCAACATTATATGAATTGGTTGTTCAGATCATCAGATATAAGTATCCTGTTCAATCACAGGTACTTTGACTTCTTTTGTGTACTTTTTCTGACAGAAATTCCTCCTCATGTTACGATCACCAACAAATGGCCTTTTCAATGTGTTCATATCACTATGATAGACTGCTGAAATACTGTCAGCGATATACAGCTTATTTAGAAATACAAGTCATGCTAGTCCAAGGTTACCTAAATAGATATCTATGTACTGAAATAAATATATATTTTACACAGCCCTCTTCTTTCTCTAAACTACCCCTTCAAGGTGTAACTCAATGACCAAAAAAGCATTTTGGATATTTTCCCAATAAATAAAACAAATCAAAAGCATGGCAACATGTAGGAGTAACGACGAAAACACTTTCTGTGAATTGCTGTGCAACTCCAGCCGTGATGTGTTTGCTCCTGTGAACGTAGCACTATAAAAATAAAGGTTATACATTTGGCCTTTTTTCTCAATTTATTAACGTATCACTTCACTGGTGTTGAAAAGAAGCTATCCATTTTCTATTTGGTTAATTGAGCAGTACGTAATGATTGGCTACCGCACACGATAACACTGGTAGCTAGCTAACAGCAGCATGCATCACTTCTGGCGATGGCACAGCAGCAGTGTGTGATGTGAGTCAACACAACATGGTCTAAGTGTACACACTGCGCAGTGTTCATAGTGTGCGACATGGCAGTGTCATAATGAAGGTTTCCAAGATGAGATACAGCACAAGTCTGTGACCCAGAGTAGAAGAGTGGCTGTTATGAATGTCTTGCAGGACAGGATATCCATTCTGTCTTCAGACTGAGGAGACCGGTTTGACGGCCAACAGAACACACACTGTGCTGAAGAGCGTTCAGTGTAGGGATGTTGGGACCTCTGGTGGCTCCCTTGTTGTCTTTAAGGGTCTTTTAAAACAGCGTGCTGGGTCCCACGGCTTCATCCAGCTTTCTCCACACCGCCTGGCGGAGAACAGACACAGTAACGTGAGAGTACACCAACGATCTGGCAAGTGGTCAACCCTGCAGACAGTATACCGCATATAGCTACGGTTCACCATTGCAATGCCTTGCAGTGTATAGACACAGTTTGCAGAATGGCTTTCCCCCTTCAAACTGCATAGCTTGTGATGTGTACCAATGATGAACCCGTTTGTCCTTTGATTGGAATTGATCTTTCATCAAGCTTTGTTCTTTTCTTTTTTCTTTATTTGTGTAGAAAATAGGGTGAATCGGATTTTTCAAAAATAAGTAAGGATCAGAGGATATGGGTGCACTATGTAGGATACTTCTAAAATAAGCATGTGAATGTAATATTAGAAAAGTATTTTTAACCCCGAACCCCCCCCCCCCGTCTCTTTATGTATGTACAGTTATTGTCATGAAAGTTATATATATAATAATAAGATAATTCATGTAAGACTCACACTTACAACACAACAGTTATATTAGCAATCACACATAGTGATGATATGTCATTCAAACTGTCCTGAGTGTGTGTGTGTGTGTGTGTGTGTGTGTGTGTGTGTGTGTGTGTGTGTGTGTGTGTGTGTGTGTGTGTGTGTGTGTGTGTGTGTGTGTGTGTGTGTGTGTGTGTGTGTGTGTGTGTGTGTGTGTGTGTGTGTGTGTGTGTGGCCTAGCATTACTATACTTGTGGGGACCTACATCTGTTTACACAGTCACGTGTGGGGACTCGCCTCCCTTATGGGGACATAATGGAGGTCCCCATAAGGGGAATCATTAATTTTAGTCAATGTAATGTCCTCTGAAGTGATGTATACATGGTATGTGTGTGTGTGAGAGAGAGAGAGAGAGAGAGAGAGAGAGAGAGAGAGAGAGCGAGAGAGAGAGAGAGCGAGAGAGAGAGGAGAGAGAGAGAGAGAGAGAGAGAGAGAGAGAGAGAGAGAGAGAGGTAGTCTTATAAAAATATATATATAATATATTCCTGGGGCATAGTATCACAGAGAATCTGTAAAATGAGTGTACACATCTTAGTGTCAAACTTATCATTCATATCACATCATATTTTCAGTTTTTAAGCAGTACATTGACAAGGTTACTTTGCTAAATATATAGGATTAACAATATGAAACACTTGCACATCAATATAGTCAATAGACTCTAGGCGCTTTTCAGCAGCCATAAATCAAAACCATCTTTAAAGGTCCCATGTAGGGTTGGGTATCGTTTGAATTTCCACGATTCTGATTCCGATTCCGATTCTACTTTTCGATTCCGGTTCTTAACGGTTCTCAATTCCGATTCTTTGAGGGGCAGGGTAAAAAAATGATACATGCTTCTTCCACCAAAAAAATTACATTTATTCGAGAAACTTTTACACAGGTTAGTTTACAGTAATATTCACATTAATCAGTCTGTTTATATTCACTGCTATGTAACTGTAACCTGAGAACCACTGAAGCTACAACAGTGCAACAGTCCAACTTTTAAAGGAACCCCCCCCCCCCCATTTAAAAACAGTTCTTGTTGAGAAAAACAAGCATATCTGCCTCTCAGGCATACCGGGAAGAAATGTTTGAACATTTTGAAGTAAAATGCTTCAATCTGGTGCACTTTAAGCAGAATTACTAGAGACTAGATCTAGGGGGTACAACTCTAAACACCCATATGAAAAAGATCGGTTCACATTTGAATAATTAAATAAGTATGTGAGCATAACCAGTAACCTACCATAGCCAATAACAAATACATGTAACGTATTTTATTTTTGTTGTTCATTCATATCTTATTTTTCTATTTTATTTATGCATATTTTTTTATCTCTCCAGTTTAAAACGATATGTCTGGTTTACTGTCCTATAGTATACATTGGAATGATTTCAAACCTGTTTTATCCCAATAATTATAAAGGAGTGCCTTGGAAATATGTGTTTACATAAATTGTGATCAAAACGTTTGAGACCCACTGAGATAACTTAGACTAAAGTGAACTATCTAAACACTCGGAGTCCTTTACCTCACTGAGCTGTAGTTATCAGCCTCAGTCTGACTGGAGAGGACTCTCCTCCACATCATTGTAGAAACATCTTCTTCTTTCATTAGAGCAGCTAGCACCAGATGCACACAGCGGCGTGCGTTGACGCTTCACCATTCACTTTGAATGGGGTGACGTCACTTTTAGCCGAAATGCATCGTGGGAAGCGACGCGGAGCTGGCGTGGCTCGCTGCAAAAGTTGAGCAATGTTCAACTTTTGACGCCTCGGCAGAAGCGTCAGCCAATCGAATCATATGCCAGTACAAGCTCTAGCCAATCAAACCGCTGCTTGTGTGTCAGGGGCGGGAGATTCATGTGATTGGTTGTTGGTCGAGTTTCAGACACGCCCGCCGGCAAGCGTCAGCGCACGCCGCTGTGTGGACGGGCCGTTATAACAACAGCGCGTACCGGTGTACCCTCCCTTTCTCCCTCGCTCGCTTCCACGCTTACTCGCACTTTGGCTGTGAGCTGTGGGCGCCAGATAAGCCAACATCCCCCATTTTCATCACTTGCAGCGCCCATCGTACAGGGCAAATGAAAAGTGTAACCGGGATGAAAAGGGTGTTACATTTACTTAATTATGAATGTTGTTACATCAAGGCCGAAAATTAGGATGAGCCCCAACGGTCAAAACATTTGTTTCCCTCCCAGAGCGGTCAGCGCAGCGCCTCCACAGATCTGGCGCCCTAGGCGAACATCTATAACGCCAGTGTGACGGGCCGGCCCTGGTCTCAGGTTACGCTGTAGGAAGTATAGGTACAACCGCAATGTGTGGGTTGTTGTCGTTGTACTATGGGTACGTACAACGCTACACTTTGGGTACAACCAAGCGGCAAACTCTGGAGATGAGCCGGGACGCCAATACGGAAGTGCCACACACTGCAGTTCATCTAGTGGCCAGTAGGAGCAGGCTGCAGAAGGGAGCAATTTCCATAGACCCCCATGTTAAAATGCCCAACTTTACAGCAGAAATAAACATGTTTACATCGTGGTTCAAAAAACCATATTCTCTGTATAGTCAGATTCCCCCTTCATGACTACTGTGTGGGGGGTGCATTTTCTCTCAACTCATCTGTTTAATTAATATTAAGCCTTAAAGTTATGCATATATTAGGGCGTAGTCACATTGAGTGACAGCTCTGTCAAGTGACTGCTGCTGCTAGCTTCTTGTCTCTCTGCTACCTGCTCCGTGAAGCTAGCTACAGGGACTCTGCCTGCTCAGCTCATCCAGAAGTTCAACTTGAAGCCGGCCGTGGTTGTTTGTTCTTCATGCTTATATATCGGACTATTGTTACTTGCACTGCGGTTAAAACAGACGGTGCATGAATGCGGTTTTTGCGGTAAGTGAAATTTGAGTATTTATTGATGTGTTTATGATTTGAATCAGCTACGTAATGAATGTTAAGGCTTGGGTTAGCGTGTAAGTGAGTGGTAGCTACATCGGTGCTAACGATGCTAATCGTAGTCTCCAAGTTAAAACCATAGACTGTATATATAAAGGTTAAAACGAAATAGACAAGTGTTAAGCGTTAAGTGGGATAATACTGTAGAACAAACGGCTTCTGTTTGAGGTTGATAAAATAAGGTCATCCTTGTAACTTAGAGAGATATTTTATTATACGTAGGAACTGTATGCATCGCTAAGGTTAATTTAAATTGGCTATGCTCAAGTATGTAGACAAGCTCATGTCGAAGTGGTGTATATGTGAAATCAACCTCACAATAAGATGTGTGTATATTACAAATAATAATGTCATATTTCAAGATGATTACTTAGATATTACAATATGGTTGATTGAGCTGGAGTTCATGATCGAGCTTACACGTTAACGTCACAGTCATCTGAAGAACGAACCCAAACCTTATTGTTTTTATTAATTGCATTACCAAATGGGTATCAAATAAACAGTAAGCATTGGTAACACAACTTCCAAAGTTACAGTAAAATAAAAAGGACCCTGACTCGGACAATACACAATCCAACATGTTCAACAGAAGAGAATCAGTTATATTGTTTGTACACATGGTACTTTACATATATATATATATATATATATATATATATCTGTTTGTTTAAGGTGTCCAGGTGATGCAGACAGGCTGGACCAGAGAGTGAGAGACAGAACTGGACTCCTCACAGCAGTGAACTTCAGCACAGGTACAAAGACTCTATTTTTCATACTGTACAAAGAATAAAGAAAGATATTTGTTTAAATAAATGAAGTATTGACTTTAATACACTGATATACATTCCATTAAACAATACTAAATACTAGATCACCTACACATCAGTTAAGTTGAGGGTTTTTTCCATGCAAAAGGTTACATTTAGATGTTAACAAGCAATATGATTGTGTGAAAATGAGACCTTGTGTCTCAATGAGATCTACACCTGTTTAAATAAAGGCTAAAGAAATATGGTTTTGTCAGCTTTCTAATTTAATGTATTGAAGGCAAAGATATGTAACACATAGTGAGAACTGCTACTATTTATCTCTCAATATTGTCTGCAAAAAACGTGGTAAAAGTTATTCTTTCAGTGAGACAACGGAGCAAGCTTCTACAGTTGCACTACGTTTTGATAACAGTTAAATATTATTTTGATATATATTTGATATTAATAACATATATTTCAATGTTGATGAGCTTCATACTGTTCATTCATAATCTGATCGTCTTTGTAGCTCACTGTTGAAATAAAAAAAAAACATTACAATTACAAAATAATTATATCTACAGCCCCTAAACACACAAACACACCACTTTCATAAATAACACACTTGTTCTGCAATAATATGTTTTATGTTTCCTGTCATTTTTGTTAGGAAAGGACATGCCTGAAAGACACAACATTTTCTCCTTCTCTGAGGGTCAAGAAGAACATCCAAGAGGAACATTAAAAGCTGATGTTATGAGATTTTAAGACCATTACAGGACATTCACTAAGAAACTACTTTTATTGTAAAAACAGTCAGCTGATCGAATGCAGCTATTTCCACATCTACACTCCATCAGCTGATTATTTCTATGTGCCTCGCTTTATGAGCTTCACATCACTTGTGCCTTGAACCGCAGAGTTTGCAATGTCACAAATAAATGGGGCCAATCTTCAGTCAGATGTGAATGTGTAATCTAACATTTTCAGTAAGAATAATGGACAAAAGGAATGCAAATACAATTTATTGAAGTGTGAACCAAAAGTGAATCAAACATGTTTTAAATAAAAAGCACATATGGACAGAAGGTGTCAACCTATTAAATCTATAAATAAACACATTTAGTCAAATAAAGTGACAGACTAGGCCTGTGCAGTTGGTATCAGCTTTGCCCAGCATGGGCTCCTCCATCAGGCCTGGTCCTCCTCGCTGAGGAAAGACCCTCAGTCCTCTCCAAACCAACAGACAGGACGTCCATCACACGGAGGTTTCTCCCTGAAGTCTCTGCAGCTCTCTGGACACCAGGCTGTCTCAATTCCGTCCACACTGAATATGAGAGGGGAAAAATGAAAATAATAAATGCTTTGGACAATAAGAAATATAAAGTTGACTGTTGAGTTGCTCAGTTTTTTTAGATTGTCAATACTATTACTGTATAACTAATATATCAGGTTAAGAGGCACATTCAAATAAAGATTGGTCTTTAAGTAAATGTTGTCTTTTGAATTGTTTGTCTAAAGTCAAGGATCTAGAACTGGTACTTAGTTGTAATGATACAGTCTGGTTATTATGCTGTTTGGAGGACAGGGATGCAAACTTGTCACCTTTCGGCGAAATTCACCGTTTTGAATCCAAAATAGGTCGTTTGTGTGATTCATGTAGATCTGCAATAAAAATATTTTTGGGGTATGGGGGGGGTCTGGGACCCGGAGTAATCTGCGGCCGCAAGCTGCTATGTGCCAGTGCCATCATGACACGCATGGTGTTCTTTTTTTATATATTATAATGAAGCGCGAGCTGTGTGCTCGAGTCTTCCTGCCTGTCGGCTCTGTTCATGGATGTATAATAAGGCTCTGCTGCTCCACGATGAGTGTCTAGCTTCAGCAGCTACATTACCTACGGGTGCATTCGTTAATATTAACTGTGTTGTCCGGAGTCACTGTGTTGGACCGCGGGTGAACAGCTGTTAGAACGGGCCGTTCAGGTGTTCAGAGCAGAGCTCCCTGTCGGAGCGGCAGAGCGTGATGTGCACTGAAAAGTTTTTCTGTCGTAATATTATCGTTGAGCAAACTTAACTAGCAAACGAGCATCACTATCTGGTAACGTTAGCTTTAGCCTTCGTTTTCTATTAGTTTTTTTCATAGGCTATAAACGGAGGTGGTATAACTATATATCTTGTACTTGAGTAAAAGTAGAAGTACCCAGGTCTTGTACTTGAGTAGAAGTACCAGAATCTAGGAACAATCCTGCAATCAAAATGTTCCTCAAATAAAAGTACAAAAGTATTATCATCAAAATATAGTTAAAGTAGCGACAGTAAAAGTAGAAGTACTCAGGTCTTGTACTAGAAGCACCAGAGTGAAGGAATACTCTGTTACAGTAAAAGTACTGCATTCAAAATGTTCCTCAAGTAAAAGTATTAAAGTAGCGACAGTAAAAGTAGTCATTGTGCAGATTGGTCCATTTCAGAATAATATATATGATATGTTTTATAATGATTGATCATGAAAGTGTTCTCAAAGCTGGTAAAGGTGCAGCTAGTCTGAATGACTTTGTAGACTGCAGGGTAGCTGGTGGATTTACTCCAGGTGGAACTAAAGTCTGATTCAACACTTGATTATATTTCACATCATTCATCCACATCTGTGAAGTAACTAAAGGGATTAATATAATACATGTAGTGGAGTAAAAGTACACCATGTACCTCTAAACTGTTGTGGATTAGAAGTACAAAGTAGCAAAATAAACATTGAAATACTTAAATAAAGTACAAGTATCTCAAAATTGTACCCAAGTAGTACTTGAGTTTATGAACTTAGTTACTTTACACCAGTGGCTATAAAGATAGAAAGACTAAGCATGAAAATACATTTTCAAAATGCTCAACAGTGCTGCCAAAATGTTAAACTCACTGCTACAAAATTAAAATAAATGCTTTTATATATATTTATATTAGATGTGACTCTTTGGCATTTCTGTTCTTAGTAACACTGCTGCTTTAGTTGTTCTGACTGCTAAAATCATCTGTTATTCCTAATTTTAAAGCCGATATTCCGTGGGGTCGGGGGGCTCGGATCTTTGTCACCTTTTTCATACCTGATGAGTTTGCATCCCTGGGAGGAGGCCTCACAGGTAAGAGCACTAACTAGCTACCATCACATGTACCTTAGCTTGACTTAAATGTATTAAACGTGTAATTAAGTGATATCAAAATATAAATAACTAATGTCATGCAAACATATTAATATTTGCTTGATTCCAGTGTTAAATTTAGCACAATTGCATTCAAACGTTAAGGGGTTTTAAGATTCTGAAGTATTATGCTAAAAACTCAATAACTTAGATTATTATTTATAGTTTTGCTGAATAGTTTCATGTCCGCTTACCTTAACGTAAAATGCGACGGCAGTGTGCAGATGGGGAGCATGTTAGCTTAGCTTGGTAGCTTCAGCTAGCTCTGGAACTTCCAGCTCGGTGGCAGCAGGTCCCGCCTCGGCTCCGCCTCTTTGCCCTTATTTGGAGCAGGCTGGAGAAGGCGGGAGTTGAACTCTGACGTCACTGTCGAGCCGTTAGTGGCCGACTCCGCCTACTAAGGGCTTCTCGGCAACTCTGCAGAATCCTATGGGTAACGTCACGGACCCTACGTCCATTTATATATACAGTCTATGGGTACAACGCTACATTTCCCGCCCCTTCGCAGTCATACAGTAGGCTACGGAGAGCGGCGAGAAACATTTCCTCAGGCATCGAAAAGCGGAACCGAAATTCACATGTCTTTACATGCCGTTGGAATCGAAATGTCGGTACCCAATCCTAGTCCCATGTCATGGCCATTTCTACTGATCATATTTCCATTGTTGTGGTATACTAGAATAGATTGATATTGTGCAATGTTCCAAACTCACATTGGTTTCTCATACAGCATCTCTGTATAGTATGTGTATTCACTCTCTGTCCTAAACGGCTTGTTGGAGCTCCTGCCCCCCCTCCTTGTGAGCCCAGTGGCCATCTGCGAGATAGCGAGACACAGCTAAACCCAGCCCGAAACCAGCCCGAGCACACACACACCACACCCGCAGCCTGGCTGGGAGATTGTGTGTGTGCTCAGGCCAGCTCACACTGTCCGCTCCTCGCAGCAGCGAGCCTCGCAACGTCCCGCCGTGTGTGTGTGTGTGTGTGTGTGTGTGTGTGTGTGTGTGTGTGTGTGTGTGTGTGTGTGTGTGTGTGTGTGTGTGTGTGTGTGTGTGTGTGTGTGTGTGTGTGTGTGTGTGTGTGTGTGTGTGTGTGTGTGTGTGTGTGTGAGGAAGACTTAAAGAGCCTGTGACAGCATCCCAACAACTGTTGTGCAATGGAATATTGGGCTACTAGTCATCTCGAACCGTAAGTTTAAAAAAGAAGGTGAGATACCGTTACGATAAATATCAATAATTTCTAACATCGCGGGGAAATTCCTTCGACTCATTTTGAAGTTTTGGGGGAAGCCGGAAGTGACGTCCAAGCGGGAACGCTTCACTGTGCGGCGAGAGAGCCAAACACGGACAAAGTGTGTTGTCATGCGTAGAAATGGTGAATTACTGAGACGTTAATAACGTTTTAATGAAGTTGACTACAGTATATTCATATTCGTCAGTGCTTTCATGTCAATTCGGCGACATAAACATAAATGATCGTGGTGAAGATGATGATTACATTAGGATTAAAAATCGGTAGTGAGAGCTGCTGAATTTCCTCCCGTCGGATGTGATATAAAAACAAATCGATTATTTTTGTAGTTGTAAACTCAAGTGGATGAAACTACATTTATTAGTGCTTTCTTGTCAATTCGGCGAACATATGATACATTAAAAGATCGTGAAGATGATGTTTAAAAATCGTTTGTTTGAGCCGGTCTGCATTTCCTGATGAGAAAACAAACCGATGCTTTTTGTAGTTGTAGTACACCAACATGGATGAAACGTGTGGTTTTTTTACCACAATGTTGGGGAAATTAATGGATAAAATGCACGGATTATTATTATTATTATTATTGCCACTCCGATCGGGACACTAGGTCCACCGTTTCCCCGCAGCGAGGCTCCCCCCGTTGACAGTTTACGTGGGCTGGGTGCAGTGGCGGACTGCCATCGGGACGAAGCCCGATGGGCCGGTACCGAAGTGGGCCGGTCGGATAAGTCACTAGCACATCCCCCATAGGCGGCGCGTGAGGCTCAGGTTTGAGAAGGCTAAATAACTTTTTTTACCTGACGCTGCCCGCCTCCGGCGTCTATAGAAAAGAGATCAACTCAGTGTGCGGAGTTTAAATCTCTCAAGTCATATTACAGGATAAAGGAAATACAGTTTAAACTGCCGTATGCAGAGAAGACGCCGACGTGTCGCACTTATCATTCATATCATACTGATATCATCAATCAGATCATCGATCATATAATATCATAATATATCATATATTTCCTTATCTGAGTCAGCTTCTCCAGCCGTATCTGGCCGTGCAACACTCACAGTGTCACATACTGTATGCAGAAGTATTATTTTAAGCAACACATTATATTGACGAAACACTCGAGACAAATGTAATTAAAGTCAGATCCACTCGTGTCTTAGATGGGGCAGTGATATCATAAACTATACGCTTTCAAACACTCGGTAGGCCTAGGTATTTTTTAACCAGTTGTTCTGTATTCACCTTGCAGGTGCAACTCTGTGGCTTGTATCCTGGATTATATGTTTAAGTCATGGATGTTTAAAGCTCATATTTGTCTAATATTAGTTTACTTTTCATTAATGAAGTATGACGCTGCGCTGTCAGTACACTTGTCCCTGTTTGTGATTGGTCAAATGTAGCTAACCCCACCCCTTTCACGTGAACGCGCTCTCAGCTGGTGAGAGAAACCCTGGCTTGATTAACGAGTTGATAACCAGCGTCGTAGGACCGCTTAGCGAGATCTCGTTTGTTAGTTTGTTGTTGTTAGTTTGTTTGTTACTCAAACAGGGCACAGGTGGCTAGCAGCGCTAATGTCAAAGACATAGACATTATACATTATATTTGTATTTTACCAGGATGCAGTGACACAAATATTTGGGAAGGCTTAGCCTTCCCTAGCCTACAGCACCCGCCGCCCCTGACATCCCCCACTCCCCCCGTTGACAATTTACTAGCGGTACCGAAGTGGGCCGGTCGAGAGTCCCGGGATGATTTGTAGTCCCATTCCACCACTGGCTACATGACCTATGATCGCCCATATTGACGCACCTCATTCCTAAACTTCTAACAGATACAACATAAACCGATCCTTCAGCCTCATATGAGCTCTCAGACACGTTCAACATGAACCTGTCATCGCTGTCTGAGCTTGCTGCTGTGTGCGCCGTCGTGCGTTTACATCTGACTGTATATATATAAAGGTTTACATGCAGAAGCTGGGATCCTGAACGGTGCAGCTGGAGCGCTGTGCCCGCAATGACGTCACCCATCATTTGGCGGGACTTGAAGAATCCGCGAGAAGATCCAGAAAATGGTCAACATTGAAGGCAGATTAATGGTTATCAAAGTACAAATATCCAAAATCAGTTCAGTAACGGTTTTCAAGGGGACAATATGTACTCAAATTGATGGGTTTGGATGATGGGGGAAAACCGTGTCACAGGCTCTTTAACGTAACGGCTCCGCGGAAAAAAACGTTACTTTACGTTACGTCACTATACCCAAATACATCTACGCAGCAGTAGAAATAAGACAACAATTGTCATACACATCAGAATTTCCAAAATTAGATGAACAAATTAAGTTTTATTGTATTTCCTAAGAATACATCTAAAGAAACACATTCATTTAATAGAAAAAACAAAAGTTATCATAGTTACTGTAGATGAGCAGTGATTTTACAATCCTGTGAATGTACACATTCACACAGGTGGTGATTTTATACCAGCTGTTTGTCCTGCATTTGGCAGCACCACCAGTCTTGAGTGTGGATTAGGACTTTGAAAATAGCTATTTGTGTGTAGGATGATGTACTGAGCTACAGTTGCATTTCATTGTGACACCCTGTGTTGCATTATGACGATAAATTAAACTTAAATGTTAGTGTAAGCTTGTTCAGTACACCTAGCCGTGAGGTAGTGACCTCTGTGATGCATTCAAAGTCACTGAAGCAGACAGTGCTGACCTCAGGGAAAAACACACCCACTAGGTACACACACACACACACACACACACACACACACACACACACTGAGACAACGCTGAGCGACTAAAAGCAAAGGACAGAGGACTTCTTGAATTACAGTCGGTCAGCACGCCCAACCCCCCCGACCCTCTGTTAAAGAGGGAAGGACTGAGAGGGACAAAGAATCAATTATGGCTGGATGAGGAATTAATCAGAGGTTGAAGAAGTACTCAGGTTTTAAACTTAAAGTGGACCTATTATGCTATATTTGAAAAATGTATTGTATGGCCATACCTATACAAAACATGTCTGCATTGTAGCCATGCCTCATACTGCTCATACCCCTCTATTCCAGCCCTGTTCCAAAAAGGCTGATTCTGCTTTAAGTGGAACGGCTGCTGCTAGCCACGCCCCTTTGTAGCATCACGCAGCTTTCCCCTGCTAAGAGAGTTTCTACCAGGAGAAGCTCAGCTAAACGCTGCAGTGATTAAATGCCATATTATGCTCCCAACCACTTCAACTCAAACCTTTCTCTCTCGCAGGGTTTACCACAAGGACATTACGTTACACATATTCTCTGCAGTAGCCTACAGCGATAGCTCCGTGGCTAGCTCTGAGTGTTAGCATGCTTGCTAATGTAAAACACACAGCATATTACTCCCAAAACACGGCGCGCATTGTTTCTGATACAGCACATAGCTTGACATGTTCTTTCTTAAGTGTTTACTGCTAGAACAGTGCCATTATTTATATGTATTATAAATAACAACAAGTGCCTCCTCCAGACATCCTGCTGAATACAGAGACACACAGCTGCGACTGTATACGGAGACGATAGGTTGGGACGTGTCACGTGTGCCGGAGAATATAGGTTGGGACGTGTCACGTGTGCCTGGGACGTGTCACTTCGGCCGGATGTCGCCAATTACGTTATAGGAGCGAAAATTCTGGATCTGCTTGTTAGCACCCTTTTATTTAATTGTTTAGAGATGTGGGTACGGAGGAAAAGAGAGAGGGTTTTATTTTCTGATACTTTGTTCAGAGACAGGTTCTATATAACTGAGACCTACAATATATTGTTGACAAAGACTATAATAGGGGACATTACATTGAAAGTAAGTATTGGCATCAGAATGTAGGCTACCTAAAGTAGCAAAAGTAAAAGTAGGCCTACTTGTTAATTTGTTATGCATAACAGCCTAATTACTGGATTATAATTATTGATGCTGTTAAAGGTCAAAATAGAAAATGGCCTTTATGTGTATGTAATTATTTTTATATGTGACATTTCTAGATTATTGTTGCATCACATTTGACTGTTGTAGACAAACAAAGTTCTGAGTGACTTTTCGTAAAATATTTAAATAATTTGACTGTTGTGACTGAGTTAGTCCACTATTACATTTCTAGGGATGCATTTAGTTAAAAGTAGCTAAATGTGTTAAGTAAAATTACATTATTTCCCTTTTGAGAGTTATGGAAGCAGGTGACTTTTGTAAATGTTAGATGTTACATATAGCCTATATTGCAGCTACACTACAACAATGCAGTTCATAGCTTTGACATTACCTGTTATGAATATAATATATATGCCTATAGTTTTGTGGTAACCTTCACGGGTTAGAGTTAGAGCAACTCACAGCAGCAGTATGCCTACACTATTGTCATTAGTGGCGTGAACGTTACCACAAAACTATAGGCATATATATTATAGTTCATAACGGGTAATGTCAAAGCTATGAACTGCATTGTTGTAGTTTAGCTGCAATATAGGTTATATGTAACATCTAACATTTACAAAAGTCACCTGTAATAGTTACCTTATTTAGGACTAGATAGATGCTGTTTGCATGGTGGAGAGCAGCAAGGTGATGAAGGGACCTTTAAAGACAGCGCCGCTGCAGCGCATGCACACTTCTTATCTCATAATTATGATTTTTTATCTCATTATTTCGACTTTCTTATCTCATAATTATAACTTTTTATCTCATAATTATGACTTTCTATCTCATAATTTCGACTTTTTTATCTCATCATTATGACTTTTCATGGGGATTTTATTTTTTTCAAGTGGCGGAAATGGGCTTCCATAGAGAGTAGTGGAGTAGAAGTAAAGTATTTCATGGAGATACTCAAGTGAAGTAACGACGCTGAAGTTGGCTTCCGATTCAGAGCATCCGATTCGGCAGTTAAGGGGAAAATTAAGGGACATTTAATTTACAGCGCTGAGCGAACAATCCTCCGTGTTTTAACCTCTTAAATCGCTGCATAGCCAATTTATTTGGACTGGATTATCCCAGAGAGTTTAAAGATTCTTTATAACACAGTTTGAGATTTGTGAAACCTTTATTCTATTTGTGAAAATACAAAAAGTGAGATTTCATTGCTTTTTTCACATGTAGACCACATTAGACCAGGTCCTGATCTGAAACCACTAGACCTAGACTCATCAAATCTGGACTGGATTATCCCAGAGGGTCTAAAGATTCTTTATAACAGTTTCAGATTTGTGAAAGCTTTATTCTATTTTATCTCATGAACCTGAATTCCTTTAACATCTCTTTCATTTTTTTGTTTGCTATGAAACAGTATTTAAGATACGAAAACTTTGTAGATAAAGAATTATCACCTAAATGAGGAGCATACACTTATTTTTATTTATGTATTCATTTGTTTAACAGGGACAGTGCACATTAATTAACATTCCTGTAAATGTGCCAGAGTTAGCCAAGAGGCTATCATCTGTTGTCCCTGGACAGATTTTATAAGTGAACCTAAAACTAATTTTATTTAAACAAGTAAATACAATCAAATTAAAACATGCAACATACATTACTGGAATACTTAAATACAAAGACAGAACAATAAAACAAAACAAAAGAACATGTTGTGACGACCCCTTCTGCCTGTCTGTGCTCCCTGCCTTGCTGTCCTCTGGCAGGTACTGGGAGTGTTGTCCTGTTTGTGCCCTGCTCGCCCAGCTGGGAGGTTCACTTTCTGATCCTGATCCTGGCCTGCTGCAGCAACCTCAGCCTTCCACCTGTGTTTCTATTTTCACAAATAGAATAAAGGTTTCACAAATCTGAAACTGTGTTATAAAGAATCTTTAGACCCTCTGGGATAATCCAGTCCAGATTTGATGAGTGTAGGTCTAGTGGTTTCAGATCAGGACTTGGTCTAATCTGGTCTACATGTGAAAAAAGCACTGAAATCTCACTTTTTGTATTTTCACAAATAGAATAAAGGTTTCACAAATCTCAAACTATGTTATAAAGAATCTTTAGACCCTCTGCGATAATCCAGTCCAGATTTGATGAGTGTAGTTCTAGTGGTTTCAGATCAGGACCTGGTCTAATGTGGTCTAGATTTAAAAAAAGCACTGAAATCTCCCTTGTTTGTATTTTCACAAATAGAATTAAGGTTTCACAAATCTGAAACTATGTTATAACGAATCTGTAGACCCTCTGGGATAATCCAGTCCAAATAAATCGGCTATGCAGCGATTTAAGACGTTCAAACACGGAGGATTGTTCGCTCAGCGCTGTAAATTAAATGTCCCTTAACTTTCCCCTTAACTGCCGAATCGGATGCTCTGAATCGGAAGCCAACTTCAGCGTCGTAGTGAAGTAGGCATACCTAAAACGTGTGCAGTACAGTTTGGGTAAATATACTTAGTTATCTCTGTCAGGGAACACCGGGTAATCTCTTACCGCTGAGCCCGGCTCCTCTGTGGAGGTCCGCAGCCCGCATCATGGAGCCCATCTTCCCCTCAGGCCCTGAGTGAGAGTGGTCCGGACTCCCGGCGCTTCCGGTGCTGGATGAACTGCTCCCGTCCCCGGCGTCCCGCAGCAGCGCCGGGTAGGTGAGGCTGCTGAGGCTGGACTGGCTGTCTATGGAGCTCCGCGAGCCAGGTCCGCTTCTGTCCTCATCCAGCATGAGGAGGATCTCCTTCAGCTCCGTGTTCTCTGTCCGACTCCTCAGCGCCTCCTGACTGCCCTCCAGCTCCCGCAGCTTCTGCTGGTAAAGCCCGACATCCCTCCACAGGACGCTGGCGGTGTAGCGACCGAAGCGCTGCCACTCCCGGGACACCTTCTTGCCCTTCTGCCGGTCATCGTCCAGGAAGCAGCAGAGCTCCCGGAGCTCCTGGTTCTCTCCCTGCAGTTTCTGGTTGGCCTCCTTCAGACTCCGGATCTCGTGAAGGTGCACCTGCAGGCTCCGGTTCACCTCCTTCATCATGTTTCCCTGCTCCACGATCAGGTCCATGTTGAGGCTCTCGAAGCGCCTCAGCCTCCGGACCAGGTCATCGTTCCCCAGCATCAGCAGCTCCTCGTCGGGCAGCTGGCTCACATCAGCCGCGTCCATCCCCGCAGCTTCGAATGCTGGCTGATAATCACAGAGTCCTACCAGCGGGCTAAATTGGGTTAGACCGGATCCATGACAGCTGACAGACACACCGGGCCACAGACACAGCTCCCCGCCATTTGTCTCAGTGTCTTACTGGAAGCTCTGAGACGCGATGAGTGCTGGCTGCAGTAGGGGACTGGAGCCGGGGAGGAGGAGAGGTGGTGGGGGACACACACAGGTAGGTGGTGGCCTACACAGTGTGCTCTATAGGCAGCCCCCCCCCCCCCTGCCTCATTGATCAATTGCAGCTCTTTTTCTTTTTTAAACGTACACTTCATGGTGGTGCAAACTGCTCTCAGTCAGCCATAGTTGAAGCAAATGTCTACTGTTACATTCATGTAGATGTTGTTAGTTGTATATAATCATTTAAAATGTCTTATTGTTATATTAGTGCAAAAGTATAGTTATATTCATGTTAAAGGTGGGGTAGGTAAGTTTGAGAAACCGGCTCGAGATCGCTAAAATTTGAAAATACACAACCGGAGAAAATCTGCCACTTCCTTATAGAGCCCCTCCTCCAACACACACGAACGCGCACATGACCAATGAGATAAGTTTGTGCCCCGATGGAAGGCTGACAGGCAGGTAGGCCATCCAATCCGTTTAGCCGGGCCGGCTAAACGGATTGGTTGTACTTTTTACAGTATTACGGCTTCTACAGATGACATTTTTTTATGGATTTGTTGTCAAAGCACTTCAGATATTCATTGCTATCGGGATGTTAAGAGCATTCCATGGAATATAACAAAAAGTGTATCTCGAGCCAGTTTCTGAAACTTACCTACCCCACCTTTAATGTTATATTGTTATATATGCATTTTGTTTTATTGTTACTTATTTGTATGCAGATGTCTTATTGTAATAGTCCTTCATGCACATTTTATTATTGTTTAATAATGCAAATGTAGTTTTATGTGTTGTGCATCCATTTATTGTGGTTTTCATGCAAACGTTTTATTGTTAGATTAATGCAAATATAATTGTTGTTATATTAATGATAACTTTTTTTGATGCAAAAATGGTTATTTAAATGCAAATGGGTTATTGTTGTTATAGTGCACATTTCATTATGGTTATGTTGTTGCAAATGTTTTTATTGATATTATAATGTAAATGTTTGATTGTTGTTCAAGTGCAACTGGTAATATGGTTATGTTATTGCACAGATTTGTATTGGGTTATTTATGAATAAATATGGGCGCACCATAACATGATAACCTTTTTTTAAATAGGCTTATTTCAAACATAAGTCTGTGAAATAGGACAGCAGACATTTCTTACTCTTTTCTCTCTTTTTTCCCCCTCTCTTTCTTTCTTTTAAATGAATGCATTTATTTATCCTGAGTGGCGTGCATTCACTGAAATGTGTGCGCCTTATCAAGAGGGTGGACGAGGGCCTACTTTGCTTGCACACTTCTATAGACTAATAAATCAATTAACTTCTTAAATACATGAATCTCTCCTTCTTCCATGACTGACTACCTGCTGCGGTGTTCAAGACAAAAACATATTGTTATTATTATAGATAGATTATAGATGTTCTGGAGACGGGCAATGTCGCCATCTGCTGGACTCAGGCGTAACTGCATGATTATTCAACATCAACATGTTGCAACAGATATCACTCCAAGACTAACATCTACAAAAACAGCAATATCGTGCTTTGATTTACCATCAAAAACTATAACTCTTGTCGATGTTATTACAATAATTTACTATTACTCTAGTCTATGCTGATTTTGGTGTTATTATTTATTATTTTTGGGATCATTTTGCTGTTATTAACTCTAACTATTGTTGATTTCATTACCATCATTTACTTGTGTTATTAACTATGTCTCAAAGACGGTTTTGGTTTTATTACATTTTACTTTGAAATGATTTTGATTGTGTAACTATTACTCTAAATTAATATTGGCGATATTAACTCTTGCTGGTATTCGTGTTGGTATTATTCGACTCTCTCTCTGCCCATTTGTCCCGGGACAGCACGAGTCACTGCGGGTCACGTTCCCCACGTCAGAGGACCATATAACGGGCAAAGTGCACACCGGAAGTCGCTTCATCTTGCAGAATCCTAACCGCAAGCCGTGATGAGGCAGTGTGTCCGGGTCCCGGGCGGGCTGGGGGTCCTGAGGGCCCTCACGGTGTGTGTCCTGGTGTTGTGTATCGCACCTGCAGCCCCTCATCCCCAGTGTCTGGACTTCAAGCCCCCCTTCAGACCGCTGCGCGAGCTCCAGTTCTGCGTCATGTACAAGGAGTTCGGCTGCTGCGACTATGAGAAGGACCAGCAGCTGAGGGCAAAGTACTACCGGATCATGGATAACTTTGATTATTATGGATATGCCAACTGCGCTGGGTTCGTGCTGGAGATGATCTGCCAGGTAGGGCAAAGGTCTCCGTCCAGACCCTCTCCATCACCGCCTGTAGTACGAGCCAAGAGCAACACACACATCATCACACACAGCAACACACACAGCAACACACACAGAACACTGACCCTCAGAGCTGTCACTGGGATAGGCTTTATGAATCATGAATGATTAAAACTACTTGAATTAGCATCAAACTATACTTAAAGTAGTGACTGTAAAAGTAGTCATTGTGCAGATTGGTCCATTTCAGAATAATATATATGATATGTTTTATAATGATTGATCATGAAAGTGTTCTCAAAGCTGGTGAAGGTGCAGCTAGTCTGAAGTACTTTGTAGACTGCAGGGTAGCTGGTGGATTTACTCCAGGTGGAACTAAAGTCTGATTCAACACTTAATTATATTTCACATCATTCATCCAGATCTGTGAAGTAACTAAAGGTATTAAATACATGTAGTGGAGTAAAAGTACACCATTTACATCTGAATTGTAGTGGAGTAGAAGTACAAAATAGCTGACATTGAAATACTTCATTAAAGTACTAGTCTCTCACAATTGTACTTCATTAAATCCACTTAGTTCCTTTCGATACTGCCATTAATAATACATAATGATATATTGGTTGATTTATATTATGTCTGCAAAGTAGCTAGTAACTGAAGGTGTTTAAAAAAATGTAGTGGAGTAAAAGTGTAAAGTAGCATAACATGATGAACATACTCAAAAGAAGTACAAGTACCTCAAAATTGTACTTAAGCTTGAGTAAATGAACCTCTCAGGGTTCGTACGGTCATTGAAAACCTGGAAAAGTCATGGAAATTCAAAATGCAAATTCCAGGCCCTGGAAAAGTTCTGGAAAACAATATTTTTCCCAAAGTTTTGGAAAAGTCATGGAAATGTAACTAAAGTTGTGTCAAATATAATTTACATTTTATCTAATCGCCGAAATAATCTGCGGTCGCGAGCTGCCATCATCAGCATGGTGTTATTTTTTTATATATGAAGCGCAAACTGTGTGCTCGAGTCTTCCTGCCTGTCGGGCCGGCTGAACTCTGCTGCTCCGGGATGAGGGTCAGCTACATTATCTACGGTGCGTTCCTTAACTGTGCGGAGTCACTGAGGCACAGACTGAGCCGCTGGTGAACAGCTGTTAGAACGGGCCGTTCAGGTGTTCAGAGCAGAGCGGCAGAGCGTGATGTGAACTGAAAATATTTTCTGTCGCAATATCATTTAAGGAATCGTTGAGCTAGCTAGCTAGTATACATTGTCACTATCTGCTAACGTTAGCTTTAGCCTTCGTTTTCTAATAGTTTTTTTCATAGGCGATAAACAGAGGTGGTATAAGTATAGATATTGTGCTAGAGTAAAAGTAGAAGTACACCTATCTTGTACTTTAGTAGAAGTACTCAGATCTTGTATTTGAGTAAAAGTAGAAGTACTCAGATCTTGTACTTAATAAAAGTAGAAGTACTCAGATCTTGTACTTGAGTAAAAGTACCAGAGGAATACTCTATCACAGTAAAAGTTGTTTAGAGTAGGTGAGGTCCTGATAATTTATTCCGGTAAATTACTCTGACCTACTAATTGACCTGACCGAAGTTATTGCGTCTATGTAAGTTTACTGCTTGGCTCAGATCCACCAACGTCAGCAAGATCTCACTTCTATTAACTCCCCGAAGAACCAGGTTCAATTAACTGCTGTTTCTATTCAGACAACTCTTTTTAATCTGTTTAAGCGATCCCGAAGGATTTTGATATCAGTAAATGAGGTGTGTTCCTACCTAAGTGTGTGTGGCAGGGTGCAGTCTTACCTTTGAAGCAGGAGAGGAGAGCACAGATTTTCTTTTAGTTGTCCCAGTCCAAAAGGTGAGATCAGTTTATTTGAAGAAAAATAGGTCCAAACTAATACAGGGTTTTTACCTTTTAACACATTATAATCATACGAAACATATCATGCTGGGGTTATATTTTTATCTAAAACCTTAATTCATATTTCTCCCATTTAACTAGAATTATTAGTCGTAAGGTCCTGTACGTAATAATCACGCATTCCAGGTAGGTCTAACTAAAAGTATTAGTCCTAAAGTCCTGTACGTAATAATTACGCATTCCAGGTAGGTCTAACTAGAGTTATTAGTCCTAAGGTCCTGTACGTAATAATCACGCATTCCAGGTAGAGTCTAACTACTAGTTATAAGATCCTGTACGTAATAATTACGCATTCCAGGCAAGGTCTAACTAGCATAATTAAATCTAAGATCCCATCAAATCATTCCACTCAGCATCCAAAGAAATTCACTCAGCATCTCAACCAAAACATTCAAGAGATATTTACCAAGTTTGAGAGAACCTTACCGAGAGCTATTAACCCAGCTCTGAGGGCCAGAGCCTACCGGGAGAGAGTATACCAGGGGTTTCCCCCTCTCTCTCGCACTCTCTCAAAAAACCAGTCTCTTTATGTTCAAAAAACCAGATCGAAACCCCAAAAAAACACCTCCTCTATTCCCAACCAACATCTTCTATTGGCTATGGCATAAGACACACCTTCCCATATTTGTGTAAAAAAAAGGACATGACCCGACATATTTTATGGCTATGACATAACCACCTTTTTGAGGCCTCAATGTGTTTCTCCTTAAGTCAGGAGCCCCCCTCCCTGCTGTGAGAGGAGAGGAAAGAACCTGCCTACTCTCTTATCAGAGAGTAGGCATAAATCATTATAGGTCTTACACTCAACTTAACAAACCACTTTGTTTTGTTTATGCTGTAAATATAGAAAAACCTAAAATATGAAGCATTTTCATTGTGGGTTATACAGGAATATAATTGATTATATTTAATTATAACTAACTTTCGTTTTAAGTATTCAACATACTATGAAGATCTCAACACCCTCTTTTTAAAACGCAAAGTTATCAAACAGCAACAACTAAAATTGTAAGCATACATACATATTCAAAAACCATCAAGAAGCATTCTCATTATGGGTTCATACAAGAATATGATTGATCATATATGATTTATAATTCACTTTCATTTTAAGTATTCACTTCATACTATGAAGCTCTCAACAAAGTCCTGCATTCAAAATGTTCCTCAAGTAAAAGTAGAAAAGTATTATCATCAAAATATAGTGAAAGTAGTGACAGTAAAAGTAGTCACTGTGCAGATTGGTCCATTTCAGAATAATATATACGATATGTTTTATAAAGATTGATCATAAAGTGTTCTCAAAGCTGGTGAAGGTGCAGCTAGTCTGAATGGCTTTGTAGACTGCAGGGTAGCTGGTGGATTTACTCCAGGTGGAACTAAAGTCTGATTCAACACTTGGTTAGATTTCACATCATTCATCCACATCTGTGAAGTAACTAAAGGGATTAAATACATGTAGTGGAGGAAAAGTACACCATTTACATCTGAATTGTAGTGGAGTAGAATTACAAAATAGCTGACATTGAAATACTTCATTAAGTTAGTCTCTCACAATTGTACCCACGTATAGTACTTGTTGAGTTTATGAACTTAGTTACTTTACACCAGTGGCTATACAGATAGAAAGACTAAGCCTTGCACAGAGGCATGAAAATACATTTTCAAAATGCTCAACAGTGCTGCCAAAATTATAAACTGACTGCTACACAATTAAAATAAATGCTTTTATATATTTCTATTAGATGTGACTCTTTAACGTTTCTGTTATTATTAACACTGCTGCTTTAGTTGTTTAGTCTGACTGCTAAAATCCTGTTATTCCTCATTTTAAAGCCGATATTCCGTGGGGTCGGGGGCTCGGGTCCTTGTCACCTTTTCCATACCTGATGACTTTGCCTCCCTGACTACAGTTGCTTCAGCGTGTAGAAGCTAGTAAGCCTACTATTGGATTTGTTTTAGATAGGCACAACATGTTTCATATGCAGAGACCTTATGTTCCTGTTCCATGTTAAAATAAACCATTTTCAGTGGTCATTTTTTTTTGGTCATTGAAAATGAGGTAAAGGTCATGGAGAAGTCATGGAAAATCATTGGTGAAAAAGTGTATGAACCCTGACCTCTGTACATTCCACCACTGACTAAATGCTTTATGAAACAGAACGTATTAAAACTATACCAAGGAACTTGCTGGTGGTAAAACCATCCAGGATCCACAGACCATAAAACATGTTATTATTTGTATAACATATTTGAATGTGTTTCCTGTGAATCCTGGATGCTTTTACCACTGGAAACATGATGTATGAAATCATGTATTGCTCTTTCTTATGCTGCAGTTGACATGCAAACTATAACCCTGTTATATGGTATATTGGAAGTTAGTGTATTTCAGTTTCTGGTTCATGGATTGCTGGTCAGAAAAAGGGTTCAAATTATTCTTGGACGAAGTTCTTCCACTTTGTCCATAATCATTGATGTAATGTTTGATTGCTTTTATCAAGTGCCAGCTTCTTGAAAGGTATTTGAGCAATGAATTGTAGGGACTATAAGGTGTTCTGAAGAGGGAGGGGAGTAGAGAAAATGGGTCCCCACTTTCGGGACCAAAGTCTCTTTCATCCGCCTGCATCCCACACCGAGTCTTAAAGCTGTCATAACACTAAAGTAGGATTTATGAAACAGTTTAATCTTACAATAAATGTACAACATATGAAGGCTTCCTCTATTTGAAGTTCCCCGATGATCAGCAGTCACACAGAGGAGATGTCGAGAGGAAAGGCTTGGACGCTCTGAAACCGCTGATTGAGCAACTTATTATGAGGCAGGTGTACCACTTATCTTATCATATGATATCATATACAATTAGTATTCCAGGCATCTCCTAATCTCACAACAGTCCGCCCCATGGGCTCCACCCTCTGTAGCCAACTTTAGAATGTGCATTTTAATGTAGGCTACTTTTCTGAAAATTAAGAACGTTTTATTTACCCATGGGTATTTCTTTAACATGCTTGGGGGGAAGACCAAGATTTGCTCAACATTTCCTAATGTTTTGTGTGCACTTGTCTTGGAACACAAAAAGGGCCCTTCCCCTTAAAGGAGTTTGACATTTTTCAGAAATATGCCTTATTTACTAGTGATCTGAAGGATGAAACAACCAATTACATTATGTATCCTTTTAAATTAGGAGGCTTATTTAAAATGAACTATTATGTTTCCCATCTAAAAAAAACAAAACCGTCTCTTTGAGTCTGACAAACACCATTGCTTTCTGCAACTTCTACTCATGACATACATGCATGCATACGCGTGCACTTCCTGTGTGTCCAGCTCATACAGTGTGCCATAAGTTAGTTGACAGTTATCTATCATATATTATTTTATATAATTGTACATGTTTCCTATGGCTTCTATCAACTCAAGAACCCATTCACACACATGCACACACTCAGTGCCAAACTGTTCGTTCTGAGATCTAATGCCCATTTCCATTCTCACCAGGGGCTCAGCCTACAGGAGCAATCCGAGGGTTCACAAAGATACATGTACACGTGCCTCTACCTCTTCAGTCCAATGCAAATGTGTACTGGCCAAAGAACGAATCCTTTCATTTGCCTACGAAGATGTTTTATTCTAACAATTGATCAAAAGTCTCGTGTTGAATCTCGGTGTTGAACCCGATATTATAATGCCAGGTCAAACTAACACTCAGCTGATGTTTTGTTTTAATGCCCATGTCTAGTTTGCTCTCACTACTATCACCAACCATGTGTCAGCAGCCCTAACCCTAACCCACTGTTAACTACCTGCCTACAGCAACCAGCAAAGACAAAGAAAGAGACAAGCTGGTGAGCAGAGTGTGTATGAGGAGGTAATGAAGAACAAAACACAGCAAATAACTGTTTCATATGGAACGATTCCAAACAGACCTCTCCACCCTGCCGCTCTGACCGGATGAGTCTCACTCTCAGCTAAATGAGTTGTTTGAGAGTTTGGTAACCCACTCCCACGTCCTGGTACTTGGCTTTTAACTACACTTAACGAGGGCAGACCCGCCATGCAAATGTGCAGACAAGTGAAGGTGAGACTGGGGAGGGTGTAGGGCCCGGATTGGAATTGGGCCTTACACCCACCAGGTGGCAGAGACATGACTTCAAGTGAAATGTACTGGATGTGAAACGAGGTAACTGTGTTCTACCAAGTTCACAACTTCAACTTAAAATGTGTAGTGATAAAATATGTTGTCAGTGTTTATTTTGCAACCTTGCTATTGCAGGTTTAAGGACTACATACGGTGTGGCAGGTTTAACTCTAGATCAGAGGTTGTGCTTTACTCTGCCTCTTCATTGTCTCTTCGTCATCCCTCATCTCTCTTCCTTTCTGCGCAGGAATGCTCTCCATTTGCAGCTCATCTATTTGATGCTGAAGACCCCACCACCCCGGTAAGGACCATCCCTGGCCTCTGTCCTGACTACTGCTCACAATTTTGGAATAAGTGCAGGTCCACCATCCCTCTCCTGTCTGACGACCCACACATAGCTGAAGTCAAAGAAGACCGGACCCGTCTCTGCCGGTATCTGGAGCTGGACGACGCAGACTACTGCTACCCTCACCTCCTCAGCGACCAGAAGCTCACCCTGAACCTGGGCCGGGTCCAGTCAGACGTGGACGGGTGTCTGCAGCTGTGCCTGGAAGAAGTCGCGAATGGGCTGAGGAACCCGCTAGCGATGGTGCACGCCAACGATGGCACACACCGGTTCTTCGTGGCGGAGCAGGTGGGCTTGGTGTGGACCTACCTTCCTGACCGATCCAAACTGGAGAAACCATTTTTGAACATTACCAAGGTAGTGTTAACGTCCTCATGGGAAGGAGACGAGAGGGGCTTTCTGGGTCTTACCTTCCACCCCAAGCACAAGTACAATAGGAAGCTTTATGTGTACTACTCAGTGGAGGTGGGTTTTGATGAGAGGATCAGGATCAGTGAGTTTCAAGTGTCAGCCCATGACATGAATGTGGTGGATCATGCCTCTGAGCGGTAGGTAGGGACCAACACATGTCCTACACTTGGTCTATTCTTGTCTGATATCCACTTCCTTCCAGGGTTATTCTAGAGATCGACGAACCAGCATCCAACCACAATGGAGGGCAACTACTCTTTGCAGATGATGGCTACTTGTACATTTTCACAGGCGATGGGGGAATGGCAGGAGATCCATTTGGGAAATATGGGAATGCCCAGAACAAGTAAGAATTACACAATGACGCAAACTGAAACCCTCAAATGATCTTAAGTAACAATGAATGAACCACATTTCAGAAAACTTAGTAAAGACTCTTGCTCCTGATGTCAAGATCTGATTTTATTCATCATTTATAATGTTTGTGTACTGTAGACTTATGAAGAGTAAATGCGCATTTCTCTGCATTTGGGATAAAATATGACTTTTTCCATATCTATTTTAGGTCGGCTCTATTGGGTAAAGTTCTCCGGATCGATGTGGATAACAATAGCAGAGGTCCATTGTACAGAATTCCTCCAGATAACCCCTTTGTACAAAATTGGGGGGCACGACCAGAGGTTTATGCTTACGGTGTGCGTAATATGTGGAGGTGTTCCGTGGACCGGGGGGACCCTCGGACCAAAGAGGGCAAAGGACGTATCTTCTGCGGGGATGTGGGCCAGAACAAGTTTGAAGAGATAGACATCATCGAGAAAGGTCGAAATTTCGGATGGAGAGCCAAAGAGGGCTTCTCCTGCTACGATAAGAAGCTGTGTGCCAACAGCTCGCTAGGTAGGCCGGCTCCGGTCAGTCCAATGGATTGGAAACATATTATTATTCAAACAGTGGTCATGAACTCATCATTAGAACTTATCCAACTCGAACGGGTGTCAGAGGGACTTTGTGAAAGCACCAATTGACCATCATCTACCATAGGAAACCTCTTTTATTAAAACATCAATCAGTTTAACCTATGACGTGATTTATTTGCCATATTCTAGATTTGATTACCACTAGATTCAAGATTTATAGATTCAAAGATTCAAAGGCTTTATTGTCATATGCTCTGTAGCTACAGTGTAGTTTGGGCAATGAAAGTCTTAAGTCCCAGGCTCCTCAAACAATGCAACATAATATATAGGTATAAGACGTTAAACCATAAAACAAATTTCAAAAACATAAAAAATCGAGTAACTAGTAACTTCTACTCTACTTTAATAGTTAGAACTGCATTGTTCTTCTTCTTGATATTTACTATACTACTGTAATCATGGTAATTTAGTGTCATGACTGTTCATTTCCAATACTACTTGGACACTGAATATCTACAATCGAAAAGGCTGATCAATTATTTTAATAAACACACATATTCATATGTATTACTGCTGATAATACAACATGAGGAATTGGCTTCACTGTAAAGAGAAATGGCTAGCACAGACAAAGGAGAAACTCAGTAAAATGTAATTGTGGGTTTCTTCTCAGATGATGTCCTCCCTATTTATGCGTACCCTCACACGATGGGCAAGTCGGTGACTGGGGGCTATGTTTACCGAGGCTGTGAATACCCTAACATGAACGGCATGTACATATTTGGAGACTTCATGAGCGGGTAAGCTTTATGTGATCAAATGCATTTAAAATAGGACTGAAGCACTCTTTAATGCACCAGTAACTCTTAAAATGAAAGAGGGAGTTTAGTTTCGGATCAAATGTACACCCTCTGGAGTCGGTGGACGCGCCGGCGCGTCCAGGTGCGCATAATTGTACTTAATTAATCATATATTTTCGATTATAAGGAGTAGAAATATGATTCAGATATCCGCGGAATCGCTGGAAGAGTAGCTTTCCAGCGGTATCTCCTGTGAGACTGTAATCAGGGCACAGCACCCAATATGGCCGCTCAAAGCAGCTTGACTTTACACTGTGTGGGATTGGTGGATTTGTGTGTCCGTCAAGGAAATTTCGGCCGGCAGCCATCATGGTCTGAAATGACCAATGGACGTCTGTACACACGGAGACCGACTCTGTCGTCCGGTGATCTAACCGCCTTCTGGAAAAGCTTCACAAGTACGTCGGTACGCAAATGCGCTTTGTGACACAAGTGACGGTACGCATTTCAGATTACGCACATAACCTGCGTACCAGTTATGTGCACCCCTGTGCCAGAGCCATATTATTACTATTATATGGCTCTGCCCTGTACTACAGTAAGAGTATTCTGCGTCGGGACTTCCTGCAACAACACCACGCCGTTATCAAAGATGTTCTATTGAGAAGACGATCACTACGTGACAAAAGTTTTCAAAACCGTGGCTACTGAAATCAATCTTACTAACTGCCGTCTGTGCAATTTACTCCGCGAGTTGGCAGACGTTATTTTGCTTACTTTAACATCATTTGTCATGGTGGGGCTAAGCCATTTCTTGGTATGGGTGTAGCCCAGAGTCCTGCACGGGTCTGATTTTCAAGACCCGCTCCCGCCCCGCACCCGCAACGTGCAATACCGAACCCGCCCCGCTACCCGCACATATTGCCAATTAGTTCCGCAACCCGACCCGACCCGACCCGTCGGCACAAGATCCGCGACCCGACCCGAACCCGCATAGCCTATATATGAGCAGTGAAAACGTGCAATTATTAACACACGCAGTTGCATATTTGTCTCAAAAAGCGTGGGATGTTGGTTATTTTCTCCATCTAGGAACCAAAAGCCTCCAGACGCTGGGTTTCGCTCTTGAGGAAGTGTTATTGAAAATGCTGTATTCTCCGCTAGAGCTTCACCTCAGCCATTTCGAATGTGGCGCGCTCAGCAGCAGATTGATGCGCTGCAGAGGTTATGATTATGCGCGGTCCCGCGGGGGAGAGGTCTGAGGATTTAAACATTAAACTAAATTATCATTATTTCAATATATTTATTATGCAACACCCGCGACCCGACCCGCATCATCTTTGTTTTACCCAGAACCGAACCCGGAAAAAAGCGTTTGGAAAAATACCACCCGCGAATCACCTTTTTTGCGGGTCACCCGTCGGGTACCCGACCCGATGCAGGACTCTGGTGTAGCCTACCCCAGCCATACCCTGGCGCTGCCACTGGTGGCACGTATGGGGCGGGCCATTCTGCACATGTGTTAAATGCGTTAAATATTTTAACGCAATTAATTCAAAAAATTAATTACCGCCATTAACGCGATAATTTTGACAGCACTAATTTGTACACATCACATGAACCTTGGTATGTAATATGAAGTCATTATTCAGTCCTAATGTATCTCAGTCCCTGCTGTGGTGAAAGTAGAGTGATAAACACTTGTTTTACTCAAAATTCGAATTTAATTTTTTTAATTTTAGACATGAATTACACATTTATATACAGTGTAATTCAAATATTTCACTGCTTTTGTGATCCTAGGACTTTGGTAACCACATCTAAAACACCAAAACAATTCGATCACATGAGTACATTTGTGTTTTCACAAGAGATTTGAAGATTTTCTGAAAATCGGATTTGTCAAATGTTAAGCTTTTGAGCTACTTATCTCATCAAACAGTGCTCTAAGGTGAGTAATATGCATATATAGCAATACCAGAGATTGTCCTGAACATTTTGATATGTAACACATGGGGTGCCATGTTAGAAGCAATACATTTAAATGGTGATTTAAGAAAACATCGAGAAAATACCCTTCGACTCGAGAGGGTTAAAGGGCCTTCAACATACAGTATGGTACTCAGTTATTGAGGTTCCTTCATGTCTTAGATATGTGTCCTTGATGGTTTTGCAAATGGAGCTACTGTGATGCAAGAATATATTCAAACTTGATCTTATGTTTTATTGTATCGTAAAAATCAAGTTCATGCTTTGGAAAATGATACACGTAAACACAGAGGTGTAAAGTTACTAAGTACATTTACTCAAGTGCTGTACTTAAGTACCATTTTGAGAGATTTGTACTTTACTTGAGTATTTAAATGTTTTGCTATTTTGTACTTCTACTCCACTACAATTCAGATGTAAATGGTGTACTTTTACTCCACTACATGTATTTACTACCTTTAGTTACTTTACAGATGTGGATGAATGATGTGAAATCTAACCAAGTGTTGAATCAGACTTTAGTTCCACCTGGAGTGAATCCACCAGCTACCCTGCAGTCTACAAAGTACTTCAGACTAGCTGCACCTTCACCAGCTTTGAGAACACTTTCATGATCAATCATTATAAAACATATCATATATTATTCTGAAATGGACCAATCTGCACAACGACTACTTTTACTGTCTTTACTTTCACTATATTCTGATAATACTTTTCTAATTTTACTTGAGGAACATTTTGAATGCAGGACTTTTACTTGTAACAGAGTATTCCTACACTCTGGTACTTCTACTTTTACTCAAGTGCAAGATCTGAGTACTTCTTCCACATCTGTGTACACATAGAAGTAGAAGTTGGTGTTACTTGGTACATGAGCAAAAGCTCTCCCAACGCTCCATCAGAAGGTTTCACACACTCTTGCTTTCCTCCCCAGACGTTTGATGAGTCTGCAGGAAGACAGAAACACAGGGACATGGAAGTACAATGAGGTCTGTATGGGGAAGGGCATGACCTGTGCCTTCCCTGGACTCATCAACAACTACCACCAGTACATCATCTCCTTCGCAGAGGATGAAGCTGGTAACGCATGAACACACACACATCCTCAAACTCACACTAGCTGTCATTTGGAGATGTCTTTACCTGTGGAATATGCTTTGATGTAATAGTGTGTTGATCTTTCTTTCAGGCGAGCTTTACTTCATGTCCACTGGAGTACCGAGCGCGACATCACCTTCAGGAGTCGTCTATAAAGTGGTGGACCCCTCAAGGTGTGTACCACACACACTGTGTATAATGTACTGCTACTGTGCTGCAGTAAGATATCCCTGCCCTCTGTTAGACCCACTATGATGAAGTGTAATAAACATGTTATGGTATATTAAAATATACACATTCCAAAGAACCACCACCCAATCCGTCAGTCAGACAATGTGATCCAACAGACGAGTGACTCGTAAGGTTCAGTCCATTGACACGGGGGGTATGGAATAGTCCAAGCTGGGGCAGAAACAGGGTTTTCATACAGTGCTTAACATAATCATTACTTTTCTTCTTTCGCACTAGATTACCATGATTACAGTAAACACGTGTGTCATGTGCAATAACTGCTCAATGTGCAGGGTATGGACAGTCCTAATACTGTTTCTGTGGAATGGATATGTAAGACACACATCTGTTCACAATTAGGAACACAGGCATGTCATTCTTCTCTGTCGGCCCGAGGGATGTGCAGTACTGAGATCAAACTGGGCCTGGACCTAAGATTAGATCTGTGCTTTCTCAGGGTCTCGGTGCTGCTGAATGAGGAGGTTATACTCCCTGTCTCTTGTGGTAGAGATGGGGAAATGAAAGCAGTGCTGGCTGAAATGTGAAAGCAGTAGAGTGGTGAAGGACTGAGTCCTAAAACCTGGGAAAGAGTTAGCATTGTACAGCTCCCTTGTCTTGAAGACGTTTTTTAACATGTTTTTGATTTATTACCTTTTTGTTCTACGACAAGAATTTCAGCCTGGTGAATGTCAGAAACGTCTATGTGTCTTAAAAGCAGCAGTTGATAACAAGCGTCTAAATGAGACCACCACTAAAAGTCATCACGCCGAACATTAGCCGCCGTTAGCGTAGCCGTGCTATGCGACCGTGAATGTGTTTATTTAACCCTCTGGAGTCTAACGGTACGTCCACACAGCAGCTGGGCGTGTCTGACAGCTTGGGGATTTTTTGCGAGCAATGCGACCAACAACCAATCACATGAATCTCCCGCCCCCGACATACAAAGCAAAAAACCCCGGGGATTTTATGCGAGCAATATATATATATATAAAAAATCCCCAAACAGGCGAAAGCTTACCAGTTTCACCCACTGTCTCTGCCCCCTCCCTCCATGCCTGGTTCCTCCGGTTTGTATCCCGTTAATAGTTCTGGTCGAAAAGAACCGGGTGATTTGCTACCGTGATTTCTCGTTTGGTTCTCCCTGCTTACACGCGGTTTGATTGGCTAGCGCTTCTACTGTCAGATTTGCATAAACGTGTTTGATTGGCTGACGCTTCCAGCTCAGCTTCAAAAGTTGAACATTGCTCAACTTTTGAATCCTGGAAATCTTCGCTTCGCTCCCCCACAATGCAGTTCGGCGAAAAGCGAGCCAAAGTGACGTCATCCCCATTCAAAGTCAATGGGCGGAGAAGTGTTGGAAGCGGTGGAAGATTCGTCTAAAGCTGCTGTGTGGACGTACCGTAAGGGTATTTTCTCGATTTTTAGATGTTTTCTTAAATCCCCTTTTAAAATGTATTTCTTCTCACATGGCACCCCATGTGTTAAATATCAAAATGTTCAGGACAATCTCTGGTATTGCTATATATGCAAATTGCTCACCTTGGAGCACTGTTTGATGCGATAAGTAGCTCAAAAGCTTAAAATGTTACATCCGATTTTCGGAAAATCTTCAAAACTCTTGTGAAAACACAAATGTACTCATGTGATCGAATTGTTTTGGTGTTTTAGATTTGGTTAACAAAGTCCTAGGATCACAAAAGCAGTGAAATATTTGAATTACACTGTATATAAATGTGTTATTCATGTCGAAAATTAAAAAAATTAAGTTCGAATTTTGAGTAAAATAGGTGTTTATCACTCTACTTTCACCACAGCAGGGACTGAGATACATCAGGACTGAATAAGGACTTCGTATTACATACCAAGGTTCATGTGAGGTGTAAAACTACAAATTGAGCATTCAACCTTTGTAGGTGGGGTGTACAAGTGCTATACGAGACCTCCACGAGACCTCCTTGCTGGCTGGGTTGAAGGTGGTGGCTGTGGTGGAGCCTTTGTGCTGAGGTGTATCTTGACCTGGTGGCAGCCGCAGATGGAGGTGGAGGCTGCTGGTCCTTGGTGGTGATGGCTCTGGTGAAGGCCCTTGAGCCACAGTAGATCTTGACCTGGGGGCCGGCACAGATGGATGTTGTGGCTGCTGGATAAACGCTGCCTGTGGGCCACTAGGCCCAGACAGCTGTGAAACATCTCTGTAAAACAAATACAAATGTAGGACAATAATTACTAATTTCAAGTAAAATGTTGCTCAAGCACAAATAACAATGCACACATAAAAGAAAGTTTGAGAGGTTGGAGAAGGAGTCTCTCTCGATCTCTCTCTCGCTCACTCACACACACACACACACACACACACACACACACACACACACGTTACATTCAGTATAAAATCACAGACACACATATACATAGGCTACATCTAATTACAAAGTCTCATCTGTACAGGACGGTAAAAATAATAACAGGCACACATATAAATAAATCTATGACAAAGTCTCATCTGTATGATAAAATAATCGATGGCAAAAACATGTCACTGTAAATGTCTCCGTTGTGGGACGAATAATTTAATCATCTACACATGTAATCTCACTTTACACACCAAAATAACGTTAACACAGAGTAAACGTTTGCTAATGTAGTCTATTTTGTCCCAAGAAAAAGTTCATGACTATCGATAAAAAATATATATCAATAAACCTATTGTTCATTTTCGCGGTATTCCCCACACATTGCCAGTACACCATTACTGTAATATTTACACTTACCCATGTCCAAAGGGATCCTTGTTGTTGTCTTTGTATTCTTGTCCACCGACTCCAGAGGGTTAAAGACTATTGTTAGCTTTTGACTTTTGGCTTTCAAATTAAGAAACATTTTTAACATTCATAATTTATCCTGCTGAAGAAACGTGAACGTATCATAAACGTTTGTAAGCCAAAGATCTTATTTTCATAATACAAACATTATCCGCTGTTTTTGCTTGTTTTTCAGACGCGCTCCACCGAGACAATGCCACTATGACCCTCTTCCTGTCAGAGTGAAAAGTAACCTCATCAAGTTTGTTCCTCAGGAAAGTGAGTCCACAGCCAAACACTACTGAATTATTCCAAACCAATTCATTCTGTGACATGAATCTGATTTTATTCATATTTGCTCTCATGTTTTTTTCATCATTCTCCATTAGCATTAACTGGTCTTGAACAACCTCACAAAGCCAAGCCTGAGCCACAGCCCACAGATTCCTCCGACTGGCTCCAAGAGCTCGTCGACCGTCTGGGACTGCCGGATGGTGCTACCCCCCCTTTGCCAACCACAACCACCAAACCCCCCAGGCGGAAAGGCAGACGCAGAAAAGGTCAAACCGGAACGGAGAGTGTCCGCGAGCTCCAGAATGGAATGGTGAGGCTGGTTGGGGGCGAAAGAGGCCAGAGCGACCGTGGGAGGGTGGAGCTCTACGTAAACGGGGAGTGGGGCACCGTGTGCGATGACCTGTGGAACATCAATAACGCTGAAGTGGTGTGCCGCCAACTGGGCTTCACGCGGGCTCTGAAGGCGGCCAAGAACTCAGAGTTCGGGGAAGGGAAGGATCTGCGGATTCTTCTGGATGACGTTCAGTGTGACGGGACAGAGTCCAGTCTGCTGGACTGCCAACACACCGGGGTGGGGACCAATAACTGTGCCCACTATGAAGACGCAGGGGTGATCTGTGGCACCTCGGGCCACATTATAGAAGTCTAAATGTTTGACTGCTATGAAATCCGAGCAACCATCATTAAACCTGTTGTTTTAATAATCCATCCTAAATGTAATTCAATCAGGAGATCTTTTTTTAAAAGACATTTGCATTCTGTGCACAAGATGATAGAAATATGAATGGTATTTGGAGACGAGACCCCATTGTGATCAATCAGATATCATAAGGAGGAGGTCCTGCTGTCAGTAGATTAGGAACTCCCCACCTGTGGTCCTGACACTGGTGTTGATGTGATGAAGATCAGGGTATGATAAAGAACTGACTGGAGCTGAATGTGTGGGTTAATTGGCTGTTGGATAGCATTGAAAAATGTAGTTGGTAACTAAAAAAGTGAATGCCAATAATTATTCCGATGAAAAAGCACACAAAAAATAACCACTTAACTTTGTGCCATGTTATTTTCTGCAGCTATAATGGAGATTATGAGCCAACATGTGCCTTATCTTGATGTCAGTCCAACACATTAGAAAGGGAAAGGGGGGACATTGTGTAGATTATACTGCAACCACAATACATTGTGCTCTGAGTAAGGGGCATGGCACGTATTGTTCCCAGAACCCCAGAGGCAGGAAGTGATGTAGGTTTAGGGACAAGGCAGATCATCAAAGCATTCCAGAGGTTATTTATGAGGTAACCGAACACTTTGCAGGGGTGGGCTTTCCCTTTTGTTTGTACCTGCCAGTAGTGGTATCCATTCTTTTCTAAATGTTTATATAGTAGTTTATTTGTAATTGTCCATGACAGTGTTGAATGTTTCATCTAAACATGTGTGGCATCATCTCAGTGATTTGTTACGAAACATATTTGACAGTTAGTCTGAATGTCATATTTCCCAGTAAATTCCCACTGAATGAATGTATGGGTATGTTATGTCAATTTAGTATATGATAACTATACCTGGACCACATGTGTGTTAATCTCTCATATGTTTGCATTATCATTTGTGTCACTTGTATTGTCTATGTTGTAATTTTATTGTGTTGTTAATGCTGTACACATGACATCTATTGTACGTCACTCTCTCCGGCTCTTATAACATTTGCATCTGTTAATTGTGGGGTTTCTTTGGGAGTTCTTGCTGCTGTACAGTCTGTGAAGCCCACTGAGACACTTTTGGAATTTTTGATATTAAGCCATATTAATAAAAATTGATTGATTGTTCGAAATGAAGTTTGAGGAAGAGTTTATCCAATTATATACACAATGTAATCAAAAGATGACCGATGGGCAAAGAAACCAAAGTGTTCTAATATCATGGAGCCTAGGTAAGCTCACATTATAGCCCCCCCCCCTCCCTTCCTGGAGAGTTCAGAGTGCTGCTCTTTGGTCTGAAGTTGGGAGCTGCTGGGGCCTGGCAGCACATTTCAGACTGGCTTACATCACCGCTGAGCTTGAACTGTAGCCTATAAAGCCTGCCAATTCGAAGTTTTGAACCAAGTCTACAGTCAGTTCAAATACAAGCAGCTCTACACTGGCACCTTGTGGATATTAGCATAACTGAAAAAAAATGTTGGCACACAAAGCAGTATAAAATAAGTGGTGCACTGCAGTGATAAGGATGTTTGTAGAAAGTTAGCATCGCAAGGGCTCCCTTGACAGAAAGCAATGATATTTTTCAATTGGATTTTCGGAATATTGCAAAGATAATATTTACACGTTTTGTTCAAAGCATTATTTCCTGTTGACACCAATTTTATAATATCGGCAGAAGTGAAAAGCTAACGTTACTCCGCTAAGCTAGTTTAGTTTAGTTTATTTATTTGTTTCGAGCGTGTAAAACCAAAGAAAATACAAATGAAACAAAAGATGATACAGACATGATACAGTACTATACAAATGAATGCAATAACAAAACGAAATATTTAATTAATCATTGAATAATCTGTAGTATCATTGTCTGATATCAATAAACAACAACACTTTTGCTAATTACACGTCCGAAAAGGGGTCGGAAGAAGTTTACACTTATTTAATCCGACCCCTTCTCCCTTTTTTTAAAAACTTTTTTTTCTTTTTCTTTTTACATCTTAATATATGTTAACATACAATATCAATGTATACTTTAACCTTGAATAATTTATATAATCATTCATATAATATATACAGGCAAGTTAAGAGAATTGTCTCTATATATTTATATATATATACATATGTACATACACAAATTCATACAAACACAAATTCATAAATAGAATACAAATCAAGAACATAACAGTTATGGTTTAGCAGTTTCCTCCCTGTACCTTGTGAGCATTGTGTCTTTATACCTCTTTTTGAATAATTTGATGTTTGGACATCCCTTCAGCTCCTCACTCACATTGTTCCAGATCTTCACCCCACAAACAGAAACACAAAAACTTCTCTTTGTTTTGCGTACCCTAACATTAGTGAATATAAATGAACCACGTAAATAATAATTCCCTTGTCTTTCATTGAACAATATCTGAATATTCCCAGGTAATTGAACGTTTTTTGCCTTAAACATGATTTGTGCAATTTGGAATTCAACAAGATCTGACAGTTTTAATAATTTTAGCTCTAAGAATAATGGGTTTAATAATAAGTCTTATTGCTCTTTTTTGTAGAATAAATAGGGGTTGTGTTGTAGTTTCATAATTACTGCCCCAAACCTCTGCACAGTAACTTAAATAAGGTAACACCAATGAACAGTAAAGAATGTAGAGGGAATTTTGATCAAGAATCTGTTTTGCCTTGTTTAATATTGCAATACTTCTTGAGACTTTGGAATGAATAGGTTTTATGTGGTTTCCAGCTCAGTTTCTCATCAATTGTGATTCCAAGGAATGTATGTTCTTTAACTCTCTCAATGAAAATCCCATCTATCTTAATGGATGCTAGTGTATTGCTATTTCCAAATATGATTAATGTTGTTTTATTTAAGTTTAATGATAGGGAGGACACCGCATGTAATGTCCAAATATGAAGAACGATAGGTACGGCTGTAACTACGGTTCTATGAGTCCCGGATGACCGCCAGAGGCGGTGCTTTAGCACTGATATGTCCATCGCGCGCATGCGCAGCTCGAGTACCAATAACAACAAAGTCACCTGTGACTAGGGTTGGGTATCGTTTGAATTTCCACGATTCCGATTCCGATTCCGATTCTACTTTTCGATTCCGGTTCTTAACGGTTCTCGATTCCGATTCTTTGAGGGGCAGGGTAAAAAAATGATACATGCTTCTTCCACCAAAAAAATTACATTTATTCGAGAAACTTTTACACAGGTTAGTTTACAGTAATATTCACATTAATCAGTCTGTTTATATTCACTGCTATGTAACTTTAACCTGAGAACCACTGAAGCTACAACAGTTCAACTTTTAAAAACAGTTCTTGTTGAGAAAAACAAGCATATCTGCCTCTCAGGCATACCGGGAAGAAATGTTTGAACATTTTGAAGTAAAATGCTTCAATCTGGTGCACACGCAGAATTACTAGAGACTAGATCTAGGGGGTACAACTCCAAACACCCATATGAAAAAGATCGGTTTACATTTGAATAATTAAATAACAAATAGCCTACATGTAATGCATTTTATTTTTGTTGTTCATTCATATCTTATTTTACTATTTTATCTCTCCAGTTTTAAACGATATGTCTGGTTTACTGTCCTATAGTATACATTGGAATGATTTCAAACCTGTTTTATCCCAATAATTATAAAAGAGTGCCTTGGAAATATGTGTTTACATAAATTGTGATCAAAACGTTTGAGACCCACTGAGATAACTTAGACTAAAGTGAACTATCTAAACACTGCGAGTCCTTTACCTCACTGAGCTGAAGTTATCAGCCTCTCAGTCTGACTGGAGAGGACTCTCCCTCCACATCATTGTAGAAACATCTTCTTCTTCCGTAAGAGCAGCTAGCACCAGATGCTAATAACAACAGCGCCGGTTCCAGTGCACCCTCGTGACCTGCGGTTGCCAGATAAGCCAACATCCCCCATTTTCATCACTTGCAGCGCCCATCGTACAGGGCAAACGAAAAGTGTAACCGGGATGAAAAGGGTGTTACATTTACTTAATTATGAATGTTGTTACATCAAGGCCGAAAATTAGGATGAGCACCAACGGTCAAAACATTTATTTTTTCTCCCAGAGCTGTCAGCGCAGCGCCTCCACAGATCTGGCGCCCTAGGCGAACATTTATAATGCCAGTGCGACAGGCCGGCCCTGGTCTCAGGTTACACTGTAGGAAATGTAGATACAACGCTACATTTCCCGCCCCGCTGCAGTCATGCAGTAGGCTACGGAGAGCGGCGAGAAACATTTCCTCAGGAATCGAAAAGCGGAACCGAAATTCACATTTCTAAATGATACCGTTGGAATCGAAATGTTGGAACCGGTTCCGAACCGGAACCGGTTCTCGGTACCCAACCCTACCTGTGACCCACGTGACACCGGCTATATCAGCCGGTATTGTCAGAGGATCTGTTCCCAGAATCTTCTCGCGAGCACACAAGAATTCTGAGTGACAGGGAACTCTGGCGGTCATCCGGGACTCATAGAACCATAGTTACAGCCGTAACTATCGTTCTATTTCGTCCCTACTGACCGCCAGTGTTGGGTGTAACGCGTTACAAAAGTAACGTAGTTACAGTAATATATTACTTTTTGCTGTAACGAAGTAATGTAACGCATTACTAATGAAATGTGGGTAATATATTACCCGTTACAATGCTCAGTAACGCAGTTACAACACATTTTAACCCGAAATTAAATGGTGTTTTGTTTTTTAACAATGTACTAACATAGCGAGACATTCCGACACCAGACATACGTGCGAGTAGATTAGTAAACCAGGTGTTTACCCTTCAGGCCTCGCGCCGGGATGTATTCAAAAAAGAGAACGGAGCGAAAAATACTAACAACAAATTGTGTCAGGTGCGCGTGACCTGCTCCGCTGCGCGTGCATCATTTCCAAAGTGCTTCCACAGCAGTGACACACATCTGTGGATAATCATTTATACGAACATGGTTAAAGCAACCGTCACTAAACGCCAGCACCACTGCATCTACTGCAGACCGTAGCAACGGGTCAGATGGGGACATCACGTTACCCTCCGCTGTGGACACTAGCTTACTCCCGCCTGACTCGCCGCCCTCAACCCCGGAGCAGCACTCTTCGTCGCCCGAAACTACGCCGCCCCTCTGCGGCCCGCGGGTGCCAGCCAGGATACCACGGCAACACAGAGCCTGCCCAGGTAAATCTAAACAAGTACCCGCCTGTACAGTGGTGTTAGGTGGTCATTTTGCAGCTCGTGGTATACAAATAGACAAGGGCTAGAATATGTGAAAATAGTGCCATATTCTGCCATGCCTGTAGAAATGTTGGGTCAAAAATAATGCATACAATAGCACAGATGCCTTCACCACGAATGGCTACACAAAGATCTCATATCCCAAGCTTATCAACAAGCTAATGTTGCAGCTGAAATGATCACACAAAGTCAACCTCACATGATGATGTGATCCAGTTTTCAAGCACAGTAAATGTTCTCTACCCAGAGTATATGATGGGACCAAGGTGATGTTTAGTAGGCTACATGGTTTTAATAATACTTTTGCTTTTCAATGTTTGCCATTTCAAACCATGAGCTGGTTCAAATAATATTTGCCTTGATTTACAATATGTTCTCATTTCTTTTATCAGTACAGTTTTGAAGCTTTTGTGCTTTTCTTTGCCACAGTCCACTTTGGACTGTATGAGATATTTCAGGATTGCACTTTTAACTCACTTGAAATGTTCTCACTTGCGTGGTTTCAAAACATAACAAATGCTATAATCTGTTCATTGGGACCATCAATGCTATTTCTCATTGCTGTTGCCGGCCACTATTGCTCATGTAAACCTGCTACTGCTGCGCCCCCTGTAATCTCAGAGGCACCCTGAGTCATGTTGTTCTGGAGCCGGGCCTGTACACGGCCACATACTAAACAAAATACAGAGACCATTCCGTGTCCTGTTAGTGTTTACTTCCTGTCTGCCTTCTTCTGGTGATTTATCTGACGTCCAGCGCTCCGTCTTTTAACCTCTTTTCCTTTCTCTTTCTTGATCCTCCTTAGCAACCTTCGTTATAGTCCTTGACAGTGGTCTGTACTGCTGTATTAACAACGTGTCACATGTTAAGAATTACGATCAGAATGGAGTATTCAACTAAGCCGTGTAATACAAGTTGTCAGTAGCCTTAAGGGCCTACACAGTTTTTATGCTATACCACATCGCCCTTCATTAGATGTATAATGAGCTGCACTAAACTACATTTTAGCATTTAAAATACCTAGCCATTCTTTTGCGGTTATTTTGGTGAAAGTAACTAGAAAAGTAACTAAAGTAGTGTAACTCATTACATTTCAGAGAGAGTAATTTTGTAATGTAACTTATTACTTTCAAAAGAGAGTAATAAGTAATATGTAATATATTACATTTTGGAAGTAACTTGCCCAACACTGCTGACCGCCAGAGGCGGTGCTTTAGCACTGGATGACTATACCAACCATGTCATGAAGAATCCAAGCCCTTGCTCACCACTGGAAGCAGCGGAGCTCGGCAAAAGGACCACGCCCAAAGAATGGGGAGTGGTGACATTGACCTGATGACAACTGGAGAATGTGCCAGAAGACGCCCACGACGCCGCGGCGCAGATGGTCTCCAGGGGCACCCCTCTCAGGGCAGCCCAATATGTTGAGATGCTCCTTGTAGAGTGGCATCTCAGCCTGATGGCAGGGGGCGGCCACTGGCCCCGTAAGCCTGTGAGATGGTATCGACAACCCAGTGGGGCAGCCACTGGTTAGAGGGCCTAACCTCCTTTAGTGCCGCCAGGGCAAAATCAAGAGTTGCTCCTCCTGCCGTATACAGGCAGTAGCCTTGATATATGCCCTTTGGGCACCCCCAGGGCACAGCAACTTCGACGTGCCGTACTCCTGAATGTCAAAGCGTGCCAGCTGGGCAGGCTGATTGAAGTGGGTTTGTGGAAGGACCCCGGGCGGGAATGCCACATTTGCCCAAAGGGCAACGCCTGAGAGTCTCACCTCGGGCATATATTGTTTATGGAGAGGACATGCACCTCCCCGACTCACTTCCCTGAGACTATGGCAAGCAGAAATGCTGCCTTTGTGGGCAGCCACCTAAGCCCCACCTGGGCCAGGGGCTCAAAGGGAGGAGATGATAGGGCAGCAGGGGCAGGTCCCAAGCCGGAGCCCTCGGGGTGCTAGGGGGACGCTGCCGTAAAGCCCCTCTCATAAAGAGGGACACATGTCGGGCAGAGATTGCACACATAAATTCAGAGTGGAGTGAGAATGTCCGCTATCTAGAAGGGACTGTTGTCTAAGCAACAACGTACATGCTGTCCCCAAGGAACACGCACATTCTTGCCCCCCAGTTGGGGTAGAAAGTGCGTGAGTGCAAGCTGCACAGCCCGAAGCTCTAGCACGTTGTCCACGTGGAAGTAGGTATCTCTCAAGTCCTCGGTTGGGAACCACTCCACCTGTGCGTATGCAGTGGTCAGCATATAGAATGGCAGCACCTTCAGGAATCTGTTGATTCCTCTGAGGTCCAAGATCGGGTGAAATCCGCCGACTTTCTTTCTCACAAGAAAGTACGCCGAGTAGAACCCCCTGGGCTAAGCAGAGGGTCTTACTGGCTTGATTGCATCCTTGGACAGAAGGACGGACAACTCTTGGCCCAGAGCTAGGGCCCCTGCCGGATCGCTGACGACTGTCAATTAGACCCAGCCGAAGGCTAGGGGCCGGAGCTGCGGTCCACCCCCGGGATTTCAGGGGCCAGCCCCCCAGACCCCCAGACCCTGGAGCCTCTTGGGGGGCTCCGGTAAGGCTCTGGGGCACGAGGCCGCTTGGAAGGCGGGCGACCTGGGGCACGAAAGTCATTGGGAGGCGGTTGAGTGGGCCGCTAAGACCTCTGCAGACCACCCCTGTAATCCGGCGGCTGAGTGCGGCTGCTAGAGCGGCCCCTGGGCCTGCTGGGAGTGGGCACAGGTCTGCGAAGACCCGAGTGCTGCTGCCTGGTCTGCCTAGCTTGGGCGGCACGCTCCAGTGCCTCCAGGGCAGCTGACCTACGAAACCTGGCGACGAGTCTGTACCAGTGACAAGGCGTCCTCATACAGAGGTGCGTCAACCGAAGGAGGTGCGTCAGCCGAAGGAGGGGCGCCAACCGAAGGAGGGGGGCCGGGGGGGACAGGCGGCCCGCTAGCAGCCCCTACACCGGGCCCAGGCTGAAGGGCCAAGAGGCGACTTCATCATGCCCCTATCGGCAGCTAACCGATCCACTTTAGAGGACAGCCTGTTTCTAGTCCTTCTATTGGGGGCAGCACACATAGCCATCGCTCCCTCAAGTCGCCGGGAACGGCCAAATTTATCTGAAGGAGGATGTGACAAGGAGAGGTGTCTGTTGGCTGCTGCCAGACGTTCCACCTCAGTGATTCTAGCCACTCTGAGCACTCGAGGCATGCAGCTACAGCTCATGCAGGCGTTTACCGTGAGAACCTCCCTCAGATGCTCGAATGTCGTCCCCACTGACCGCCAGAGGCGGCCGAGGCAGGAGGGGCAGCGGTCGTGGCCGTCCTCGGGCTCAAGAGAAGCCATATAGGCGCTACATGAATGAACCATTCTGTAGGTAGCCAGATGCAGCATAGCCGGGAACTGGTGCAGGAACACAGCCTTCACCAGCTACCTGCTTAACGGAGAAACAAGGCAGTTCCGCGGCTGCCAGGAGCGGGGGCGAGCACACTGCCTTCACTGGTTGAGTTAGAGACGAATGCCAGATGCAGCGTAACCGGGAGCGGGTGCGGGAACACAGCCTTCACCAGCTACCTGCTTAACGGAAAAACAAGGCAGTTCCGCGTCTACCAGGAGCGGGGCGAGAACACTGCCTTCACTGGTTGAGTTAGAGATGAATGCCAGATGCAGCGTAACCGGGAGCGGGTGCGGGAACACAGCCTTCCCCGGCTACCTGCTTAATGGAAAAACGAGGCAGTTTGGCGTCTACCAGGAGCGGGGGCGAGAACTGCCTTCACTGGTTGAGTTAGAGACGAATGCCAGATGCAGTGTAACCGGGAGCGGGTGCGGGAACACAGCCTTCACCAGCTACCTGCTGAACGGGAAGAGTAGAGCGGTGCTACTACTCGCCGAACAGAAAAAGGGATGTAGCTACATCCGCATTACCGGTAGAGGGAGCGAGAGCACTGCCTTCACCTAGCTGGGTAAAATAAAGAAGCTTAACAGTATACGCAAGACGTTAGCCGAGCGGCTGCTGCTAACGATCAAGCGAGATCAAGTCAAATAACACACATGTTTAAGACCAGATAACTAGCTTCTAAAGAAGAGAACAGCACAGAGCCATAGTTACAGCAGTAACCATGGCCAGGGCTCACACGGCATATAACCGTAGTTACAGACGTAACTATGGCTAGAACTTACACAGCATAGAGCCGTAGTTACAGTAGTAACTCTGGCCAGTACTTGCACGGCTTGGAACCGTAGTTACAGTAGTAACTATGGCCAGTACTTACATGGCTTAGAACCGTAGTTACAGTAGTAACTATGGCCAGTACTTACACAGCATAGAGCCGTAGTTACGGTATTGACTATGGCCAGTACTTGCACGGCTTGGAACCGTAGTTACAGTAGTAACTATGGCCAGTACTTACGGCTTAAACCCGTAGTTACAGTAGTAACTATGGCCAGTACTTACACGGCTTGGACCGTAGTTACAGTAGTAACTGTGGCCGGTGCCTAAAAGTGTCAGCCAACGGCTGCCCACTAGACAATATAATATTGGGAGGATGAAATCCTCCTTAATGGCCATACATGCAGAGCACACGCACACACAGTGAAGATTGTTCTCTGCATATCGTCCTAGTGTTAGGAGTCTAGTACTAGGAGCAGTAAATACAACGATATAGCGCTACTGCAACCATACCATGCGTTTACCGGGAGCGGGAGCGAGAGCACTGCCCTCACCGGCTGAGTTAAATAATGAAGCTTAACAGTACATGCAAGGTGTTAGCCAAGCGGCTGCTGCTAACAATCAAGCAACCAAGTCAGAACACAATGTTAAGACCAGATAATTAGCTTCTAACAAAGAGAACAGCCCGCATAGAACCATAGGCCATGGTTACAGTAGTAACCGCACATGCAGAGCACACAGCACCCGCAGTGAAGATGTTCTCTGCATATCATCCTAGTGCTAGGAGTCTAGTACTAGGAGCAGTAATACAACGATCTAGCGCTACTGCAATCAAACCCTATGCTACCGGGAGCGATAGCACTGCCCTGAGTTAATAGTTAAGCTCAACAGCAAGGTGTTAGCCAAGCGGCTGCCTGCTGCTAACAATCAAGCGACCAAGTCAGAACACAAATGTTAAGACCAGATAATAGCTTCTAGGAAATAGAAAGTACTTACCTTACTCTCTGCATAAAAACGAAAAACGGGTTTAAAGTATGACACTCTGGGCTTTCCATAGTAAATTGAATGAGGGACACAGCCAAAGCTGGGACTCAAATGCTAATGATAGCTCGGGCACAACGCCACAAGCAGAACTTTCAAAAGAGCATAAGGGCAACTTAATGGGAGAGGAAGCGGGAACACTGTCGTCACCAGAAAGTCTAAGCCAAACAAAAAATAAGACGGCAATCAGGACAACTTGGCTGGGAGAGGGTGCGGGGACACAGCCATCACCAGCAACAAGCTGACACAAACCTGTCTGTCGAGGCTCTGCACACCGCACAGCCGGCCACAGCTCATGGAGGACGTGTTAACGACCCGTAGCTCCGACTGTCAGTCGCGAAGCTGCACGCGGCCAGCTGCTTGCAGAGAAATCCCTCCGATCAAACGTTCAAACCTGAACGCTGTAGGCTACAAAAATGTAGCCGCGGTACCCTCGCGCAGCGAGAAGATGAAAGGAACAGATCCTCTGACGAGGGTCACAGGTGACTTTGTTGTTATTGGTACTCGAGCTGCGCATGCGCGCGATGGCCATATCCAGTGCTAAAGCACCGCCTCTGGCGGTCAGTAGGGACGAAATAGAACAACACTCTCCCAGCTTCACAAACTGTTGCCTGTTGGTTAAATAACTCCTTACCCATTCCAAAACTACACCCCTGATTCCATAACGTTCCAGTTTCTTTATTAATATGTCATGATTAATTGTGTCAAATGCTTTTTTTAGGTCAATGAATATTCCAATGGCATGTTTCTTTTGGTCAATTGAGCTAGTAATTTCTTCAAGTGAGTTTATTAAAGCCATCGATGTTGATCTATTGGCTCTGAATCCGTATTGACTTTCGGTGAGAAGTTTGTGTTTTTCTATGAAATTGTCCAGTCTGTTATTGAATTTTTGAGAATTGTGGTAGAAGTGAGACAGGTCTATAGTTTGTGAAGTGATGTTTGTTCCCAGCTTTGAACAAAGGTATGACTTTTGCTATTTTCATTTTGTTAGGAAATGCACCAGTTTGGAATGATAAGTTACATATGTGTGTGAATGGTTTTGAAATAACATCTATAACCTTTTTTAATACAGTCATGTCAATGTCATCATAATCGGTAGATTTTTTGTTTTTACATTTCGTTACAATATCAACTACTTCTCTTTCATCCACTGCTGTGAGGAACATTGAGAAAGGATTAAGTGTTATTAAGTTTTCCAGCTTTTTTTCTGATGTTCCTCCATCAGGGATTTTTCTTGCTAATTCAGGTCCAACATTTACAAAGAAATCATTGAAACTGTTGGATACAACATCCATATTTTCCTCTTCCTTATCCTTGTCAATAAAGTATGTGGGATAACTTTTTCTAGACCCATTTTTTATAATACTATTCAGTATGCTCCATATTCCTTTAATGTTGTTTTTATTTTTGTCTAGTATTTTCCGATAGTATTCACTTTTGCAGGTCCTTATTATAATTGTTAATTTATTTTTATATTTTTTATATCTAATCTCTGTCTCTTTTGTTTTATTTCGCATGAAATCTCGAAACAATGCATTTTTCTTTTTACAAGAAAACGACAGACTTGTGCCGTTAGCTTGTGTCACTGTTTCAAATGACACACAGAAGCCTCAGACATTCACCAGTGGGGTAATTAATTACTGACCGTGACAATATCCTCAGTTTGTGTTAACCACAGCCTTTCTTTTGGCCTCTAACCAAAACTCATACAAACATTTGTTGAGTTCAAGATGAGACAACAGAATGTGCTTAAATGCCATCTAATGTCCACGTTTTAGGACTCATTCGTGCACCCCTTTATTCAGAATAGATATTTAAAAGTTCAATATGTCGGCTGAATTTTTTATTCTCCTTTAAATTGTTAAAAAGTCCACGTTAAATGAAGTCTAGAACAAATTGTTAAAACCTTAAAATGATACCAGCCCCAAATCGTCCATGTTTGCAGGATGTGGAGGGGTGTAAATGACGGCCCTTTTATTCTCAGCAGTCACTTCTTGTTTGAGGAATGTGTCCCCTGTGTAGTCAACACCATTGATATGCTGGGCAGCAAACCTCAGGAGCTGGAGCCAAGCTGAAGCCCCCAGCAACCTGTCAATGTGTGGCCCTCAGCCTGCCAATATGCAGCCTGACATTAGCCCCCTGTGTCACAGTGTTCTTTATCTGCCATTATATAATTGGAAACTTAAAGGGGCAGTGTAACATATTTGAGGAGCAAAATTGGAACATGATCAGAATACTTTATTTATTCTGTCGGAAATGATATATCATCATCAATAAAACCATCCTAATTACCTCTATCAGCCCAAAAGTGCTATACCACGATGAGAGAAGCTTAATTCCCTTGCTTTATGGTGTTACCCCAACTTATTACACATGGACATGACTGTGTTTTGTGAAGACAAAAAGAAAGGCATTGTTCAAATAGAATAAAGAAGCCCTTCTTTTTTGACATACTGCAAGCAAAACCTACATCACAGTCAGTATGGTACATCTTGCTACAGTTGTGGTGTCATTCCAGCAGGTGGCGCTGTTGTCTTTTCAGTGTCAGAATCCGAATCAGATTACTTTTTTCCCGGGGGAAATCAGTTAAATCTTTTTTGCCCAGTTTCTACTTTGAGTAGTGGAGGCACAATAATTCCATGTGTTTTTAGTTAGACATGAATAATTAAGGTTCAGTGTCAGTCTGCCACCCAGATGGTCCACTAATTCATTCTCCACAAAGAGAAAAAGGACATGTAACCGTAATGACATTGAATTATTTGAAGGCTTAACCCCACATTTAGTGCTGAAACACACGTCTGGCGGGTGTTTGAAGACAACTTGAGCTCTCCAGGATCTAAGAAAAACAGGCGTGTTTTCAGCAGGACTCCGGAGTGTTTCTCTGTTAAGCTGGTGCTGTGGAAGGGTTTATCATCTTTCAACACTGAAGACCCTCTGATCCTTTAATTGAAGTGGATTTAAATGTTGTTTTTACCTCACACCGTGTAACAAACCTTGTGAGGTGTCTGTGGCTCATGCATTATCTGATTTATGAATATCTGATCAAAATCTTCTTAACAAAATCAGAAAGCTTTAGGCAGAGCAATCACAAAAGGCAAATCTAATGTAATGCTAATGTCTTAGCATTGTTTCCTCCATCTGAAATGCAGTACTTTCATTAAAGGTCACCTATCATGCTGTTTTAGGCAATATCATAGGTTTCAGATATATACAAATATATAAAAAACATGTCTTTGAAGAGTTTTGGTCAAAAGACCAAATCACCCATTAGCCTCATGCCTCATATCCCTCCATGTCACTTCCTGTTTCAAAAGTGCTGATTCTGGGTATAAACAGGTCTCTCTTGAGAATGACACCCTGTGTCTCAATGAGATGTTCACCTGTATAAATAAAGGCTAGATAAAAAATAAATAAATAAAGCTTCTTTTTTTTTTTAACTGAGCATTTTTTAATAAGAGGGGGCGGATCTTATGCCGGCTCATGCGGGACCTGGCAGATACTGTCTAGAATGGTGCAGTGATGAAACACAAGGATTATTAGATCAAGGATTATTTCTGAAACAGTATGGAGCTCAAAGACTTTCTCTCTTGCCGGTTATACCACAAGGCGAGTTCCTTTTTATTTCCTGCTCACACACATGCTCTCTCCAGCACAGGTTAGCTCTGAGTGTTAGCGATGCTAATGTACACACCGACCATATTACGTCCAAAACAGTCGGGCATTGAGTGCCACAGTGACGCGTCCTAAAACTGACACATTTAAGAGACGGATCACGTTTTGTTCAGCCGGATAATATCCACATGTCTACCCTACTTTTATAATGTTCTAATCATAAATCTAGTCACCAGAAGCAAAATGCTAACGTTATGCTATAAAGGAATACAGCAGGGTCGCTACTTCAACGTCACGCCAACTTAAGATCCATATTCAAACATACAGATTGTAAATGGTACGAGTTGAAGTGTTTGAACACTTTGCAGGAGGCAGGTACTTGCTTTCAAGCAGAACAGGGGCAAACAAACTTAGTGTTTTACGTGTTTGGCGTAATGACGTAAAACGGCCTCGACAACTTCTGTAGTCCTATTCAGCCACTTGGTAACAACCATCGTTTTTCAGACACGTAAACTCTTCAAAAATCACCAGCGGGGTCACTGCTGATGGATTTAATGTCGTAGAACAAAACGTGATCCGTCTCTTCAATGTGTCTCAACCACGGAACTTATTTCCAGCTATTTTCCAAAATCCTATGGAGGAATTGCATTGCTTTTTTGTCGAAGGAACCGGAAGTGGTCAAATGCTAACTTACTTCCGGGTTTTAGGACGCGTCACTGTGGCACTCTATTGTTTCTGATAGTGCTGTGGGTCCGCCGCCGATATTACGTCATATCGGCCGCAAATCTGGATCAGCTCAGTTGTTCCCCCGTTTTTAGAGATTTGGGTACGGAGGAAAAGAGAGAGGGTTTTATTTTCTGACGCTGCGTGAGTTCCCTGACGCACCGGGGACACATATTTATGTATACAATACATCAAAAAGTGCATTTTGCATGATAGGAGACCTTTAAAGTTATATTTGTTTAGCTCTTTAAATGTCTTTCTTCTATGTAACGGCTACATTTGTTGTTATCAACATTTACCCTTCTTTATGAAAATAATAATGAACATGGACATGTTATTCCATGTATAGTCTGTTTAGTCTGTACTAATACTATACTATTGTGCGTACAGTGTTTAGTTTTGCCTGGTAACTGCACATTTCATACAATGTTAAAATTGACCAATTACATGTCTTTTTAAAGGTGACATGCCCTATAGATAATATTGAGACCATAAATGGTCACTTCAATGTGCTAATACACTTTATAATGTATAAACTAGTGTATGCAAGTTTCCATTATCACGTCAAAATACATAAATCTTTACCCATATCACTTGCATGCCGATTAAGGTCAATGTACTAACTGTATAGGATTGTTGCAATAATAATAAACCTGCATGTTTATAAATCCAGTATACTTGTCTACTCCCATGTATTAACAACTTGACAAAATATCCTTTTAAGCTACATTTAAAACAGATAAAAAAGGGGAATTAATTGCGATTAATCTTGAGTTATCTGGATAACATGCAATTATTGGCGATAAAATATTGTTATCGCTTGACAGCCCTGATTTCTGGGACCATTTATGTTGTGTCATCCACTCTGTCTACCCATTGTAACACCGTCATGTCATTAAAGGCACACGTGGCCTTAACAAAAACTACCCAAAAAAAATCAAAAACCCAAAAACAGTCTAAAAAAAGTGTAAAAGTATATAGGATATTATAGAGCGAGACACTGTCAGAAGGTTCAACACAGTCGCACTCAGCCTCTAATGTCGTATTAACTTCCCTTTGGCCTTTCACACATACTTTCACCACGGTATTCTCCATTAACAGGTCACTCCACATGGACGCGGGTGGTGTATTAATAGGCGGGGAGGTGACCCGGTGACAGGCACCCCGGGTCAGTGAGCAGGGATGGAGCCACTTTGTCTCCTTCGTCTGGCTCCCCACCCCCAATCCCCCTTTGGCATCTTCTGACAGCTTTACCAACATCCAGCCTGGAACCCCAACACCCAGCAGAACCACGTCGTGTCCATGCTTATAAAGTTAAAATAACTCCTTTCCTGTCTGTAATGTATTTAATACAAGGTCTTCAGTGCCATTTTGGTGACTCTTCAAACATGATCCCCTTCTTCAGATGGGCTATACCTAAAATTGGATTCACAATTTCCTGTGTGAAGGCCTCTGTGCCTCCACATAATGCTTAACACCAGCTACGGTTACTCAAACCAAAGCACGTATACCACTCTTAGAGTGCCCCCAAAGGGTGTGAACAGCATGGCATTATTTTAAACCACCGATGTAGGGAAAGGGAAATGCAATTGACCCCAGCGAAATCACGTTCCTATCTAACTTATGTTGACTGAGACTATTTTTGGAATGGAATTGTAGGATGTAAAAGAGAATGAGTGAAACACTTTTCCCCAGCCCCTCTTAGCTTGCTTTGGAAACAGATCTTTCTTTTCCAGACAACACTGAAACAACTGAAATGTTGACTATAATTAAATGTATTATGTCAACATATTTCACAGAACTGTATTAGGTTAGTTAAAAGCAATACTACTTAGTTTAAATCGTTTTAACTGTATAGTATTGCTTTTAACCAACCTAATACATGTGACATTTGTTAATTCATTTATTTTATATAGGCGCCTTTCAAGGCTCTCAAGGTCGCCGTACAAACACATAAAAAACAAGATACACAATACATAACACCAGCATAAGAGACATAAACAAGACAATGAATGCAGTTTATAAATCAATCAAATAACCAAATAAATAAAAACTGAGGATGTGTGATGGATAATGATCAGGGTGGATATGCGAGTGTGAAGAGACATAATACATTAAATGAAAGTCAACGCTTCAGTTTTTTCTGTGAATTTGAAACCGTAAGTTCAAATGTTCTGCCCTCAAATTCACTCTGTGCATTTATTTTGGCAGGTCAATCGTAAATGTTTTCTGGAAAGTAACACAATAACCATAAAAGCCTTGGAGTGATTTGTGGAGGTTTGTGTAAGAGGGTAGCTCCATTTCCAGTGAGTGTCAACTCCTGACCTGTCTCCGCACAAACTAACACTTCTCCTCCATGTCCTCCTCACGACGCCCTTAATAGACCTCAGATGGTGTTTTATCTTTTGAACCCTCGGCCTAACATCTCAGCTCACAACTTCACCAGCTTTGCAAAGCCTTGTATCTCCAGTCATCCAGGCACATTGTATTCCATTGACCCTTAACCGCTGTGAAAGCTGGACAAACACAGGAACTCAAAGCTAAGATAATGTAGATAAACAGCGTGTGTGTGTGTGTGTGTGTGTGTGTGTGTGTGTGTGTGTGTGTGTGTGTGTGTGTGTGTGTGTGTGTGTGTGTGTGTGTGTGTGTGTGTGTGTGTGTGTGTGTGTGTGTGTGTGTGTGTGTGTGTGTGTGTGTGTGTGTGTGTGTGTGTGTGTGTGTGTGTGTGTGTGTGTGTGTGTGTGTGTGTGTGTGTGAGTGAGAGCAGTCAGACTGAGTGAATGTTGGGATTCACTGATAACGTCTTGAGAAAACAAGGTTTTATGAAGTAGATAGTCCACAAGACAATAAAGTAACCTTAAGCGGACATGGACAAGACAGTTCTCGGGAACTCTTAAGTTAAGACAATACATTTCTTGGAGCAAATGGAGGTTACATTCCGCTTTGCCATAGTTATCCTTGGGGTTTTCTTCAGGACAGGAACTGTGTCTGAGGAAGGACACCAATTCTGAAAAGGAGGTACAAGCCCATGAGAAGAGTAAGCCCAGCTAGAAATCTTTGGTTCTAAAAACATTCTGAGAAGGTTACCATTCACTGTTCTAGGAATGTTTTCAGCGGGAAGTTTTCTTTTGGTTTCCAGAATGTTCTTCTGAAAGGTAGGATAACGTTCTCTAAAAACATTCTTAAAATGTTTGGTGATAACCTTCTTAAGATGTTTTTGATAACATTGTTAGAACATTATGCCCTACTATTCTTAAAATGTTTTCAGCAGGAGGACGTTTTATTTTGGTTTCCAGAATGTTCTTCTGAAAGGTAGGATAACTTTCTCTAAAAACATTCTTAAAATGTTTGGTAATAACCTTTTTTAAATGTTACCGTAGAACATTATGCCCTACTATTCTTAAAACGTTTTCAGCTGCAAGTTAGATTTGTTGATGTTGCCAGAATATTATTATTTTAGAGTAGGATAACGTGCTTTATCGTTCCGATTCATCCGTTTCTTTTCTTTTTGTAAATGCGACCAGCATTGTACCAGCTAGTACAAGTTACTGTCGGTGTCACATGTACTGGAGGGGACCCAGAATCAGACTCGGAATCAGCTGGGAGTGGAGGCAAATTCGTTTTTATACGTCCTATTCATTGTCTCAATGCGCTCATACATCTTAAGAAAGTTATCACACGTTCTGTTTTTAGAGCACGTTATCCTACCTTTCAGAAGAACATTCTGGGAACCAAACTAAAACATCCTGCTGAAAACATTCCTAGAACAATGAATGGTAACAAAAACCATTAAACCTTAAACCTTAAAGGAACATTGTTTGAAATAATAAACATCCTAAAAAGGTTCTTTGAACATCAGATTAAAACGTTTCTTTAAAACCTTATTAGAACCAATAGGTAACGTTAGCCAAAGTTGTGAGAACGTTCCCCGCTAGCTGGGAGGGCTTCTTGAAATGGATAACAGTAACATTATCCCAGAAGTTGATTCCTCTCTTGCGTCATTATTGTTTTTTTCAGTAATTGGAATTAGCCTAGGCTACATTAGTTGCTTTAAGACAATACTGTGTTTGGAATGTGGAACTCGAATGTCGGTAATTGCTGTGGGGGCAAGATTGGTCCCTAGATTAATGGTGTTTGTTTTTTGTCCCTCATGACTACTAAAAACAAGTTGTGCCCTTTGTGAGAAGGACAACCTTGCACAAATATGAACAGTAAGTCATTTTCATGAGCTCTGATTAAGCAACATTTATATTTTTACTATTTTTTGGACCTGCGACACGTTTAATATTAGTAATAATTGAAGACAGACTAGTAAAGCAATTGTTGCTCCTGCTTTGCAGCAGCGTAGCATTGTATTGCACTAGTTGTAGGGAATTCCAAAAAAGTGCTATTGTAAGCATATGTATGTATATGTATTGTTCGTGGGTTGAGTAGTGTTTATTTTATCTATAGAAAGTGTCCCCACCACTTTTTCTAACAAAGTGACGCCCATGATAATAGCCATATTATTTTAATGGTCAATAAATAGGTCTTGGCGTTATTATATTAAACATGTGTACCTAAACTTTTCTACATTTTAATATTTGTGCTAGTGAAATATATGTTTACATATGTACACTAACATGTTAAGCTAAGTATGCTAAAATGTAAGGTAACGTTATCATCCCAGTAATCATCTGAAACAATTTCCAAAGATGCAAAATGATGTTTCACTACTAACCTTGTGAATGCAACCTCTATATATAATTAATACTGAGGGGATGGTGTCATAAATATTTGTATTTCAATTATTTCTTCTTTCAAATATCGCCACTTACACGAATATGCAAAACGTTTGCCACCATCACTATGAGACCAACTATAGCCGATTGAAAAGCTGAAAAAGACAACAAATGTTGCTATGTTGGTCTCTAAGAGTTAAGACCATTCAAGTTAAAGCATTTGTTGCTATATGCAGCCTCAAAGTCCTGAATGGACCCTTCTCCATGATTGGTTGGGTAGGGTCCGTAGTAATGCTGTTGGCTCTTCTGTGCTTATCTTGATGATCTTCTAAGCAGTCTTTACCTCTATGAAGGTGTTTGCAGTCCATGGCGGTGCTGTTGCAAATGTCCCCTCTGTGGGACTAATAAAGGTATTCTGATTACCATACCACAAGTGGTGCAGCTAGTCTATGATGCAGCTGGAAAGGCTGCTGAGAATCCTTGCTGTCATACCAGATTTCTCTTCAAAAAGAACAGCCGCTGTTGTGCTTTCCTGACCAGATGGGTGATGTTATATGTCTGGGTGAGATCATCAATGATGTGCAAGCTAAGAAATGTATAGCTGCTACCTCACAGATTGTCAGCGGTTGGTGGAGTCTCCTTCCTCATTTTCATTGTCATCTCTTTGTTCTTATCTGAGATGAGAGAGTCCCCAGACTTGCCTCATCTCTCATGTATGCAATGTGATAATACTAATGAATGTGGTGTAGTCAGCAAATTAAAGTCTGGCTCCATGTTTTAGGATAGATTTTCCATATATTGTCTGTGATCTGGGACTGGTATCTTTCCAGCTTCTGTTGGTTTTGCGGTTTTCTTACCAAGACAAAAGACATATTTTGTGTTGTCCCTTCTTTTTGGTTCTATATTTCTCAATAATTGTTATTTGTGAAGGTAATAATGATAATAATTCCTTACATTTATTATAGCGCTTTTTCAATGACTCAAAGCGCTTTTACATATACACACATTACACATATATCATACATGCAATGGTCAGATACTGTGGACAATACCCACAGGAGCAAGTTCAGGGGAAGTGACTTGCCCAAGGACACACCGGCTTTACAGACGCAGCAGCGGCGGGTTTCACACCGTCCATCTTCACACCTCGAGGTCATCGAGGCGCTTTTTCAAGTACACATTGGTATTATACATGTACTGTGGGTATTGTCCACAAAAAAAATCCGGGTGAAGTGTTTTGCCCAAGGACACAACGGCCTGACGCAGTGGCGGCAGGAGTGGGTTTCGAACTGGAGTTCCCCAGCACTCCCCCTTGATCTGATGATCGGATGATCGGATGCACAGACCACTGCGCCACCCGTCCCGACACCGGTAAGTCAGCATGCCTCAGTGTAGGTAACCCAGCTAGCGGGGAACGTTCTCACAACTGTGGCTAACATTACCTACAGGTTCTAATAAGGTTTTAAAGAAACGTTTTAATCTGATGTTCAAAGAACCTTTTTAGGATGTTTTTTTTTTTTAAATAATGTTTTTTTTTCTTTTTTCTAAGACATAACGTTTTAACTGCAACATTCAGAGGATGTTTTCAGGATGTTATTGAGGCCTGAGATGACAGAAAGTTTTTTTATAAAACGTTCCTTTAATGTGATATATTAACAAAGGTGGAACGTTTTGCCTGCAACATTCTAAGGATGTGTTTTGGACGTTGTTGGGTAACACATTAAAGATGTTCTTTATAAAACGTTCCCTCAATGTTACATGATAACAAATGATGAACATTCTCCAAGTAACATTCTGAAAATGTTTTCAGGATGTTATTGAGGCCTGAGATGACAGAAACTGTTTTATAAAATGTTCCTTTAATGTGATATGTTAACAAAGGTGGAACATTTTGCCTGCAACATTCTAAGGATGTGTTTTGGACGTTGTTGGGGTATAGAGATGGGTGAGTCCTGATTCATCCGGATCATTAACCCGGATCCTAGTAGTGAGCTGGTCGTGACGAGTCTCCCCTCTCCATTAACCCGAGTCCTTTGAGTCCTACACCTGGTGACGTACAAATTAAAACTATAAATTGCGTCACTCTCTACTCTCCTTATAACATGTAAAATCACATTACAACGTACCCCAGTCCATCTGCCTACCCTTCAGCAAGTAGGATAGCTGCCAGAAGTTATCGTTTGGCTCAGGGGACGCGGATCAGTGAAACTGCCTGCAGACTCGTGCGGACTCAGAGCCGTAACCGTAGCAGATCCAGAGATCCAGGCAGACTCATCATGCACGAGTCAACAGCAGACTCAGATTCGCAAATCCTGACTCACTGAATCAAGGGAAATTCCTTCACTTCCTGCAGACTCGTGAGTCGTGTGGACTCAGACCCGTAACCGATACAGCAGATCCAGAGATCCAGACCATACATCCATGATCCAGACTCGTCATGCATGAGCATAGCCGCGGGAACTCATTTTACTTAGGGGGTGCGGACAAAAGTGGGGAGAGATAACAGTAACATGAAGTTTTTCATATACACCATTCACAGCCCTGCCTCCAGCACCCCTACTTCCCGCGGCTATTGTGCACGAGTCAACAGCAGACTCAGAGATTCGCAAATCCTGACTCACTGTGCAAAACATAGCAGACTCGTGCGGACTCAGAGATGTAACCATATAGCAGATCCAGAGATCCAGCAGACTCGTCGTCATGCACGAGTCAACAGCAGACTCAGATTTGCCAAATCACAAAATAACCCTTTTTTTGTGATCAACATTTTTTATTAAAGCAAAAGACACTGTGTAGCGGAGGTTAATGTAACGTTAGTTTAATATGCTTGTGAAATGCAACTTTTCGGTTTCACCGGTAGGATTTCTACGCTCTTAGTGATGCTGACTCATATGACTCAAAGGACTCGTATGATCCGGATCTCTTCAATGACTGACTCAGAAGACCGTAAAAAGATCCGGATTTGCCATCTCTATTGGGGTAACACATTAAAGATGTTCTTTATAAAACGTTCCCTCAATGTTACATGGTAACAAATGAAGAACATTCTCCAAGCAACATTCTGAAAATGTTTTCAGGATGTTATTGAGGCCTGAGATGACAGAAAGTGTTTTATAAAATGTAACTTTAATGTGATGTGTTAACAGAGGTGGAACGTTTTGCCTGCAACATTCTAAGGATGTGTTTTGGACGTTGTTGGGTAACACATTAAAGATGTTCTTTATAAAACGTTCCCTCAATGTTACATGATAACAAATGAAGAACATTCTCCAAGAAACATTCTGAAAATGTTTTCAGGATGTTATTCTTTTTGTTAGGATTTGTCTGTGTTGGTATTTTTCTTGTCCTTTTCTATCTTTGGGTTTCCTATTTTAATTTGTAAAGTGTTCACCCCCGTTTCCTGCCTGTTTGCTTTCTGTCGGTTTCCCTCTCTGATTACCCAATTGTGTTCACCTGGTACCTATGTGTTTTCTCCTCCCTCCTCACCTGTCTCGTGTTTATGTAATTAGTCCTGGGTGTATTTAAGTTGTGTGTTTTCTGTCTCTCTTTGTCGGGTTGTCTTGTGTATTGGCTTGTCCTCGGTGACTGTTCTGTTCTGTATTTGTCAGCATAGCCTTGAAATAAAGGAATTATTTGTACGTTAATCTGCATTTGGGTCCTACCTGCTTCACACACCGTAACACTTTTTTTATAAAACGTTCCTGTTGTGGCAAATATTAACACGGTCATGGCCAACGTCAGATTTATTTCTAGAGTGCTTTCAAAAACAAACTTGTTGCATTTGTTTGAAAAGTATGTTTTAAAAAAAATCTGATGTCACCATATTTTCCTTTTGAAAAAAAGAAACAAGCCCGTAATTCATGATAAACTGTAAGCAGATATTGCATGTTTGCGGTGGCATGTGTGAGTTCCCAGCTAGAAATGTTTGTTACCATTCGTTGTTCGATGAATGTTTTCAGCGGGACATTTTATTTTGATTCCCAGAATGTTCTTCTGAAAGGTAGGATAACGTTCTTTAAAAACATTCTTGAAATGCTTGGTAATAACCTTCTTAAGATGTTTTTGATAACCTTCTTAAGATGTTTTTGATAACCTTCTTAAGATTTTTTTGACAACATTGTTAGAACATTATGCCCTACTGTTCTTAAAACGTTTTCAGCGGGACGTTTTAGTTTGATTCCCAGAAAGTTCTTCTGAAAGGTAGGATAACGTTCTTTAAAAACATTCTGGAAAAGTTGGGTGATAACCTTCTTAAGATGTTTTTGATAACATTGTTAGAACATTATGCCCTACTGTTCTTAAAATGTTTTCAGCGGGACGTTTTATTTTGGTTCCCAGAATGTTCTTCTGAAAGGTAGGATAACGTTCTCCAAAAACATTCTTAACATTTTTGGTGATAACTTTCTTAAGATGTATGAGCGCATTGAGACAATGAATAGGACGTATAAAAACGAATTTATGCATGCCAATATTCACCCACATGCACTTATAATCACACTAAGGTATGTAGGCCCACAGTATTCATAATATCATTTGTGTAAAATATCCGAAAAAATTCACACTTTTTTCTGACTATAAAGGTTGTGTCTCGTATGTAGGGTCTAACTGTTGGATAAGCTATCTGGCCGCGTGTGGTTTGTGAGGGCTGCGTAGAAACAGTGTCTGCTGTTTATGCATATTGGATAAAAATCGTTATTGCACCCTTTAGATTTGAGACCGACAGACATATAAAGGAACGGACCGACTGTCACTGCCCGTCCCTGAAACCCCTGTTAGTGTTTGTATGTGTTTGTTCCTACTGTGTCTCTCTCACTACCTGCTGAGGCCTGTACTACGAAGCTGGTTCAACCTAACCTGGATATGTTTGAGTTAGCCGGTTGGCCTAATCCAAAACATACGCGCTCTCACTAAACTGTTCTACGACGCGGGTTATCAAGTGGATCGCTCAAGCCAGCCGTGTCCTATCTAGTTAGGTGCGCGTTCACATGCAAGGGGTGGTATCTGGAGCATTCGACCAATCACAAACACGGACAAGCGTACTGACAGCGCAGCGTCATACTTCCTGAATGAAAAGTGAACTATAATATTAGACATATGAAGAAGTTAAACTTTAAACATCCATGACTTAAACACTTGATCAGGATCAAAGCCACAGAGCTGCACCTGCAAGGTGAATACAGCTGGGAACAGAACAAGTGTTTGAATGCGTACATTAACAGGTTTATGATATCACTGCCCGTCTAAGACACGATCTGACTTCAATTACATTTGTCTCGAGTGTTTCATCAACTTAATGTGTTATAAAATAATACTTCTGCATACAGTCTGTGACACTGTGAGTGTTGCACGGCCAGATACGGCTCAAGAAGCTGACTCAGATAAGGAAATATAAGATACATCATGAAGTGATATGCCACGGACTGTACTGTTACTTTGATCCGGTTACTTATGTTGTGGCAGATATTAATGGTCCGGCCCTCAACAGCACTATGTCAATTATGAGATGTCATCATATGCCGTTTCCATGGCAATGCCTCCCTCGCCATGAAACACGGTGTTTTCCTAATTCAATGGAAAATCGTCCAAACACCACCAGACTTTAGACTATCATCAATGGTCCGGCCCTCAACAGCTCTATGTCAATTATGGGATGTCCTCATATGCCGTTTCCATGGCAACGCATCCCTCGCCAAAAAATCCGATGTTGTTGTAAGTCAATAGAAAATGGTAACCAGCACCAGACTTCATATGATGGCTGATGGTCCGGCCCTCAGCAGCTCTACGTGAAATCTGAAATCTCACCATTTGTCGTTTCCATGGCAACGCTTCCCCTAGTTCTGGGGGTGCGTTCGATTCCAGTTTTGGATAGTCTGGCGTGGTTTTGTTCCATTTCAAACAGCTGTTTGACGCTCGGCGTAACCTTGGCGCACTGCCACTCCAACATCCAATCCCAGAGTTTGCAGATTAATCACGGGGACTGTAGTCCTAAACGATAGCTGGGGATTATGGGTAGTGTAGTGTCTTCGGCCATCCTAAACTCAGCAATGTTGACAACGCAATGATGCTCGAAATGTCCCTTATAGGCCTACGTCTGTTTCCGGTTATTTTTATTTTGAAATTCAGTTCCTGACGGACACCAAAAAAGCCCGAGATTATGGAATTAAACCAATAAATAAAAGCAAGGATAATTGTGTGTTATTGGTGAGTAAATAACAGTGTGTTATTTTGAAAAAAATAACAAATTAGAAGGAAAAAAAGATTTCAAAATACAGATTTCAGTATCCTGAGGCTCTGAGCCCCATTTATTTTCCTCACAGACGGCAACAAAAGTCCGAAATTATACGATTTAAAATAAAAGCAATAACTGTGGCTTGATATTGAGTAAGAACATGTTTTTATGAACCACACAGCTTCCGGTCTTCCACGACCTGACCGGAGAAAAAGACGTGCTGCAGCCTGCAGGCACGAAACACGTTACCAGTAGAAATACATTGCTTTTAAAATCGTGCTGTGCAACACGGAAAAAAAGGGGCAAATCTTGATGGTGAACACGAATCAATAGATTAAAAATCGTGTTGGTGAACACGAAATGCCATGAGACTGGGTTGTTATAGTCCCTGACAGCGGTCTGTACTGCTGTATTAACAATACGTGTCACGTATTCTGAATTGACCAATCAGAATCGAGTATTCAACTAAGCCGTGTAATAAAAGTTGTTAGTAGCCTTAAGGGCCTACACAGTTGCTGCACTAAACTACATTTTAGCATTTAAAATACCGAGCCATTATTTTGCGGTTATTTTGGTAAAGTAACTCAAAAGTCATATAAAAGTAGTGTAACTCATTACATTTCAGAGACAGTAATATTGTAATGTAACTTATTACTTAAAAAAAACAGTAATAAGTAGTAGGCCTACTGCATTACATTTTGGAAGTAACTTGCCCAACACTGTCCCTAATACACAACATGATAACTGGCCTTAGAATCAATCAATCAATCAATATTTATTTATATAGCCCAATATCACAAATGTTACATTTGTCTCCGTGGACTTCACAGTTTGTACAGAATATCAGTATGACAATACGACACCCTCTGTCCTTAGACCCTCACATCGTACAAGGAAAAACTTCCGGAGAAAACCCACAGTTTAAACTTTAAAAGGAAAAATGGGAGAAACCTCAGGGAGAGCAACAGAGGTGGGATCCCTCTCCCAGTACGGACAGACGTGCAATAGATGACGTGTGTACATTTAAAAGATGATAGATTTGCAACATAGGTAGTCCAAATGTTTGGAAATGCATGTGTGTATAATAGGAAGATGAATCCACGAGGATATCCATCCAGGACTCATGATCCAGGACCACAGCAACAGGCATAGCCACGACTCAAGATCCAGGGCTTGCGATCCAGGACTCAGGACCACAGCAACACGATCAGCCATGATCCCAGCGTAGATAGACACCAAAAAGAAATGTGGGGAAGCTGGGTTAATCGGAACGATGAGAGTACACAGGTACAGACAGAGAGAAGGCAGAAGTAAGATGTCCCCCGACAAACTTAGCTTATAGCAGCAAAACTAGGGGCTGAATCTAATCAGCCCTAACTATAAGCTTTATCAAAAAGGAAGGTCTTAATAATTCCTTACATTTATTATAGCGCTTTTTCAATGACTCAAAGCGCTTTTACATATACACACATTACACATATATCACACATGCAATGGTCAGATACTGTGAACAATACCCACAGGAGCAAGTTCAGGTGAAGTGTCTTGCCCAAGGACACACCGGCTTTACAGACGCAGCAGCGGCGGGTTTCACCCCTTGATCTGATGATCATTGCACAGCACACTGCGCCACACCGTCCATCTTCACGCCCCGAGGTCATCGAGGCACTTTTACAAGTACACATTGGTATTATACATGTACTGTGGACAATACCCACAGGAGTGAAGTGTCTTGCCCAAGGACACAACGGCCTGACGCAGTGGCGGCAGGAGCGGGTTTCGAACTGGAGTTCCCCAGCACCCCCCCTTGATCTGATGATCGGATGCACAGACCACTGCGCCACCCGTCCCAAAATTAAGCATGATAACGTTTAGTAGTCTCATGTTGTCACTTGGCAACCGCCATTTTATTACACAGAAGCTTTTGACATTCACCAGTGGAGTATTTACTGACATATGTTGTGTCATAAAACAAAACTTGAACATATCTTCCCTGCTGAAAAAAACAGCTTAGACCAACAAGGCTGGTCTGGCTGGTCAGGATGGTCTGGTCACAGTGGTCTAGCTGGTCACCATTAGCTGGTCGGGATAGCTGGTTGAGCTGGTAAAAACTGGTGGTCACAGTGTTCTAGCTGGTCACCATTTGCTGGTCAGACTGGTATGATCTTGAGTAGAACTTTAACTGGGATTACTTGATGGTTAAGCTGGTCATATATGATGATGAAACACTCTCACCCAATTGCAGTAGCTCAATGAACATCTATAATTTCAGATCAGAGCACCTACTTTACCAGAATGTATAGAATGTCTGTAAATAAATACTCATACATCAAATGATTAGAAGCAGGAAGATAATTTATAACACACAATGAACATTAACACAAATTTGAAAACATTTTCAAAACACCCATTACTTCATATTTGTAAGCAGTTTCCTTCAATTGTTTCTTTCCGTTTTTCACAAGGTCCTGTATTTTTTGTGAAATGTAGTAACTTCTCCCTCTCGGTCTTCTCCACGTTTTGTGAATTAAGCCATCCTCTGAAGCACTTGAAAAGAGAAAGGAAAAACAGATTCACTTTTAGCTTTGTGTTATGATTACTTAAATATGTGCACTGTAAGATGAAAAAGAAAAATGTATCAAATTTAGTTTTGAACATTCACTGTGATTGGGTCTATTATCCACGTAATACACCGTATTTAATTTTTTTCTTAATTCACATTATTTAATTTCACATTCTGTTCTTGTAAATATCATATTATATTATATTACATGTATATAAACTTTTTGCACTCATTTTTATTTTTGTATTGTATTATATATGTTGCATTGTTGGAGGAGCTCATGTCAGAATAATGTCATTGACATTTCTACACTGTAGCTGCTGAGCATATGAGAATAAAACCTTTGAATATTGAATCCAACACTTTTTTCAGTGGAAAATCCAAAATTGTAGGATAGTTTGGCCATAATAATGCTTTATGATTACATTTCTAGTGAGAAGTGTATATTTTACTTTCAGAATCTACCTCCAGTGGATGTGTAGGATCTACAGTATGATAGATATATTACTTTACACCCGGAAGTATGTATTGTCATTCTTATTGTCGATAAATTGAGGGATATACGCTATATTTTATTAACACCAGTCTGTACTTTATTCATCCACCTCGAGTGTTTGTCTCTGCACCGGAAATAATTTAATTTTAAAGTTCAACCGCATATTATATAAACTATATCAGCGCCACACCTGCGTAACACATGGTGCCTCTTGTCTGAACAATTTTTTAAGCGATTTGTAATCTATTCTTGTCGACTTGCAGCCTAAATACAAAGATAACTCCATTCTCCTACCACTGCTTACCTCTAATGAGCCTTGGTAGAACTAGTGTCCGAGTCATGGGGTCCAGAACGGACTGAAGACATGTGGAACAGAGGACAGGCATGGTTCCATGTACAGGGAACTGGAACTTTGAACAGGTGTTCTCATCTTTTCTGCCTGAAGATTCACAAGTTCTTGATCAGGTGTTTGATGTGGGCTGGCATGATCCTTTCTGCAGCGATGAATAAAGAAAACAAAGAAGACATTATTAATAATAGTAATGATGGTAACAACAATAATATTAGTATAACTATTTATATAGCACTTACACAATTGCAAAAGTGATTCTCACAATAAAAATAAAGAACAAAACAATATCAACAATAAAAAAACAAATGATTATAGGAATGTTAAGAGACAAAGAAATTATAAACATTCTGAGAGGCCGACTCCAAAAGGTAGACTCAATGGCTCTTGATGACATCAATGAGCAGTCCCAATAGATGCTGTTGTATAAAAAGAAATAGAATAGCTCCAGATTTCTTCTATTTTGTGTTGGACGATTTGTTTTATTGATTGCTGATGGATGTATATACTGTATATAGGGTTTATTCAACAGCAGTAAGGCATTAAGTTGCTAAATTAACGTACACTGAACTGTAAAACAACTTACCACTATGTAGGAAAGGCTCTGATCAGGAGGGTTGACTAGTAGGACAGCAAAGAGGTGGTGTCATGTACAACCATTGGTAGATGTTACACCTGAAAGAAAGATAAGGAAATAAGAGAAGACAGGATGACAAGCTTTAACCTAAGCCTGTTTTTTCAGTCTTTGCAATGCACAGTTGGAAATTACATTCCAAAGGCTAAATTCAAACTCAATACCATAAATAACTGGGTACCAAAGTGCTTTATCTGATAGAACACGTTCCACACGGAGCAGCAACCACCCGGCTCGGCCTTTTGCTGCATATCATCTCCTCCCTCTCCACTGTTTCCAGTAGATCTCTACTGTCCAATAAAACTGAAATCCCCCAAAAAATCATATTAAAAAAAGTTCAAAACAACAACTTGCTTTTGGCATTGAAATGGATTAGAATGTTCTTGAACCAGCAAGAACAGCCTGGCCAGCTTGTCCAGCCTGGTAAACCAACCAGCCCAACACCAGCCCAACACCAGCTAACACCAGCCCAACACCAGCTAACACCAGCTAACACCAGCTAACACCAGCTAACACCAGCTAACACCAGCTAACACCAGCTAACACCAGCCCAACACCAGCTAACACCAGCCCAACACCAGCTAACACCAGCTAACACCAGCTAACACCAGCCCAACACCAGCTAACACCAGCCCAACACCAGCTAACACCAGCTAACACCAGCTAACACCAGCTAACACCAGCCCAACACCAGCTAACACCAGCTAACACCAGCCCAACACCAGCCCAACACCAGCTAACACCAGCTAACACCAGCTAACACCAGCTAACACCAGCCCAACACCAGCTAACACCAGCCCAACACCAGCCCAACACCAGCTAACACCAGCTAACACCAGCCCAACACCAGCTAACACCAGCTAACACCAGCTAAAACCAGCAACCATCTTAAACTGGTCTATGCTGTTTTTTTCAGCAGGGTTAACACCAAACATTTTAAGAATGTTTTAGAGTACGTTATCCTACCTTTCAGAAGAACATTCTGGGAACCAAAATAAAATGAGCTTGCCGACTGTTGAAAACGTTTTAAGAATAGTAGGGCATAATGTTCGAACAATGTTATTAAAAACATCTTAAGAAAGTTATCACCAAACATTTTAAGAATGTTTTTAGAGAACGTTATCCTACCTTTCAGAAGAACGTTCTGGGAACCAAAAGAAAACTTCCCGCTGAAAACATTACTAGAACAATGAATGTAACATTCTCAGAATGTTTTTAGAACCGAAAATGTCTAGCTGGGCAGCCCCTAGTTGACCCCCCCACACACACACACACACACACACACACACACACACACACACACACACACACACACACACACACACACACACACACACACACACACACACACACACACACACACACACACACACACACACACACACACACACACACACACACACACACACACGCACCACAACACAGACTATATCACCCCTTGCTGCTAAATACCAACAAACTATGTGCAATATGTGCAATATATAAATGCCGTTAATTACTGTGTAATAATATACCTGGCTGCTAAATCCTTAGGACTGTTAGAAGGTGTGTATTTTGTATTTTGTAAATTGTGTAACTTGCTGTGTAACCACCTATGTTCAATATGTGCTGGATGTGCAATATATGCTGTTAACAACTGTGTAATACCTGGCTGCTAAATCCTAAAAACTGTTACAGGATGTGTATTTTTTTTGATTATGTAACTTTTTATTTTGTATTATATATTTTTTTAATTATATCATAACTTAGTACTTTTTTACTTTTTCTGTGGCTCTTTTTCCTGCTGTAACTACGCAAATGTCCCCTCCCTGGGACTAATAAAGGTATTCTGATTCTGATTCACCCCTCCAATCCCTCTTGAAAACGAATTAGATCTTTAAACAACATTGTTGTGGCATGGTTGATGCTAGTTTACTAGTTAGTTTAATCCTGAGCTTCTTGTGCACCTTCAACCACTTCAATAACTCGCTCTGTTCACTTTAATAAAAACCATTTTGCATGTCAAACTCCATATAATCCTTAACTGAATCTGCACTTTAAGGTTTTACAGGACCTCCGTCAGCTATAAGCTCATTTGTAATAGCTGCACACAGTTATCATGCTGTACAAGATACCATTCGTGATGGTAAATGGCAGTTGAGGTGACCATGTAAAAGTTCTACTCTGCTTGAGCCATGCAGAATATCTCTCTCAGCATGAGCACCTCTAATAAGATCCTTCAACAACTCTAAATACCTTTACAAATATTTGCTTTTTGGAATCTTGACATCTTAAGAAACAGTCACAGTTTTGTTCGAAAAGCTGGTTTCATGCCCTGCCTTCATTCGGTTCAATTTGCTCTGGCCCGAGGGTTTGGCAAGCTTGATAAAAAATAAGATAAGTTCCTGGCAGTGGCTCAGGAGTAAACTGTAGTTCACACTGCGATCTCCCGTGAATCAGAGGGAGCTGTGTGCAAGATGAGCGACACACACACTTTGGGCGGGGAATATACCAGTTGCGTCACTATCACCGGTGTCACTTTATGCCACAATATGGTTAAAAAACACAGACATTCAGGCTCAATCAGGAATAGAAAAACTACAGAAAACAGAATCAGTGCTGTCAATCTGTTTGATAAAACATGCAAGAGATTGTGTGTGTGTGTGTGTGTGTGTGTGTGTGTGTGTGTGTGTGTGTGTGTGTGTGTGTGTGTGTGTGTGTGTGTGTGTGTGTGTGTGTGTGTGTGTGTGTGTGTGTGTGTGTGTGTGTGTGTGTGTGTGTGTGTGTGTGTGTGTGTGTGTGTGTGTGTGTCAGACACATCTGGTCTTATGGTCTCTGTGCTGTCCATCCACACAGCACAACAGGCCACCTTTTACTGCCCCGCCAACGGCCATAAAACACACATGCCTGAGTGTGTCTGTGTGTAATCATCTCTTCCTTTCCTGCCTTTTCCCTCTCTGCTCTCTTTTTTTCCTCCAGAACCAAAGTTCAAAAGACTTTTGTTTGCCTCCTTTTCTCTCTCTTTTATTACTTCTCTCTGTATTCCTCCCTAGTCAGTCCCCAGACTATTCCCTGACAGATAATCGGCAAATGCTTTCCAGGTCCTGTGAAGACAGTGACAGCATTGTCTATTTACGTCGTTATTTGTTTGTATTATTTACACTCTGATCAATGTGTGATCAAATATGTTTTTTTTTTTGCTAAACCTCTCTAAAAAGGTCAAATGTCACTTGTGTTGCATCAATCTTGATACAGGGTACTTATTATATGTTATAGTTTGGATCCCTAAAGCTTTTAGTCTACTATCTCATCATTCAAGGGTGGTTTTCACTATAAGTAATTTATTTTTGGACGGACACTATAATTTATATTTTTTTACTATGTTCAATCTGAATTTACTTTAAAATAAAAACATCTATATTGATTCTGACTTTTCTACATCCAACTCAGAGGTTTATCATTGCTTTGAGAAAAAAAGATTATTAATGTATCCCTTTTAGAAGTGAAGTTATAGTAATTTGTTCTGGGAATTTCATTTTTGAGACTGAGACCTGAAAAACAGGCTCAGTGCTTAACAGGTTAAATGATTTAAGCTCTCTCTTTTTGCAAGGCCACTCCAAGAAAGGTGCAATTGTCAAACTGACTTCCACTACTAACGATAGTTACGGCTGTAACTACGGTTCTATGAGTCCCGGATGACCGCCAGAGGCGGTGCTTTTAGCACTGGATATGTTCATCGCACGCATGCGCAGTTCGAGTACCTAATAACAACAAAGTCACCTGTGACCCACGTGACTACGGCTACATAGGCCGGCGTCACTAGTAGATCGGTTCCCAGAATCTTCTCCCGAGCACACAAGAATTCTGAGTGACCGGAAACTCTGGCGGTCATCCGGGACTCATAGTACCGTAGTTACAGCCGTAACTATCATTCTATTTCGTCCCTACTGACCAGTGTTGGGACTAACGTGTTACAAAGTAATGCATTACTGTAACGCCGTTATTTTTGGAAGTAACTAGTACTCTAACGCATTACTTTTTAAATTCAGTAACTCAGTTACCGTTACTACATGGTGCGTTACTCCGTTACTGCGTTAGTTTTTTTATATAGTCAACAGCCAGGCGAACAGAGATGAGAACTGTACTTAAGTACAGTACTTGAGTAAATGTACTTAAATACTTCCTGTGTCACATGCGGAGACGGGCTGTGGGCGTGTTTGTGTTGTTTACTAACAAGACTGTCATGGCGGCGGCGGAGCTCAAGTCTAGTTTCTCCACCTGGAGATATTCTCACTATTTCACTTTTGTCGAGCACAAAGAAAATAACGTTTTAGTTAAATGTAAGTTGTGTCCTGGCGGGTCAAAGAGCCTATCTACTGCCCAAACCAGTCATTCAAATCTCTTAAAACATCTGCAGAAACAACATGCTGGGACGAAGCTAGTAGCTAAGACCACAGAGACTCAGCCGACGCCACTCCACCTCCACCTGCACCTAAGCAACAGCGGCTGGATTTTAACCAAGGGACTGCTAGCCAGGGACAAGTCGATAGAGCCATTGCACGGTATGTTGTAGAACACATGCAGGCTATTGCTACAGTGGAGTCACCCGCTTTCAGGGAGCTAGTTAGCATGATAGCATGTCCGGGCGGCACACGGCATATGGGACGGAAAACTTTTTCCAACTACCTGGAGAAAGAATATACAAAAATGTAAAGCCAGCTAATATCGATGCTATCCAGATTGCATATAATGCATGTCAAGTTGATCAACAGATTGTATTATTCTCCAATGCAATAACAGTACTGAAATGAAGGCTATAAGGGCATTAATATAATGGGAGCCCTTTTTTTAAGTAACTAAAACGTTACTTTTCACAGTAACGCATTACTTTTTGGTGTAAGTAATCAGTAAAGTAACTGAGTTACTTTTGAAATGAAGTAACTAGTAATGGTAACTAGTTACTGGTTTTCAGTAACTCACTGATTCTTGAGAGTCGGGACAAAACACTTTCTGAAAAACATTTTTTGAAAATGTACACTATATTGATTAGAGTTATATATTCATGTAGATTAAGATCTGTGCTATTTAACCATGTAAAGGTGCAGGCTGGAGGTTAAAACACATTTTTAATAAATGCACATGTTTACCTTAAAAACTTGATTTGTGTCAACTACGTCAGACACACTAAAAGTATATAATTATATAATTATAATAGCCCAACAAGAATCCTAAGTTCTGATGTATGTTGTAATAGTGTTTAGTTACTCTTATATGCAATAAAATATAATATATAAACTAACGGCTTAATTTCACACTGTTAGGAATACACAGATTTGAAAAAAATTGCATTTTCAAACTTTATCTTTTATTTTGCCACTAAAGAAAACAAATTCTTAAGGGAATAAGACACAAGAGGGTGTAGATCTGATGATCCTTTATTACTTAAACAACAAAAACTGAAGAAAGAATTCGTTTTTTCACAGAAAAATTACAAAAACATAAATCTGAGATTGCTGATGAAGATCTGACGGTGTTGACAGGAAACTGACGGAGTTGACAAAATTGTATTTGCATTTCTGATTAATGAACAAATGCTTTTTTAAACAGATGGAAGTGACAATAGATTCATAAATAACAACTCCTTGTCTTATACTGAACATATTTTTAATTTAACTGAAATAAACAAACTGTAAATACAGCGTTTCAAACTATAACAAATTGCACCGTTTCCAACTATTACAAAAAATAAGTGAAGAAATGTAATTAAGCTAACAATCAGCCATAGGTGATGGTGCAAAACATGGCATACTTCAAAATTAGGAAAAATAAGAGAGCAGGAACACACGTGTTGAGGAGGTGCTTACATTGAAAAACACACTATGCTTTAAAGCATGAATGCAGTCACACAAGGGACGTATGCCTTGAGCAGCAGGCGTCGGCCATGCTCACGCTCTATGAAGTCCATCACATCAGGGGCAATACTGTGGATCTCTCTTGTTCTTGATTGGACTGGTGATGCATTTCCCATTAGTTTCACTATGATGTCTTGAACTGGGCAGAAACAGACATCCTTCTTGCCACACTTGGGCTTAACCTTTGCTGTTGGACCATGGGGATGCAGAAATTCCACTTTCACATCTTGATGCTCAGTATCCACAGCAATGGTCTTGGCAAGCCACCAGTGGTCATCATATACTACTGCTAACCAGTCTCCATTATTAAGGCTGCTAACAGTCGTTACTGTCACAGTACCCTCAGGACCTTTCAATGGCTCCTCATCCAACTCTTCCATCTCCCCTCCCATCTCATTTTCCATCTCCTCCCACAACATGTTTAAAGGTCTTTTCTTTCTTGCCCTACGGGTATCACTCTGCTGTTCATCTGGGCCCTGAAAATAGAAGGTAGCTGGGCAGAAGCACTGGCAATCCAACATCTTGCTGCAAAAGCAGGATAGCTGTCTGTAGTGGATCCTGTTCTCATGGGCGATTACCTGGTGTATTTGTCTTGTTGAGGGAACCGGTCTGAGAGGATCTATGAGAAGTGTATCATATCTTTCCATGTCTTCTTCTACAATGTAGTGCAGCTGAACACCCTTCAGACTGTTTGAGACCTTCTCAAAGAATGTGTGTCCATCTGTCACATCATTTCCTCTCAGTACCAGGTTGTCAGCTGTTCTTTTTACTGTTCCGCCAATTCCGTCTGGTGCGCCTTTACCGTGGGATGTGGGGAAGAAGTTCCACGTTGCTTTTTCAAACCCTAGTGTAGGTGGAATAGCAGACAAAAGAAAAAAGTTCTTCTTGTTCTTATACTGTTTACTTGGTCCATCAGACCAGAAGTGCACAGTGGTGACCTGTGGATATTTAGTCTTGATATCTTTTAAGACAGGTTCCATGTGTGTCCAGATTGCCGCAGCATCTTGTCTCTTCGACTCGGACAGTGTGCAAAATGCTGCCTTTTCCCCCTTTGTGTAATACATTCCAGTATGGAGTGTTATCTGTGGCAGATTTTGTCCAAAATGGCAGGCCTGAACTTCAGATTTATATTTGCATCTCCAGGATTCTGAGAAGTCAACGTGGACGATTGCTGTACTCTCATCACAGGACTCAATTGTGTTGATGTATGCTTTTGACTGGTTTCGCACTGAACACACATGTGTTGTAGTTTGATTTCTGAGTTTTTGCCCAAAGAGTTTTATGAGCTCTGAAAGGCTGCCACTGTGTTGGACAAGCTTAGTGTTGATGTGGATTCCATTGCCTGTGTCTTCTTGAACTCTCTCCCACTGCCTCCACTGCACATGGATTTGGTCTTGCTCTTGGGTTGTAACTGTCCCTTTGTTTAGACATCGTGAGCAGGTGCGAAAAAGGCAGGCCTCCCTTGCTGGAGAGCAACAAACTAATTGAAAACTGTCATCTAGTTTGTTTGACTTCACAACACCAGACATTCTAAGGACCTCAAGCATTAAGCATGCATTCTCATGTATTTGACACAGACAGGTCTTCCGATCAGATGCTTTTGGTGCTGTGACATAGAAGGGCTTCAGAGCACAGAATGAAGAATAGCTCAGCTTTACAGTGGGGTTCCTGATAAGAAAATCAGTATGGAGGTTGATCATGGAGTCTGTCAGGATCATTCTCTGCTGCTTGATCTTGTTCCTGGTGATTGTGTCAGTCTTATCAGTCGTCACACGTGCAGAGTTCAGGAAGAAATCCTGAACAGTCTGTGTGATACCTTGTAGGAATGTTGGCTTTTTTTGTTGGCTGTTCCTTTCCTCTCATTAGCTTGTAAGTTAGCCCAAACTGCTGGATTTGGTAAAGAAGACGGTACTTTTTTAGGATCTTGCCTGATGACACAATTAGTGCTGGTTTCTGGCGCCGTGGCCCAGGAGGTTGTTTGTTTTTCTTCAGCTCTCTTCTGATGATGTTGTGGAAGAGAAGAGCTTTTTTGATCTTTGAATTCCTTATGTTGCTTCCTGATAGCATCTTCTTTGTTTCTGTCCCTGGAGAGTCCAGTGGTGTTTTAACTGTAGCCTTTTTTGTGCGCAATATTGTTTTTCTTAGTTTGTTTCGTTGCTTTGTTACATTCTTAAGCTTCTCTTTCAACATTTTTATTTCTCTTGAATGCCTTTTTCGTGTTTTACTTCTTTCCTTTCTTTCCCTTTCCTGTCTGCGAGACTCTCTGGCATTGTATTCTAGAATATCTTGATCTTGCGGACTATCTGGGGGGGTGTCTGCCTCCTGCACTGCACCTTCGCAGGACCTTTTCTGTCTGGACCTTTTCTGTACCTCTCTCCAATACTTTCTCAGATTCCTCTGTGCCCTGTCTCCCATCTTGTCTATCTGTATTACTTTTTTGTCTTGAACTCTCCTCTTCCACCTCTGTCTGTCCTCTACTTGCATGGCATATTTCTTCTCTGGGTCACTGTTTAATTTTTCTCTTCTCTTTCGTTGGTACTCTCTATTTCTTCTCCTTCGCTCTTCAACTGACAATTTCTCTCGAGCCATGTTTTCCCTTAATACAAAAGACATGAAAAATGTATTTGAATATTATTATGGAATCAGATGTCCATTTACTTAACATGACTGATTTATTGATTGATTTATTGATTGATGTAAAATCTTAAAGGTGCAGTGTGTGTTCCTACAACCAGATGTTGAAAACATACACTGGCTTGTGCAGACAAAATCAATGTCCAGTGGAAGTAGTGGGAGATAAGACACAGCCATGACAACATTCTATTCCTTTACTATGTTCGAAAATAGTATAATATTGGCACATTAAGCGGTTATTGGTGGATTTGTCAACTCCGTCAGCTTACATGTCAACTCCGTCAGACATAAAACCTGACGGAGTTGACTCTGACGGAGTTGACGAAATGGCATGTTTTTTCCCTCTGCAGAAAAAAACACTGCAGCTAGCTAGCTAGTTTTTTGGCTATTGCTAGCTGTCTCCATAATCTCAATAAAATACTTTCATTGAATCCAATATGGTTTATTAAAAGGTATCATAACAGAGAGATGGTGTTGACATGCTCCAGCTGTGACCATAGGAAAATTTACATTGTTCATCTAAAATATCAAAAAATGTCAAACATACCAGACAATGTGTGGTATTGATGTATTCACCACAGCCAGGGGAATTAAAAGGGACCCTCAGGGATATAGCTGACCATGCTATTGCCTGATTTAATGAGGTTTATGACAACATCTGACGGAGTTGACGGAAACAGAGGACACAACTTTGATAGGCAGATTTCGATGGAAAATATTTTTAGATGTTCATGGCATGCATTGTTTTATACATTCATAACCCTTATGTTTGATTTGATATAAATGTTTTCACAATTGTAGCAGTTTTTAAAGATTTTGGGGGCTGGTGAATATTGTGACCTCTTGCTGAGGACAAGAGAAATAACATGGGCCGTCTAACCACTGGTCATACATTTAAACAAATATCCCTCAAAAAAGTAATTATCGATGCTAAAACAGAACATCAGTATTCACAATTCCTTTAGATCTAACTTTGTGAGTATGTCAATCATTATTAATTTATTTATTTTTGATATAAATAAGACTTGTCTATGTGGGACATGTTTTGTCCCGACTCTCAAGAATCAGTGAACTAGCACAACACTACTACTGACCGCCAGAGGCGGTGATTTTAGCACTGGATGACTATACCAACCATGTCATGAAGAATCTGAACACTTGCTTACCTAGCTGGAAGCAGCGGAGCTCGGCAACAGGACCACGCCCAAAGGATGGGGAGTGGCGACATTGACCCGGTAGAACCTGGAGAATGTGCCAGACGATGCCCACGACGCCGCAGCGCAGATGGTCTCCAGGGACACCCCTCTCAGGGCAGCCCAAGACGTTGACATGCTCCTTGTAGAGTGACATCTCACCGCTGATGGTGGGGGTCGGCCACTGGCCCCACAGGCATGTGAGATTGTATCCACAACCCAGTGGGACAGCCGCTACTTGGAGAGAGCACAGCCCCTTCTCGTGCCGCCATGGCAAATGAAGAGCTGCTCTGACTGTCGTATATGGGCCGTAGCACCAATATACGCCTCTAGGGCACGCACAGGGCACAGCAACTCAGGCGTGCCATTCTCCTGTGGGACGTTAAAGCGCGCCAGCTGGATAGGCCGATTGGAGTGGGCTAGTGGAAGCACCTTGGGCAGGAACGCCACGTTCGGCCAGAGTGCAACACCCGAGCCATCGGAGTTCCACCTCAGGCATGTATCGCTCACAGAGAGGGCATGTAGCTCTCCAACTCGTTTCCCTGAGGTCATGGAAAGCAGAAATGATGCCTTTAAGGACAGCCACTTAAGCTCCACCTAGGCCAGGGGCTCGAAGGGAGGAGATGATAGGGCATCCGGCAGCAGGGGCAGGTCCCAAGCCGGAGCCCTTGGGGTGCTAGGGGGATGCTGCCGTAAAGCCCCTCTCAGGAAGAGGGACACCGACCTGTGGCACCCTCGCCGTGGCACCGTCGACCCGAATATGTCGGGCATAAATAGCAGCCACATAAATTCAGAGTGGAGTGAGAACGCCCACTGTCTAGAAGGGACTGCTGTCTGGGCAACAGCGTACATGCTGTCCCAAGGAACACGCACATTCTTGCCCCCCAGTTGGGGTAGAAAGTGCGTGAGTGCAAGCTGCACAGCCCGAAGCTCTAGCACGTTGGCATGGCGTGCACCCTCCTGGGCAGACTACTGACCCTGAACGGTCCTGCCCTGCTGTACTGCACCCCACCCTGAGAGACCTGCACCTATGGTGACGGTCTCCTGGCGGGATGGGATGGCGCCCATGGGCACGCCCATCAGGAGATAGGCCCCTCCAGTGTGACCGAGAGTGGAGGCAACGCTGCGACACCCTGACTTCCCTGCGCCTGTGCTACTTGGCGTCCAAGTGAAGGCTGTACAGCCACATCTGCATGGGGCGCAACGCCAGCGGGCCCAAGGTTCCAATGGCCGAGGCAGCCTGCCCAAGGGCCGAAGGAACTGAATATAAGGCACCATGTTGCCCGGCCCACGTGGAAGTAGGCATCCCTCAATTCCACGGCTGTGCATGTGCTGTGGTCAGCATATAGAGTGGCAGCACCTTCAGGAATCTGTTGATTCCTTTGAGGTCCAAGATCAGGCGAAATCCGCCGACTTTCTTGCTCACGAGAAAGTACGCCGAGTAGAACCCCCTGGGCTAAGCAGAGGGTCTACTGGCTCGATTGCGTCCTTGGACAGAAGGACGGACAACTCTTGGGCCAGAGCTAGGGCCTCTGCCGGATCGTTGACGACTGTTCGTACCCCTGGGTTAAGGTGAAAACCACCCAAGGGTCGGAAGTACAGACCGCCCAGTAACTGAGCTGCTGCTGGGTAGGCCAGACCTGGCGACGAGTCTGCACCAATAATGACATAACTCGTCCCCATTCCCTAGACATTAGGGCAAAGGCTTACAGTGATGCATCACTGAGGCCCAGCAAAGAAGGCTCAGCCGGCACCTGCTGCAGAGAGGTAGAGAAAGCCAGTATCAGATGCCTTACAGAGCAGCTTGTTTGTGACCCTGCACTGAGGCCGAGGGCACCTGGCATCAGGAGCCCGAATCGGGGAGGCGATGGCAGGCTCAATGGATGGCAAGCGACCCAGCCCCACCCTCGCCGGATCCTGCCTGGCAACAGAGTGGGAGAGGGCCCTGGTGTCTCCAGCCTGCATGGAGCTCCCTCAGATACTCCTCTGAAGTAGGAACAGTGGGAGTGAAAAGGGGCAGGGTTATGCCTGAAAAAGGAGCTAGCCTGAGCCGAGTCGGCCTGCTGAAGCTGCAAGCGTACCAGGGCTGCACGAATAATGGTCGCCATGAAGGTGTCCTCCGTGCCCTGCAGAGAGCTCTGAGCAGAGGAGTGGGAAGCCTCCTCAGGGGTGAGCGGGGCCCCGCCCCCCCTTCATAGAAGAAGTTTGTCCGGAGACGCTAGCGACATGGCATCCTCAAGTAGAGGTGTGGCAACTGAAGGAGGGCCAGGCGGCAAGCTAGTAGCCCCCGCACCGGCCCCTGGCTGAAGGGCCAACAGGAGCGACTTCGTCTGCTCCATGACGGCAGCTAACCCACCCACCTTAGAGGACAGGCTGTTTCTAGCCCTCTACCTGGGGGGTGAACCCATAGCCATCCCTCCATCAAGTCGCCGGGAACGGTCAGACTGAGCTGGAAGAAGTTGTGACGAGGAGAGGTGCCACCTCTGCGACTCTAGCCACTCTGAGCGCCCGAGGCATGAATCTACAGCTCATGCAGGCGCTTTGCGTGAGACCCTCCCTCAAATGCTCGAGGCCAAGGCAGAGGGGGGCAGCGGTCATGGCCGTCCTCGGGCTCAAGAGAAGCCATACAGGCGCTACATGAATGAGCCAGTCTATAGGTAGCCGGATGCAGCGTAGCCGGATGCAGCGTAGCCGGGAGTGGGCGCGAGAACACAGCCTTCCCCAGCTACCTGCCGAACGGAAAGAGTAGAGCAATGCTCCTACTCGGCGAAAAGAAAGAGGGATGTAACTACACCCACGTTACCGGCAGAGGGAGCGGGAGCGAGAGCACTGCCTTCACCTAGCTGGATTAAATAAAGACGTTTAACAGGACAGCTTAGCCGTGCGGCTGCTGCTAGACTCAAGCAACACGTATACCAGGAGCGGGGGCGACAACACTGCCTTCACTGGTTGAGTTCATAACGAATGCCAGGTGCAGCGTACCCGGGAGTGGGCGCGAGAACACAGCCTTCACCGGCTACCTGCTGAACGGAAAGAGTAGAGCAATGCTCCTACTCGCCGAACACAGAGAGGGATGTAACTACACCCACGTTACCGGCAGAAGGAGCAGGAGCGAGAGCACTGCCCTCACCTAGCTGGATTAAATAAAGAAGCTTAACGGGGCAGCTTAGCCAGGCGGCTGCTGCTAAGAATCAAGCAGCACGTCTACCAGGAGCGGAGGCGAAAAACACTGCCTTCACTGGATGAGTTAAACAACGAAGCTCAACAGAACACGCCAGATGTTAGCCAAGCGGCCGCTGCTAACAATCAGAGCAATACGTTACAGGGAGCGGGAGCGAGAACACTGCCTTCACCAGCTGAGTTTAAATAAAGAAGCTGTAACAAAACATGCAAAATGTTAGCCAAGCGGCTGCTGCTAACAATCAAAACAATACGTTACCGGGAGTGAGAGCACTGCCTTCACCAGCTGAGTTAATAATGAACCTTAACAGTACACGCAAGACGTTAGCCAAGCGGCTGCTGCTAACAATCAAGCGAGATCAAGTCAAACACAAATGTTTAAGACCAGACAACTAGCTTCTAAAGAGGAGAACAGCACAGAGCCGTAGTTACAGCAGTAACCATGGCCAGTGCTTACACGGCATTGAACCTTAGTTACAGTAGTAACTATGGCCAGTATTTACACGGCTTAGACCCGTAGTTACAGTAGTAACTATGGCCAGTACTTACACGGCTTAGACCCGTAGTTACAGTAGTAACTCTGGCCAGTACTTACACAGCATAGAACCATAGTTACAGTAGTAACTATGGCCAGTACTTACGCGGCTCAGAGCCGTAGTTACAGTAGTAACTGTGGCCAGTACTTACACGGCTTGGAACCGTAGTTACAGTAGTAACTATGGCCAGTACTTACACGGCTTGGAACCGTAGTTACAGTAGTAACTATGGCCAGTACTTACACGGCTTGGAACCGTAGTTACAGTAGTAACTATGGCCAGTACTTACACGGCTTAGAACCGTAGTTAGAGTAGTAACTGTGGCCGGTGCCTAAAAGTGTCAGCCAACGGCTGCATCCTAGATAATATAATATTGAGAGGATGAAATCCTATTTAACGCCGGCCTATGTAGCCGTAGTCACGTGGGTCACAGGTGACTCTGTTGTTATTAGGTACTCGAACTGTGCATGCGTGCGATGGACATATCCAGTGGTAAAAGCACCGCCTCTGGCAGTCAGTAGGGACGAAATAGAACTACTGATTCCTTAAAGTGGACCTATCATGCTATATTTGAAACATATATTGTAGGGCCATACCTATATAAAACATGTCTGTGAATTTTTTTTTTCAAAATACCAAACAGTTCACACATTGTAGCGATGCCTCATACTGCTCAAACCTGTCAGGGTTTGAGTTCTATATCGTATAAGGCTTCGCCCTCTAAGGCTATCACTATTGGGTAATCCCACTGCACGTGTGCAGCACTGACAGACTTAATCCACGCCCACCTATGACGTGGGCCCCACCTCCGGGCTCACTTCCGTATAAATAGGAAGTAGGCCCTACAATCTGCTCCCACTTTTCTTCAGCACTCCGTTGCAGAAGCATTGTTATTTTCAGAGCTACTTACTAAAAGCAAACATTCCTACTACAAAGCTTTGTTTTCTGGTAAAATGGAGACTGGACAGGAAAATCAAGGTTGCGTCAGGGATTGCCTTGCATGCGGTTCGGGCTACATTATGAGCTTTGACAGGCACTCACAGTGTGAGTCCTGTCTGGGAATAGAGCATGCGAACGCTGCTCTCACTCCCGGGGTATCATGCTCACATTGTGCCCGTCTCCCTCTGGCCCTCAGACAGCAGAGAGCGGACGCTCTCGCTGCTGCTGCGGCCGATGATGATTGGCCCGTCCAGGAGGTGTACTCCATGGACAAATCCGTTGATTTTGTGGATCCGAATGACGGGCACGAGTCGGACGACTACGTCCCCTCCATTCAGGGATCACCTGGTGATTCCCCCATCATCTCTCCCATCCGTATGGAGGGGACAAATATGGGGCCCGGTGTAGGTCCGGCGTATGATCCAGTGATCCCTATGTCCGCCACCACGGCTCTGCCATCGATTGGCGGGATTCTCCTGGAACTCCCGGAGATTATCTATAAGGCGGCCGCCTGGAGAAATCTCTACGTTCCCCTAGCTCAGGAGAGCTCGCCTCCAGATGATATGTCCGGGGTGTTCTCCCGGGTGCACAGGGTCAGGAGTTACCCGATCTGGCCACGCTTCCTGGCCATAAGGAAGTACCAAAAGGGTGCCGCGGCGGACCCTGGGACAATGAAGGCTCCGGTAGGAACATACGTTCCCCTCACGAGAGTGGAGGGGTTCACGGATGTGGGGTTTCCGACCGTGCCTCCTCTAGAGCCGAACCTCACGGCGTTATTTGGGGCTAAGCAGGCCAGCGCGGTTACCGGACGGCAACCTATGTTGGCTGCCAGCAAAGATCGGTTTGTCGCCCGGCAGACCGACCGCATACACCAGTGTGCGTTACAGGCGTCAGCGGCGGCGAACAACATAGTGTTGCTGTCCAACTCCATGGTGGAAATATCCGAGCAGTCGAGGCTGAGGAGATAGGTAAGGCGGCCAGTACTGCATTTACCCTGTGTGCGTCAGTCGCTGTCTCGCAGGCGCGGATTGCGGGGTGGGCGACGCAGGTCCACCGGTATCTCTGGCTACAGCAGGGGGCTATACCGAAAGGTGCAGGAAAGGATTTACTAGAAGCTCCAATCAGTCCGGACGGACTGTTCAGTCCCCAGTTTCACACCATGGTGGTGGCTATGAAGTCTGCGGCAGAATAGGCAGACAACATAAGGCGCCACGCAACAGTCTCAGCAGGGGCATCGCGGGTAGTGGCGAGATCAGCAACGGCGTCAGTTTCGCCCTTCGGCAGCTGCAGGGGCTCCGTCCCATGTCTCCGCTCCTCCGCCACAGAGAAGGGATCTGCAGATGACGAGTCGGAGAGGAACGAAGAACCCCCGCTCCTGGTCTGCTTCTCCGAGAGAGCCTCAGAGGAAGCAGAACCCAAGATGACTCTTTGGGGGGGTTATGTGGGAAGAGAGAATTATGAATAAAAACGATTCAAATTCCAACAGTGTGTCTGTAGCAACTGTGTCTCACATATCCCCCACACTAGTCAGGCCAGCTGCCATTAATCTATCAGTTAATAGGCAGCAGGACTTGTTACTTCTGTTTTTAACTTATCGGTTAACAAACAGAGGGGCTCGCCGTTTGAGCCGGCTGTTTCTAATCTGTTGGTTAGCAAGCAGCAAGGCTCGCTGTATAAGCCTGCGGTATTTAACCAGTCGGTTAATAGACAGCAGGGCTTGACATTTAAATCTGCTACTTCTATCCTGTCAGGGAGCAAGCAGCGCGGTTTATCCTTTGTGCCTACACACAGTCGTAATAAACCTAGCGTGGTTATTACGCACGAGGTGAATAGCACTGCACACACCTCCGCGAGTTGGAGCGTGAACACGCTTCAGGGTCCTGTTTATGAGCCTTCTCCTAAATAGAAACAGGATGAGAGCCGGTGTGAGGTGCAGTGTGTGGAGACCCCTTCACAGCCCTTTCGGGGGGGCCCTTGGGTTGCTTCACAGGCAAGGTCGGCAAGGGCTCTGGCATGGCTTGTCACCATGACTACCACAGCACAACAAGAACAGGTACGCCTACTCTCAGAGCGATGCTCAGAGTGGAAGCGACTATGTTCAATGGACGGATGGATGAGCAGGCTGATCAGCAGAGGGTATTCTCTGCAATTTTCCTTACCCCCCCCCCCCCTGCAGTTCGAGGGGATTCAGGAAACACTCCTGTCATCCCAAGAACAGTGTCTTGCGCTCCAGTCAGAGCTGCAGGAACACCTGTTAAAGAGAGCGATCTCCAGGGTTCCTCAAGGGGAAGAAAATCTGGGGTTTTACTCCCGTTATTTTCTTATCCCAAAAAAGACCGGGGGGACCCTGTCAGCATTCAACAGGGTGAAAATTAAAAGACCTTTTCATATGCTGACAATCAATGGAGTAATGGAGTGTGTTCACCAGGGAGATTGGTGCACCATAGACCTGAAGAATGCTTACTTCCACATAACCATCATCCCGAAACACAGGATTATTTTTTAGCCCCTCATGCTATAATCATGTGTATTTTCTCCATTCCTGTTCATGTGTCTTCTCGCAATTATCACTGGCCCTGTGTATCTCCTAATCGATATAACCGGCCTGCTCTCGTCTATCCCACATGCTCCACTGAGATCCAACATCTAGTTTCAGGTGGCCTGTGGAACTGCCAGTCAGCTGTTCCTAAGGCTGACTTCATCTCTGGCTACGCTTCCCTGCAGTCTCTGGATTTCCTTGCTCTCACTGAGACGTGGATTACTCCATCCAACACATCCACCCCAGCAGCTCTCTCCACAGCATATTCCTTCTCCCATACACCCAGACCCACTGGCAGAGGAGGTGGCACTGGTCTCCTGCTCTCTCCCAAATGGAGCTTTTCCCTCTTCAAGCTGCCTAACTTCGCTCCTTCCACCTTTGAATTCCATGCCGTCACAGCAACCCATCCTATACAATTAACCATTGTTGTTCTCTACCGTCCACCAGGCGCCTTGGGGGACTTCTTGGAGGAATTGGATCATCTCCTCTCACACATCCCTGAATCTGACCCTCCCGCTGTACTTCTCGGAGACTTCAACCTCCAGACGGGGAAGATAGACGAACTAACATCTCTTTTAACCGCCTTTGCTTTCTCACTGTCTCCGTCCCCACCAACTCATAAAGCTGGCAATGTCCTTGATCTCATATTCTCAAGGAACTGCACTACGTCTAACCTCTCTGTAAACCCACTTCACACCTCACTTCTTCATTTCATTCTCTCTACCCCTTTCCAAACATAACAAACTAATATCTTCTCATCCTGGACCTGTCCGCCGTAACCTCCGTTCCCTCTCCCCCTCTACCTTTGCCTCATCGGTGCTCTCAGCCCTCCCTTCCTCTGACTCGTTCCAACTTCTGCCTCCAAACTCTGCTGCAGAAACTCTCCTCTCTACTCTCTCATCCTCTCTGGACTCTCTCTGTCCTCTCACATCTCGGCAGGCTCGTCAGTCCCCTCCTGCTCCCTGGCTAAATGACGCACTGCGTGCTAATAGAACCGTCCTTCGGGCAGCAGAGCGGAAACGGTGGAAATCCAAACACCATGACGACCTCCTAACCTATCAGGCTCTCCTCTCCTCTTTCTCTGCGTCGATCTCTCAGGCAAAAAGCACTTTCTTTCAAGATAAGATCCAATCTTCCTATTCCAATTCCAAAAAACTATTTTCCATCTTCTCCACCCTCTTGGACCCCCCTAAAGCCCCTCCCCCCTCCTCCCTTCTGTCAAGCGACTTTGTTAACCACTTTGAAAAAATGTTGATGATATTCGCTCTTCTTTTTCTGACTCACCTCTACTCACCGCTGGGTCACCAGACCCTCCTTTCACCCACACACTGACCTCCGTTTCCCCTCTCTCTCCATGTGAGGTTATTACCCTCATTACCTCTGCCCGCCCTACCACCTGTCCTCTGGACCCTATCCCTTCAAACCTCCTTCAGACTATCGCTCCTGATATTCTACCGTTTCTCACCCATTTCATCAACACTTCTCTAACTTCTGGTCACTTTCCAAACAGTCTCAAGGAGGCAAGAGTAAACCCTCTACTAAAGAAACCCACTCTCAACCCGTCTGATGTTATAAACTACAGGCCTGTCTCTCTCCTCCCGTTCCTGTCTAAAACACTTGCACAGAACGTGCTGTCTTTAGACAACTCGCCTGTTATCTCCATCAGAACAACCTTCTGGATCCGCACCAGTCTGGTTTCAAGGCAGGTCACTCCACAGAAACTGCCCTCCTTGCTGTCACTGAGGAACGGCACACTGCCAAAGCAGCCTCCCTCTCCTCTGTCATCATCCTGTTGGACCTGTCTGCTGCATTCGACACGGTGAATCATCAGATCCTCCTTCGCACTCTCCAAGAACTTGGAGTTTCAGGCTCTGCACTTTCCCTCCTCACCTCATACCTCAAAGACCGCACCTACAGGGTAACTTGGAGAGGGTCAGAGTCCGACCCTTGTCAATTAACTACAGGGGTCCCTCAGGGCTCTGTTCTTGGTCCCCTCCTCTTCTCCCTGTACACAAACTCGCTCGGATCTGTCATTAGCCCACATGGTTTTTCATACCACTGCTACGCTGACGACACCCAACTAATCCTGTCCTTCCCCCGCTCAGAGACCCAGGTCGTCGCACGCATCTCTGCTGTCTAGCTGACATCTCTCAGTGGATGTCTGCTCACCACCTCAAGCTCAACCTTGACAAGACTGAACTGCTTTTCTTTCCGGGAAAAGAGTGTCCCACTCTTGACCTAACAATCAACATCGGATTTGGCACCTCTGTTGTTTCCCCGACTCAGACTGGCCCAGGCTCTCATCATCTCACGCCTAGACTACTGCAACTCCCTCCTGGCTGGTCTACCTGCATGTGCCATCCGACCTCTGCAGCTCATCCAGAATGCAGCGGCTCTTGAGTAGCACTTGAAATGTTTTGCTCTATGAAACCTGATGTACTTATATGATTCTGTTTTCTTCAAGTTTGTATCTTATTGGTCGAACGCACTTATTGTAAGTCGCTTTGGATAAAAGCGTCAGCTAATTGCAATGTAATGTAATGATCATTACCAATATTCTTTTTCATAAACTCCATAAAGCGCCCCCAGATATTTTCAAAAACTGCCAGCCGACAGATAATTAATATTTGTATTCATATTTGGTTTGTTAGTATTTAACTCTTGTAGATAAAGTTCTGATTGACTTTTTTGTAAAGTCATTTGACTTAAAGAGTTAGTCCACTAGTTTATATATGATTATTTGCCTTTTAAATGTAGTGTAGTAGAAGTATAAAGTAACATCAAATGGAAATACTCAAGTAAAGTTCAAGTACCTCAAAATTACTTAAGCACAGTACTTGAGTAAATGTACTTAGTTACCTCCCACCTTGGCCAATGCCAATATTTCTTTGATGTCTAATGTCGAGTTAGTAGGTCTAACTGGAGGAACCTGCTTTCCCTTAATTCAGAAAATGAATTATTGTTGTTTGCAGTACTACCAGGCTCATATACACACTTTATACAGCAGAATTGCAGAGTCAGGGATCACCGTGCACGTGTTCGGACCCCCCCCCCCAGTGTATCAGCATACACAAACAGCCTTTAAAGCTGCTTTCTAATGCCTTTGTTTTTCTGGTTTATGAGCAGATCCCTTGTTGCTGAACCCAGATGAGCGCCTCTCAACACTTTGTTCTCCTCTTATCTCCCAGCAGGAAGTCAAACAAATGCATCTTGCCCAGCCCCTGCCTGTGTTACTACAATGCCCTGTTTTCAGTCCAAACAGATGCCTGTGTTCTGTAGCTCCTCCCCCCCGCAGACCTTGAAGTCAACATCAGAGGTGTGAAACTTTGACACAGTGCTTCTCTTCTTTTCTTCATGATGCTGGTTGTTACTGCAGTGGTCATTTGAAAGAACGACTGAGTGTTGGTGTAGCTCAAGTCTCTGCTGGGGGGGGGGGGGGGGTTGATCCAATACTTTGATTTAATAGGTTGAATTAGATCTTAATTGAAAAAGTCCTCGAGATACATTTTGAATCGCTATGAGCTGGAATGAGTTAGAAACAACAAACTTGGAAGAAAACTAAAGATGAGGTTGGATTCCAAAGAAAATCTGAGCACATTCACCAAATGGTAGCGCTGTTATTAACGCCAAAAGACGATATTTAGGAAAGGCCATGTCTCTCATACTATAAGTCAAATTCATGAAATTAAGTTTTTCACACAAATTCAGCTAAATGTGCTCCACAAAAAAGTATAATTAGACCATACATGTCTGCATATAAATCATGTTTGCCAATTTGTGTAATGAGAAACTGTTAAATAAATATAATCTTTAAAAATGTGACTATAACAACAAAGAGTGTGGTGTACAGCAGGCTGACATGAAAACACATTTATATTATTAATAGGCATGATAGGTAGAAAAAAATGTCCATCATCAATAATAAAGGTCTCTGCCAAAGGGCATGGCATTGATAATCTAGCTGTCAGATGGATCTACGTCTTCCTTTGCTTTGTTGAGGACCTGAGGAAATGTAAGATGTATAAGTGCTAATACACACATCCACACAACAGCGTGATCACATCCTCTAAAGGCTGGGACGCCTCTTTTTCTTTCAAAAAATGGCACTCCTGGGTCGCTCCTGTATATAGCTCACGTGGGAATGAGAATGTGTGTGATTTTATTTAACACATTGCATCTTTTTCTGTACTGTTGCATTAAGGGTGCCTGTAACAGCCGGAATGCAGGGCAGATGGAGAACTGCAACATGTCAGCTTTTTTGCCACATAGCTGTCATCGTCTGCTCCATCATTCACCAGTAGTTTTCCATTCACCTGTCTCACCTGTTTTCCACACCCACTCGTTAACTCACTCTCTTTCTCTTCTGCCAGTATTCAAACCCGCACCTGACACACACTCTTTGCCAGATTGTACTTTGCCTCATGCTTGTCTCTCCCGCGTTCAACACTAGATTGCCTACCCGGTTCCGACCCTGCCTGTCCCCGACCTGCCTGCTCTGCCTGTTTCCTGATCCTGCCTGTCCCTCGACTATCCTGCCTGGCCTGTTATCCGACCCTGCCTGTATCCACGCTGACCGCCTCGCTTACTCCCTGACCCTCTGCCTGTCCCTGACTCACCTTCTGCCCGCTGTCCTCCGGTGCGTTATACTGCCCGGTTGGTATTCCTCCGATCCAGTGGAATCTCCAATAAAGTATATTACCAATTCTCCTTGGTTTCTCGAGTGCTGCATTTGGGTTCTCCTTAAGATTGTGACAATAGCATAAAATAGGTCTTACTTTGACTTTTAATGGCTTAACTTTGACCGTCTCATTCCCACTTTAATGTCAAGGAGAACGTGTATTGGGTTTTAATTGTTAATCTTTTGTCTTATAAACCCTAGAATATGTTCAAAATGAACATGACAAATTAAGCTGGAAACAAATTAAGGTTTACTTACTTTACTTTTGTTATAAATGAAACACTTCTTGGCAACACTTTAAAAGAAGAGTACAAAACATTAGCTTAAGTAGCATTTCTGCTCACCTTTAACTGCACCAATTATTCATACATTGGCCAAGGCTGCCGCATCTCTCTCTATATAACATGTTGTGTTTTATATACAGTACATTTTAAAGAATGTGTTCTTTACTGAAAATAATCCCAAAAACATGTTTGGTAGAAAAACAATTCCTGTGCTCCTGGGCTTTAAAACTCTGAAAGGTAACTTTAACAAAGCCTGTAACTGAGAAACACTGAAGTTAATGCCAAGTCTGACTTGTGAGAAATTGTGCCAGCAGTGTAGAGCATTCAACTCTAAAACAGATGTTTTTTTTAATGGACCTCTGGTATCAGAGACACCTTGACCTTGTCTCATTTATTTGTTTTGCTCTAGTTTTATGTCCCTCTCTGGGCACAGTGTGGATGAATCCCAGTCAGTAGGGCAGGTGAAAAGAGGCCGTTCTAGCTGTAACCCGTTGATCTTGCCTGCAGAAATTATTTCCTTTACACAGGTGAGAGGAAAGTACCACCAAATGGTGGATCTGCTGCATCATGACAAAACAATATGTTTTAATTTTTTTAAAAGGGCAACTCAACTGTTGCAAAAACACTGACATGACATTTTTGACTCAAGCATTACACTTACATACTGCGGTTGCTCAGACCACATCTGACGGATGGCTGTGGTTTCTCTACCAACCTGGACGTGATTAACACCAAAGACTGTTATAAACACACTGTATGTGATTTGTTTAATTACTTTAAGGGTTACCTAATAAAATTAAAGCTGCCTTTAGGCTATCATTTAACCTGTTGAAAAGAGTCAGATTATTCTCATTTTTACATGTAGATACAAAAATTACAAATGAATTTTGGAATGTGTTTATATAAATAATAATTATAATAGTAAACTTTATTTATATTGCACATTTCAAAACAAAATCACAAAGTTCTTCAAATAAAACAGAGAGCCAAGACTGCAGGGACGCAGCTTAAATAGATCTGAGTGTCAGCAGCACAAAAATACAATTGGCTGAAAAGAAGAAGACATCTGATTGGCTACAGATGGTAACATGCATTTTTTTACGTTGGGGGGGTCTGATAAAACCGACTTACGAATGCTGTTCAAAGGAAGTTCACACACGAAAAGCAGTGTGTGCAGAATCAACCGTTTTTGTTTATGACTGTAACACACAAGAGATACAGTGTGTTTTTAATGAAAAATAAACAGATGTGGTCCAATTGCATGAAGAACACTAGGTCCGTTTTCGGGAAGGGTTTAATCGGAACCCTCATAAAGTCAATGTTGGGACTGACGGTTGAACTGCATTAAAGACAACTCCTTTATATGTTCAGTTAGGCACTGGCTCTGGCACCACTGATGTTGTTAAAAAACAAAGCCAGCCTAATTTAGCCACAACAATGTCCAATGGTACCCATTAAATGTAGAGCGCACGTTCTAATTTACTTTTGTTAGACTGCAAGTGTAAAAGAGTAAATAGTTGCTGCTCTTCCAATAAAGCTGTTTTAGTTCTGGAAGTACGACAAACAGCACGCTTTGAAAAATTGTCAGCATTTCTGTCATGTATGTGCTTATAGTAAATGCAGTAACACGTGCAAAACACTGTAGTTCTTTTTAATGATGTAAAATAATAAGGGTAGTGCCTTATACCTGGATTAACCTTATTAAAGCACTTATAAGGAAAAACATTTAGGTAATTGGTTACGTCCCTGGTCCCACCCAGTGTGTCCGCTCAGAGCCGGGGGGGGTGCTGAAACCTGAGGCTGATTGGACTAATCACTGGTCCTGGACCTGCTAATGCGGAGAAATCCCAAGGTTTACTCAGCTGGCCAGCTGGAAGATAACTTGCCCCTACACAGGGATCCATTACTCCAGCCTTCACCCCCTCACAAATCCCCCATAATAAGACCCAGACTGTTAGCAGGCGGTCTCTGCCACGGGGTGCCAGCTTCTCACCGAGGTAAAATAGATCATTCATTAAAGCTGTGTTTGGATTCCACTGACTGGAAGATGGGTCACAGCTGTGTAAAAAACACAATGCAAGACAGAACAAGTGTGCAGAATACATAATAACAATATGTAGAGGAAGACGTGTAAAATATGATGAGGCTGTTGGACAAATACCAGGAAAAGTGAACAATGCTAGATTATTCTATTTTATTTAGTACCAGAATTGGGGCAGTCAACGTTAACAAGATTAATCTGGATACTTTAGCGCTTTAACAAAATAATGCAAATGAATCTCCAAAAAATGGCTGAATTTGGTTCCAATAATTAAAAAATCATCCAAACTAAACTGAGATGTTAGTAACCCTCAAATGTATCTGTCCACTTTGTCATGCATTTCATTATTACAACACCACACATGTTTTTTTGATTAATCATGATTAATTACAGATTATTATTAGGATTAACGTGATTACATATCTTCATTGATTGGCCCCACTAGCTCAAATATATTACAGAAGATGTCTTCCTCTGAAAAGAGGAAAACAATCAGTAGAGACCTGTCTGCTGCATTCGACACGGTGAATCATCAGATCCTCCTTCACACACTCCAAGGATTTTGAGGCTCTGCACTTTCCCTCCTCACCTCATACCTCAAAGACCGCACCTACAGGGTAACTTGGAGAGGGTCCGAGTCCGACCTTTGTCAATTATCTACAGGCGTCCCTCAGGGCTCTGTCCTTGGTCCCCTCCTCTTCTCTCTGTACACAAACTTGCTTGGATCTGTCATTAGCCCGCATGGTTTTTCAGGCTCTCGTCATCTCACGCCTAGACTACTGCAACTCCCTCCTGGCTGGTCAACCTGCATGTGCCATCCGACCTCTGCAGCTCATCCAGAATGCAGCGGCTCGTCTGGTCGTCAACCTTCCTAAATGTTCCCACACCACGCCCCTCCTCCGTTCCCTTCACTGGCTTCCGATAACTGCTAGAATCCACTTCAAGACACTGGTACTTGCGTACCATGCTGTGAATGGATCTGGACCTTCCTACATCCAGGACATGGTTAAACTGTACACCCCAGCACGTGCATTTCGCTCTGCATCAACCAAACGGCTCGCTGCACCCTCGCTGCGAGGGGGACCCAAGTTCCCATCAGCAAAAACACGTGGGTTTGCTATCCTGGCTCCAAAATGGTGGAATGAGCTCCCCATTGACATCAGGAGAGCAGATAGCCTACACATCTTCCGGCGCAGACTGAAAACTCATCTCTTTCGACTCCACTTCGAGCAATAGAATTAAAAATAAATAAAAAAGTACTTATATACTAACTAAACACCTATATACTAACTAAACACTTATATACTAACAAAGCACTTATATACTAATAAAGGACTGGCTTATCTATAGCCAGTTGAGTAGCACTTGAAATGTTTTTGCTCTATGAAACCGGATGTACTTATATGATTCTGTTTTCTTCTAGTTTGTATCTTCTTGGTCGAATGCACTTATTGTAAGTCGCTTTGGATAAAAGTGTCAGCAATGTAATGTAATGTAGAGCTATAGCACAGACACTAACAGATCCCTCTGGCGAGAACTTTAAGATGTTATCCTTTGCAGACCATATACGTACATGCACACAAATGTATACAGGGTTGAGAGAGTTACTTTGAAAATGGAATCTGTTACCATTACTAATTACTATAAAAAAAAGAAAATGTAAAGTATTTAAGTATCACAATATAAAAGTAATGTATTCTGATTACTCTTTGTTACCTCAATATCAAATGCAATGCCAATGAATAAGAATTAAAGAAATATCAACAAGGTATTTTCTGCTTGAGGGTTTTATGTGAAGCAACCAAACAGTTTGATCTTAGCAAAGAAGAAAACAGGATACTCTGTATAAAATATGGGTCTTAGAATATTATAGTTCACAAATGCTTTATTCATTTATTCACATGCTTTCATATTTTCAAATGTATTGTAATGTTTCAATCCTCCTAGTAATCCCCATTTTGGAAAAATGTACCAGTAACCTGATTACACGTTTTTGTATCCTGATGACATACTCTCCATGGCTGTTTATATAACACACTACAGGGAAGGAAGAACCCCAACGAGCACATCAGGGCCTCTTTGATCAGTTGAACCTGTTGGGGGTGATCTGGTCATGCTGTTAGCAGATATGGCTGAAATGTGTTTGTGTGCTCCAACCTGTGCAGTATATGTAAAATCAGAAACAAATGAATAAATAACTCCGATCTAACCACTACAAAAGTCTGCCATGTTGACTTAGAGTCTAGTTTAATACTAGTTGAACATTACATTTTTATATTTGTATGTGTTTTTTTTAAATATGTTTCTAGTTATTGTGCTTTTTATCATGTTTTTAATTATTGTTTTATTATTGTACTCCCATTGTCCATGCATCCATCCATCTTCTCCCGCTTATCCGTGGTCGGGTCACGGGGGTAGCAGTTCCAGCAGAGAGCCCCAAACTTTATTTTCCCTGGCGACATCAACCAGCTCTGACTGGGGGGATCCCAAGGCGCTCCCAGGCCAGCGAAGAGATATAGTCCCTCCACCTGGTCCTCGGTCTACCCCTTGGTCTCTTCCCTGCTGGACGTGCCTGGAACACCTCCCTAGGGAGGCGCCCAGGTGGCATCCTAACTAGGTGCCCGAACCACCTCAACTGGCTCCTTTCGACGCGAAGGAGGAGCGGCTCAACTCCGAGTCCCTCCCTGATGACCGAACTTCTCACCTTATCCCTAAGGGAGACACCAGCCACCCTGCGGAGAAAACCCATCTCGGCCGCTTGTATCCGCGATCTCGTTCTTTCGGTCATGACCCATCCTTCATGACCGTAGGTGAGGGTAGGAACGAAAATGGCCCGGTAGACAGAGAGCTTTGCCTTCTGGCTCAGCTCCCTTTTCGTCACAACGGTGCGGTAAAGCGACTGCAGTACCGCTCCCGCTGCTCCGATTCTCCGGCCCATCTCACGCTCCATTGTTCCCTCACTCGAGAGGTCCCCGAGATACTTGAACTCCTTCACTTGGGGTAAGGACTCAGTCCCTACTTGGAGTGGACAGTCCATCGGTTTCCTGCTGAGAACCATGGCCTCAGATCTGGAGGTGCTGATCCTCATCCCAGCCGCTTCACACTCGGTTGCGAACCGATCCAGTGAGTGCTGAAGGTCGCAGACCGATGAAGCCATCAGAACCACATCATCTGCAAAAAGCAGTGGTGCAATCCTTAGTCCACCGAACTGCAGACCCCCCCCCCCCCACGACTACGCCTCGAAATCCGATCCATGTATATTACAAACAGGATTGGTGACAAAGCGCAGCCCTGGCGGAGGCCAACCCTCACCGGAGATGGGTCCGACTTACTGCCGAGGACCCGGACACAGCTCTCGCTTTGGGAGTACAGAGATTGGATGGCCCTGACTCCCATTGTGTTATTTAATATTGTAGTTATTGCCTGTACAGCACTTTGGTCAACTGAAGGTTATTTTAAATGTGCTATATAAATAAATAAAGATTGAGATTAGAGTCCCCCTGTCTCCCCTCCAGTGTCGAGCAACCCGTACAGACATCACAAATTCGGGTTAATCTATCCACTTCTTGTGGCTCCTCCTCACACATTCTTCTTCCCTTCTTCTATTTCATTTACTGTCAAGTTAAACATAACATATTTGTTTTTTTGTCAACTCTCAGTCCAGGTCTTTCCCACTCTGCACACACACACACACACACACACACACACACACACACACACACACACACACACACACACACCACACACACACCACACACACACACACACACACACACACACACACACACACACACACACACACACACACACACACACACACACACACACACACACACACACACACACACACACACACACACACACACATACACACATACACACACACACACAACCCAGTGTAATGTCAACACTGTCTCACTTCTCACCTTTCCTTTTACACCCCCTGCTTTCAGAGAGTGTCGAAGAACACTTAAGGTTTGTGTTTGAACGAGGAAGGGGAAAGGAACATATTTCAAAGCGGGTCAGAAACGAAGCAACTGTGCCCAAACAAGAACTAATACCAAAGGGATAAGGACGACTTCAAATCAACAGGAGACCCTGATCACACTCTGGAGATGTCAGTGTGATAATCCTTTCAAAGGGGTTGGAATACACTTGGTCACTGACTATATGGTCTTAAAACTGACTAATATAGAAAGGCAGAATGATCATTATCCATTTATTGGGAAAGGGCATTTAATCTGTTTACAATGGATATTATTAATTGTATTGCTACTGTTAAAAAATAAGGGATGTCTGTTTTCAGTTTATAAAATGACCACAACAGAAATCCTCTTCATAAAGGTGTTTTCATCACACCAAAAGGCACCATGCCACTAATTAAAAAAACTTGATCTGAACTGGAACAACAAAAGATGTGGTCAGCTCAGCGGAGTTACCAGGGTGTTGCTAAGAAGGAGGGGATGTCAGCCGTACTACCAGCAGGGCAGAGGAGCAGGAATATGCCGGACCGCCAGCTGAGCACCAGCAGCAGGAATAGACCGGACAAATGTTGGCCTGTCCACCAACGCAAATACTTGCGTCCGGGAATTCCCAATGCTGGAACTGGCTTGGTGTCAGCTGAAGAGCTTGTTGAGGAGTATAATGGAAGAAGTCAAGATGGAGGCTAGCAAACTGGGTTTTAAAGGGGACCTATTATGCTAAATGCACTTTGTGATGTCTTTAATACATAAATATGTGTCCCCAGTGTGTCAGGGAACTCACAAAGTGTCAGAAAATAAAACCCTCTCTCTTTTCCTCCGTACCTAGATCTCTAAAAACGGGGGTATAACTGAGCTGATCCAGATTTGCCAGCCGGTATGACATAAATTACGTCATATCGGCCCTATCAGAAACGATGCGCGACGTGTTATTTGTCGTGTGATCAAATAAAACCATAAGTACAAATCAAAAGTGGCCAGGAGGGAACAGAAACATAATAATACATAAAATAAAATAGCTTTCAGTTTTGTCCATCACAGCAACAGCAGATGGGCCCCCCCACACAGTGTGTGGGTTAATTTTGTCACCGAGAACCACTGGTGTCTTTAACTCAGTCAAACAACTCTTCACAGAGGCAGGGGCCAGCACATCTGTTATTATGGACGCTGCTTTTGTACGACCACATGACATTTTCTTTACTATCTCAGAGTCTGGAAAAATGGTCGGCGCTAGCTTGTTACCAGTCATTTGACCGGTATGATGGGAGTGTTGCACTGCGTGGTAAACACTGGTTATTTCTGCTGCTGTTACCTTGTCTGAGTGGCCATCATTTTTTGGTTTGAGCAGGAATGTCTCCACAGAGTGGGATGTCTCTTTTTGAGCGACACGTTTCTTGTGAGAATCGCATTCTCTGTGTCTTTTGACGTCGTATTCACCGCCATGTGCAATTAACCCTCTGGCATGACTTTTTATTTTGGGAGGAAAAAAATGTTTCACCATGTGTTTTAGGAGCTTAGGGGTCCCTGATATTATATCAATTATAACATGTGACTCCCCTCACCCCTCAACCAGGGGTTGGTTTGTTGCCTCAGGGCAACACTGTGCTACGAGTGTATTGAAACACCAAGGATTTCTACAGTTCAGAAGAAATAGAAAAAACAACTCTGTGTGTGTGTGTGTGTGTGTGTGTGTGTGTGTGTGTGTGTGTGTGTGTGTGTGTGTGTGTGTGTGTGTGTGTGTGTGTGTGTGTGTGTGTGTGTGTGTGTGTGTGTGTGTGTGTGTGTGTGTGTGTGTGTGTGCGTGTGTGTGTGTGTGTGTGTGTGTGTATGTCTCTCTGTGTGTATGTCTCTCTTTGTGTGTGTGTGTGTGTGTGCGTGTGTGTGTGTGTGTGTGTGTGTGTGTGTGTGTGTGTGTGTGTGTGTGTGTGTGTGTGTGTGTGTGTGTGTGTGTGTGTGTGTGTGCGTGTGCGTGTGGCTTTGCGTGTGTGTGTGTGTGTGTGTGTGTGTGTGTGTGTGTGTGTGTGTGTGTGTGTGTGTGTGTGTGTGTGTGTGTGTGTGTGTGTGTGTGTGTGTCTGTGTGCCTAACCCTATCTTGACCTTCACTGTCCTCACTGTCAGACGGAATAGCCCTAACAGCCTGATCGTGTCCCTTCTGCCCAGAACATGTTTTGTTGTCCATTTCCTGTAAATATCAGTAGATGTAAAAACATTGATTAGGTTTATCATTTTACAGCTAAGCACATTTGCACACATTTGACCAAAAAAGTGGTCAAGTGGCACAGTGTTGCCCTGAGGCAACGAACAAAAAAACATAGTTTTAGCCAATTAATAAATACATAATAAGTCTTTAAACAATCAAATATACTTCTTTACGTATTTATGCACATGCATGTATTTTTTATTTTAAGTTGTGTACATTTCTAATATGTTAAAAAGTGAAATGTATCTTACCAAGTGGTGGCCCTGAGTCCCCTGCAGCTTGCAGAAAGGACTGCTCCACCCCCAGTCAAAATGCCACACCTATATAATTCCCTCATTTTATTGGACACCAGCATGTCAGGTGACATTGTGTATATTTAAAAAAATAAAAATATTTAGAGGGCCAGTGTGAGGTCGAAAAAAGTGGTTTGTTGCCTGAGGGCAACAGTATGCTGTAGAGTAGAGGGTTAAAAAATTACTCTTGCAAAGATTGCAAAAAAGCCCATCCACACAGCGGCGTGCGTTGAAGCTTCCAACGCTTCTGCCCATTCGACGTGGACCGTTGCTGGCGTTGCTGGCTTCAAAAGTTGAGCAATGTCCTCGACGGAGGCGTCAGCCAATCGTACAATCTCTAGCCAATCAAACCGCGTGCTTGTGTGTCTGGGGCGGGAGATTCATGTGATTGGTTGTTGGTCGAGTGTCAGACACGCCCACCGGCAAGCGTCAACGCATGCCGCTGTGTGGACGGGCCGTGAGAGTCGCCCTGCACTGGCTTCACCCACGGGTAAGTGTCGTCCCAGTCTTTGTTGTATGTGCATCTTCTTTTCTTCTTAGCTGTAGTTTCAGTTTCCTCCATTTTTGGCGGGGCCGCGGGGGGGGGGTGTGAGTGAGTGAGTTACTCTCATTGGTTAACACTTGACCAGCACCCGCCGTGTGTTACAGCTTGATTGACAGCACAGCAAACACACCCCCGTGATGATAGCCTTCCCTGCTTTCTCAACAGCCATTGGATGAATCTGATTTTAGAAAAGCGTTTTAGCCAATCAAAATGAAATATGCGGGACATCGTCTCAATTTGCGGGACGCACCAAAAGTCGTGAAAATGCTGTGCAGTCCCGCGCAAAGCGGGACATCTGGCCACCCTACAGTAGGGTAGTTTGTGAACTACCTCTCTGAAAGGTCCCAATGTGTTCATTTTGATGGGCTGTCTTCTGAGTGGTTAAAGATTGCCAATGGTGTTCCTCAAGGTTCTGTTTTAGGTCCACTTTTATTCTCCATCTACATCAATAGTTTAGGTGAAAATGTCGATGGAGCAACCTTACATTGTTATGCGGACGATACCGTGATGTACTGTGCAGGTCCCTCCATTAAGGAGGCTGTTGTTGAATTGCAAGCAGTTTTTAACATTATTCAGACTCAACTCTCTGAACTAAAGCTACTTTTAAATGTTGATAAAACCAAGGTAATGCTCTTTTCAAAAGCTAAAAAGACACCAGAGTCTGTTGTAGATATTGTAACTACGCAAGGAATAAAAATTGAAGTGGTTACCTGTTACAGACCGTCCACACAGCGGCGTGCGTTGACGCTTGGCGGTGGGCGTGTCTGAAGCTTGGGGAGTCAACGCGACCAACAACCAATCACATGAATCTCCCACCCCTGACATAGCAAAAAAGGAAAAGCCCGGTTCTTCTCCACTATTGCCAAAATGGATGCCGGTTTTGTAGCAAGGGTAGCACAGGCAAGTGTCGTAGCAAGGGTGGCTTTAGTGTATGCAATGTCTCGCAGGAGGCCATGTAGTGTGCGTCACTGTTGGGTACATCCGATACTCAGAAAACGTCTGCAACGGGGGGAATACCACGTTCTGGTCCAAGAGCTCTGCCTGGATGATGTACTGTTTCAGCAGTACGTCAGGATGAGCAAAGACGTGTTCGACGAGTTGCTCGGAAAAGTGGGTCCACTGATTTCAAAGGCAGACACCCATATGCATTTGTCAATCGGACCTGCCGAGCGACTCACCATCTGCCTACGGTACGTTTTGTGTATTTCTACTTCTTTAACCTGACTCTGTATAGAAAGAGAGAGAATGCATGCCATGGATGAATGAAGTCTGTGATTTAGTTCAGATGGATGACATTAATTAAGATAGCTAGGTAAACGCAGTATTGCTCCCCTGTGTACATGGCGTGTGTGTGTGTGGGGGGGGGTCTGTGTGTGTGTGTCTCTGTGGTCTGTGTGGGGTCTGTGTGTGTGTGTGTGTGTGTGTGTGTGTGTGTGTGTGTGTGTGTGTGTGTGTGTGTGTGTGTGCGTGCGTGCGTGCGTGCGTGCGTGCGTGCGTGCGTGCGTGCGTGCGTGCGTGCGCGTGCGTGCGTGCGCGTGCGTGCGTGCGTGTGGGGACATATACTTTTTTTAAATCATGTATATTATTTTTTTCTCAGGTACCTGGCAACTGGTGACTCATACAGGACCATAGCATTCAGCTATCGGGTCGGGCATGCAACTGTGGCTGTCATTGTCAGGGAGGTTGCGGGTGCCATCTGGACCGCCCTGTTGAGGAGACCATGCCGGTACCACAGACCGAGGACTGGAGAGCCATCGCTGCTGGGTTCCAGGAGCGCTGGAACTCTCCGAATTGCGTTGGTGCCATTGATGGGAAGCACGTGATGATCCAGGCTCCGGCAAATTCTGGGTCCCTATAAGTCCACCCCACTCCTTGGTACTGCTGGCAGGGTTTGCCGGGGGATATTGCTGGACGTCTCACGGTCAATGACAAATGGGGTTAAAAAACCCATCACTGCCGTGAAACGCCAGGGCTTATATCCCCCTGACGACCCTGCCCCGCTTCTTTTTGCCTCCTTCTCCCTAGCTTTCTCCTTCCGGAACCTGTCCCTCAGAGACTTCCACCTTGTCCTGCACAATTCCTCTAATGAAATGAAATAATAAAGTTAATTTGTTGAACTACTTGAAGAATTGACTAAATTATTCCTACATTAATGAAAAGCAAATCCCTTTATCACTGTCATTTGCATAAAAGGTTTTACATTCACACTTTATATGATGAACATTTATGACATTAATGTCTATGGTGCTATTTTATGCTACATTCCATGCTGGCTAAATATACTGTCTATGCCTGCAAGCTGTCCATTCAATGTTAAAATTAAGTACACTGGATATATCAAATCAAGTTTTATTTATATAAACATTTATAAACATTTATAAACGATTTTTGGTCGATCCAAAATGCTGTACATATAATAAAACTAGCCTACAGTAGAGACACGTTACAGCTAATACAACATCACAGTTTGTTCAGAATATCATATAAACTCCCCAAACTGGCGAAAACCTACCAGTTCCACCCACTGTCTCTGCCACCTCCCTCCATGCCTGGCTCCTCCGGTTTGTATCCCAGTAGATGAACAGAGACTGATCATACAGCACTACCGGGTGGTGATTCACTACCGCTGTAATTAATTTCTCCTCCATTTTTTGGAATATGAGGAAAAGACCTGCGTAGTCTCTCCCAGCATACACCCGGTTTGATTGGCTAGCGCTGTACTGGCAGATTTGCATAAACGGGATTTCATTGGTTGAACATTGCTCAACTTTTGAAGCTTGCAACGCCAGCAACGCTCCACGTCGCTTCCCAAAATGCAGTTCAAAGTGAATGGGCAGAAGCGTTGGAATCTTCAACGTGTTACCTGTGTTACCTGTGCTGGACTATGGTAATTTGATTTATATGAATGCACCTGCCCATTGCCTGGTCAAGTTAGATGCTGCACAGCGCACTGAGATTTGTGACAAACTGTAAAGCATTAACCCATCACTGTACCCTGTATGCCAAGGCAGGTTTGCCTTCACTAACTGTACAGAGGCTCAGTCACTGGTACATTTGTATATCCTCCTGGGACCCAGCCCATTGAAAATGGCCACTGTCGTGGACATTTTGTTAACATGCATCTCCTTTAACGGAGCGTCCACACAGCAGCGTGCGTTGACGCTTGGAGGTGGGCGTGTCTGAAGCTTGGGGATTTTTTGCGAGCAACAACCAATCACATGAATCTCCCGCCCCCGACATACAAAGCAATAGCAATGTTAAAACGAAGTAAACTGGATATAAAATCCCCAAACTGGCGAAAACCTACCAGTTTCACCCACTGTCTCTGCCTCCTTCCTCCATGCCTCGCTCCTCCGGTTTGTATCCCGGTAGGTGAACAGAGACTGATCATTCAGCACCGGGTGATTCACTACCGCTATAATGAATTTTCCCTCCATTTTTTGGAATATGAGGAAAAGACCTGCGTAGTCTCTCCCAGCATACACGCGGTTTGATTGGCTAGAGCTTGTACTGGCAGATTTGCATAAACGGGATTTCATTGGCTGACGCCTCCGTCGAGGCGTCAAAAGTTGAACATTGCTCAACTTTTGAAGCCAGCAACGCCAGCAACGCTGACATCCTGGTCTTTCCAGTGATATGTCATTGGTTAAAATTGCATGCTGGGAAGTTCCTCTTTCTTTTCATCCAAAATGGCTGGCATACGAAAAACAAAATTGTATAGAAGCAGGAGGAGAAGTCAAATATTGTTGAATAATTGTCATTTTTACCATGAAAATCATATATATTCTTGTTTATTAACATGTGAGGAACTATATAATTAGTTCTGAAAGCAATTAAATAATTCAAGTTTTCAAATAACAGCCCTTTTATAAATGTCCATTCTAGTGGACATCAGGACTATCTTCATAGACTTTATGACTCAATATTGTTGCAGGAGACGGAACTGAAGCAGACATTTTCTGTACCAGATAGTTCAGTGAGATTAAGATTTTGAGCTCTCAGGCTGCGGCCACACGAGGACGAATTCGGTCGTTTGCGTTACTGTTTAGTGTCATATAGACCGTTCGGCCACACGAGGACGACCGAATACGGCACTAAACGACTGAGGAAACGATAACGGGTCCCAAGGTGGATAGAAAGGCATACGCAACTCTCTGGGGGGTCAAACGGCTCCGTGTGTGCGCCCTATCCGGACATTTTCAGATCACTGATAGTGATTGCGCAATAGCCCCGCCTCTCCCCACCTCTTCTGCTCACCTCCGCTTACCCCGCGCCATTGCTGAAGTGTTTCGCCACCAACAACAACAACAATGGCCGATCGCAGAGTTGCTATCGTGCTCCGGACGCTATTGACCATGCTACAGTTGTTTGTGCAACATCTACAGCAATAATGATGAGGCAATAGCCCCGCCTCTCCCCACCTCTGCTGCTCACCCCCGCGTCAAAGTAAACTGCACCCTGAATTCAGATTATTTATCTTTCTCTCGATATGGACCTAAACGCGAGTGAAGTGTAATCTGACAGGACGGAGACACGCAGCTCTGCTCACCTGCAGCTCCTCCCGCTGCAGCAAAACACACACTTCAAGTCAGATCATCACCCTTAGCTATTTTAATTACCTCTCAAACTCCCTAAACAAGTTATAAATATGTTTATTTTTACTGTCGGCCGGGTCACTCATTACTGGATCAGCTGCTGCATGAGACAGACACTGACGCTGTCCGAAGAGAGGGAGGAAAAAGAGAGGCTCCGTGTATTTTATTATTATATTATATAGAGTCGTTATTCATTTGTTTTAAAGCTCAATAAATAACAAAGAAGACCTTTGACCGGCACTTTTATAATTTTGTCCGGAAGATTTAAACTTTAATACACGCTGACTGGCGAAAAACTCTGCCCGGTTCCCTCGGCCCCCACCGTGGAGAATAAACAGAAGGGCAACCATGACAACCATGCTTCTTCGCTGCTTTTGTGGAGGAAGTTACAGCACCACGTACAGGCTCGGCATATGTACTGCAGCTTCTCCAGCGGTTGGAGCTAAACGGAGCGGTCTCGTGTGGACAGAAACTATCTGGATAACTATTGCGTGTGGACGGAAGCTTGTTTGCGATTGCGTTTGTGTTAATCCTATGCGTTTAGCCGTTTTTGTCCTCGTGTGGCCGCAGCCTCAGATGATGAGAGAGATGAGGCTTTCACACCTGGGATAGAATAGGGTCAAGAAGAAGGGGGGGGAAGATGCAGGAGGCTCCATGAGCACACAGATAGATACATAGAGACAGATAGGGACGAGCTGGAAAGACATGGCCCCCTGTGGGCCAAGAGTAGCACGTATGTCTTATTGTTGCTTTTATTTTAAGTGGAGCCATGAAAAATGAGAATTACCTCAGGAATGTCAAATTTGTTTCTATGAGCAGGTCAAATGGAGACAACATCCATACAACTAGTCAAGATGACCCTACAGCCCGTGCTGACTGGAGTCAATGAGGTACTTTCCCACTACATTGACTACAAAGTCTTTGAAGATCTGTAAAGATTCACCAAAAAACAAGCTAGTTTTGTATTGACCAAATAAACAGCAATGTTCAGATCAATTACTTATTCATGTTTTAAATAAAGGTGAATGTATTATTGTATAATATCACTCTATAACCATAATACGTTACATAGTCCATCTGTTAATTTTGGCTGTCTTTTCAAACTAATATGGTCCCGACGTCCTCTACAGTGGACATACTGTAACATTTTTAAAATAAAATAAAATAAAAAAAGTCTAAATTGCAAGATGTTTTTTTAACCCTAAATAGGTAGGAAATCACAAAAAAAAGGAAATTGGAAGACACTTTTTTTCCTGAAATGGAAACTGAGCAATCTGGTGCCACTAAATGTTTTTAAAGCTCGGTTGGATGCTACTCAATCGGAAGCTGTTGGTACCTGCTCATGTGGATACTAGTTATGTAAATTGTAATCCCTGTAATGATGCTGTAAAATGTCCTTTTTGTTGTTCTCTTTATGTTTTTATGTTTCATGTGGAACCTACAGGAGCAGGTCTCCCTTGAAAAAGAGATCAATGATCTCAATGGGATACACCTGGGTAAATAAAGGTTTGAAATTAAATGAAGAAATAATCCTTGATGTGGTTTGGAACATGATGGCGTTTAATCACGGCAGAATTTAACTGTAGCTGCCGGGTCATTCTGAGCAGGCATTAGCTCCCCCTCCTCTTTTTTCTTTTTTTTCAAGTTAAGGAACCAAAATCTGTGTTTTTCTAACAGGGCTGAAATAGAGGGATATGAGGGATGTTTAAAATGCATGATCTGTTTGGTATTTTGAGCAAAACACATCATATACATTTTTATATATTTGTATATATCAAATCAAATCAAGTTTTATTTATATAGCACATTTATAAACGATTTTTGGTCGAGCCAAAGTGCTATACATATAATACAGCCTACATTAGAGACACTTTACAGCAAAAACAACAGCACAGATTGTTCAGAATATCAGTATGAGAAAAACGACACCCTCTATCCTTAGACCCTCACATCGTACAAGGAAAAAATCTGAGATCATAATATATCCCTAAAAATAGCCTAATAGGAAACCTTTAAAACATTTAGCATGTGTCTCTTTCGAGGAAGACTGGGAGACTGGCGTAAGCTTCAAGGACCTCCAAAGACCAGGTGGGTTCCCAGGACTTGGTATGGGACTAGAGCTGGAGCTGGGTGAAGAGAGGTGAGCTGCAGAGTAAAGGTTCCCAAGCCTGACTGACTGAGAGGCGGGCTGGGGTTGAAAACGATTGCTAGCAGGCAGGTGGCTAACAGGGTCCAAGCTAGCAGACTGAAAGATAAGCTGTCTATCAGTAGTTTTACCAAAGTCACTTAGACACACAGCAAAGTGATCCTCAGACAGGGCTGATAAGAGACTCCGACCTCCTTACAAGACACTCTCTTTAACTCTCCAGAACATGGTCAAACGTGTATACAAATACAGATTAGAATCCATCTGATTGGTCTATTTTTGGGCTGTTTGTACTGTCATGGATTTAGCAGGCAGTTGGACCCTAATGCAGAAATAATAATCTCGTGAACATTGACAGACTGACAACAGCAGGTAACTTTGATGATCTGATGAACTGATAGAGAACAATGGTATGGTAAACAGGTACCTAACTAATCACATTAACAAGACACAGCTGGAGAGGGTAGGCAAAACCACAAGGGCAGCTGGGTATAGAGAGGTGCAGGGATGACGTATTTACCCGGAAGTAAACTGCGAATGGGTTCCCTCTACAAAAAAGCAATGGGATTTCTCTATAGGATTTTGGAAAATAGCTCGAAATAAGGTCTGTGGAAAACGAACCAGTTTGTTAAATGCACGTTTTGTTCAGCCGGATAATATCCACATGTCTACCCTACTTTTATTATTTTCGTATCATTAATCTAATCGCCAGAACGTTATGCTATAAACGAACTACTGTACAGCAGGGTCGCACGATCTTCAACGTCACGCCAACTTAAGATCGATATTCAAAAATACAGATTCAAAATTGTACAAGTTGAAGTGTTTGTTTTCACAGTTGGCAAGAGCGCAGGTACTTGCTTTCAAGCAGAACAGGGGCAAACCAACTTAGCGGGAGTGTTTACGTGTTCGGCGTATTCAGTCACTTGTTAACAACCGTTGTTTTTCAGACGCGTAAAATCACCAGCGGGGTCACTGCTGATGTATTTAATGTCGTAGAACAGAACGTGATCCGTCCCTTAAATTTGTGTCAACCACAGACCTTTTTTCCAGCTATTTTCCAAAATCCTATGGAGAAATCCCGTTGACTCTGAGACAAGGGAACCGGAAGTAAAATGCTAACTTACTTCCGGGTTTTAGGACTCGTCATTGCACTCTATAGACACAACTGGATAGAATCAGGGCGTTGCAAACTAATACAAAAAGGCGGGGCATACAAAGACAGGAAGTCAAACCAGACATGACACTATAAGAGTGATTTAATAAATTAAACAGGAGAAGGAAAAAGCATAAGCATAGATCATAACACAGGCAGTTTGGTTATGTCTGGATCATTATTCATGGCTCTACCTGTTGCTTTAGTCCGTTATTTTGATTTAATTTATGGCATCCGGAAGCTCTGTGTCATCCCCTTGGATCCTTCATTTTCAAATATGTTCACATATACAGTACATTGTATACTGTACATGATTTGTCCATGTTGAAATTGTTTTGCGTTGTTTATTCTGGAACAAGATGTCTTTCACGTTCTTGGAAAGGGATCATCCTGAGTTTTTTTTTTCTCCCCATTAATCGATGATGTGTTGATCCACATGTCTACCCTGCTTACTTATACCCAACAGCTGGCTAAAACCACCTAATGTTGTACAGATGCAGCCATCATAGATTTAGCCCTGCTCAACAATCATGGGTCCTTGGCAGAAAGTAGATCCTGTGATGACGCAGTGAATGCTGGGTCGTAATGAGAAACCATCCGGCAGATTGGGCAGTGTTTAGATAAGCTGGAGCGGTTTAGACCTCTTTAATCAGTGAATCTTATCTTATTTCATGAGAGGGTTTGCTTCCCCGACACAGTATACTTCTAAATTATTATCCTCATGATTGTATTATGATTATCACTTGATGATATAATGCTGACACTTGTAAGACCTTGATAAAGATTTCCATTTTTTTTTTGCATAAAGTGGATAAATGGTGATACTATACCTTCCATCCGTGACCATCCTCAATAACAGCCTGTTTAAATAAGTCTTCACTCTAAAACACACATACCTTGACTCAAATGTAAGCCCCCTTTTCGAGACTCAAAGACATTCTGCCACCAACAGCTAACTTCAATGTGTAGTGAATGATTTATTATTAATAAAACCAATATTGTAATGGACTGAAGCCAGTGGAAGAACAAACCCCTTTTATTAAGACTGCCACTTAGTCACTTTAAGATGATTTGTGTTTATGAATTGTATGTTAAACTATGTATGGTGAGTGTTATTCTATCTTATTTGCCAGTGCCAAATACTGTACACATTTCCATTGTATGTAAATGTAATGGACAATATAATATTCTGAATCTGAATTCTATTCATAAGTTTGATTTAATGAAATTCGAAAGAACCGCATGAAAATGAAAGCAAGATTTACTAGGTTTATTACGTTTCCTCCATCTCAAAAACTCTTAATGTTTGAGTCTGTGGAGTTCCTCCCATGGTGAGAATCCATAGCAAATGTGTGTTGGAGCAGGAGAAGACAGCTGTTAGCGATTGGAGCAGACAAGAAATAGGCAGGATATTTGCCAAGTGATAGCAAATGTACAGTGAAGGTTTCACTTTTATGAACAAATATATCTCCCACAATGCCTGCTCAAAAAATAGCATGCAGTGATCAGTAACCAGGATACTGGTATTTATCCTGCCAGCTGTTGTAATTGGTGGTAGTTTAGGACATATTTGAGGCAATAGACTGTGATACTTCTACATAAATTGGACAATGTGATGTGTGAGTTAAACATGCTGCACATTGAACCATGCTGTTACAGTATGGGTGCCTGGAGCGGCCGAAAAAAAGGGTAAATTCAGTCTGGCAGCATTTATCTGACATGTTGTTGTAATGTGAGCATATCTAAAGCTCAACAAAAAGCCTAACGTGTGAAAGCACAATAGTCCAATTAAAACAAATGCAGGAGTGACTGTAAAAGTGTAAATCTCAGCCTTTTTAATTGTTGTGCTACAAATCAAACCATAAAATTGGTTATACTTGAATAAACACTATCATTTATGATGAATCCAATCTTGAGGTGACAACACAGTTCCTTTAAATGCCCATATGAGTTATTTTGAAAACGTATATAAGAAGTTGTTTAAAGCATTTATGTAAGGGAACTGCAATGGTCCACATACGTTTATGTATGACAGCCAGAACAATTTAAATTCAATTCCATCTGATGGTGTAAATTGCCTTTTGTAAGAAAGACTATTTTCTAATTGTGGGTTGGGCTGAACGATTTTAAATTGAAATCGCGATTTTAAATGATGCGATTATCAAATCGCGAAGCCTGCGATTTAAAAAAAAAAATAAAAAATTTACAATCTTTTTTTTGTTACCATTTTTTCTTTCTCTTGTGTGTCAGTCATCCACACCAATCAGAAGTGCTGTGCTCCACATGTACCAGCCATTTTTAATCAATCAGAAGTGGCCCAGGATAGAAGGTGATAGACAGATTGATCCAATCACCTGCCAAGTGCTTTTGAAAGTGCCTGCCCTTTCCAAATGGCTACCAATGGAGCTTTCCTAGATGGTTTGGTGAAACAATGACAGACCCGGTCTTGTGCCTGTCGGGAGAGTTTCCCTCCGTCAATGGTAAACTCTCGTCTTGCACTCGCCCTAATAAAACCAAACTAAATGAGCCACTTGCATAAGTTAATTTAAAAGACCATAAAACCACCTTAAAACTGTTATTCCTACCTTTGTGAGAAGACCAGTGACAGGCAGCCAAGAGAGACTTTTTTTGAACTGACGGCAAACTTTTTATGGCTTCCTGTTTACCTGGTCACCGGTCATGTGACCGCATCAGGTGACAATGACGTCAGATTCCCACACATAATTTAATCCCTGAAACAGCTCAGGCCTACATGATGGCTACCCCAGATTGGCAAATCAAAACATGGAAAATAACATTAGCCACAATGCGCGCGCTGCACAGAAATCAGATATTTCTGACCCCCAGAATTGCCCAGCTGATGCAAAAGTTGCCTCAAAATACACAGCCTTATCAGAGTGCGGATAACTCCCAGCAGTTTCAGGGACAAAACCGCACACAGCAGTATCAAAATCAGGGAAGATCACAGGGTTATCAAGACAAGGGCAGACAGCAGCAGAACAAACATTCCAAAAAGTTGATGCCGTGTCATGTCTGTGGTGGAACAGATCACTGGGCGGGGCAGTGCGAGCAGCGCTGGCAAGCACAGCAGGATGCATTGCCTGCTCTTCCCCAGCCCCCCCAACACCCGGCATTACTGCCTCCCCCTCCCCTTAACAGTCAATACGACAGGCAGGCCCAACAGGGGCAAGACGGTCAGCAAAGAAGATAGAGGGGCCATGAAGAAATAGGGTCAGATTCACAGCATTTCCCCATTCAAGCAGCAACAATTCGCCTTTCCAATAACCCGCGTGAAGATCCGATTATGCCCGTTGATTTCAGTGGTAAGGCGGTAGACATTTTGATTGACAGCGGAGCAACATTATCAGCAGTGCGCACGAAGGAAAAAGTGTGTGAAGCAACCAAGAATTTTGTTACAACAATGGGAGTTTCTGGCATTCCTATGTCAGAGCCCGTTTCAGAGAAAACTGATATTTCAATTGAAGGATCACATGTCCAACACTCTTTCATTATTTCAGATGGAAGTCCTATTAATCTAATGGGCAGAGATTTGCTTTGTAAATTACAAGCAACAATACATTGCACTCCAGACGGATTGTTTTTGACTATTCCTGACAGCAAAGTCTATCAAGCTGTCCAATTCATTCAATCATCTCAGGATAACCTTTATTGTTGGTCATTTCCAGATTTCAACATGATTTCTGTTTTCTCAACAACAGGAATTCAGACAATTGCTAGCATTTCCCCTGTGTGTGCTTCTTTAATGTCCCTTATGCGGCCTGTATTGAATTGTCACTGCACAGCTGCTTTTAACCCATCAGATGACTATGCACTATCAGTAAGAGGTTTTTGCAACAGCTCAGATCAGTTGGAATGTGAACAGTTTCTATTTTTAGGACCCCAGGGGTGCGCATTGCCTGTTAGGCTAACACCCACACAGCAGGCTTTTTATGCTGCAGACACGATCCCTCACCTCACAATAGCGGTCACTTCAGGAAGTGATCCTAAGGAAGTGGGGGGCCATGGCAGCCCACTGCCATGCTCTGCTGAGGGCTGCAACAGCTTCTCTCACACACACACACACACACACACACACACACACACACACACACACACACACACACACACACACACACATAATCTAATTAACCTCGGAGAAGAGCATTACATGCTGTATCTCTCTGAGCAACTTTCTCTCCCTCAAAGCACATTTCTTCATTTACAGCCACCTGCACTCACACAATATGGACCCCCATCAGATCTTTCTGAGGTTCCGGCCACATTATGGGCTAAACACAAAAATCATGTGGGGTTTGTTTGCTCAGCCCCTCCACACAGAGTCACACTTAAAGCCAATGCCAGATTGCCAGCTATCAGACAGTACAATTTACCCCATAGAGCCATTTTGGGGATTGAAGGAGTCATCCAGTCTCTGCTCGATCAAGGCGTATTAATCTATACGTCCAGCCCGTGTAATACTCCGATTCTGCCCATACCTAAACACAATCGCCCTGATGAGTGGCGTTTTGTCCAAGATTTGCAAGCTATTAACGCTATTGTCATTCCGACAGCTCCTATAGTGCCTGACACTAATTAAATTCTTGCATCATTACCGCCAGATTCGAAATGTTACACAGTAATCGATTTGTGTTCAGCATTTTTCTCTGTTCCTCTGCATCCAGACAGCCAGTATCTGTTTGCATTTACTTTTAAAGGTAAACAAATCACATACACGCGCCTCCCACAGGGGTACGTCGAGTCGCCTACGGTGTACGCAGCAGCGGTTAAGAGAGATCTGGACACTTTGGTCCTTACAGGAGGTAGTACCTTGCTTCAGTACGCAGATGACCTGTTGTTAGCTTCTCCCAACATGGACGCATGTCGCATCGACTCCATTCTGCTCATGAAAAGACTTTCTGAATGCGGACACAGAGCATCCCTGGCTAAGTTGCAGTACTGCCAGACTGAGGTCACATACCTGGGTCACATTCTGAGGGATGGACACCGACTCCTCTCGCCAGCAAGGATTTGCCTTTTGAACAAAGTGGCACCACCCCGCACAAAGAAAGACATGCTGTCTTTTTTGGGCATGGCTAACTATTGCAGACACTGGATATACGAGTACGCTGCTATGGACTCTGTCCTGCGTGCTGCCACTCTGCAGGCTGCTGCTAACATTGTTCAATGGTCTGAGGACATGCACACAGCCTTTCAGGACTTAAAGCGAGCCCTGACATCAGCTCCTGCCCTGGGGCTCCCTGATTACCATCAGCCGTTTCACCTGCATGTCCATGAAAAGGGGGCTTTGCGACGGGCATCTTGGAGCAGAAGCATGGCTCTAATTTCCGGCCTGTTGCATACTACTCATCTCGACTCTCCCCTGTGGTGCTCGGTATGCCGTCATGCCTGCGGGCAGTGGCCACAGTTGCAATTGTTATCAAACAATCCTCTCCCATTGTACTGGCCAGTGACTGTGTAGTATATGCTCCACATGCAGTTTTGCATATTCTGAACACCTCTGCTACTCAGCATATGACAGCAGCAAGGCGCTCTGGTTATGAAGCAATAATTCTTTCAAGCCCACACATCACACTTAAACGCTCCCCCCCTCTAAACCCAGCTACGCTGGTGCCAATTCCAGATTTTGAAATCACACATGACTGTGTCACAACGATTGACATATCTTCTTCCCCCAGAACTGATATGTTGAAAACTCCTATCCCTAATTCAGATATGATTCTATACACAGACGGGTCTGCGAGCAGGCCGTCTGACACAGTACACTTAGCAGGCTATGCTGTTGTGAACGACTGGGAGGTCTTAGAAAGCCGGGCCTTGCCAAATGGCACGTCGGCTCAGGCTGCAGAGTTGTATGCTCTGCTGAGGGCGTGTATTTTGGCTAAAGATAGAGTTGCAACCATTTTCACAGACTCCAGGTATGCATTTGGTGTGTGCCATGATTTTGGTGTCTTGTGGAAAATGCGCGGTTTCTTAACATCGGCCGGTAAGCCTATTCAACATCATGCGTTAGTAGCTCAGCTATTAGACGCTATCATGCTCCCTACACAGCTAGCAGTAGTTAAGTGCGCTGCTCACACAAATTCTGATGATCCTATTTTGCGTGGAAATGCGTTAGCCGACACCGCGGCTAAACAAGCAGCAGTTTCCTGCTCTTCCATGGTGCTCCAATGCCCCTCAACACAACCCGCAGAGCCCATTTGTTTGCCTTCCTTATGATGTCGCGGACATGCAAGCCCGCGCTGATGTTAGGGAGAAGGATTTATGGCTAAGACGAGGTTGTACACTTGACGCTGAGTCCAGCTTGTGGCTCCACCCAGACGGACGGATGGTCTGTCCACGCTCGTTCCTCCATGTTTTGGCACATGTTGCACATGACAAATCACATGTAGGAACAGGAGGGATGAATGGGATTATAAAGTCCCAATGGTTTGCTCCAGGCATTACACTAGCTACACAGACCCTTGTAGATAGATGCATGATATGCCAGCAGACAAGACGAAGAAGTGGTCAAGTTCAGCATGAACACTTACCGCCCCCCTCGGGGCCCTTTGTAAATATGCAAATTGACTTTTCACATATGCCACCATGCCAAGGATTCAAATATCTTTTGGTAATAGTGTGCCAGTTCTCCAAATGGGTAGAGGCCTACCCTACCAGAAAAGAAGACGCTAGAACAGTTGTAAAGTGTCTGTTGGAGCCAATTTGTGTGTGTGTGTGTGTGTATGAACGCGTCATCTAATCTAATCTGCGCACCTGGGAGCACGGGAGGTAATCAAGCTATATGTGGGCACAGGTGATCAGTGGGGATGAGAGGTTAGAGAGGAAGCCACACGTTTTTCAACCGTGTTGACCGTGTCTGAGCGTGTGCGTGATTGTTGTATGTTAACCAAGATTTTAGATAGGCCTAAAAGAACATTTTAACATTGTATATACAAATAAAGCATTACAAATTACGTCATGGTGGACCTCATCCTTCACCACAACACGCGTTGGGAACTCTGGCTGCTAACCTCCATGAGTGGCTTTGTTTTGATGAGCGATCGCCGCTACACTTGTTGAAAAACAGGCTCCAATGAATGAATCGGAGGATCTTGGACGGAAGAAGGAGCTGCTGCGTTCCCACACAGCTCCAGATGATTGCTGACATGTGAACGCTGTGAAAGCCACGAGGAACCACGGTAGGATCGTTAAGAATTGTTGCAAGCTGTGAAAGACCTTCTCATATCAGGGTAAAGGTAAATCCTGCGACAATTCTAAACTAAAACCTCACGCAGCTGCTGCGTTACTGTCAAAATGAGCCAAGAGGGGAGTCGGCCTAAAGCGCCTGCCACTCAAAGTGATACAGAGAGTGGGCTCGGTAAAAGACAGCCTCAACTCACTGTTAAAGCATTGGAATTAAAAATAGCTTCAATTCAATATGAAAGGAATTCAAGGATAAAGAAACTGCATAAATTAACAAAGGATGTTCAACAATTGATACTTTCAAGCCAAAATGTGTCTGAGGTGGAATCCATGTGTGACATTTTTGTGAAAACAATGATCGAATTAAATGAGTTGCATGAGTCCTTGAAACCATTAATGCCATTACATGACTAACTATGTCAAATATCTAACTGACATGTTGAGAAAGTTTCACAGGCAGGTGGCTGACAGGCTCCCCCAGCCGGGAGAGGAGCCCACCCACCCCTTTCAGATTGGTGATAATGTACTAATCAAATCTCTTGAAAAAGATGCTCTGTCTCCCAGGTGGAAAGGTCCTTTCCAGGTGTTAATAGTGACCAGAACAGCCCTGAGAGTACAAGGGAGACCGGAGTGGATTCACGCTACCAGATGTCGTCTCTCTCCTCTACCGGATGCTGGCGTGTGAAGGCAGTCTTCATCATCGTCATGCTGGGTCTTCTGTACCTGGCCAAGGACGCCCTGCTAGATGGAGCTGTGGAAATCCCAACGACAGGTGGCGAGGGATCTCGCCCCTCTGAGGGAGAAAATAAGGTGCTCTTATCTAAGAGCGCAGATGACTTGACCACTCAGGGCCCAGACCCTGCGGGCAAAATGACACCAACGGGCAAATCAGTGCCTAGCAACAAGGAAAGGTTGTATCCAATCACCACACAGACATTCAGTATGGTGCAAGAGACACAAAGAGAGAGAAAAGGAGGAAGAATCAGGAGGATTGTCTCCCTCCCTGATCATAAATCAGAGACTGTTTCTTTTAACTGTCCAGCTTCAATATGTGATCCAGCTAACTGTATTATTATATTTTATGTGTCCGTAGTTCACTCAACGTGGGTGATATATCCAATGGACCATGCGGATGGGGTGGCCTCGGAGGGGGTGAGAATAGCACTCGACACCATTGAAGAAATACCCCCAGAACTGTGGTGTAGCACTAGAGAACAGGTTAAGACACTGATAAAGGATAAAGCAATATGTAGAATGAGGAAACCAGATTACCAGGTTCCCAATCCAGGTGCTACTGCATGCAAAATGTCTGGACCAGATAGAAAAACAAATGTTCTATCCACTCCACTTAAACACTCAGGAGGTGATGTAGATGTTTCAAAAAAGGCCTTAATCACTCCTTTTAAACGAACTAAAACTAATTCTGCAGTAAGCTTAATGTTAGACTACGCACATGAACGTAATATTAGCAACTGTTGGCTGTGCCAAAATATGCCAGAATCCATGCATTCTCCCATGTTTAGCCCAATTCCTTTCACGAAAGCGGACTATAAATTAGTCAGCTGGAACGACATTGACTCCAGGATTAGCGATGAGCCTGAGGCTACACTCCTTCATATCCAACAGACTCTGATAAACCGTTACAGTACGAGGGTCTAGTCTCTCTCATTGTTGATACAGTAAATACAAATTACCTGCCTGACCGTTTCAAACGATTGATGTTTTTAAAACTAATATATGTGAAGAAATACATTAACCTAGCTTTTAAATAGAGATTCCAGTTAGCTCTGGTACAAACTAATTGTTCGGTTAATTCCACAAGTCCAACATGCACAAAACAACCACACATGGCATCTTTATTAGTTGAAGCTTTAGTGACAGTTGTGCCCTGGTTTGGCTCCAGAACAGTGGACTCCGTTGAGGTTAAAATACATGACTGTACGCAACCAATACCCCTAGGCAATCCCCCTACACGGGACTGTTCAATATATGTTCCCCCAATTGTAGTACACGAATGGAAGAATGTGTCCATCTGTTTCCAGAATGAAGCAGGATCTCACACTTCTCCAGATGTGGGACACAGCGACTGTAATACCATAGTGAGGGTCAAATTAGCCAGAATTCCCCTCCCACAGAGAGTTTACTTAGTTTGTGGCGACCGGGCCTATGGCTGCGTGCCGTATGAAATTTTTTATGGCACCTGTTATCTAGCCTACCTAATTCCTTTAATCCGTAAAGTAGAGGCAAATGAGATTGCAGCGATATTTCCCTCTCTACACAGGAACAGCAGGTCCATTACAAAAGGACAACAGGTAGCGAGCCTATTTTTGCCTTGGTACGGCATTTATGTTAGTCAGCAGGAAATCATGGCGTTATCCAAAGTAGTGGAAAATCATCTAAATGTATCTAACACAGCGATGTTAGCTGAACACAAATAATTACAGGAAGTTAGGACAGTAGCACTACAGAATCGCATGGCACTGGACCTCCTCTTAGCTGCCCAGGGGGGCGCATGTAGAGTAATTGGTGCGGAGTGCTGTTCCTTTGTTTCTGATGCCACACCGGAAGTTATGGATATGATTCATGATACGGCTAACGGGATAAAAGAATTGCATGCAACTCATGGGTTTACATTTGGGGATTTAAGTGGAACCCTTGGATCCTGGGGAGCGGGGTTGGTTAAATGTGTTGTTACTGTTGCAGTGTTTATCTTGGTTGTGCTAATCCTAGTGATTTGTTTGATCACTGTAGTTAAATTAGCCATACGCAGGGTTGCCAAGACTACCCTCCAGGCCCCACAGAGGCTAGTGGGGTATTCTACTGTAAATGACACAATGTTGATGTACGACGCCGAGCTTCCAGACCCATGGGTCTCCATCGCAGTTCCTGCACCTTGGGTACCCCCATTCAGCGATTGATACATTGATTAAAGTTGACACTCAGAATAAAGAACAGATGTTTTGATTTTCCTTGAATAAAGAACAGATGTTTTTGATTTTTCCTTCCTCAGGTTGTTACAATAAAATGTCTGACTCTTCCTTTTCAGATTTTGAACGAATGTATTTGAATAAAATGTATGTAGTAAAGTGCCTTACTCTTGAATAAGTGTATTGAAGTAAACGTAAAGTAATGTTAAAGATTGAGGACACTGTACCTTTACAGATTACAGATTGATCGATTCATCACTGTGAATTTATACCTTAACTGTGAATCTTAACTGGATCTCTCATGATTCTGATGTTATACCTCAATTGGATTTCTTATAATCCTACATTCTAATTGTGTTTTAATAAGTAATTGCGTTGAAGTAAATCTTAAGATGTAAGCTGATTTTGAATTTGTGTTTGATGAATGAGATTAACTGGGTGATAAATGATAAAAGATCTTGTTTTTGAAACATATATTTTACTATTATATTTTTGTACTGCATGTGTGTTATTATTGTGCTTTTGACAAAAGAAATCAAACACTGACGAAAGATGATTTTTCTATTGTGGTTGTTGTCTGTATCAACCATTGTGATTGAATGTTTCGATCTTATTCTGCTTTTGATGTAATTAATGTAATGGGAACCCACACAACTCTGAGGACGTTTTATTTGATTTAAGTAGTGACTGAAATATTCTTAGACTAATGTTAATTGGTTATCAATAAATTGATAAAAGGGAGGATCTGTGAACGAAATATTTTAATGAGATCTGTGCAGGGGAGAATTTTAGTGTTTTCCCTATGTGTCCTGTTTGTAATTTAAACAGGGCAAAGGTCAAGAGGCCCTGCCTTCCTGTGTGGGAAGTGTGGCCAATGCGCAGATGGTTTTAACAGACCAGTCCTTTGTGTTTAACATGTGTGATATCGATTACGATGGAAAGCGCGCGAATATAGGCCACTCCTATATTCTCTGTGTAGAATTGCGCTGTGCTGCTGTGTAATCCTGAGTGTTGCCAGGGTTTTCAATGATGAGACACCTTGTAAATGCTCCCGGCCGTGACTCTCAATAAACTCCGGTGTTTGATAAAGCGGATTCCAGCTTCCATTTCTTTCATCACATTGCTGATCAGAAGTTTCTCTCACAGTTAGTACTGACCAGCGGGATGCTTTATCTATAGGCATATTTTAACAGTCATGAGAGAGTGGAATAGAATGCCAAAGTTTGTGATCTCGAAAGCCATCTCTGTGATCGAGGTATGAAAACATTCTTTATGTTCCTAAGTGTTGCCTTTCAGCCTTGAGCTGTATAGACGCAAACATTGATACTAACTTTTGTCTGTCAAGGAGGCATGAGTGTTAGTTTTATGGTGTTCATGTGTGAGTTTTCGATTCACAGCTCTAATTTGATCCAAACATTAACACACACATGTCAACTATTTTTAATTAGGAAGTAAAGACGGATCTGAAACCAGCATCCACAGCCAGTGATGTAACATCAGCGTACATTTTTCTTGCAATTCTTGTATCTGACACATGTATCGAGTTGATACATGACATCACCTGGTCTTTCAACTTTTCAAAACCTCTTCATCAGTGACACACATGCATTCTATTATAGTCTCAGAGATGTTATAGTTGTCTACTGACTGGTAGAGTATTGTTGACTGTAATAGTCACTTGTAGTTTGCTGTTAGTTAGGATTTGTTTTGCTTAACTGTCACGGTCCAAACTGTGTTCCTGTTTGTTCCCCTGTGTGGAGAGGGTGTGGTTTCCCTTGCAGGCAGCAGCCTGATTGCTCTCACCTGGTCGTCCGACTCAGCTGTCCCTCATCATCTAATCAGGACACAGCTTATCTACTCCAGTCTCCCAGCAACTCACTGCCAGATTGTTTTCTACATCAGTGGTAGTACATCCTCCTGGCTGCCCATTCAGTTATCCTGTCTGCGTGTAATTCCGTACCTTTTGTAACTAGTTTCTCTTGTGTTTCCAGTGCAATCCCTCGACCTTCGTCCACCAGAGCTTCCAGCCAACCTGCCTGCTTCTTCCTGCATCACACCTGCCTGCCTTGTAATCAGTCCAGCCTCTCACTGCCTACCTCCACTCCGGACCTCCATATCACCAAACCTGCCTGAGTCTCCGAAGTAATAAACTATTTAAACATCTTCAGTCCTTGCCTGCGCCTGGGTCCTGTTTAAAACATAATCCTAACAGAAAAATCTGGCCACCATGGACCCAGCAGGGCAGGACCCAATTCGTGAGGCTCTCTCCAACCAAGGCATCCTCGTGGGCCGGCATGACCAGATGCTCAGAGAGGTTATGGATAACCTCGCATCACTAGCCGCCAACGTAGCACAGATGGGACATCACCTCAACCTGGTTTCCACTCATCTTGCTCCGCCTGCTCCTGAGGATCCAGCTCCCCCACAAGAGTTAGCACCGTTTCCAGCCCAGCCCGCTCTCCCTTCACGTGAGCCAAACATTCCCACTCCAGAGCGGTACGCAGGTGCCTTAGGGACATGTACATCTTTCTTAATGCAGTGTTCTCTTGTGTTTGAGCAGCAGCCGTCTACGTATGCTAATGACAGAGATAAGATTTGTTATATGATAGGTTTACTTACAGGTAGCGCCCTAGCCTGGGCATCAGCTGTATGGGAGAGTCAGTCCAACCTTTGTTATTCTTATCCAGAGTTTAAAGAAGAAATTAAGAAAGTTTTCCACCACCCCGTCAGCGGTAGGGATGCTACTAAACGCCTCCTCTCACTGCGACAGGGCTCCCGTAGTGTAGCCGAATACTCAGTGGAATTTAGGACCTTAGCTGCAGAGGCAGGGTGGAATGACACAGCGCTTCAAGGGGTTTTTCAAACCGGGCTAACTGATTCTGTTAAAGATGAGTTAGCAGTGAGCGACGAATCAGCTAACTTGGATGAGTTGGTCTCCCTAGCCATAAGACTGGATAACCGCCTTAGGGAGCGCCGTAGGGAAAGAGCCAGCCGATCGCCTGGGTCACTCCCCTCTCGCCCTGTCTCGTCTCCTCTCGCAAGATTCAGGTCAGAGACTTTCCCAAGTCCTGTTGCTCCATCTGAAGTCTTTTCTCCTCTCCTGTCTTCAGAGGAACCGATGCAGCTAGGCAGAGCCCGACTCACTCCCCAAGAACGTCTCCGGAGAATAAGAGAAGGACTTTGTGTCTACTGTGCTCACTCCGGTCATCTCGTGGACACATGCCCCCAGCGCCCAAAAGAGGGTGCTCGCCAGTAAAGGTGGGGATACTGGTGAGCAAAGCTGTTTCTTCCTCAACCCCCCAGACCCGCAAGCCACTTGAAGCCACACTGCTGTTAAATCAACAGTCTCTCTCTCTGCCTGCCCTAGTGGACTCTGGGGCTGATGAGAGTTTTTTGGATGCCCAACTGGTTGCCTCAGCCGGCATCTCCACTCAACCTCTGACAGCTCCTCTCAATGCTCGAGGTCTGAATGGGAAGCTCCTGGCACGTGTTACCCATGTCACCGAACCCCTACATCTCGTCCTGTCTGGTAATCACCATGAAATGATTCAGTTCCACGTCATGTCCTCTCCTCACACACCCCTAGTGCTGGGCCAGCCATGGTTAAAACTGCACAACCCCCACATGGACTGGTCGGAGAATCAAGTAAGGAGTTGGAGTTCCTTTTGTCACTCTTCATGCCTGCGGTCTGCAATTCCCCCAGCAGAGGTCGGTATTCCCCCAGTTCAGCAGGAGCCACTCAACTTGTCCGCTGTCCCTCCGGTTTATCATAGCCTGAGAGGTTTTCAGCAAACAGCGAGCTCTTTCTCTGCCCCCTCATCGCCCTTACGACTGCACAATAGATCTTCTTCCTGGGGCATCTCTCCCATCCAGTCGCCTGTTTAACTTGTCCCGAACTGAGCGTGAGGCCATGGAGACATGCATCAAAGACTCACTGGCTGCTGGCATCATAAGACCCTCTTCTTCCCCCGTCGGAGCAGTCTTCTTCTTTGTATCCAAGAAGGACCGCTCCCTACGCCCCTGCATTGACTACCGAGGCCTTAACAACATCACCATCAAGAACAAGTATCCACTGCCCCTCATCAATTCAGCCTTCGAACCCCTACAGAAGGCCACCATTTTCTCGAAACTCGACCTCAGGAATGCTTACCACCTGGTCCGCATACGTCAAGGAGACGAGTGGAAGACGGCGTTCAACACCCCACTAGGCCATTTCGAGTATCTAGTGATGCCCTTTGGACTCACCAATGCCCCAGCTGTCTTCCAGGCTCTTGTGAACGATGTCCTCCGTGACTTCCTGAACCGTTCAGTATTTGTGTATCTTGATATCCTGATATTCTCACAGACCATGGAGGAACACACCCAACATGTGCAGCAGGTTCTACAAAGGCTCCTCGAGAACAAGCGGTTTGTCAAAGTAGAGAAATGCAAATTTCACGTGGATTCAGTGGATTTCCTAGGCTACATCATTGATCAAGGTCAGCTGAGAACAGACCCAGAGAAGGTAAAAGCAGTGGCCCAATGGCACAAACCTTCCACCAGGAAGCAGCTCAAACGTTTTTTGGGCTTTGCAAATTTCTATCGCCGGTTCATCAGAGACTACAGTCGTGTTGCTGGTCCTCTCAACCAACTCACCTCCCCAGCAATCCCCTTCTCGTGGACTACTCAGGCTGAGGCTGCCTTCTCTGAGCTGAAGAGACGTTTCACCTCGGCCCCTATTCTTACGAACCCTGACCCATCTCTTCAGTTTATTGTTGAGGTTGATGCATCCAACACCGGTGTGGGGGCTGTTCTATCACAACGCTCAGTCTCCGACCAAAAGCTTCACCCTTGTGCTTTTTTTTCCCGACGACTGACAACCCCCGAGCGCAACTATGATGTTGGCAACAGGGAGCTGCTTGCTGTAAAGCTTGCGCTGGAAGAATGGAGGCACTGGCTGGAAGGCTCTGAACATCCATTCATTGTGTGGACAGACCACAGGAACCTGGTCTACATGCAAACTGCCAAACGACTAAACTCCCGTCAGGCACGCTGGGCATTGTTTTTTGGGAGGTTCAACTTCACCCTTACCTACCGACCTGGTTCTAAAAACCTTAAACCTGACGCATTGTCCCGGCAGTTTGCAGTGGATCAGGATCCCATAGCTCCTGACACCATAATCCCCGCTACCAGAGTGGTTGGCGCTGTAACATGGGAGATTGAGAACTCAGTGAGGAAGGCACAGAGACCATCCAGATCCAGGAGATGGTCCAGATAACCGTTTGTTTGTACCTGACTCTGTCCGCTCACAGGTTCTCCTATGGAACCATGCTTCCCGCTTTGCCTGCCACCCGGGTGTGAGTCGGACCCTATCCCTCCTGACACGACACTTCTGGTGGCCTTCTATGGAAGCGGACTCTCGAGCCTTTGTGCTGGCCTGCACTGTTTGCGCCCGTAGCAAGTCTTCACACCAGGCTCCTATCGGTCTACTACAGCCTCTCCCAGTCCCTAGTCGTCCCTGGAGTCACATCGGCCTAGATTTTGTTACCGGCCTCCCGGTTTCACAGGGTAACTCGACCATTCTCACTATTGTTGATCGCTTTTCCAAAGCGGTTCATTTTGTGCCTCTTCCTAAACTCCCCACAGCCTCTGGAACTGCTGACCTCTTAGTCAATCATGTGGTCCAGCTTCATGGCATTCCAACAGACATTGTTTCCGACCGAGGGCCACAGTTCATATCTCAGGTATGGAAAGCATTCTGTCGAGCACTTGGAGCATCTGTCAGTCTCTCCTCAGGCTATCATCCTCAGACTAACGGGCAGGCTGAAAGAGCCAATCAGGACCTTGGAGCTGCACTTCGCTGTGTCACCTTCCGGAATCCCACAACCTGGAGCTTACATCTGCCCTGGATTGAATACGCTCATAACTCACTGTCTAGTGCTGCCACCGGTATGTCCCCATTTGAATGTTCTCTTGGATATCAACCCCCTTTGTTCCCAGCCCAAGAGGACGAGATCGCAGTTCCGTCTGTCCAAGCCCATCTCCGTCGTTGTCGGAGGATTTGGAAGGATGCCCGCTCTGCCCTTCTCCGCTCTGATGAACGCAATCGACATATTGCAAACCCCCACCGGACCGCAGCTCCCCAGTTCCAACCAGGTCAGAAAGTTTGGCTTTCTTCAACAAATATTTCTGTACAAGCTGAGTCTAAGAAGTTGAAACCACGCTTCATTGGCCCCTATGTGATCGAGCGCATAATCAATCCATCTGCTGTTAAACTCAAGCTGCCTCCCTCCATGAGAATTCACCAAACCTTTCATGTGTCCCAGTGTTGTCCAGCCCTTTGGGCCCTCCAGCCATCTCCCCTCCACCCACCCTTGTTATTGATGACCACCCGGCCTACACAGTCCGACGGCTGTTGGACATTCGTCGCCGTGGGTACCAGTATCTGGTCGATTGGGAGGGTTATGGTCCTGAGGAGAGGAGCTGGGTGTCCCGCAAGCTCATTCTAGGTCCCTCTCTCATTCGGGACTTTCACAGAGACCACCCAGATAAGCCTGGCGGTTCGCCTGGAGGCTCCCATTGAGGGGGGGGTACTGTCACGGTCCAAACTGTGTTCCTGTTTGTTCCCCTGTGTGGAGAGGGTGTGGTTTCCCTTGCAGGCAGCAGCCTGATTGCTCTCACCTGGTCGTCCGACTCAGCTGTCCCTCATCATCTAATCAGGACACAGCTTATCTACTCCAGTCTCCCAGCAACTCACCGCCAGATTGTTTTCTACATCAGTGGTAGTACATCCTCCTGGCTGCCCATTCAGTTATCCTGTCTGCGTGTAATTCCGTACCTTTTGTAACTAGTTTCTCTTGTGTTTCCAGTGCAATCCCTCGGCCATCGTCCACCAGAGCTTCCAGCCAACCTGCCTGCCTCTTCCTGCATCATACCTGCCTGCCTTGTAATCAGTCCAGCCTCTCACTGCCTACCTCCACTCCGGACCTCCATATCACCAAACCTGCCTGAGTCTCCGAAGCAATAAACTATTTAACACTAGAACCGCCAGAGGTCGCTGTATACCTATATCCGCCAACGGGTAAAGTTTACCCGCTATTGATTTCCAAGGAACAATGTACCATACAGAACGGTGAGTTTTGATCGCACAGGGATGACATGTATACCAATATAATCTGTGGACTCTCAGTTTTTCATATTATGTGACCCGCTCTATCAAAATCAGTCGGAAGTCGCAACGGCTCATTTCAGAGTAAACGTGGATTTACGTAAACAACTATTTTTTCAGGGTTCGGGTGTTTTGTTTGATTTTAAACAAACAAAGTCTTGGCTTTCAGAATATGAAACTTTTATTTCCAAAATCACACGATAAATACATTTTTGAAGCTTGTAAAGGGACGAAGACAAGCACCTCTCACTCGCAATCTGCTCTTCCAGCAGCGCCGCCCCCCCCTCCCTCCGGCTGAAATTATGAACGTAAGAGTAAAGTAATCATAGATAACACGGCAGGGTCCGTTACAGTTTGTTTTCATCTGATTTAAATTAAACAAAGTCTTGGCTTTCAGAATATTAAACTTGTTTCGGCAAATTCAGATGATAAATATAACTTTGAAGCTTCGGCATAATTACAAGCGGAGAACGGAGTAACTTGACAGCAGGCAGCAGCAGGCACAACAACAGCCGGTGTTTCTCGTGAGGGTTTTCTCTGGGAAACAAACACAATACACACAAACGCAAAAATACACAAACACACACACACACACACACTCGCGAGCTTCCCCTCCAAATGAAAATATCTTCCCTCCGTAGTATTTTGATCATTTTGATCGCAAAATCAATAGCGCGAGGAGCGCTGCATTTCTATGAGGTAAATATTACCCGCTGGCGGAAATAGGTATAAATATCCATTTCTTTTTTTGGCGATTTTTTCAATCTGACTTCATATTGACCATTTTTAACAACACAGGGTGTTACATAACACACTTTCAGGAAAAGTCACGGACTGGGAGACGTTAATATTTTATTGAAAAAAAGTTACATACAATAAAAAAACAGCTGCGGGTAAAATTTACCCGTTGGCGGTTCTATTGTTAAACATCTTCAGTCATTGCCTGCGCCTGGGTCCTGTTTAAAACATAATCCTAACATTAACATCCCTACAGAAAAATATATTAAACACTTTGATGATTTTTCTTTTTTTAAATGACTCGGCAGTTTAAATTCTTTGCAACAGAGATGCACTTATTGCAGAACAAACACACTGGCTTGCCCTCAGTGATTTCAATATTCACATATCTCTCAGTCCTGATGCTATTTGTGGCATCCTCATCAGGGTTGACGGCCACATTGAGCCATCTGTTATCCAAATTCAACACCGGACGCCTGCTAGCCAGCTAAAGGTGCCGTTATTTCTACAAGCGCATGTAAGGTGGGCTGTCGTCAATTATGCATGTTGGGATTGGCTGATGACTGACAGCTCAGGACACCCTGCCAATAGAGTGGCGAAGTCACGCCCATCGACTTCCGGTCCATGGGACCTTATTTCGGAAAAATTATGTACTGAAGTCAATGGAGAGAGAAAACGTATCTTTCGATCCCGTTTGAATTGTGCCACAAATTACACAGGCCTATGATGTTTGTCAATCTTAAAAAATAATTTCCATGTCAAAAAAGTCACAGTTTTTCGTAAAACTGTTGAAATATAAGACTATGAAATATACGCAACAAGAAAGACTACAAATCCCAGAGTCGCGTAAGTGATGTCATAACTGATGTCACAATTGTTTTCCTCCACTAAATATAAGAGATAGCTAAGATAAGACAACTTTAACAAGATGCCTGTGTGCTTAGTACCAGGTTGTTATCATACCAGCAATGGATCTTGCTCGTTCTTTCGCTTCCCGTCTGATGAAAGGACCAGGAGTGGCTGGATCAAGTTAGTTACCTAGCTAGTAGCAAGCACGTTAGTTAGCATTACAGCCTTAGCCTTGTCATTTTTATTAGCCTTAACATGAAGTGACATTAAGTAACCCAAAATGTTAAACAGTAAGAGTAGTAGTCATATTTCGTGAACCCTTTGAAGAGTACTGTCACACCGGTGTGATCATTCTACAATACACCATTTAAGCCCGGGGGAGAAATGCTAACGCTAACGCTACATTAGCATCGGCGATCTTTTGTACTTCATGCTATCTGCACAAATAGTTGACATTAAACATTAAAAATATCAGGCAGTTCAGAGAGAATCAAAGGAAGGCAGGCAGCTTTGCATGACATTCTTCTGGACGTGTTTCATTGTGGTGATAGTGAGGGTAGTTAATCCTTTGTTTAGCAAGACAGTAGTGACGGCCATCTTTGTGACGTCTGTGTTGTTGTGCAAGACCACAGATGTAGTTCATTGACCGTTTCACACACAAAAATGTGCTACTTCACTGTTTTACGACACTTTTTTTTTTTACTTGTAAAATTATCTTTTAAATTGACAAATATCACATGTGTAATTCGTGGCACAATTCAAACGGGATCGAAAGATAATCTTTCTCTCTCCATTGACTTCAATACATAATTTTTCTGAAATAAGGTCCCATGGAGGTCGGGGAGGGACTTCGCCACTCTATTAAAAGTTTTTTTTGTGGCAAAATGTCCGATATTTGGAGGACATCTTTCTTTCTTGAGATAGGACCAATCATGGGCTGACATTTTCTGTGGACTCAAGTTGGCCCGAGGGCTAAATCCCCTTACACACCGAGCCGATTGTTGGCATCGATAGATGTCGGGCCATCGATGAGTGTTGTGGCGCCCTACTCAGATTGGTGTGTACTGCACCGCCGTGCACCGTTGTGTCTTTTCGGCCGTGCCGACACCTTCCGCCACCGTGTTGAATTCCGGTTGTTGCCTCTTTTGAATGGCGAATACACACTACCGCCGCCTGCTGGTAAGGAGAGTTATTGCCACTCACGCACGCGCAGTTCGTACGTGCAACTTGGCCGTCGGCTGAAGTCTTTGCGGTGTGTTCCAGTGCGAAATATGGCCAAGACGCAGGAGATGTGAGGCGACGTTCCGTCGGGACTTGTTCTTTGTTGTTCTTTGGTGTCAGTTTGGTGTGTAAGAGGCTTAAGAGTTGAAAAGGCCTGGTCTATGGTTTAAGGACAACTTAAATAGTAAACTAGCAATTGTATTGGTTAATTTTTTTTATAAATACCAGCCCTATGAGTCAAAGGGGATTGAACCACAACACATTTTGTTGAGTCTGGTTATAGTATAAACAAGGGGTTGGCCCCTCACTGGCTTCCCGCCTACCAACATTTCAATTGAGTGAACAGATATCGACATATTTCAATTGTTTTGGCATGTTAGTGTGGATGGCAGACCTTGAAAAAAATGTAAAACGGAATGTGAATTGAATCCCTTTTGTCATTGGGATATCACATTTTGCATCAATGCTGTAGACATGTTACAACCTTTTAAGGAAACTCTACCATATACAACATGATCCAGATGGGGCTGCTCCTAACTCGCAATTCCTATTATGTTTTTTTGTCGTGTGAGCATGCATTGTGTAGCAAATTAAGACATGGCAGATGTTGACGGGAAGAGAAACGCCAGACCTGCTCTGGCAACAATTTTGTCAGACTTTGTAAAGATGAAGAAGTAGAGCATTGAAAGTCCAAAGTTCCATTTGACTTTATTGGCTGCATACCAGCTAAACAGGATTGATTTTCTGATTAAAATAGTTCAGGGGCCAATAAATAAGTACCTCCTCTCACACTGATACTGTACAAGGTCAAGTACAGTAACAGCAACATACAGGACCAGGGATGAGCTGACAAGTGTCCTATAGAAATGTCTTTATAACATTTGCGTTTACCAAAGTAAACCAAGTTTACCAGCCAAGTGTCAGTTGATGCTCGAGGCCATGAGGTTGGCAGAGTTCATTCATGGCCGAAGAAACGTTGTATTTATGCAGTTCTGTCTTGCTGTGCTTGTTCAGGATGGAGACAATGGTTAGGAGAAATTGGATTTTAATTGCCAAATACCATTAATGTGTCTTTGGTATCGACCCTCTGCACCAAAGTCCTTCAGCTTTCAGAGTTCATGTATCGTCACAGAAATGCTGTATTAGCATCTTGACAGAAATGCTGAATCAGCATGTAGTTCAGCTTTTTTTAGCTTTTGCAGGATGGAGACAATGGAAAAGACATGTATTACCATCATCCAATAACGTCTGTGCTATTGACCCTTCTTGTCGGACTGCAGCTAAGAACTTCAGCTGGCTGCAGAGTTCATTTATTGTCACAGAAATGCTGTATTTCAGTTTCTCTGTGCTTGTGCAGGATGGAGACGATGGATTTCCATCACGTCTCCATGTTATCGTCCATTCTTGTTCTAACTCCAATACTCTCAGTACTCCCTGGCTTCTTTAAGATCTGTTTGGAACACCTGTTCAGTGGGGTTCTCTAAACAGCTCAGCCCATTGTTAGGCGGCCTCACTGAGTGAAACAGACTCCAGTCTCCCTTGCACAGGATCCAGGGTAGAACATCCACCTTATAATGAAGTTCTGGTGAGAACTCAGTACTGATCAGATTGGGTGCTCCTGCTCCTTTTCCTCGTGTTATCAGTTTCAATTGATCGTCGTAGCAACAGTGCTGAGCGGCCAGCGTGGTGCTATCGTACGACAGCATGGAGCGGAGGCAGAATCTGGCGGAGGGTTTGTAGATGTCCAGGCGCTCTTTGGGTCCGCTGGCGTCCCTCCAGCGATAGGTCTTACGGAGTGGGCTGTCCTGGATGTTGACGGCGCTGTAGACGGCCTCTGAGGGGAAGGAGCACGGGCAGCTGGGCAGCTCTGTCAGCATCTGGTGCAGGTACATCTCCAGGAAGTCGTTCTTACAGCTGAGCCACTTCTCACAGCTGTCCACGTCTAGGTATGGGGATTGGAAGAAGTTTGATTGAATTAGTCTTTACATTCTTATAATTATTGGAATACAATAACCAGTCAGATATAGAACGATAGCGGGTAATTGCAACTGGAACCCAACAAGGAAATGGCAAAAACAAGGAAAGTAATACACCATTTCCCTGCAGTAACTTTCCAAGAAATAATTTCAGGAACTGTACAAACAAATGTGGGGCTTTCTGGTTTATTTTGCTATTAACCTGAATTAGCTTAACAACAGGAATGCGCTAACTTCCATTTTTCTTTTAAAAGATCCTTGCTTGAAACACTAAAGTGCATGCATAGTTAAGAGAACATCAAGGAAATCCCTTTGAAGGAAACTTTGGAGAACATTTACATGCACAACAACCTATCTATCACACTCCATAGGGATAACCCTAAAAAGTGTAAAAACGTTTTTGTTCCTTGTTATATTAAAAGCTTCTCTCTATATTTGCTTCCTATGGTGGATGTGGGTGGAGAAGGAACATGTCAGACACGGGATTGTGTTCTCCTTTCCTGCTCTATCTCTTGTTATGTTTGCAGAGTGAAGAGAACTTTCGTGTTCTCTGGCCGCTGCCTGCAGCAGGAGAGCAATAAAATGGAAACTAAAAGCAATTCAAACGTTTCTGGGAGGCAGGGTCGTGGTTTCATTGTTTCTCTGACATATTCAGCAGTGCAGCTCTCAACATGGGAGGTTTCTAAATAACAAAATCAGAGCTTTTTCCCCACCACTGAATGGAACATAATGTTTCATATGCAGGTCAACATACAATATAACATTCATCCAGAAACTCAATACGTACTTGTGTCCAGGGAGTCTGTGCTGTTGTCCTTCTGGATGGGTGTGGGATCACTCACTGAAATTGCAGTGTCTATAAGACAAACAAAAAACGAATTGTCTTTAATTGTGTCTTGACAAACATACTGTCATTTTACACTTTAATGAACAAAATAGGAATTGTTTGTTTGTTTGTAGCCTTTATTTAACCAGGTGAAAGCCCCTTGAGATCAAAAGATCTCTTTTTCAAGGGTGACCTGCAGGACATAACCATTTTTTTTTTTTTAAATGATGCAGGGGAACCAAAGTGCTCAGGTTTAAACAGGTTTAAACAGACTGTTCCATGTTAGTGGAGCTGCACATCTAACAGCTTTCTTCCCTAAGACAGTCCTAGCACTTGGCACATTTAATAAAACAACATCATGAGATCTCAGGCAATACGTACTTTCAATTCGTCGAGAGATCAGAGAGCAGATATAAAAAGGTAGTTTACCCAACATGGCTTTATAGATGAAAATGTACCAATGACTGAGCCTCCGTACAGTTAGTGAAGGCAGACCTGCCTTGGCATACAGGGTGCAGTGACGAGTCAGTGCTTTGCAGTTAGTAACACATCTCAGAGCACTGTGATACGCAGCATCTAACTTGATCAGGCAACGGGCAGGTGCATTCATATAGACCAGATCACCATAGTCCAGCACAGGTCAAAAGGTCACAGTGACTAGCCTTTTCCTGGCCTCAAGCGAGAAACAGGACTTGTTTCTGAAAAAGAAACCTAGCCTAACCCTCAGCTTTTTAAGCAGGTTATTGACATGAAGTTTAAAAGTAAGACAATCATCAAGCCAGATACCAAGGTATTTGTAACAGGCAACAACTTCAAGTACTTGTCCTTGCATAGTAACAATATCTAAACAGGCTCTGGTGTCTTTTTAGCTTTAGAAAAGAGCATTATCTTGGTTTTATCAACATTTAAAAGAAGCTTAAGCTCAGCGAGCTGAGTCTGAATAGTGTTAAAAACAGCCTGTAATTTAACACCAGCCTCCTTAATGGAGGGACCTTCACAGTACATCACAGTATTATCCGCATACAAATGTAAAGTAGCTTCATTCACATTATCACCTAAACTGTTGATGTATATGGAGAATAAAAGTGGTCCTAAAACAGAACCTTGAGGAACACCATTAGTAATGTTTAACCACTCAGAAGACAGTCCATCAAAGTGAATAATACTACTGTAATAACAGTGGGTGAATCTGTTTTTTAGGGCCTGAGCACGTAGTGCAAAGACCTATTGAAATCGTCAGTATTATTATTCTTCTGTTACCGGTTCTGCACTTTCGACCTGTTTTTGAGGGGGTTACGACACTATTCATGTAGCGACATTTGGCAACGCCGCCAGGACCGGTGAAAATGTTAACATTCTGGATTCGATGGGTGAACATTTTTCACCTTGCTCTCTAGCGCCACCTGTGTAAATTCAGTGTTTCGAAAAATGTACAAAGTCGCAGCGTAAGTCTGACGGACCTGACATTTTGCACACTTATCCGGGTGGAGCAGCTCTACATATTATCCTCTCATATCCCGAAGCTCCGCCTACTTTGATTTTTTTTTAATTAGCATAATGTGAAAAACATTGAAATATTAACTTAAATTCCAATTTCTTGATTTTCCAAACCAAACTTAGTGCACAGCATCAATGGAGGGGCAGACACATTACCGTACAAAATGAGCACGAGGTGTGGAAAAATGTGGCCGACATCAATCAAAACGTATTAGCAAAAGGGTGTGGCCTACACATAAATGCTCACAATTCATCCAAAATGTATCCAAATATCACAGATCTCGGTGGATAGGTTCAGTGTGTCTTGGGAATAGGTACAACAAACAATATTCATTTCGAACAATAGGGGGCGCAAAAAACACAACTAATTTATATCTCAAGAACCGATGGACTAAAAAAATATATATTGTCATAGACATACTGGCAAGGTGAGTATAAACTGAGATTTAAAGGGTCGCAACCAATGAAAAATGTGGGCGTGTCCTATTCAGTTTTTTCTCGAAATCGAAGGGTTAAAAAATGTACTGAGCCATAAGTAGGGGAGAAAATGAGTTACGGCCTTTAAATTCGGAACGCATGTCACAGCCCGCAACCTTTTCCAGACTGTAGAAAAAAATCGGACGTTTTAGCAAATATGTCTCAGTAGCGCCCCCTATTGTGCGGTAGTCAAATATAGTTTCTTCGAACTACCCGAAACTTGGCACAGAGATTCCTCATGGAAATGCGGACATATTTCAAAATGGCTTCCATTATCTCCACCCCCCATGAAGTCGGCCATTTTGAAATATGTCCATTTTAAGCGCATTTTCGCATACTTGTCCTAGGAAAATGATCGGAAAAATTTCAAACCAGGACAAGATCAGCCCATATACAATGTGATGCTAAATTGCGAATGAATAGTAGACTGCTCAAACGGGGAGCTCGTAAGCTAACGGAACATGTACCAATTTTGACGATTTAAATACCACAAAATCTCTAAAATGACTTTCGGACGCAAAACTTGGAACACACGTCACAACCCACGTCTTTTTCCAGACTGTACAACATTTTTTTACATTTTTGTACACCAGCTCAGTAGCGCCCCCTATTGTGCGATAGTTACATATAGTTTCTCCAAACTACCCCAATCTTGCCACAGACATTACTGATGGAATTGCGGACATATTTCAAAATAGCTTCCATTAGCCCCGACCCCCAGAAAGTCGGCCATTTTGAAATATCGGTGTTATTCATGCATTTTAAGCGCTTTTTCGCAAACACCTCCTCGGGAAAAGATCGGGAAAATTCCAGTCCAGGACAAGTTAAGCCCATATCCAATATGATGTTAAATTGCGAATAAAATAGTTGCTAGCTCAATCGGGGCGAACGTAGGCTAACAGAGAATGTACCATTTCTGTACCAGTCTCAAATGATTCCAAACTACTCGCATATTTTTCCAGATATTCACGAAACGCTGTATACACATTACTATTATGATGGCACAGAAATTTACCAGCAACAGCTCTGCTTATTAATTTCCCACATTAACCATAAACACCCAATACATATAAAACTCCTAAACAATGTATGGTGAAATGTTTTCCGTCTTTGTTTTTCTATCTACGACTACAAACAGTATTTCCACTACAAGCAGAACAGTAACACATCTTTCTATGCAATACAATAGAACAGTATGTGTTCACAGCCAATCCATGATTTAATGAGTATTTCCTTTGTGCCAAGAGCTGATTTAGTATATTGCATCAACGACCTTTTCAATTAAATTGACAATTATTTTGTCTAATTAATAGTGTGTGAAACCAGGCAGAGTGAGTGACATGGTGTTCATTTCCACTATGCCAAAGCAGTTTACAGTTGCTGACGGTGTAAGGTAATATATATTGTCCTAAGTAATTGTATGTAGCTGTGTTCAAAGGAGTACACGTTACAAGGCCGTGCGTGGGGGAGCTGCCAGACCCAGATGTCCTCAAAAGTCAGCGAGGTATACAAGGACCTCTCAGCAGACATCTCACCATGAAAAAAAAACGAATGGCTCACTACTCAACTCAATCTTGTGCACAGAGCCTATAGAACACATAATTTAAACCAGCAGGATGTAAACAGAGGAGAACAGCCGGTCTGATTTAGTGCCATGTGATTATCCTGTAATGAGTAACATACACAGTGTTGATCGACTATATAAACAGTTCATTTATTGTCTTGATACATGTGTTGTGTAAGACATTTGAATCAATTTGATACGTCAATATTAAATGTACCTTTTATTTTGAAAAACTTTATTGTGAAGGACAAACCGGATGTCACATTTCCGGTATTGCCGGTTTAGGGAGAGACTTAATTCAGGTAGCTTGCCTTGGCTGTCTGTGTGCGCGGAGGTTTTGTCGTCAACAGACTCATTAAACTACCCACTTCTCGGTACATAGAAACCCTGCTCCACGGTGTCAAACGTGAGTAATATCGCAATTGGTGTGTTATACTGAAATGTGTTGACCTATACTTTATACTTTATTTATATATATGTATGCTTTTCATTGGAACACGCCGTGGGTGTGTGCAGTGCTAATGCTAATACCTAGCGCCACTTGTTTTGATGTACGTTTTTGTTGGTAACCTCGCTAGTTTGTATCTTTTAGTGTTGAGGTGGGCACCGTTAGATTCTGTGTCTCCTTGCGGGTCATAAACAATGTGTTGGATGTAGAGCTAGGATAAGTAATAAGGGAGCTGATTTTCGGTGCAGTAATAGGTTAGCATTTTTCGCTCGGGGCTAATTCAGAGGCTCACTGTTAGCATTGTGTGTTTTTTGTGAAAAAATAAATGAAAAAGATCAGTTAAATTAGTTTTTTTCCCGTTCTATGGATATAAAATATTCATAGTTTATTAAATATTAAGCGTTGTTTCCTGAAAATGACGCGATTTCGGGTCCGTGGGGCCTAAGACGATAACAGAGTATGTTTTATTTTTATTTTATTTATTTGTTCACAACAGTTGTATTTGGATGGAATGAATACCTATAGTGATAATTCAAAGTAATAAAATGATTTGTACAGTGAAAACGTTCAAATGGAACTGATGGTTCCCAAATTACCCAGAGGTGAGGTGGACTTTATTTTTCTAAACCTCTCTTAAAAAGGTCAAATTTCACTTGTTTTGCATCAATCTTGATACAGGGTACTTATTATATGTTATAGTTTGGATTCCTAAAGATTTTAGTCTACTAAACTCATCATTCAAGGGTGGTTTTCACTATAAGTAATGTTTTTTTTTTAGGCGGACATTAGAATTTACATGTTTTTACTATGTTCCATCTGAATTTACTTTAAAATAAAAACATCTCTATGGTACGGTGGCCCTGAAGTGCAAGAAACCACAGCATTTCACAAAACACAACAGCATTTCACAAAACGCCACAGCATTTCACAAATCACCACAGCATTTCACAAATCGCCGCAGCATTTCACAAAACGCCGCAGCATTTCACAAAACGCCACAGCATTTCACAAAACACCGCAGCATTTCACAAAACGCCACAGCATTTCACAAAACACCGCAGCATTTCACAAAACCCTGCAGCATTTCACATTGGACGGAAAGGGTATTTCTTAGGGAGAACACTTATTGTTTGTGATATTGTTTGTGGACAGAGCCAGCCAGAGAAGCACTGCTGTGATTGGTTGTTTTTGCTGCCAATCAAGAAATGACTTCGTGATTGGACCAACACATCAGCCGTTAGCTGTTAGCACACACTCAGAGCTCACAGCTCCTCATATCTGTTCAGAAACTGGACAAAAGTTAAAGATATGCAAAACACAGACTGTCTATGTCATGGCGAATACAGTCGCTGCTTTATTTATGTCTGTATGATGTTGTTGTGAGTGTGGATGGAGCAGCTACAGGTTAGTTTAGCCTGATCGATCCGATTCCATTCTGAAAACACGCATTTTAAAAGCTTTTCGCCTGCCGTCTTGTCTGCAGACTTGTCAAAGCATTAATTCATGGTTTTTACTAACCGTTATCAGTATTAGTTACTTCGGCATCACTTTGAAACGTGTATTACAATTAAATCATGAATATAATGAATGAATATACATGTTTACTTATTTATTTGGAGTAATATTATTCATTTATAGTCCAATATTATCCTATAAGTATAAGCCAGTGAATTAATCTAATCTCTTTGTTTTTCCACATTTGTTAGATGCAGCAGGACAAAGCCACACACCCAGAAGACTGTCGGGGAGCAGCTTGCTGCAGAATTGTTGGAGTTTGCTGAAGGCCCTGCTGAAGGCCCTGCATCTCCACCACCCCCTCCTCCACCACTCACATGCATGCCCGAGTATTATCCGGGACACGAACGTTTGAGAAATTACGAACGGCTCATTTCGGAGGACACGCGCGCATCTGCTTGACGCCGGGATGACCGGCGACCCTCCCCTACAGGCGCTCGGACGCGAAGGCCCGCCCACAACTGCGTGCACGTCTGTGACCGCAGTTTTAATTTAGGTTTGGTTTTGTCTTTTCCATTAAAGGAAGTTTTCCTGGCTGTTGCTTTGAAAAGATTATTGATACCTCATTGTTGAGAATACGGACAGATCTAACCTTATTTCCGTCATATAGATATTTCCATACATTGCCAAAGCTGGAAAACAATCTAGTGTACCGAGTTAACTGATGTATATGTTGTGTTGCTTTAATGCACAGTGTTTTTTATTTCATTTAAGGGGGAAGCACACTTGGCCCACACTGGGGGTAACAAATGACGACAATGCAAAGAAGTAAAGAATGTCTGTTTCCAAACCATAGGTGTGTTAAGTTTCGTTCAATGTTTCTCTCTAAATCCAACACATGTGTTGAATATTCTTGCTTCTATAAGTTTTGCAAAGCTGATTTTTAAATAGTTCCTTTTCTTAGATTGTATGCTCCTTAAGTCTTACTTAACTTTTAAAAAAATGGTTGCTTCCTATAATATTATTACATCAAACAATACAAAATCTGATATATAAAATGCTGTTGCCCCTTTTTTGTCTTAAACACCTTGGCGCAAATCATTGTATGCTGATGATACCTTTAATTGAATAGTTAAAAAGTCATTTTCTGCTGCTAAATCTGGATTAAACTGAGATGTTGACCATTGGCTTTGCTCGACATAGACCAGTTTAAGGGTTTCTTCAAGTAACAATAACTCTTGATTACTGTGTGATCTTTCATAGTTGCTGCGAACGATTTTCGGTGCTTAAGATTCAAGAACCTGTTCTTACAAGTTTGTCAGCACCCTTTAAGGACAAGGGAAGATAGCAACATTTACATCACCCAGTTAAAGCCTGTTCAATCCGGTTAGGGTGGTAAAGACTACTGAGAACGTGGTTTTGCATTATTATGTTACTGGTATCTGTTGTGTACTCTCAAGTCTTGAGTGTTGTATTGGTCTCTCTGCTGTGTTTCTGAGTATAAAATGTCTTCCCTGGACACATTGTCTTTGATCATCTGAACTGAATTTGCATTCTTGTTCTTCCTCACTTAAAAAACACCAAACTTGCTATCACTAGTTAGCTTAATTGCATGGGTTGCAGTGGCTTGGTAGCTCATCTAAAATTGGAATTCATGCCACTTCTTGTCGTATCCGCTATAACAGCTGCTGTTTTGGGTGATAGCTGACCTAATTTAAAACATGTTTATGTTACTTACTGGCACAGTCCTCCAGGTCACACGTGCGTGACTCCGTGGCCGTACATGCGTAGCCACAGGAGCGGGTGCGTTTCTGGGTGCCGGTTCCACATGTGACGCTGCAGGGAGCCCAGTCACTCCACGCCTCGTACTCTGAGAAAACACAGGGAGAAGAATGAAGGACAGACAGAGAGGAAAAACAAAACTATAGAGTACTATATGAAGAGCGGGCTTTGAAGTTAGCTTGTGAACTCCTCTCCCAGCTGGTGTATGTGTGTTATGTAATTAAGGAGAGCAGAAAAAGGGCCGAGTAGCGACAGCGTGGGACCTCTGAGACACGCTGCTCTGTGTTTAATCAGAGCTCGCAGGAGGAGGACTTCAAAAGCCTCTTCTTGCAGTGAGAGTGATGACGGCTCGATGCTAGCAAAACATTGTATCAACAACTGAGCCAGAATGACTTGTTTTTCCTTTCCTTTTTTTCTCTCTGCAAAAAGGAGCTTAAGATAACAGTGTTAGATCATATGCTAACAGAGTAGTCGAGTGATGACTTATTTTTGTAGGCTGACCCTGAATTTAGCATCACAAGGACTCCCTCAACGGAAAGCAATGGGAATCCATTGGAATATTGCAGAAAATAAGCTCCGTTGCGTTATAAGTTCATGATACTTACACGTTTTGTTCGGCAGGATATTCTCCATATATTTAAACCACTTTCTAATTGTTGAAGCATGAATGAAATCACAAGAAATAAAAAGTTAACGCTATGCTACAAGGCAAGGCAAGTTTATTTATATAGCACTTTTCAACGCAAGGCAATTCAAAGTGCTTTACAAAAAAAAAAATGAAAGACATTAAGCATTAAAAAATAAAAGCTAATAAAATAAACATTAAGGAAAAATACATGGATAAAAGTTACAGTGCAGTCTAAAATATGAATAGTTCAATTAAACATTACAAGAAAAAGTACATGGATAAAAGTTACAGTGCTATATGAATAGTTCAATTAAGAGCAGCGACAAAAAGAAAAGTCTTCAGCCTGGATTTAAAAGTAGTCAGAGTTGCAGCCGACCTGCAGGTTTCTGGGAGTTTGTTCCAGATGTTTGGAGCATAATAACTGAATGCTGCTTTACCATGTTTAGTTCTGACTCTGGGGACAGAAAGCTGACCAGTCCCTGAAGACCTGAGAGATCTGGATGGTTCATAGTTTAGCAGGTGGTCAGTAATGTATTTTGGGCCTAAACCATTCAAAGCTTTATAAACCAGCAGCAATATAGCTACAAACGAACTACATCATGACTCGTCAACACCGCTAAGCTAAAGGCGGCTAATGTTTGGAACGATGACCGTAAGCAATTTACTCACTTGTTAGCAACCGCCGTTTTATAACACAAAGAAGGACATTTATGAGAGGGGTATTTACTGTAGTGTAAAGGAACAAAATGTCCACAATTCTTGGGTACGAAAAACACTAAAATAAAAAATGTGGGGTTTTAGGACAGTTTCTAGTGGAAGAAAGTGCAATGCCCTTTAAAAAGTAAAGGTCTGGGATTCCCCTGTTCCACACAGAAGATAATGATGCTCTGTGACCAATCGAAAATGACATTCTATTGGGGAAAGTCATTAGGCTCAATTCCAAGTCGAACCCTACACCCCCTGACTCTTTGATGGTGAACTCCTTCTGCAGTCTCTCTCACAGCTGAACGAGGCTCATTCTTTAAGGCGGAACGTGTCAATGTTCAATGTGGGTGGGGGGGGTAGCGGTCGGTTTGGAACTGGGCCGAACACACTAATGATCAGGCAGGAATTACTGCCAGCTTGCTTTGAGTATGAGAGTGAAAAGTCATCTGGAGGGTGAGCACATGAAATGTGTGTGTTCTTGTGTCAGCACACTGCTACATACAAGGCATACAGTTAGCTAAGCGACACATACGTTCAAAGTCTGCAGTGAAATGCCTCAGAGGTTGTCAAACTCCCCCAAAATCAGACATTAAGAACAGCCTTTTTGAGTGACGCACAATACATATTTGACGTTAAAATAATAATAACAATATAACTGTAATACCAAATATTCAAAGCAACATTGAAGGGTTCCAAGTCCAGTGTTGTTTTTAAAATCGGATTTACTAGAAGTCCTGTTTGGATAAGTATTAATAAAGGGCACAAAGCCATATTTTGAAGGGAGCATGGCTTACTTTAAATAGTTATTATCTCCGGGGGATCAGCAGTGCACCCATGAGACCAGCAATCTGGGAGAATTTAGACTTTCTTCATGCTTTTGCCTCATTAATGCCTCATAAATCGATAAATCACCTTAAACATGTACAAAATAGGCAGATATGACACTGATTCAGTCTTTTCTCCTGTCTGAAAACCAGGTGGCCACACAAATCACTGCTTGTTTTGCTAAAATTGTGTTAATATGTCTGTGAAGCACTTTTTAAATGTATTTTTAAATCAGATGACCAATCTCACCATAGTTATCCTTTGCATCCCAGCCTGTGTTCCAGTGACCGCCCCATTCTCCGCCCACTCCACTCAACACGGGCTCCTCTGGGTCGTAGGTGTATTCCTCAGATTGTTCTTCCTGAGTGGATTTTTCCAGCCCGTTCTCCAGCTGATCCGGGTACTCCCAGAACAGCGGCCAGAACAGCTTCTTGTGGCTGTTGGCCCATTCTGAGGAGGACACCGACCAGTCGTTATGCTGCCCCCCTTTCACCAGGTCCATCTCCACCTCTGTCTCCGCCTGTGAGTCCCCTACCACCTCGATGGTCACCTGAAAGAAAAACACAAAATACTTGCTTTATAGTTTAGCCAGATGCAAGTCATCTAAGACTGATACAAATTGTTATCTTCTACTACAATGTCAGACCAATAATACTCTTACACTCAACAACTTTCTTCAGTGGAACAACTTTGACAAAAATTACCTCAGCAGCAAAAACAAAGATTCTGTCATTTGAGATAATCGTCATTACCTAGAATATGCATTCACACAGAAGTGTCATATAATGATGGTGACAGAGCTAACTTGCTCAAACAAACACCTCTACAAAGCAGTTATAGTACATGGGTAATGCAATGAGTAATACTGAAGGGAACCAGAGTCCGACTTGCAGTAAGGGGGTAGCAACCCGATTGGCCAAGGCAGGGCAATGCAAACAGGATGGTTTAACCACGTCGTGGATGTTTGATAGGCCTGATCCATTCACAGAATGGTGGGCCAGTACCAGTGTATCCAAACAGATTCTAAAACATGTTCTCCCAATTTTGAAAAGAGTGTATCTGCAGGGTTGTAGCCGCAATGTTGGGCGGTGCAGTGACAGTTAGCGTGTTTTGGCCTGATGTTGATAGTAGGATCATGGATAGAGCAGTCTCCTCAAGGTTTAGCTTTACATGGTGTGCAGATATCCATTGAGAGATTTTAGCAAAACAAGCAGTGATTTGTGTGGCCACCTGGTTTTCAGACAGGAGAAAAGACTGAATCAGTGTCATCAATGTTGACATTCTTTAGCCGTGGTAGGACAAGCCATGAAAGCAAATAAGAGAGCCAAGTCAATTGGTGTAGAGACAAAAAAGAAATGGGGCCGAGGATGGAGCCCAGAGGGATACCAGTGGTGAATTGACAAGGGTCTGACACAGACTCCTCTCTATTACCCTGTAGGTGTGGTGTTTGAGGTAAGATTTGAGCAGGGAAAGGGCAGAGCCTGAGATTCCTACTTCCTGAAATGTGTAAAGGAGATGTTGTTGTTTAGTTGTGTCAAATGCAGCAGAAAGGTTTAAAGGATTATTACAGAGGAGAGGGAGACTGCTCTTACGGTCTGCAGTTCCTCAGTGACAGCAAGGAGGTTAATATCAGTTAAGTGGCATGCCATGAAACAGACTGGTAGGAATAACGACGGCTGTTTTGATGAAGGTATGAAGAGAGTGGATTAAAGACAGCTCTCTCAAGTGTGTTGGATTGACAGGGGAGAAGAGAGACAGGTCTGTAGTCTGTTACATCACAAGGGTCAAGTGTGGATTTCTTTAGGAGAGGGTTAAATCTTGCCTCTTTGGAAAACAACCATTAGTTTAGGAAATGTTGATGAGATGTGTGAATAAAGGGAAATGATTAGGAGCAATAGACTGGAGATGGTGAGAGGGGATTGGATCCAGAGAGCATTATCAGGGTTGGAAGTGGTAACAAGGCTTAGAATAGCTTTTTACTAAGCAGTTGACACAATGGCTTGGTAGAACGCAAGAAGGAAATGAGGAACTGAAGAGATCGAGAAGGTGGAGAAGATACAGAATAGTTTTTGGGGGTTGCAGAATAGGGTGGAATTAGATTGAAAGTCATCTTTGCTGTAGAAATAGAAGAAGAGAAAGAGAAGATATTGGGAATGAGGTTGTCAAGGTGTTTGGACATCCTCCATTTCCTCTCAGCGCCCCATAGGATGGTTCTGTCAGCACTTATCGAGTCAGTCAACCAGGGAGCTAAAGGGGACTGACAAACCGGCCTTTAGGTGAGAGGACAGAAAGAGTCTAGAGATGAGGATAGACTAGTATTTGTCACAGAGTTTGGAGAAATAAGTGAGAAACCAACAGCTAAGGGAGCACTGAGAGCACAAATGAAGCAAGAGAGGAGTACCCATAACAGTATTAGAGGATATCGTGTTGTCATAATGGGAAAGGGGCAGAGTGAAGGACATGAGAAAGTGATCAGAGAGGTGAAGCAGGTTTGCAGAGAGCTTTGAAGTAGAGCAGTTTCTGGTACATTTGAGGTTGAGGTGCTTGCCAGCTTTATGGGAAGGTGGAGATTGAGACGTTCAGATAGCAAAGGAGTTTACCAGAAGTAGGGAGTCAGAGGACGGAGGGCCATTTTCTGGGACGTTAAATAGCAGGGCATGTCATTCTTCCAAGAATTCCGGATGTTGACCAGGCTCTGAATTCCAGAGTCACATAATTGTTTCTTAAAATCAACTCCACAAGTCCTAACCCCATTTCTCGTCAAGCCAACTCCACCAGGATTTGGTTTCAGAGTCACACTTAAGACCTTTTGAACTGTTATATTCGGCTGTCATATGTTTTATATTTCCACTTTCCCCCCTTTGTTCTTTCATTCCTCCAAACACCAGTGTAGATGTCTGGAAGCACCCTACTGTTAAAGGTCCTGCATGTGGTAACTCAAGACTCTGTCCTGACTCAAACCAGATGTACACAGAGATGGTTTTCACAGAGCGAGAGGGGGATACATGGTGCTGAGAACAAAAACTGAGGGGAAAGTGATGGTGGAGGACTCTGCTCCATCCCCACCCCCTGTGATCAATGATTTAATCTGAAACACCTGCACCTCACCAATATGAACTCTTCTTGACATGAGGAGAATGACGTGAATGTATTTCCAATCTGGGGTTGAAGATATGACCTCAAATGTATATCATATCTGATTACCAGAGGTGGAAGACGTACTTAGAACCTGTATTTGAGTAAAAGTAGAAGTACCAGAGTGTAGGAATACTCGGTTACAATAAAAGGCCTGCAATCAAATTGTTACTCAAGTAAAAGTAGAAAAGTTCTAACGTAAAAATATAATTAAAACACCAAAATTAAAAGTAGTCATTGTGCAGATTGGTCCATTTCAATCAATCAATCAATGTTTATTTATATAGCCCAATATCACAAATGTTACATTTGTCTCAGTGGACTTCACAGTTTGTAGAATAATATATATGATATGTTTTCTAAGGATTGATCATTAAAGTGTTCTCAAAGCTGGTGAAGGTGCAGCTAGTCTGAAGTACTTTGTAGACTGCAGGGTAGCTGGTGGATTCACTCCAGGTGGAACTAAAGTCTGATTCAACACTTGGTTATATTTCACATCATTCATCCAGATCTGTGAAGTAACTAAAGGTATTAAATACATGTAGTGGAGTAAAAGTAAATCATTTACCTCTGAATTGTAGTGGAGTAGAAGTACTAAGTAGCAGAAAATACTCCAGTAAAGTACAAGTAAAAAATTGTACTTAAGAACAGTACTTGAGTAAATGTACTACTTAGTAACTTTACTTCTGCATTACAGTTAAGGCTAAAAAATAACACATTACTGTAATCAGATTACTTTTTGTCTGTAACGCAATAATGTAACGCGTTATTGTTGATAACAGCAGTAATTACATGACAGTTATTATCTCATTACTTGCATTTCTATAAGGTCTTTGACTATCTGCAAAACGGGGGAACAGAAAAACGAATACAACGTCCCTTTTCGCTCGGCTAAACTCACGACTTCATGGATGGCTATGAGCTACCTGGACCAGTGTTATGATGGAACCTGAGCTAAAGAAAACATGGCTGATGTTCAAAGAGCAGAAACAGAGGTATGTGTACAGTACTGTCCTGATTAGATTAAGGATGGAAGCTGATCTGGGCACACATTAGCTTTAACTTTATTTAGTTGTGTGTCATTTGATTGATGGTGCATCTCAGGTGATGTTACAGAATAGTCCATTCATGTAACTAGTAGTGTAACTAAGTAAGTAAGGTATTCAAATGTAACCATGTGTGTGTAATGCAATACTTTTTGAGTTACTACCCCAACACTATTTATTTGTAAGTATTTTCTGTAATGTGATGCGTTATTAGGGTCATGCCTGAGAAGGAGTGAACTGTAGGCTATATGGCAATAAGACGTTTTTTTCTGTTGTTTTATTACTTGAGTTTTGTCAACACTGAACACACATTATTGTCATTATTGTCACATTATTCTTGGTCCTAGATACCACAGCCAGCTGAATTACATTACACTGCACTTGAAGATAAAAGACACATGTGGACCCTGAAACATGAAACCGTTGCACCCCTACCTGGATGTTGGGGTTCTGGGAGCTCATGTCGGCGTTGGCCAGCTCTGGGAAGTTCCTCAGGTCCAGGACGAAGGTCTCAGAGTCCTCCTTGGGTTCAGGCAGGGGGAGAACACCCGGGGACCAGCGGTGTCTGGACCTGGGGAGGGACGGACCCGAGGGAAGGGTCTGCAACAGGTTCTCCTGCTGGAGCTCCTGGAGAGTCTTGAGATCTCCGCCATGAGGCTCTGCTTTCACCTGACAGGAAGACAGATGTAAAGTCATGCAAAGGGGACTTTGCCTGTAACTAAGTGGATTTATCTGCAGAAATTGGTAGTCATTTAAATACTTTAAAAATAAGTGAATAGTCTATGGAAATAAACAAATTCCCCCATGTGTAATGCCCTTATTAACAACCAGAGGTTCTATGACAAGTTATTGTCATATCTTTATTGCGTCAAATTACAGTCCGTATCCGCTGTCATTCAGAATCTATTGATTTGACTGAACGTGTTGTCTACCATTCATCCTTTGGGGGAAATATTTACTCAAATAGAAGGAAATTGATGAAAAATGTATGTTTAGGTTTAGACCACTACGAAAGCTGTAGAACAATTTCTTAACAAGCGTAACTTTTCCTTGTTTGGTCTTCCAGCACCTTGGGCGTTTCAAGGACTCTGGGAAATATCCCGTTTTATTTTTAATCCCGCGAAACGTCAAAGTAGCTCTCTAGATATCCAATATCCTAACACTGGGTCTCCGGGATTATTCTGCTAACCCGGCACATCCCGCCCACACCGATTTGATGGTAAACTCCGCCCAGCTGAATCAACACCAGCACGCCCCGGGATAGTAACCAAGGGCACCTACTCCTGGCTGTGAGACGCAGATATTAAAGGGAGTTATTTGATTCAATAAATGTCTTTGATTGCTATGAGAAGCTATTTTATAAATACATTTTATTATCATTATTAGATGATTAATTAATGGATCTCTCTGTGTAAATGATTAACTCATTTAGTTTTACCATTTTAAAATAGTTAAAGGTAGGAAGCATAAGCCATTGAATTTAAGACTTGTGTCAGTTTTAATTTCATTTGCATTCTTATTCAAAGTGGGCAGTGTTCTGACATGTTTTCAAATTGCACCTTATTTCTTTTAATTATTTACCAAATCATATTTCCTTGTGATTTTTGTATGCTGTTCATGTTGTATCATTATATCAGGGTGTTTGCTGTCATGGATGGTAGTGATATTCTTCTGTGCTCTCTGCGCAAACCCATCCCACTAGGGGCAACAAAGGTTTTATTAATTGAAGGTATGATAATAATGTACTCATCATAATAAAAAGTAACTTAAATAAATGCTAAAAAGCACATTCATTTACAGTGACCTTGATAAAACTATTGACAGTCTGTGACTTGAAAAAGAAAATGTTTTACCTCCAAATATTAGCATCAGTATAAGCCTCAAATCCAGTATGAGTTGAGGTATCACATACACAAAATGAGCTTTCTTTAAAGTGTACTATCATAGATATATTACCCACAATAAGCAGTTATAATTAAGGCAACTAGGTTCCAACTGCAAAACGTCTCAGAAGTGCCTGCCTACCTCTGTGAATAAGCGAAGTCGATCATTTTTTTACCAGAACACAACACAACTGTTGTTGGTCATTAAAAAAACCACTGTTCCACTAAGCTGTTTTGGATGAACAGGAGTATCAGCCTATCACAAGTCAGCTGTTCTGTTTTCTGGCAGCTTGTATGAATCACAGAAATCAGAGGATTTGCTCACAAAAGCAAAGTAGATCTCTTTGCATAGCGTTCAATGTTTTTGACTCAGAAGAAACATCTATACACCTCTGAGGGAATGGAACCATGAACCCTGTCATTACTGGACAACCTGCTATACCTCCGCGCCCACAGGCCCGCTCACAGTTGGTAGTAACCATCATACAAAGAAACGCATAAATATAAACATACAACTTTTAGCAGTTACCAAAGTGAGAACAACTACTTTTTCAAATAAAATTAGCCCCCCCCCCCCTTTAATGCACTTTGAAGCAGGTGGTGGAGACCAAGGTTCTTAATCTCCATCCGTTTATAAGTGACTGTTATTTTTGTATATATCGACTGTTGCGCTTTATATTTTTTATTGATGCATTTTAATGTGGAAATGTGTATATATGTGTCTATGTTTGATTATGTAGCAGTATATATATACATATATATAAAAAGTGGGTGTACAGGAGTATGTATATATACCTCTCTGTCTGTATCTCACACAGACGTTTGACAATAAAGTTGACTTTGACTTTCCCTATTCTAGAACATTATGTCTCTTTGTCCTCCCAAACGTTTCTATAAGGTGTAGGAAATGTATGGCTAGTTTGTGAAATGCATGGATAGTCCTTTTTATCTTGTGGCCATCTACCATGAACAGCAACATTTGTAATAAAGAGGCTGTCTGTCTCGTGTTCATATAGCAGCCGCAGGAGAGGTCAAGGCTCCCTGTGAGCAGAACACATTTTATTAAAAACCCAGAGTGGAGCTGAGAGACCGGAGAGCAGTGGAGCCAGAAATACCTGAGCACATATTCACACACATACACAGCCACTGCGGGACAGGAGGTATAATCAGAGGTTATATTGATGTATGACTCCTTTCCTTCTAGCTTTAAAATAAACTATTCTAATATAATATCCTGTAGTAAATTGGTGTATTGGTCTTTTAGAGAGCCTTCTAACTTATCCAGAACATGTTATATTTTGCATTCTTTGTGATACATGTATTTTCTACTGTAGATGTATTTACGGTTTATGTTTATTTTAATTTGTATTTAATAATGTTTCCATTTGTATTCCACCTTTCAAATATGTTAATGCCTAACCCACTGGTGCTGTAACAAAATAATTTCGCATTTGGGATGAATAAAGTATCCATCCATCTACCATCCATCCATCTTATAATATCTGTAGAATACAATCATTCAAACTTCCAGTTGAGTTCCTTTCATTGCATGACGGGGACAATACTGCTAAAAACTTTGCTTTACGGTTACAGTCCAATCTTTATGTTAATATTCCGTTTGATTTTGTACATTTTTTCTATGGGCATTCTCAGAGATTGGTGTTATTTATAGCTGCAAGACAGACATGCTTACCTTCTTGTTGTTGGATGATTAATATGACTGTCTTGGTGCACTTGCTTGATGTTTTTTAGCAAAGTTCCGCAAAAAACTAAATCCGACCATTCAACATAGATTATTCCTCTCAACATTTGATGATGAATGAGTTCATGGTTTACTTCGCTGCATATCATTCAAGAAAAGGGACTTCAGTGAGGTTCTTGTCAGTCATTAATACTTAATAGGCTAGGAGGTGTCAATACGTTGTATATTTAATACTATCTCAGTTATCTTCATGAGTCGGATCACTTGTAGTTTTCAGTTCGCTGAACCAAGGACAAAGTGCATGTGTTTAAACCCCATAGTGGCCGGTATCAGTAACATATTAAATCAATGTGTCTGAGCTGCAGTGTATGTTCACAAAAGTTGAGCAAAGTTCGATTCCCTTCGTGGTTGAACGCTCCAGCCTGACTCCAACAAACATGGAAGAACAGTTTCCCATCAACTTGAGCATGATACAAACAATGGCAAATAGAAAGGAGTTTTACTCCAAATAAGTTTGAAGTGGGCATTCATTTCAAACGTTCACATTTGAAGTCAGCAGTCTAATCTTCAAGCTATCACTCTTCCACCAAAATCCAAGCTTGTATCTGATCAAACCTGATCAACCATCCCAAACTGGCCGAACTTTGAAGGCAATTTCAAGTCCTTTTCCTTTTTTTGCTCAAGATAGTCATCAAAAACACTGAAAAACTGGAACGTTGACTTGAATTAAATGTATTATGTCAACACATTTCACATAACTGTATTAGGTTAGTAGAAAGGAATAATATTAAGTTGAACCCAGTATTTTAAACTAAATATTTTTGCTTTCAACTAACCTAATACAGTTATGTGAAATGTGTTGACATAATACATTTAATTCAAGTCAACATTTTTTCAGTGAAGGCCGGCTGATAGTTAGAGCGTGGTGCTAATAAGGCCAATGCCATGGGTTCCACTCCAATACTGGCCGGTGGCAGTAACCTATAGAGTCAATGTGTCTGCAGCATGTGGTTCAGAAGGTGAGCACTAACTTTCATATAGGTCAGCATTCTACCCTTCATCCTATCTCTTCCTCGTTGTGACCATGTGGCCTAATGGACAAGGCGTCTGACTTTGGATCTGAAGATTGAGTGTTCGTTCCCCATCATGGTTGAAAGTTGAATAGACCTGTTGGAACAATATTTGCTGGCAACTTGAGCAGAATACAAACAATGTTGGTTAAGATTAAAGGAAAACATTTGGCTTCAAATATTTGGGAGAAAGTGGGCATTATTTCCACTAACTTTCTTAATCCAAAACATACGCGCTCTCGCTAAACTGTCCTACAACGCTGGCTATCAACTCGTTCGCTCAAGCCAGCCGTGTCCTATCTAGTGAGGTGCGCGTTCACATGAAAGGGGTGGTATCTGGAGCATTCGACCAATCACAAACATGGAGAAGCGCACTGACAGCGCAGCGTCATACTTCCTGAATGAAAAGTCAACTTTAATACTAGTCAAATATGAAGAAGTTAAACTTTAAACATCCATGACTTAAACACTTGATCCAGGATAAAAGCCTCAGAGCTGCACCTGCAAGGTGAATACAGCTGGGAACAGAACAAGTGTTTGAATGCATACATTAAGGTTTATGATATCACTGCCCCGTCTAAAACACGATCTGACTTTAAATGTATTTGACTCGAGTGTTTCGTCAACTTAATGTGTTGCTTAAAATAATACTTCTGCATACAGTATGTGACGCTGTGAGTGTTGCACGGCCAGATACGGCTCAGCTGACTCAGATCAGGAGATATGTGATACATTATGATGCATGTGATATGAATGATAATGGGACACATCGACGTCTGCACTCACAGTGCCGCGGACTGTAGGCTACATAATGTTACTTTGATCCGGTTACTTATGTTGTGGCAGATATTTAAGTAAGCTTTCTTAACGCTAATGTTATAATAGTCAGACTGCTCTGAAGATGGAGGTGATATTCTGTTCATGTTCACGTTCACACAATCGGTGATTTTGGCCGGCCGTCTTTCCTGCAACGGCAGTTTAAACCGTATTTCCTCCGCACACTGAGCTCTGATTGGTCAGCAGGCGTGGTGCTTTCGCTGAGTTGATCTCTTATCCTGGAACCTATCCTGCTTCGGAGCACAGACTAGGTTCCAGGATAAGTCACCATGGAGATCTAGCCCGCTAAAAAGTGAACCAGCTTCGTAGTACCGGAAATCCCAGAAGTTAGCTTGCTAAACGAAAATCCTACTTCGTAGTGTATACTACGAATCTAGTTCAACCTATCCTGGATATGTTTGAGTTATCCGGTTGGCCTAATCCAAAACATACGCGCTCTCGCTAAACTGTCCTACAACGCGGGTTATCAAGTGGATCGCTCAAGCCAGCCGTGTCCTATCTAGTTAGGTGCGCGTTCACATGAAAGGGGTGGTATTTGGAGCATTCGACCAATCACAAACATGGAGAAGCGTACTGACAGCGCAGCGTCATACTTCCTGAATGAAAAGCCAACTATAATATTAGACATATGAAGAAGTTAAACTTTAAACATCCGTGACTTAAACACTTGATCAGGATCAAAGCCACAGAGCTGCACCTGCAAGGTGAACACAGCTGGTAACAAGTAAGTGTTTGAATGCGCGCCGCATATTAACACGTTTATGATATCACTGCCCCGTCTAAGACACGATCTGACTTTAATTACATTTGACTCGAGTGTTTCGTCAACTTAATGTGTTGCTTAAAATAATACTTCTGCATACAGTCTGTGACGCTGTGAGTGCTGCACGGCCAGATACGGCTCAGCTGACTCAGATAAGGAAATATAAGATACATTATGAAGTGATATGCCGCGGACTGTACTTAATGTACTCTGATCCGGTTACTTATGTTGTGGCCGATATTTAATTAAGCTTTCTTAACGCTAATTTTTTTGTAGCCTTTATTTAACCAGGTGAAGCCCCTTGAGATCAAAAGATCTATTTTTCAAGGGTGACCTGCAGGACATTAGTAACATAACAACAACAGAACAACAGTAAGGATGACATACAACATAATGTACAGGGTACAGTATACAAAACTCTATTTACAGTGACAGGTACCATGAGTATCAAACAACATGTCACCCAGCTGAGTTTCAAAGTGATGCAGGGGAACCAAAGTGCTCAGTTTCAAACAGGTTTGCAGACTGTTCCAATTTAGTGGAGCTGCACATCTAACAGCTTTCTTCCCTAAGACAGTCCTAGCACTTGGCACATTTAATAAAACAACATCATGAGATCTCAGGCAATACGTACTTTCAATTCGTCGAGAGATCAGAGAGCAGATATAAAAAAGGTAGTTACCCAACATGGCTTTATAGATGAACATGTACCAATGACTGAGCCTCCGTACAGTTAGTGAAGGCATACAGGGTACAGTGATGAGTCAGTGCTTTACAGTTAGTAACAAATCTCAGAGCACTGTGATACGCAGCATCTAACTTTTCCAGGCAATGGGCCGGTGCATTCATATATAACAAATCACCATAGTCCAGCACGGGAAAAAAGGTCACAGAGCCTTTTCCTGGCTTCAAATGAGAAACAGGACTTGTTCCTGTAGAAGAAACCTAGCCTAACCCTCAGCTTTCTAAGCAGATTAGTGACCTGAAGTTTAAAAGTAAGACAATCATCAAGCCAGATACCAAGGTATTTGTAACAGGCAACAACTTCAAGTTGTGTTCCTTGCGTAATTACAATATCAAAAACAGGCTCTGGTGTAGTGCTGCACGATTCTTGCTCAAATGTGAATCACGATGTTCCTCCATAAGAATTGAGATCACGATTCTCACACGATTCTCATCGTTTCAATGAAAATATTTATTGCACTCTTACTCTTAGACGTCACGTGAGTACAATGAATTTAGACAGACAACATTTGTCTCTCTTGTAACAAAAACATAACTTTGTCTTTAGTCTGTAGTTGCTGAATACTGAACAAACATTACTACATTCAAAATGTGGAACCTGGAGCCAACTATTGTGGCTTCAAACAGACACCATCAACATCAAAGTGCTTGACTTAAATCCAAGTCTCAGTTTCTTGTAGCAAAAACATAGAGTAACTAAAATGAATTTGACAGCCAACTACTGTGGCTTTAAACAAAGTGCTTGACTTAAACTCAAGTCTCTCTGGTAACAAAACATATAGTAACTAAAATAAAGATATTGCTGCTGAGTGCTGAACATAAAAAATAGAATTTTTGCAGCTTTATAATAACAAAATGTAAACTTTGCAGTAGCACCTGTCCACAGTGACAGGACACCCAACTGCTGGACAACAACACCAACCTGTTTGTTACAGGGAGGAATGCACTTCAGTTACTCAAAGTACCTCACCACAGTGCTGAATATAAAAACAAAACAGTCACAGCTTTAGAATAATAATATAAAAAAAAGCCTAGCCGGCTAGCACCCAGTTCAACTACTGCACTTAAAGGTTCTTGTACTGAAAAAAACATAAACTTAAACAAAGTGATAGACTCCACTGAGTAGTAATGTCACTGAATCAAAAGGATTAACTTAAATACTGCAGTCAGTACTGAATATAAAAACGGAACAGAACATAAAGTTACAGCTTCAGAATAAATGTAAATAAAGCCTAGCTGCCTAGCTACTAGCACAGTCCATCTACTTTTTTCGGCACAAGCACAACTTCCCTCTCACTCTCGCCAGAGTAGCCACCGGGATTTTCATCGGTGTTGTTGTCATTGTCCTCGACCTCCTCGTCACTCATTTCTGTGTCACTCATTTCTGTTTTTCCTGTACGACTAGTCGCTCTCGTCACTCTTTGCTAATCAGTGCTAATGCTAACGCTTCCAGTGTTTCCCCTGGGATGGAGTCAGAGTAGCGGTGCTAAGGCACGTGGGTCCAGCATAATGTGAGCGCGGAGCACGTGGAATTGTTTAGTGTGTGCACGTGCGAAGTGCGCCCCGCCAATTTGTTTCTATGTGTCTGCCAGCACAAGAAAGGCTCTTGAGGCCTAGTACCAGGGCCGGTTCTAGACAATTTGCTGCCCTAGGCTAGATTGGATATATAAAGAATAAATTCAAAATCTCTACAAAAGACAAATACACTACAAAAACAGAAACGTATTGACATAGGTGATATACGTCAACATGGCTTCAAATGTATTCAGTATTGTATGAACATGTTTGAATTGGGGGGTGGACGTCACATCCTTTAGGGGAGTCCGGGGGTATGCCCTCCCCCGGGAAGATTTTTTTTAACATTTTAAAGTAAAATGCTTCAATCTGGTGCACTTTGAGCACACAATTACTAGAGACCTGATCTAGGGGGTACAACTCTAAACACCCATATGAAAAAGATCGGTTTACATTTTAATAATCAAATAAGTATGTGAACATAACCAATAACCTACCATAGCCAATAACAAATAAATGTAACCTATTTTATTTTTATTTTTGTCATTCATATCTTATTTGACCAGTTAACATTTATGTATTTATGCATATTTTTGTATGCATCTCTCCAACTTTAAACGACATTTTTGATTACTGTCCTATAGTATACATTGGAATGATTTCAAACCTGTTTTTATTTATCCTAATAATTATAAAGGAGTGCCTTGGAAATATGTGTTTACATAATATGTGGTCAAAACGATTGAGACCCACTGAGATGACTTAGAATAAAATGTACTTTTTCTAAACACTCAGAGAGTCCTTTAACTCACTGAGCCTCTCAGTCTGACAGGAGAGCTCTCCTCCACCCTGGTCGTAGAAACATCTGCTTCTCATATCCGTTAGCGCAGCTAGCACCAGATTCTAATAACAACAGCGCCGGTACCGGTGTGCCCTCTCTCTCTCTCCCTCGCTCGCTCTCTCGCTCCCACGCTCGCACTGATAAGCCAACATCCCCCACTTTCACCACTTACAGCGCCCATCGTACAGGGCAAATGAAAAGTGTAACTGGGGTGAAAAGGGTGTTACATTTACTTAATTATGAATGTTGTTACATCAAGGCCGAAAATTAGGATGAGCGCCAACGGTCAAAAATGTTTTTTCCCCTCCCAGAGCTGTCAGCGCAGCGCCCCCCAAATCTGGCGCCCTAGGCGACCGCCTATGTCGCCTATGCCAAAAATCGGCCCTGCCTAGTACATACAGTGGCAATGTCTCAAGATTTAGCAAAATTACACCTTTATTGAACATACAGTAACACAAATACTACAAATCCACATAACAAACAATCAAAAATGAAAAAGTGTCGCCACTTATTATTTTAATAATACTAGGCTCCCCTAGTATATTTCAGCGCTGCGCCGCGCTGCGCCGCGCTGCGCCGCAACTATTTGTATATAGGGGAAACACTGTTATCTCACGTGAGGGCAGGAGCCGGCAGTATGTTTACAGAAGCTGTAAACATACTGCCGGCTCCTGCCCTCACGTGCTGCAGTCAGTGAGTGTTGCCAGGTATACTTATTATATGCCACATTGGGCTTATCTTTCTGTAAAGTTGCTTGGTAGTAAGTAATAATGGTTGTTGCGGTTGTGAGCTTGTAGACCCGACATATATAGGTTTAAAGTGCTCATGTTCTTTTGCGCTTGTTTCCATAGACCTGGTTGCTTATTCCTTCCGCAAAAACTGGCAACACTAGTGGCTGCAGCGTTAACACTGCATGAGAGGAGGAGAGACAGACAGACAGAACACTACCATTTGGATGCGATCATGGTACTTTAATGTTAAATGTATAGAGTATATTTGCTTTACATCGTTTAAATATGATTGACATTGCAAGTTGGTATTATTCAGAAGCAAAATAATTAAAAAATGTAAAAAAATCAAAAAAATAATAATCTGCTTGACGTCATAGGATCGCCGTAATTTAGAAATGAGATCGCATAGGTGTCTGAATCGAGATCACGATCTTTTTTCGATTAATCGTGCAGCACTACTCTGGTGTCTTTTTTGCTTTTGAAAAGAGCATTACCTTGGTATTATCCACATTTAATAGAAGCTTTAATTCAGAGAGCTGAGTCTGAATAGTGTTAAAAACAGCCTGTAATTTAACAACAACCTCTTTAATGGAGGGACCTGCACAGTACATCACAGTATCATCCGCATACAAATGTAACGTAGCTTCATCCACATTATCACCTAAACTGTTAATATATATGGAGAATAAAAGTGGTCCTAAAACAGAACCTTGTGGTACACCATTAGAAATGTTTAACCACTCAGAAAACAGTCCATTAAAATGAACACCACGACTTCTTAACACCACAATGCGTGGTGGAGTCACGAACTTTGTTACAATTACGTGTCTGCACCACGCAAACAACCCCAATGTAAAGTGAATGAGGCTCCTTTGTCGTGGTGCACACACGCATTTCTACACGTTTTTTTAAACGTTTTTTTAAATCTACTTTATAGCTTGTAGTAACTCACGGGAGGCTTCTTTTATTTTATTTGTATTCATAATAATTTGAATTTTTCGTCAGAATGTAAAAATTACATTAGTTACGAATTTGTGTTCTCAAAAAACAGTGCATTGTGTGTAATACAACTGTGATTTTTATTAAATTAGTTAGTTTTTAAGGAAGGCCAGAGCTTCAGCTGTGTCAAATAGATTGTTCCCTTTAGTTAACGTTATTTAAAAGATAATGATCATGTCCCCTGTATTGTATTACGAGCGTCCATTCCCATTGGATAACGGAGAATTTTACACCCGGAAGTAAGTATTCTCCTTACTGTCGATTGATTTTACAGTGATATCTGCACTACTCATCGACTAAAAAACACCAGATTATCCTTGTTAATTACACAACATTGATTGGTTTGAATTGTGTGCAATGCCAGTATTTTCCCCCTTCGATTCGGAGAAACAAAGATTTTTTCGGAGTTTTTGGATGGCAGAAGACACTACACTACCCAGAATCCTCAGCTATCGTTTTGGACTACACCATGTGCTTAGCTTGACAAACCCCGTGATCAGTCCTCAAGCTCTTTGATTGGTTGACCTCCAACTGCATTCCATATGAAAAAAGGTTTCGTAAAAGAGAAAATCATACTTTATTCAGCAGTGCTTGCTTTACTCTTTGAAAGTCATTACATGAATGCATTGTAATAAATGGTTTGGCTGCATTAAATATTACACATCTGTCGTAGTTCTTTATTTATCTACAGAGATCGGGCATCAGAATAGACCGGAAACTATTCTTTTACCGTTCTGTTTTAATTTCACAATAAAGTTAGTATCTGTTTTGATATTATTGTTTTTTATTAACTACTAGACGACTGGGTAATGTTAAGACCATATTTTCTGGGTTGCTGTGAGTTTTTTCCATCGCTTTTGTGTTACAAATATCAAAACAATAACAAAATAATATTCGTCGTAAACTAAACCAGAAACAGCAGTATATTTTATTTTGTTAACACTGTAAACTTTACAGCTTTTTAACCCAAACCACCTACTGGTTAAAGCACGTTATTGCACGTTTAGAGTAATTGCAATGCAGGAAGATTGTGTTGCTTTTTAACGACTGTTTAAAATGCCTTTTTCTTAATGTCTTTCATTTTTGTAAAGCACTTTTGAATGTGTTATATTTTATGAAAACATTTAAATATTAAGAGTACATACAAAATAGTGGGAAAGTAGAAGGTCAATGATATAAATATAGAATAGAAAATATCAAGAAGATACTCAAATGATATCTAGAATAAAACAGTTTAGTGCCTGATAGGAGGATGTGCTAACTAATAAGGCTTTATTTAAACATTAAAGAATACTTTAGGTTAAGGTCTTCATTTAAATAGGAAAAAAGCTTTGGGGGTATCTATCTACGGATAAATATTAAGCCTGACAAAGTCTAAATTGCATGGTTTGTTTTGGAACTTGACAATCAACTTTCCTGCAATGTTAACTATGTTGAAGCACTTATTTTAACTGATATTATACACATGAATTATAATCTTATGTATGTAGATAGTATAAGAAATGTGCAGAATACGACAGTGTAATGGTGGAAGTATACACACATTGATAGATGTAATGCACTGTTGAGGAACCTGTGACCCAAGTTTTTCATTCATTGCATAACTACACTGTTGTGTATATGATATGTCAATAAACCTTAGAAAATCTAGAAATCTTGAAAGGGATGTGCAAAGTAGCAATTATATACAGTCTTTAATGAACTATTAGAGAATAACGAGTAATGAATATGCTTTAAACGGATCTGCAGATAAATATTTAGTCTTCTCAAGCACCAACTATCAAATATCTCTCCTGATTGTTGGCACTTGACAATCACCTTCACTGAATTTCACTCAGGTGTAACTAAAGTCTGATTTAAGGGTTGTTTATATTTCACATCATTAATCCAAATCTGTAAAGTAACTAAAATAAATGTAGTGGAGTAAAAATACCAGGTTAACCTTAAAGAAAGCCCTCAGGATTATAAAAGACCCCCATCACCCCAGCCACAAACTGTTCTGTCTGCTGCCGTCTGGCAGGCGGTACTGCAGCATCCGGACTAAAACCACCAGACACATGCGGCTTTCACACCAGCGCTTTTCAGTTTCTAGCTCCGAGCGGGAGCTTTTCTGGTTCAGCTCCGGTTTCCCTTTTCAGCTCCCGCTCTGTACACCTGCTGCGTCATGACGTCACCGTTTACATCTCTGATTTGCTCCCCAACGGCAGCCATTACGGCGCTCACAACAACAACAACAACTGCGTCGGGTCGATGATCGTGTTGCTTTTAATCACACGAAGCCAGAATAAATTGAATAACGACTTCTCCAACCTTATACTTTGCTCCAGAGTGCCGTGGTTCATTGTTTATTAATGTGTTTCTGCAGCATTTACTGACCGCTGCCGTATTGGCTGCTCTTCCACGGGAGTTTATTCTCCCGTTAGCTCCCGGTTAGCTCACACTGCAGCGGCCGCTCTAAAGTATTCACTGTCCGACTCACACAAGCAGCTGATGCATATCCCCAGTTCCCCTTAGTGAATGTGTGTCAGTCTGAAGTGACACTGTTTGGTATCACAACGCTGTTATGAAAGTTTCTCTGGTATAAAACGGGTGATGTTAGCATAGCAACCGAAGCTAAACTGACTACTTGCATCCGATAGCTGCAATAATACAAAACAACACGTCTGCCTCTCTCCACAATGATCGATAACAGTGAACGGATGGTCAAAGTAAGGTACAAATAAACAGAATCACACAAAGCCTGGTTAGTGCTGCCTGACTTTATAAAGTGTGTTTATAGGCACTACTGCTTGTAGGCAGGCATAACAATCGACCCATGTTCAGGGGAGGTGGGTTTAGTTTCCTGCACGCCTCGACGTAAGAGAGACGTAAGCGACGTCGCCTCTTAGCTCCAAAGCTCTTGCCTCTGGACCGACAATTTTTTGGAGCTGGAAATGAAGCGGATTCCGGAGCTAAGAGCCGGCGCCGCTGGGGTGTGAACAGGAAAACCCGGCGCTTTTCAGGCTCTAGCTCCGAGCCGGAGCTGAAAAGGCGCTGGTGTGAAAGGGGCAACAGAGACAGCTTCATCCCACAGGCTATACGATTATTAAACACCTGAACTTAGAAACAACATCCATAACATTCATCTGGCTGCTACTTAGAAATTATTTATCTAATATATCATATTCCAATCACTTGTAGACTCTTATTGCACTATTTCACTATTTTTTCTGTGTAGGCCTATCTGTTTTATTGCGTAGCACTGTTGGAGGAGCCTGTGACCTAAGACACGTTCGATTCCTGTTTTGAATAGTGTGCCGTCGGTGGGTTTCATTCCATTTCAAAGTCCTTTTGGACGCTCTGTGTAAACTTCGCACACTGCCACTCCAACATCCAATCACAGAGGTTGAGGACTGATCACAGGTTTGTCAAGCTAAGCACATGGTGTAGTCCCAAACGATAGCTGCGTATTCTGGGTAGTGTAGTGTCTTCGGCCATCCTAAAACTCCGAAAAAATATTTGTTTCTCCGAATCGAAGGGGGAAAATACAAAAGCATTGCACACAATTCAAACCAATCAATGTTGTGTAATTAACAAGGATAATCAGGTGTTTTTTAGTCGATGAGTAGTGCAGATATCACTGTAAAATCAATCGACAGTAAGGAGAATACTTACTTCCGGGTGTACAAGTCTCGTTATCCAATGGGAATGGACGCTTGTAATACAATAGAGGGGACATGATCATTATCTTTCAAATAACGTTAACTAAAGGGAACAATCTATTTGACACAGCTGAAGCTCTGGCCTTCCTTAAAAACTAACTAATTTAATAAAAATCACAGTTGCATTACACACAATGCACTGTTTTTTGAGAACACAAATTCGTAACTAATGTAATTTTTACATTCTGACGAAAAATAAAAATAATTATGAATACAAATAAAATAAAAGAAGCCTCCTGCGAGTTACTACAAGCTATAAAGTAGATTTAAAAAAACGTGTTATAGAATAAAAGCTCACTGCGGGACGTTGTAGAAATGCGTGTGTGCACCACGACAAAGGAGCCTCATTCACTTTACATTGGGGTTGTTTGCGTGGTGCAGACACGTAAATGTAACAAAGTTCGTGACTCCACCACGCATTGTGGTGTTAAGAAGTCGTGGTGGAGTCACGCATTCTGGTGAGATCAGGTTGCAAAATAAACGTAAACCTAATTATAAACTGAAATCTATATTAGTAAGACATGATGTCAATGTTAAATCTCAATAGAATAATATCATTATTATTGCTTTAAGTAGACAAAGATAAGAATGTCAGTTTACACAATTCTTGCATTGCTTTACTGTCATTTACTGCATGTGCACTGTGTGCATGTTCAATACATTACAAGCACCATAATAATCGGTACAGCATGGGGGGGGGCTAGTCTACCTGAGGAGCGGATGCTGAGCTGTTTCTGTCTCTGGAGGTTGTGGGGAACCCGCGGACTGACACCCACAGCAGGGTGAGGGTCAGGAGCCGGAGACAGGACCCTGTCCCCCGCCGCATCTTCTCCACAGCTCAGGGTCGATCTTCTCCAAAGTGGCGGAGCTCCTCAGCCTGTACCCGTGGAGGTGAGGGGGGGGGGGGGTCAGGCGTCCTGCTGTCCGTGCGCTCTCTCCGCTCCGACTGGAGACGCTTGATCCCAAATTGTTATAATCCCTGGTGTCCGATTCCTTATTCAGGTATGGTTATTCCATGCACATGTAGAATGCAACTAGTAAACCGACGATACGTTTCCTCAGGTTGTGTTCTCCGTCTTTAGGCAGAACTCTCAGTACGGCCGGGTTTCAGCGCGCAGAGCGGGGAGGTGTGCAGCTCTCCCCGGCTGAGCTCATCCTCTCGGTCCGGTTCCTCTGGTTGCAGTCCAGCTTGTAGTATTGGCTTTGCCCCGGATGACGCAACGGAGGGAGGGGAGGTTGGGGGTCAGCAGGGGATCCTGGGGAGGGTAACACAGGCACGCAGCGTCATAGTCCTTAATGCTGGAAGTAATCTGATTTTTAATACAGGACCCTAAAGAGGTGGAAGAAGTACTTAGATCGTGTACTTCAGTAAAAGCAGTAAATAAGGCTGCATTCAAATTCTTACTAAAAGTACCAAAGTATTGGCAATAACATCAGTGGCGACTGGTCATTATGGGCAGGTGGGGCACAGTCCCACCTAGTGTCAGCAGAAAGTAATTCAAATAATAATTCAAAGAAAATGCAAAAGAAATGCATCTTAAAATATATTTTAAGATCATGTTTAATCATCTGATTCGTCTGTACATTGCTGTTTTAGTCTGTGTTCTTCTAATTAGTGCCTATTGAGCCGTAACACGACACTGCGCATGCTCAGAGTATTTGTCTATTCAATAGAGGTTTCTCAATACTCTAATTTCCCCTCCTCGACTCCTCGGTCCTCTGGTAGTGACCCGGAAATGGATTTCAGCGCGCCATGTTGAAGGACATCTAATTTCTCTAAAAATGCAGATCGAGGACCGAGCATCGAGCATTGAGGAGGCTCTCTGGAGGAGCTCAAACCGAGGAGACACTGATGGGTCCTCCACGGCTCCTCCGCGGACGCATTTCTGGGAACGGTGGAGGCGTTACGCACGGCCGGACTTATCTCAGCCAATGACAGCTCTGCATGCATTCCCTGGATATTATTTTAGAAACTGCTTTCATCGCGAAGCGATGTTTACAGTAGAGGCTTCTCAATTCTTAAATTTCCCCTCCTCGACTCCCCTCCTCCACTCGATCCCCTCCTCGAGACTTAGTCCCGCCCACAGGAGATGCGAGCGGAGGACCGAGGAGGGGAACCGAGGAGAGAGGAGGGGAAGCAGCAGACGTTTAAAGAAATGAGAACTCCTCTCCTCTGAGCGGTCATATGAAAGCGACGTCCGTTCATTATTACGTGGCAAGAGCTGCATCAGCTGTCGAGTGTTTTGTCATATTTTATAATCTCTGTTAGATCAGCTGAACATTGTTCCCCCACATATTTACTTTGAATTCATTGACAGTGCGGTATAATGAGACAATAAAAGGCTACAGATGCGGACACACAAATATATTTATATAAATATATACAATTTAAAGTATGAGAGCACTCTCATAATAACGTAACACAATCAGAGACTGGATATATCCCCCCCTCTCTCTGGTCGCTGAAATGGGGAATTGAAATTACGGGCCAAAAGTTGTATTTGCAAGTATTAAAAGTAAGCAGAGGACACCAAACCAACTGAGACCCGTCTGTCCGCCACATCTACGCATTGTACAACACACACCTACACACTGTACCACACACACAGTGGCGCCAGCAGGGGGGGCCAGGGGGGGCCATGGCCACCCTGATATATTTGTTGGCCCCCCCACCACACACACCGCCTCGCCAGTCACGTATGCATAGTAGTTTATCTGATATTTAACAACAAATACACAGCCAGCGAGTCGCTTGATTTGAGCTTCCAACGCTCATACTGTAGCCCCTCCCTCTCCCTCTGCTACCATGGTAACACTCTGATACTCGGCGCACCACTCTGATACTCGGCGTACCACTCTGATACTCGCGCGCACCACTCTGAGATTCGCACAGACAGCAGAAGGTTGCAGCAAAACGTTTCTTTCTACTGACTGGACTGGAGTTGACAAAAATCCACCAGACTTCTAGAAGGTAAGTCGTATACGTTCGTTGCCTGTTAAGCCCCACAACACTTTAGGCTTTAGTGTGTTAGCTTTAGGTAGCAAAAAACGGAGATATGCTTACCTTTAGCTGTTATGCTAATCAAAAATTGTGTTCAATGGCATT